>NC_048577.1:43197466-43809966 GCF_013265735.2 Oncorhynchus mykiss | reverse complement strand
TTGTACGAGAGAGGCTCTCCAATCTTTCGTTTACAGCTTTTATTCCCTTCTCTTTCTCTTTGTCTCCATCTCCCTCTTTCTCTCTACAGTTGAAACATGTTAGAACATGTCTGATGAAGTGCTTCAAGAGATGGTGATGATTGATAATGATAATGTTATACGTATTATAGTGTTAGTGGATTGTCATTGATAATCTCTTATTATTGAGGTGATTTTCTGAGACCGATGGAAGCAGGAAGGTATTACAGACTTATCTTGGTTAATAAGTTAATAGATGAATTGATAGATGGAATAAATCTCCAATTATCGGCTTTACAATGAGAGAAGCTGAGTGCTTCCATAAGCTGAATGATATGAACTAAGCCTTGCAGCAGTACTTCATGAGGTCCCATCACTTACTCATTCAGCTATGCATACAGTATACCCACACACAGGCTCCACTCAGTCACCATTGTTGTTATGTCAGCAACATAGCTTATCGAAATCCAACTCAACTTTGGGCCTGTGCTCTCTGGCTGAAACCTGGGACTTGACTGTAACCCCTGTCCCAGCACCATTGGCCCTGATCCTGGGCAACAGCTTCATGTGAGGGCAGTAGGCCTGGGCACCTGTCTGTGTGTGCAGCACTAGGCTAGGTGTCCTGGCTGGCCCACATAGCATTTAACCCTGAAGGAAGTCCAGACAGATTGTTTATTCACCTTATCTGCTGTGCATGAGATAAAGCCAGCATCAACACAGATAGCAGGAGCGTGCGCAACACACACCCTCCCGCTGACTCTGAGCCAATGACCTTGAGGTCGGGTCAGTTAAGGACAGGCAGACAAATGACGGTTGGGCCCATGACACGCAGACAGCTGGTGGTCAGAGGTTGATTCTCTATCGGTGCCCCCATTTGTCTGATTGTTGTTTCTCATGGGCTCATCTGTTTCTCGGTTGGCGCTCAATTTTTTCACAGGAAGATTGATTTCGCTCCCTCCTTCGTGTTTGCTGGGGAAAGCCCTTCATGACAGGGACTTAAGTTCCCTGGATCGGCCTTTGTGTGTGTGTGTGTGTGTGTGTGTGTGTGTGTGTGTGTGTGTGTGTGTGTGTGTGTGTGTGTGTGTGTGTGAGTGAGATAAGGGCTGTCACTGGCCTCTCTCCTACAATGAGCTGGCATCGACTTAGGGAAGCTGCACCAAGCTCCCTAATTCAACACACTCATACAAATTGACATAAACCCACACAGTCATACACTGAGCAGGGCAAGAGAGAGGAGAGGAGACACACACATTCACACAAACACACTTTGGCACTCAATATGTAGATAAGCGTACACATACATACAGACGCCTTTGGCATCATCTAGACAGGATGTGGATTTTTACATGTCCATTCATCGCTCTCTAATTCATTAGTCAGAAAGAGCATTTATGCAGCGCACACATTATTTTTACAGGCATTTATGTGTTTGTGTGGAGTTTTACTGCCCTCGTTAAACACGTCCTCCAAGCCCAGATAGATTTGGGAGCATTTATTTGCATAGTGCACAAACCCGAAATAAATCGTTAAATATTTTTGGCCTGGTGTCTCACTGGATTAAACTAAGGCCCACTGGTGTAAATAGTGTGATATAACAGGCTCTTAGAACGTGAATAGAGGGTTATAATCTCATGTTATAACCTACATGGCGTGGTAGACAACCTGGCAGATGACTGCTGTTATGGTATTGTGGTCTCTCTGGCAGAGCTGCACCAAGGAGCCCAACACCTCACCACATACTGTCCCTCTGGCAGAGCTGCACTGTGAGGCCCACATTGTGTTATACAAACATTTTCACAAAGGCAAATAGACGTATGCCCCTGCTGGAAGAGAATGGAATATTCCATTCCAGTACTTTCCTCATGCTTGTTGTTGTTCCTACTGGTAAGACTTTGCCCTGTGCCCGAGGGTAGACTGGCATAAGATGGCGCTGGAACTGCTGGCCAAAAGTTCACAAGTTCACACTCTATATGCTCTCTGTGTGATACCCCCCTGCCAATCCACACACACACACACAGCCTGAGTGGCAGGTCAGTCTCTGTTCTCTCCTTAATTGATAGGCCCAGATCAGAGCACACCACTTCATGCATGTGGCCCCAGACACAGGGTCAGAGTTGGTAGACTGTGACCCTAACACCGGGACTGGCCCTGTCTCCTGGTTGCTGCGTGTGTGTGTTTTCCTCCTCTCCTCTACCCTGCAGAGAGAGTTTTGATCATGGCTGTACTCTCTCTTCCTCTCCTCCCCTCTCTGCTCCCCTCCCCCCACTCTCTGCCAACAAGTCTCTCTTTCTTTCTCATTCCTTTTATTCTCTCTGCTCTCCTCTTTCTTGGCAAGGCCTGGTGTTCCCACAGCTCTCGCGACCCCCCTAGCCCCCTTCTCCTATCTCTCTCTCTCTCTCTCTCTCTCTCTCTCTCCCTCTCTCTCTCTCTCTCTCTCTCTCTCTCTCCTCTCTCTGTCTCACTCTCTCCCTGGCAGAGAGGGACATCACATGACCCTCACTCCCACTAGCAGACCCACACACAGGCTGTGCCCACACACACCACTTCCATGTAAATCACACTTTCTCATGTCTGTCATATAGGCCTGCTGTTTCCCTTCTCAATACGGTCCACAGGGTCACACACTCATACAGTATGTCCATGCAGATTCTGTACACTGTCTATAGGTCTGTGTGTGTCCCCTCCCCCTATCGCTCCTGTTTCACAGAATGCAGTCACATATTTACCTCTCTTAGCAGATTTCTTTAGCATGTGTTCTGTGCCCACTGCCCACTGCCAGTGAGTTACATCTGGTGGCCAAACAGTCATTACACTTGTTAAAGTATATTTTTAGTAGCCTTTTTTTATTTATTTTAATTTTATTTTACCTTTATTTAACCAGGTAGGCTAGTTGAGAACAAGTTCTCATTTGCAACTGCGACCTGGCCAAGATAAAGCAAGCAGTTTGACACATACAACAACACAGAGTTACACATGGAATAAACAAACATACAGTCAATAATACAGTAGAAAAAGTCTATATACAGTATGTGCAAATGAGTTAGGATAAGGGAGGTAAGGCAATAAATAGGCAATGGTAGCAAAGTAATTACAATATAGCAATTAAAGACTGAAATGGTAGATGTGCAGAAGATTAATGTGCAAGTAGAGATACTGGGGTGCAAAGGAGCAAGATAAATAAATAAATACAGTATGGGGATGAGGTAGTTGGATGGGCTATTTACAGATATGTACAGGTGCAGTGCAGGCTATGTACAGGTGCAGTGATCTGTGAGCTGCTCTGACAGCTGGTGCTTAAAGCTAGTGAGGGAGATATGAGTCTTCAGCTTCAGTGACTTTTGCAGTTAGTTCCAGTCACTGGCAGCAGAAAACTGGAAGGAAAGGCAGCCAAAGGAAAAATTGGCTTTGGTGGTGAACAGTGAGATATACCTGCTGTAGTGCATGCTACGGGTGGGTGCTGCTATGGTGACCAGTGAGCTGAGAAAAGGCGGGGCTTTACCTAGCAGAGACTTGTAGATGACCTGGAGCCAGTAGGTTTGGCGACGAGTATGAAGCGAGGGCCAGCCAACGAGAGCGTACAGGTCGCAATGGTGGGTAGTATATGGGGCTTTGGTGACAAAATGGATGGCACTGTGATAGACTGAATCCAATTTGTTGAGTAGAGTGTTGGAGGCTATTTTGTAAATGACATCGCCGAAGTCGAGGATCGGTAGGATGGTCAGTTTTATGAGGGTATGTTTGGATTGGAGATGCTTAATGTGAGTCTGGAAGGAGAGTTTACAGTCTAACCAGACACCTAGGTATTTGTAGTTGTCCACATATTCTAAGTCAGAACCGTCCAGAGTAGTGATGCTGGACAGGCGGGCAGGTGTGGGCAGCGATCGGTTGAAGAGCATGCATTTAGTTTTACTTGCATTTAAGAGCAGTTGGAGGCAACGGAAGGAGAGTTGTATGGCATTGAAGCTCGTCAGGAGGTTAGTAAACACAGTGTCTAAAGAAGGGCCAGAGGTATACAGAATGGTGTCGTCTGCATAGAGGTGGATCAGAGAATCCCCATCAGCAAGAGCAACATCTTTGATGTATACAGAGAAGAGAGTCGGCCCGAGAATTTAACCCTGTGGCATCCCCATAGAGACTGCCAGAGGTTCGGACAACAGGCCCTCCGATTTCACACACTGAACTCTATCAGAGTAGTAGTTGGTGAACCAGGCGAGGCAATCATTTGAGAAACCAAGGCTGTTGAGTCTGCCGATAAGAATGTGGTGATTGACAGAGTCGAAAGCCTTGGCCAGGTCGATGAATACGGCTTCACAGTAATGTCTCTTATCGGTGGCGGTTATGATATCGTTTAGGACCTTGAGCGTGGCTGAGGTGCACCCATGACCAGCTCTGAAACCAGATTGCATAGCAGAGACGGTACGGTGGGATTTGAAATGGTCAGTAATCTGTTTGTTGACTTGGCTTTCAAAGACCTTAGAAAGGCAGGGTAGGATAGATATAGGTCTGTAGCAGTTTGGGTCTAGAGTGTCTCCCCCTTTGAAGAGGGGGATGACCGCGGCAGCTTTTCAATCTTTGGGAATCTCAGACGATACGAAAGAGAGGTAGCCTTATAGTAACAGTATGTGAAATTTCAAAAGGAAACACATGGGATCTCAGAAAGTCAGGGTCATTTGAATCAGCACAGAGGGCTATTTATCTGTCATATCAAATTAAAACCAATACATCAATCAATCAAGTTAAATGGCCTATGCTGCTCTGTGAATTACTGTCACACTGTGTGTCTGGCTCTTTACACCCTGGTTGATCAGCAGAGGGACAGATAAAAGATGAAAGCATCAGAGAGAGAATAGGGAGAGGGGTATACATGGGCAGGACGCCAGCCCCTTTCCTCTACCCTCACCACCCCCCTCTGCACTCTCCCATGGTTGAGTCCCCTTAGGCCCCACTCACCCCCTCTCGCCCCATGGCTCCCCCTGCTCTGTGTGGTGTTGGCACGGTGTGGGTGCAGGCGGCACACAGACGGGCACGCAGATGGGCACCGGGCTACACAGGGCAGCCTCCCCACACCTGCTCCTCATTGGCACAGAGCTGGGGCCGCCATGCAGAGCACACACACAGAGACACACACACAGACGCACGCAAACTCACATGTACTCACTGCTACACTCACTCACGCACACTCACACAATTTACATGCTTATCTCGTATTATACACACATGCTCTGGAGGAAGTATGATGCCTATTTTATACACATTAAGATACAATCTCATAGAAATATTCATGTACAGTAGATATATTTATATTCTTACCAAAACGGATACATTGTACACCCTCGCAATTAATCACACGGCAACATACTGATCTAATACTGAAGTCCAGTAATATATTGGAATCTGTCTACACTGGCTAATGTCTCCTCTGAACCTGGTGCCCTCTTTGCCCCAAGGAGCTTAAACTCAAAGGATCCACCACGGGTGTCCAATGACAATGCCTGCCGAAATATGGGGTGAGAAAGGGGGGATGTGGGGGGGATGGTCAGATGATGATGTATGGTTAGGAAGATAGGAAATGAATAAATAAGTGGGGATTTTTTAAATGTTAAAATAATGTCCAATAAAAGAACTGAGTGAACATCTGTGTGGGATAGCCTGGGGGATTAGGAGGGGTTGGAACATTTTAAGGGCATTAAGGTATGTTTAGCATCATACCGATAAAACTCTTAAGAGAAACCCAATTGGAGAGGCTCTGGGGGCTCTTTATCCAGGGGTGGGTGTGGAGGACTGGGGGATGGGGAGGTTGCGGGGGCTTTCCCATTCTGCTGTGCGGGGAGAGGAGACTGTGTACACACACGCGTAGCCTATGTACTACGTTCATGCACTTGAAACCACATGTGCACGCCCACTATCATGAAGTGAAAAGGACTGCTTCTGGATATCAACATTTTTGGGATATCGACACGATATACAAGCTTGCATGTATACATATTTGGTCAAATACCTTTACTCGACATCCATCTTTTACACTAAAAAAACATATAGATCATATACTGTAAACCTACGTGCTGCTCAAACACATAATCCTGCTACTGGTATGTGTTTACATGGCGATTAAGGAAGTGTGCTCACACCAGGCTAGCAAAGATGTTTAGGTCTCTGGGAGCCATAGCCTAACCTTACGACCCAGACTCCCACTGTGGTATTGACCTATTCTAGCTGTATTTGATGTTCAGATGTAGGGAGTATTGTGTGTGGTGTGTGTACACGATTTACTATACTTTTTTGTACCAGAAGTCCTCACAAGAATAATAAACCAACAAAAAAAATCTAATTTAGGCTTAGTGGTTAGGTTTAGGGTTAGAATTAGATTTCGGGTTATTGTTAGGTTTATGGTTAGGTTTAGGGTTAGAATTAGATTTTGGGTTATTGTTAGGTTTATGGTTAGGTTTAGGGGTTAGGGAAAATAGGATTTTGAATGGGAATCAATTGATGGTCCCCAGAAAGTCCTTACAATTATAGTTAGACATACAGTAGCTCTCTGTGTGTGTGTGTGTGTGTGTGTGTGTGTGTGTGTGTGTGTGTGTGTGTGTGTGTGTGTGTGTGTGTGTGTGTGTGTGTGTGTGTGTGTGTGTGTGTGTGTGTGTGTGTGTGTGTGTGTGTGTGTGTGTTCGTCAGTATGTGTATGCATGCGTGTGTGTGAGGGATTCCAGCCAGGCAGCTCCTCTCGTGTCAGGCCTGAGATATATGGGTCCACCACAGCTGGGTTCCCACATGCGGCCGTAGCCACGCCTGCCCAAACAGTTTACCGTCAATGACAGGGTTAGGGCCAAAACCCTGTGTGATGGTGCTGAGAGAGAGAGAGAGGTTTGTCTAAAGGCCTCTCGCAGGCGTAGGAAGAGGTCCCTATCATTTCACTGTGAATGGAATCATGGCGCTCTATCCTTAAATGACACAACACCCGGGGTGGGAGAGTCTGACTGCAGGCATGGCCCTCGGCCACTGGGAGAACACACGCGAGCTGGCCTCAGATGAGGAGTTGTTGAAAGAGAGAGAGAGAGTGCTGTTTGCCAGCATACTGATTGTTTAGATTCAGACGTACTATCCTGATTTACTCATGGTCGTCTGTTCTGTAGCCTGCAGCTTTGTTGCTCACTGTTGCACTCTATTACAGAGAGCATTATGAGCCTTAATTGTAACACTTACTTGTAGTTAGCATGTTAGCTTTACACTTCACAACAGCATATGACAGTAGCACGTTACTGTTGATATTTATACTTTGCATGCCTCCTCTGTGCAGTGCCATGTCACACCAACCATTCATCAGCCATTCCCAGCCATCACTACACACACACACACACACACACACACACACACACACACACACAAACAAACAATGACAGTGAGCCACATCTGGCCAGCTGTTGTGTGTGTGTGTGTGTATGTGTACCTACTTCCTGTCCTCCATCTGTTCATTTTTTCAGTTGAACCGGCCCACTGTGTGGCAGACAGAAGTCGAGGGCAGCCGGGTCAACCTGAGTCTAATCCAGGACTGTACTCCCAGAGAAGGAGAACGAGAGAGGTAGAGAGATGGGCAGGGAGAGGGAGAGATGGGGAGGGAGAGAGGGAGAGAGATGGGCAGGGAGAGATGGGGGGGGAGAGAGAGAGAGAAGATATATCTGAGTCCGAGACAGTAACAGCAGTCAGAAACAAAGCAGAGAGAAGATAAAATAAATACATACAGAGAAAAAGAGATGGAATCCAGGACTGTTATTGTACTTTAGAAGGAGAGAGAGAAAGGGAGAGAGGTGAAGAGAGACAGAAGAGAAGAGACGGAGCTGAGCCCTGGCTCAGAGCACAGTAGCCTGCTGAGAGGCCATCCACACTCCTGTCATCAAGTTTGACTGTGGAACCATTGGCTTTATCTCTGCCATTTGACTCAATGTTGATCTTTCACTGTGCCATGTAAAATCCCCTTCCAGTTGATGCACATTACATTAAAACATGCTGTTTGCTCATGTGTGCCTGTAATGCATAAACAAATGCTCTAAGCCGGCTGGTAAGTAGGTAAAAAGTGCCTATTTGTATGTACGAGCGCATTCATTTATGAATATGCGCATGGCAAATGAGTCTATTAGACCTGGCACAGTGAGAGTGTGTTTATCATATATTGTTGCGTGTCTTTATGATGCATCCAAATCACAAGTGTGTTTGATTAGTAATGTAGGCCCATAGAAATCAGAATGAATAGAAGGGCCTTGGAACCCTCTAACCCTGGCAATGTGACTGATAAACTCATGGGTACGCTCGCAATGGCTGCCTGGTATTATGATGCAATCATTTCCATGGTAATATAGAATGGTCTTTCAAATTATGTTAACTGATGTGGCTCATGCAATGTAATGTATTTTTTTGTAATGTCAGTTGAGCTGATTCAACAAATCACAGCACAGATTGATGGGCATACTTCTTGCTTTTATTTCCTGCTTTGCTCCTATGGGTACACTCGCAATGGAGACGCCCTTTCTATTCATTCTACTTCTGTGTGTAGGCCTACGTTCAGTAATAGTAATTTCCTCAGTCTATGGGGTATAGTGTTTTAAATGTACTCAAGTGTTGTAGCCAGAATGTCAGTACACTGAGTGTATAAAACCCACTTTTGCTCTCAGAACAGCCTCAATTTGTCAGGGTATGCACTCTACAAGGTGGCGAAAGATGTGCACAGGGATGCTGGCCCATGTTGACTCCAATGCTTCCCACAGTTGTGTCAAGTTGGCTAGACATCCTTTGGGTGGTGGACCATTCTTGATAAATACAAGAAACTGTTGAGCGTTAAAAAAAACAGCAGCGTTGCAGTACTTAACACAAACCGGTGCACCTGGCACCTACTACCATACCATGTTCAAAGGCACTTAAAACGTTTGTCTTGTCCATTCATCCTCTGAATAGCATTCACACAATCCATGTCTCAAGGCTTAAAAATCCTTCTTTAGCCTGTCTCCTCCCCTTCATCTACACTGATTGAAGTGGGTTTAACAAGTGGCATCGATAAGGGATCATAACTTTCACCTGGATTCACCTTGTCAGTCTATGCCATCCTAATGTTTTGTACACTTAGTGTATATGTACTGTATGATGTGGAGACTTAGTGCCAAATGTATGTGTATGTGTGTATGAATGTGATGGGAGTGAGTCTGTTAATGTGTATGTACTGTATGTCTGTTTAATAGAGTGTGTGTGATGCATTATCTCTCCAGGATGTGTACAGGGGCCCTTGGGGCGACTGTGTGCTGTAGATAAGGGTGAGCAGTGTATGGCTGCTGTGTGTGTAACCCTTGGAATGGTGTCGTGGTGGCAGTGGTTCTCCTCCCAGCCTGTTGGCTTGTAGAGCAGCAGCACTAATAATGGACAGCCTCTCCATTGTCAGAGCATCTCCTCTCTGTTTGATGAGCTCTCCCCTGTTCATCCCTTCATCATCCTTCCTTTGTTCGCCTCCAACACACTCAGATCCAGCACCAGGAAACTAGCACTGCTAATGTGCCATGCAGTAGGGTTGGAGGTTCATATACTGTAGGCTACAGTAGACAGCAGCTATTAGAATTTAACGGATGCTGTTAACACTCCACCAGACCACCAGGGGGCCTCCGTTAGATTAGACTGGTGATCTAACAGTGGTCTGATTTAAGGACAGTTTTTCCTGACATGACAAGGAAAAACTCTTAACTATAGACCATAACAAGGACCCAGGGTTTTCCCTGGCCAGGTGAGTAGTCAGGAAACCCCCTGGCCCCAGTCTGATTGGGTGTATGGTCCCCGGGGGGCCCGCAGGTGTCGAGCTGCATTGATCACAGCTGGTATGTCTGGGGAGAATGAATGAGGCAGAACTGGGCTGTCAGGTTCTATCAGAGTCAGTGTGACTGCTGTAACAGCTCACCCTCTCACTAACCACCTGAATGGAGGGGTATCCCTACTGTTGTTATGATGACCCAGACTCTTTAAAAAAAAATGTAAAAAAAATTGAACTCTGTCAAAAAAATTCGATAATATATAGGTTCAAGCATATTAAGATGTTTTTACATAGTGGGAGTATGCCCAAATTAGGTTGTATTACTTTCAAAATGAAGGGCCTCAACAGACTTAGATGGTCCCCTTATACACCATCCGACAGTTGAAATGTTGGCTTGCACTCGAGTTCACCTTATTTACCTCTCACAGGAATGTAACAATGGTCTCTGTCTGGATGTGTTCCTTATGTTTCCTCCTATTTTCCGTGATGATTTGTCAACGCGGCTCTGCTGCAGTCGTCCAGTCTAGCTTTTCATTTAGCAGCTTGCAGAGGTTCAGCAGCACGGCAAACAATGACTGGAGACAAACGGTGGTTTTGGTGGTTTTATTTTCACTCGCAGTGTATATCCTCTGTTTTATTTTCACTCGCAGTGTATATCCTCTGTAGATCTTTTATCTTCCATACCACTGGGTCTGTGTGAGAGTGTGTGTGCTAGCGAGTGTGGGTGCACCATCAACTAGCAGGAATGTATTGGTACCGCCAAAGCTAAGATGGCTGCCAAATGCTAAAATGGGTGCCAGGATTCCACAGAGCGACAGCGTGAGTGAGGGAGAAGCAGAGAGAGTAGAGAAAAAGAGCGAGAGACTGAGACTCCATTCAGAGAGAGGGAAAAAGAGACTCCTTTTAGACCAGTGATATGGCGATTCTGTCCTTTTGTTTTGGTTTTCTCGTGTTTGGCGGTGGGGTGAATGATGCGGCAGGACTAGCCTCCCCAAGACGAGGATGCTGAGGGGCTTAGATGGAGCGGAGGGAGGGAGGGGCCTAGTAGTAGGGGTAATGGGGATACTTGGCCCACACTGCCTTAAACCCTACAGTGCTGTGGGGGTAATTGGCTTGAATGGTATATATGATCCAACCATAAAGCTCTTCAAGGTTGCATTACGCAGCAGAGAAAGAATGGCACCAAGCGGGGCCAAACCAAACTAGCACAGGCCTCTCTGTGCACAGTCGTTAAGGTAAAGAGCTGAGTGAGACGCAGTCCCAATGACGCCTCGCGGACCCGGGCTTCACATTTACACTCCTCAGCTTACACTAGTCATCAGTGTGGAGGGAGAGAGAGGCTGCAAGCTGGGGTTACATGGGAACTTCACCTGCCACACTGTGCCAACAGCCTGCAGTCAAACAGGACTCCCTGTGTGTGTGTGTGTGTGTGTGTGTGTGTGTGTGTGTGTGTGTGTGTGTGTGTGTGTGTGTGTGTGTGTGTGTGTGTGTGTGTGTGTGTGTGTGTGTGTGTGTGTGTGTGTGTGTGTTCACTGTGGCTCCCTGGGATTGAGAGAGAGGGATGCTGAAGAAGAGAGTGGGGAGAGTAAGGGAGAGAGAGAAAAAAGAGAAAAGGAAGGAGTGCTAGAGATACAATGGGGCAAGAAATGTCACAAACACACAGTTGTTTCATCTCTCAAACTGGAACACCAAACCATTCCTCTTTGATACTTGATGCTCTCTGGAGAGAGTATTAGTAGTGATTCCTCTACTGTGAATGGCTCTGGAAAGTAAAGTCTTTGGTGTTTGATTTGCCATTTCATGACTCTAATGTTAAACCTTTAATCTAAGACCCAATTCTGCCTCTGGAAAGAAGGGGTTTTAAAATACCTTCCAAAGTGTTCCTATGCTGTCCTCCGCCCACTGCCCCCTCACCTTGGGTACCGTCCAGGCATCTGTCTCCTGCCTAACCTCCACCTCTCTCCACCATCTCTCTCTCTGTTTCTCTCTCTCTCTGTCTCTCTTCCACAGAATCCGGACAATCAGACAGCTCAAACCAGCAAGGAGACACAGACATCAAGCCACCGCCCAATGGTGAGTTCACAGTGTGAACATATACACTGTCATTTATACATGCAGATGCATGTTTAAACACTTTCACACACACACACACACACACACACACACACACACACACACACACACACACACACACACACACACACACACACACACACACACACACACACACACACACACACACACACACACACACACACACACACACACAGGCCAGTATAGAGTGTTATTGTGTGTCCCAGTGGAGTTGGGCTTGGGTATATTATAGTAAGGCAAGCTGATGTTGCTGGGCCTGGCTGTGAGTGTGGCACCCCACTCATAAATCACCCTGACGTTATTGGAAGATGGGAACCACATGGCCGTGCTGCCGACTGGAGCTCTGACCTCATACAGCCGGCCCCGCTGCGGTTAACCCAGGCTGAGGCAGGCTGAGGAGAGGGTGTGTAGTAGGAGCACCACTAACCATGGAGATCCTGGACATCCTACACTCTTAGAAAAAAGGTGCTATTTAGAACCTTAAATGGTTCTTCGGCTGTCCCCATAGCAGAACCCCTTGAAGAACATTTTTTGGTTGCAGGTACAACCCTTATGGTACCAGGTAGAACCCTTTCTACAGAGGGTTCTACTGTACATGGAACTCAAAAAGGTTCTAACTGGTACCAATACACAATATGGGTGTATACACATTCCTTTACACCCAGCCAGGGACCTATAGACTGAGTGGACACTATAAACTCTACACCATACACTACAGCACTGTTTCTTAGTCATTCATGCTCCCGGGGAGCCAACGGGGGCACATTTTGACCTAGCACTACACACCTGATTCCACTAACTGAAGGTTTGATGATGAGTTGATTAGTGGAATCAGGTTTGTAGTGCTAGTTCCCCAGGAGCAGGAAACACTACACTATAGCCTTAGATAGAGAGACTTGGTCACTATATCCACTGCCAGGGCCTGCATACACTAGGGCTCTTAGAAAACTTAAACACACAAATACAATCCAAAATCTATAGCAGTAATGACATCATACACGTTGCAACAAGCTCTGACATACTGGATGCCCACTGGACACCATGTAAACAGTGTGTGTGTGTGTGCATGGTGTGTATACAGCTTACACAGGGCACAATCTGTGGAGCACATTTAAGGCCTCCTGCTGGACAGTGTTTTGACATGCTTGACTTGAAGCAGTCATGACGTGAGTACCTGTCCATAGGGCTTCTGATAAGTGCGTGATACGTCCAACCAAAGCCATTTCCTATCGTATAGAAAACACATGCTAGTGCCTTATCTGTTTTTCTATGCCTGGCTTTTTCAGCTCCCTGTGTGTGTGTGTGTGTGTGTGTGTGTGTGTGTGTGTGTGTGTGTGTGTGTGTGTGTGTGTGTGTGTGTGTGTGTGTGTGTGTGTGTGTGTGTGTCCTAGCGTCTTCTCATCATCTTCATTGCTCTCATCTCTGTTTTCCCAGGGCACTTGAGTTTCCAGGACTGCTTTGTGACTTCAGGGGTGTGGAACGTGGCTGAGCTGGTCCGAGTGTCACAGAGTGAGTCACTGCCTCTCCTCTCTGTCACTGTCACTCTCACTACACACTCACCAGTACACACAAACCTCAAGGTTCTCACATGCATTTTCCTACTATACTCTCTGTTTAAAGAGTTGTGTAAGAGTCACATATATCTGTGTGTGTGCCTCAGCTCCAGTGGCCACAGCGTCCGGCCCCAACTTCTCCCTGGCCGACCTGGAGAGTCCCGGCTACTACAATATCAACCAGGTGGCCCTGGGACGCCGCTCCATCACCTCCACCCCCTCCACCAGGTACACACACACATTACCTGATTATTTTGTAGCCTACTAATACTAGCTTCTGTACGCTTCATTCTATGCTGTCTAACCTTTGTGAATGCTTTCCTCACTCTGCTATGATTGCGTGATGGGACCTTTCTTCTCCTTCCTCTATCTCCTCTCTTCATCTGGTGTTTTTTCCACCTATCCGTCAAACTGTCTGTCTGTGTTTTTTCTGTCTCTTTTTTCCCCCTTTGCTCACTCTCTCTCCTTCTATCCCTCTCTCCTTCCATCGCTCCCTCTCCTTTTACCTCTCTCCCTCTCCTTTTACCTCTCTCTCCTTCTATTTCTCTCTCTCCTTCTCTCTGTCTCACTGTTTCTCTCTCTCTCCTTTTACCTCTCTCTTCTTCTATTTCTCTCTCTCCTTCTCTGTCTCACTGTTTCTCTCTCTCTCCTTTTACCTCTCTCTCCTTCTATTTCTCTCTCTCCTTCTATCTCTCTGTCTCACTGTTTCTATCTCTCTCCTTTTACCTCTCTCTCCTTCTATTTCTCTCTCTCATTCTCTCTGTCTCACTGTTTCTCTCTCTCTCATTTTACCTCTCTCTCCTTCTATTTCTCTCTCTCCTTCTCTGTCTCACTGTTTCTCTTTCTCTCCTTTTACCTCTCTCTTCTTCTATTTCTCTCTCTCCTTCTATCTCTCTGTCTCACTGTTTCTCTCTCTCTCCTTTTACCTCTCTCTCCTTCTATTTCTCTCTCTCCTTCTCTCTGTCTCACTGTTTCTCTCTCTCTCCTTTTACCTCTCTCTCCTTCTATTTCTCTCTCTCCTTCTCTCTGTCTCACTGTTTCTCTCTCTCTCCTTTTACCTCTCTCTCCTTCTATTTCTCTCTCTCCTTCTATCTCTCTGTCTCACTGTTTCTCTCTCTCTCCTTTTACCTCTCTCTCCTTCTATTTCTCTCTCTCCTTCTATCTCTCTGTCTCACTGTTTCTCTCTCCTTTTACCTCTCTCTTCTTCTATTTCTCTCTCTCCTTCTCTCTGTCTCACTGTTTCTCTCTCTCTCCTTTTACCCCTCTCTCCTTCTATTTCTCTCTCTCCTTCTCTGTCTCACTGTTTATCTCTCTCTCCTATTTCTCTCTCTCCTTCTCTCTGTCTCACTGTTTCTCTCTCTCTCCTTCTCTCTGTCTCACTGTTTCTCTCTCTCTCCTTTTACCTCTCTCTTCTTCTATTTCTCTCTCTCCTTCTCTGTCTCACTGTTTCTCTCTCTCTCCTTTTACCTCTCTCTCCTTCTATTTCTCTCTCTCCTTCTATCTCTCTGTCTCACTGTTTCTATCTCTCTCCTTTTACCTCTCTCTCCTTCTATTTCTCTCTCTCATTCTCTCTGTCTCACTGTTTCTCTCTCTCTCATTTTACCTCTCTCTCCTTCTATTTCTCTCTCTCCTTCTCTGTCTCACTGTTTCTCTCTCTCTCCTTTTACCTCTCTCTCCTTCTATTTCTCTCTCTCCTTCTATCTCTCTGTCTCACTGTTTCTCTCTCTCTCCTTTTACCTCTCTCTCCTTCTATTTCTCTCTCTCCTTCTCTCTGTCTCACTGTTTCTCTCTCTCTCCTTTTACCTCTCTCTCCTTCTATTTCTCTCTCTCCTTCTCTCTGTCTCACTGTTTCTCTCTCTCTCCTTTTACCTCTCTCTCCTTCTATTTCTCTCTCTCCTTCTATCTCTCTGTCTCACTGTTTCTCTCTCTCTCCTTTTACCTCTCTCTCCTTCTATTTCTCTCTCTCCTTCTCTCTGTCTCACTGTTTCTCTCTCTCTCCTTTTACCTCTCTCTCCTTCTATTTCTCTCTCTCCTTCTCTCTGTCTCACTGTTTCTCTCTCTCTCCTTTTACCTCTCTCTCCTTCTATTTCTCTCTCTCCTTCTATCTCTCTTTCTCACTGTTTCTCTCTCTCTCCTTTTACCTCTCTCTCCTTCTATTTCTCTCTCTCCTTCTCTCTGTCTCACTGTTTCTCTCTCTCTCCTTTTACCTCTCTCTCCTTCTATTTCTCTCTCTCCTTCTCTCTGTCTCACTGTTTCTCTCTCTCTCCTTTTACCTCTCTCTCCTTCTATTTCTCTCTCTCCTTCTCTCTGTCTCACTGTTTCTCTCTCTCTCCTTTTACCTCTCTCTTCTTCTATTTCTCTCTCTCCTTCTCTGTCTCACTGTTTCTCTCTCTCTCCTTTTACCTCTCTCTCCTTCTATTTCTCTCTCTCCTTCTATCTCTCTGTCTCACTGTTTCTATCTCTCTCCTTTTACCTCTCTCTCCTTCTATTTCTCTCTCTCATTCTCTCTGTCTCACTGTTTCTCTCTCTCTCATTTTACCTCTCTCTCCTTCTATTTCTCTCTCTCCTTCTCTGTCTCACTGTTTCTCTCTCTCTCCTTTTACCTCTCTCTCCTTCTATTTCTCTCTCTCCTTCTATCTCTCTGTCTCACTGTTTCTCTCTCTCTCCTTTTACCTCTCTCTTCTTCTATTTCTCTCTCTCCTTCTCTGTCTCACTGTTTCTCTCTCTCTCCTTTTACCTCTCTCTCCTTCTATTTCTCTCTCTCCTTCTATCTCTCTGTCTCACTGTTTCTATCTCTCTCCTTTTACCTCTCTCTCCTTCTATTTCTCTCTCTCATTCTCTCTGTCTCACTGTTTCTCTCTCTCTCATTTTACCTCTCTCTCCTTCTATTTCTCTCTCTCCTTCTCTGTCTCACTGTTTCTCTCTCTCTCCTTTTACCTCTCTCTCCTTCTATTTCTCTCTCTCCTTCTATCTCTCTGTCTCACTGTTTCTCTCTCTCTCCTTTTACCTCTCTCTTCTTCTATTTCTCTCTCTCCTTCTCTGTCTCTCTCTCTCTCCTTTTACCTCTCTCTCCTTCTATTTCTCTCTCTCCTTCTATCTCTCTGTCTCACTGTTTCTATCTCTCTCCTTTTACCTCTCTCTCCTTCTATTTCTCTCTCTCATTCTCTCTGTCTCACTGTTTCTCTCTCTCTCCTTTTACCTCTCTCTCCTTCTATTTCTCTCTCTCCTTCTATCTCTCTGTCTCACTGTTTCTCTCTCTCTCCTTTTACCTCTCTCTCCTTCTATTTCTCTCTCTCCTTCTCTCTGTCTCACTGTTTCTCTCTCTCTCCTTTTACCTCTCTCTCCTTCTATTTCTCTCTCTCCTTCTCTCTGTCTCACTGTTTCTCTCTCTCTCCTTTTACCTCTCTCTCCTTCTATTTCTCTCTCTCCTTCTATCTCTCTGTCTCACTGTTTCTCTCTCTCTCCTTTTACCTCTCTCTCCTTCTATTTCTCTCTCTCCTTCTCTCTGTCTCACTGTTTCTCTCTCTCTCCTTTTACCTCTCTCTCCTTCTATTTCTCTCTCTCCTTCTCTCTGTCTCACTGTTTCTCTCTCTCTCCTTTTACCTCTCTCTCCTTCTATTTCTCTCTCTCCTTCTATCTCTCTGTCTCACTGTTTCTCTCTCTCTCTCCTTTTACCTCTCTCTCCTTCTATTTCTCTCTCTCCTTCTCTCTGTCTCACTGTTTCTCTCTCTCTCCTTTTACCTCTCTCTCCTTCTATTTCTCTCTCTCCTTCTCTCTGTCTCACTGTTTCTCTCTCTCTCCTTTTACCTCTCTCTCCTTCTATTTCTCTCTCTCCTTCTCTCTGTCTCACTGTTTCTCTCTCTCTCCTTTTACCTCTCTCTTCTTCTATTTCTCTCTCTCCTTCTCTGTCTCACTGTTTCTCTCTCTCTCCTTTTACCTCTCTCTCCTTCTATTTCTCTCTCTCCTTCTATCTCTCTGTCTCACTGTTTCTATCTCTCTCCTTTTACCTCTCTCTCCTTCTATTTCTCTCTCTCATTCTCTCTGTCTCACTGTTTCTCTCTCTCTCATTTTACCTCTCTCTCCTTCTATTTCTCTCTCTCCTTCTCTGTCTCACTGTTTCTCTCTCTCTCCTTTTACCTCTCTCTCCTTCTATTTCTCTCTCTCCTTCTATCTCTCTGTCTCACTGTTTCTCTCTCTCTCCTTTTACCTCTCTCTCCTTCTATTTCTCTCTCTCCTTCTCTCTGTCTCACTGTTTCTCTCTCTCTCCTTTTACCTCTCTCTCCTTCTATTTCTCTCTCTCCTTCTCTCTGTCTCACTGTTTCTCTCTCTCTCCTTTTACCTCTCTCTCCTTCTATTTCTCTCTCTCCTTCTATCTCTCTGTCTCACTGTTTCTCTCTCTCTCCTTTTACCTCTCTCTCCTTCTATTTCTCTCTCTCCTTCTCTCTGTCTCACTGTTTCTCTCTCTCTCCTTTTACCTCTCTCTCCTTCTATTTCTCTCTCTCCTTCTCTCTGTCTCACTGTTTCTCTCTCTCTCCTTTTACCTCTCTCTCCTTCTATTTCTCTCTCTCCTTCTATCTCTCTTTCTCACTGTTTCTCTCTCTCTCCTTTTACCTCTCTCTCCTTCTATTTCTCTCTCTCCTTCTCTCTGTCTCACTGTTTCTCTCTCTCTCCTTTTACCTCTCTCTCCTTCTATTTCTCTCTCTCCTTCTCTCTGTCTCACTGTTTCTCTCTCTCTCCTTTTACCTCTCTCTCCTTCTATTTCTCTCTCTCCTTCTATCTCTCTGTCTCACTGTTTCTCTCTCTCTCTCCTTTTACCTCTCTCTCCTTCTATTTCTCTCTCTCCTTCTCTCTGTCTCACTGTTTCTCTCTCTCTCCTTTTACCTCTCTCTCCTTCTATTTCTCTCTCTCCTTCTCTCTGTCTCACTGTTTCTCTCTCTCTCCTTTTACCTCTCTCTCCTTCTATTTCTCTCTCTCCTTCTATCTCTCTGTCTCACTGTTTCTCTCTCTCTCCTTTTACCTCTCTCTCCTTCTATTTCTCTCTCTCATTCTCTCTGTCTCACTGTTTCTCTCTCTCTCCTTTTACCTCTCTCTCCTTCTATTTCTCTCTCTCCTTCTCTGTCTCACTGTTTCTCTCTCTCTCCTTTTACCTCTCTCTCCTTCTATTTCTCTCTCTCCTTCTATCTCTCTGTCTCACTGTTTCTCTCTCTCTCCTTTTACCTCTCTCTCCTTCTATTTCTCTCTCTCCTTCTCTCTGTCTCACTGTTTCTCTCTCTCTCCTTTTACCTCTCTCTCCTTCTATTTCTCTCTCTCCTTCTCTCTGTCTCACTGTTTCTCTCTCTCTCCTTTTACCTCTCTCTCCTTCTATTTCTCTCTCTCCTTCTATCTCTCTGTCTCACTGTTTCTCTCTCTCTCCTTTTACCTCTCTCTCCTTCTATTTCTCTCTCTCCTTCTCTCTGTCTCACTGTTTCTCTCTCTCTCCTTTTACCTCTCTCTCCTTATATTTCTCTCTCTCCTTCTCTCTGTCTCACTGTTTCTCTCTCTCTCTCCTTTTACCTCTCTCTCCTTCTATTTCTCTCTCTCCTTCTCTCTGTCTCACTGTTTCTCTCTCTCTCCTTTTACCTCTCTCTCCTTCTATTTCTCTCTCTCCTTCTCTCTGTCTCACTGTTTCTCTCTCTCTCCTTTTACCTCTCTCTCCTTCTATTTCTCTCTCTCCTTCTCTCTGTCTCACTGTTTCTCTCTCTCTCCTTTTACCTCTCTCTCCTTCTATTTCTCTCTCTCCTTCTCTCTGTCTCACTGTTTCTCTCTCTCTCCTTTTACCTCTCTCTCCTTCTATTTCTCTCTCTCCTTCTCCCTGTCTCACTGTTTCTCTCTCTCTCCTTTTACCTCTCTCTCCTTTTACCTCTCTCTCCTTCTCTCTGTCTCACTGTTTCTCTCTCTCTCCTTTTACCTCTCTCTCCTTCTATTTCTCTCTCTCCTTCTATCTCTCTGTCTCACTGTTTCTCTCTCCTTTTACCTCTCTCTTCTTCTATTTCTCTCTCTCCTTCTCTCTGTCTCACTGTTTCTCTCTCTCTCCTTTTACCTCTCTCTCCTTCTATTTCTCTCTCTCCTTCTCTCTGTCTCACTGTTTCTCTCTCTCTCCTTTTACCTCTCTCTCCTTCTATTTCTCTCTCTCCTTCTATCTCTCTGTCTCACTGTTTCTATCTCTCTCCTTTTACCTCTCTCTCCTTCTATTTCTCTCTCTCCTTCTCTCTGTCTCACTGTTTCTCTCTCTCTCCTTTTACCTCTCTCTCCTTCTATTTCTCTCTCTCCTTCTATCTCTCTGTCTCACTGTTTCTATCTCTCTCCTTTTACCTCTCTCTCCTTCTATTTCTCTCTCTCCTTCTCTCTGTCTCACTGTTTCTATCTCTCTCCTTTTACCTCTCTCCTTCTATTTCTCTCTCTCCTTCTCTGTCTCACTGTTTATCTCTCTCTCCTATTTCTCTCTCTCCTTCTCTCTGTCTCACTGTTTCTCTCTCTCTCCTTCTCTCTGTCTCACTGTTTCTCTCTCTCTCCTTTTACCTCTCTCTCCTTCTATTTCTCTCTCTCCTTCTCTCTGTCTCACTGTTTCTCTCTCTCTCACGCTGCAGGACTGAAATGGAGCTTTATGCAAGTCTCCCACGGAGGTAGTTATATTCACTCCACTATATTTCCCATGACACTACTTTAATATAGACACATTCAGCCAGACGGACAGCCAAAAACATATACAATTCTTTATTTGGATCCACTTATGAAACATTGTGCATTTAAGGACCTATGTTTTTACAGGTCTCGTATGGACTTGAATCCAAGGAACACTCTCACTCACTGTACACACACTTACGCTCTACAATACTTTAGTCTAAGCCAGGGGTAGGCAACTCTGTTCTTGGAGTGCCACAGGTACTGCAGGATTGTGTTCCAACTAGGCACCAAACCTGACCAACTGAGCTAATTGATCAGTTCAGGGATTGCCTAAATTCAACACACCTGGTCTTCCAGGTGGGTTAAATGAAAACCAGGACCCCGGTCTAGGTACACAGTCTAATCTGAGGGACTGGCCACGTGGCCACGTGGCCATGTTCAGACAAGGGATGGTGAATAAAGCCGCTACCTGCACTTAACCTGTCTCTCAGCAGACTGTACTTTGTCTCCCAAGTAAGTAATATTCCTGCCTCTACACCCATTAAGTCCCTTTCTCTCTCCCTCTCTCCAGCTCCAACAAGCGCAAGTCCATTGACGACAGTGAGATGGAGAGCCCGGTGGACGATGTCTTCTACTCGGGCCGCTCCCCTGCGGCCGGCAGCAGCTCCCAGTCCAGTGGCTGGCCCAACGATGTGGACGCAGGTTAGATACCCCCATAACCCCCCCACCCCATCTAACACCCCCTGCTGTGTTTTATGGTAGTGTATCCCTCTACTGTCTGTCAAACCTGTTTTCTTCCCTCCCCCTCCTCCTCTCCTTCCCTCCCCCTCCTCCTCCTATCCACCTGCTCTGTAGGCCTGTGTTTACACCTTTTCTAAATACTTTCAGTGTGCTCTGCAGTAGTATGTAGTGGTATACCAGTGTGTCTGGTGCTCGGCTCTGTGCTCTGTAAAAAAAAAAGTATTAGATTCAGGCTCCTAGATTGTATTTTATTTTTGTTACCTTTTATTTAACCAGGCAAGTCAATTAAGAACAAATTGTTATTTACAATGACGGCCAACAAGAGGCAAAAGACCTCAAGTGGACGTCACGTTCTGTGGTTAGAGGTTCTTTGACTGGGTGATGTGTGTGTGATATGTGAGTCACAGAGCCTGGTGACAGACTTGACTTTTTTTTTATTATTATTTTATTTGACCTTTATTTAACTAGGCAGGTCAGTTAAGAACAAATTCTTATTTACAATGATGGCCTACCCCGGCCAAACCTGGACGACGCCGGGCCAATTGTGTGCCGCCCTATGGGACTCCCAATCACTGCCGGTTGTGATACAGTCTAGACTCAAGCCTCTATGAAAAGCTTTGTATTAAAGATATAATGTGGATAACTTTCGGCATAATATTTTCCAAGAAAATATCTCTACAAAATCCTCCCCCTTTCTTGAAATCTCAAATCCTCTCAAAGTTGTGACTCTACACAGACTCCCATAGACTCTCTACCCTCTAAGCTGCACCCTCCAAACCTCCCTGTCTCCTTATGGTTTTACCCTCCAACCCCTCTGTTGTGTGTTCAGCATCACAGCACAGCATCAACACTCCCTCCCAGGTGCCTGTATCCATCACCTCATATTCAACCTGAATAATGGTCCCTTTAGTATAGTTGACATCTTCAATCAATTATCAGTTCAATTCTATAATAGATCATGTTCATGAATTAATGTAAGGTATGCATCCCTTTCCATCCCCAGCCCTCACAGAAGCCTCCTATTCTTTTGGTGGCCATTGGGAAAGGTGGAGGGAGAGCAGTGAATGTATTTGTAAAATGTGTCTGCTTTAATGTGGCCTCTATATGGACGCAGTTCATTTACAAACACGTTATAACAACATAATATTCCTAATTGTGCCACTGTTCTTATTTCATTACATGTTGATCATTCTGTACTTAGCTCTCATGTCATCAACTGAGTGGATTGTGGTTAACGTTCCACCCTGCTAATTCCCCCTCCTCCGTTGTTAACTGTGCCCTTCTCTCCTGTTTGGACTTCCAGTGCAGCACCATTTGGCCAGTGTGCAAGAGAGGAAGATAAAGCATGAAAACGATGGCGTGCAGTTTCCTTACCATGGTTAGAAATCATTGCACTCATATATACGTATTGTAATCTATACTGTACATTAACTCTCAACTTGTACTGTATGCATCTCTCTCTCTCTGCTTGTCTATTTTTCCACACTTCCTAGCGAGTGTTCTCTCCGTCCCTCTCTCTGACCCTCTCTCCGTCCCTCTCTCCGTCCCTCTCTCCGTCCCTCTCTCCGTCGATCTCTCCGTCCATCTCTCCTTCCCTCTCTCTGTCCCTCTCTCTGTCCCTCTCTCTGTCCCTCTCTCCGTCCCTCTCTCTCTCTCTCTCTCTCTCTCTCTCTCTCTCTCTCTCTCTGTCCCTCTCTCTCTCTCTCTGTCCCTCTCTCTCTCTCTCTGTCCCTCTCTCTCTGTCCCTCTCTCTCTCTCTCTCTGTCCCTCTCTCTCTCTCTGTCCCTCTCTCTCTCGCTCTGTCCCTCTCTCTCTCGCTCTGTCCCTCTCTCTCTCTCTCTGTCCCTCTCTCTCGCTCTGTCCCTCTCTCTCGCTCTGTCCCTCTCTCTCGCTCTGTCCCTCTCTCTCGCTCTGTCCCTCTCTGTCCCTCTCTTGCTCTGTCCCTCTCTCGCTCTGTCCCTCTCTCTCTCTGTCCCTCTCTCCATTCCTATCCTCTCTGCTGCCGTTGGGTTGTTCTTGTTTCTCTCCCAGATATCTGTTGTGGTTTGTGGAAGTACCAAAGCCTTTTGGTAACCCAGTAGCTTCACCAAGTCTATTACTACCTCTCAAACACTGTGTCCACTTGCTAAGGTAGAGGGCTTGATTAGGGTTGAATCTTTTCTGATTCGGGCTGCCAAGAAACTGTAACCTATTGTTCATTGATTTAATTGATTTCAATGTATTTTTTGCACTCTTTTTGCATTCGCTCATTCAAAATTCTAATTTCAGTTAATTTACATTGCAGAAGAGTTTTGAATTGCAGTCATTTAGTAATTTAGTCAGCAACACATGCATCAGTGGTATAGCCCTGTGAGAGTGGGTAGAGATTCTAGAATGAGGCCCTGTCTCCTGTTGAGTTGCTGAGAGCTTTACCCAGTCAGTTACTGAGGTGGTGCTGTTCTGTGCCCCCTCCCACCTGTCATAACCTCCACTCAACAGTGGACACCTCCTCCAACAGGCAGGACAGGAAGAGAAATACATCCCAAACAAACAAGACTAAATGCACTCAGGTGTGCCGTCAAAGCACAAGGCACCGTCTGTCTCTAAAATATTCCACATGTACAAACACACATGCATGCACACGCACACACACACACACACACACACACACACACACACACACACACACACACACACACACACACACACACACACACACACACACACACACACACACTCCCAATCTGGAGAGTAGCAGCGTTCCGGTCCAGATGGTGCTTCCATGTGTCTACAGCAATGGGAGCTACTGGGTTACAGCAGACATCTGTTCTGGTGGTGGTGGTGTATGGGGAGGAAGGGGAGAGGGTTTCAGCTCCCCTCCAAAGGTGATTCACTACCTGAATGGAAGGCTCTGAGGCATATGAGGTGATCATGTAATTCATCATTACTTTTGCTGTCTCCTGCTCTGCTGTCTCCAGTGCCTGCTGAGGGGACATTGATACGCCTCTATGCATTTCCATTGGTTGTTTCCTTCTCCTCTCTCACTTCATTGCAAGCTCAGCCCATCACTGTACTGTAGTCAACGTATTGGTCTGAGATAGCTTGTGGAAGGAGATATGTGTGGTAGGGAACATTGTGTTTTTGATGATGTGCATGTGTGTTGATGGGAGTGAGCTGTATGTATATGTGTCTGTGTTCTTTTTCCTGGTTGTGGGTGGGGAAGTCACGCTCCACTGACAGTTAGGTTTTTTTGTGGCAGCCAGCTTGTTAGCGTGGCGAGGCTGGAGGGTCATGGGAGCAGTTGATTGGCTGCCAGTCTGCCCAAGCCATGTGCCAGGAGTTGGTCTGAGAAATAGCGCAGAACAATCGATCGTGCTCGCTCACGCATACAAACGGGTGCAAGGAAACACACTGATACACAGGCACACACACATACATTCAGAGAGAAACAGAAACTGGAAGAGAGCGATCAGAGTAACTTCTGTTAACTCTAACATGCAAATCTTTCCTTGGGCATCTTGGTCTTGTCCTCCAGCCCAGCTCTTCACCCAGACATTGCATTTGTTACGATAACTAAACCAAATCTATCACAGAGTGCACAATCCCACTTTAGCCTTGGTGGTTATATTCAGCATGTCCACCCTGAACATTTGTCTCATTCAGCCAGTAGCGGTTCACTGGGTGAGACACATTCCTATTTTAATGTCCCAATCCTCTTAAAGTGCCTGAGTGCCATGCTGTGTTTTTATCATCATTAATACCATGCCACCAAATGGATCATCACACTCCCCACTCCCACTTGGTGTCACACATTCCTGCCTAGCAGAACATACGTGCCCACCTACCCATTTCTATACTTACCAATGCCCACGCAGGCCCAGCTGCAACGCAGCAGTCAGAAGCATTGTGGGTAATTGTTGTGATCAACTGTTTCCCGAAGTAACACTTCAAAAACGTATTTCAGAACGGCTGCCCCGTTAGAGTTTATATGCTCAGCTTGTAAAAGCTATTTCAGCATCTCCCGAGGCCGTACTGAAACTATCCCCTTTTTATTCTATGTGTTTGTTTTATTTGTGTGAATATGTGTCGTTTATGGGACTTCTTGCTAGTCAGGTTTTTTCTGTTTGTGAATTTGTTAAAAATAGTTTTTGCGTGCGTGTGTGTGTGTGTGTGTGCACATAATGTCACAAACTGTGCAGTATATGTGTGACTCAGGACATGCAAGTAGAAAAATGTGTGTTTGAGTGCAAAGGTATTTTTATTTCTTATTTTGATAGTTATTCTCCAATGCTTGATTTCATTCTTTGAATATCGTGGCTCCCTGAGGTCAAACACACCACTTGGCAATGGTCACAAACCCTACAATTCTAAATAGCCTGTTCCGATTACCTTACATCAAAATAATTTCCCTCAAACCCTGCCTCACGAGGCCTTGATCATAAAACAGTCTCTTTACTCTGCAGCTCTTACACATTTGGCCATGTTTCTGGGCCAGTTGGTAAGCCTGGCCTATACTTAGTGTGCCTGTTTTTACCAAACTGAAGAACAGTTCATAGTCCTGAAGCCTCAACTGACATTTATAGAAGTAGGAGGACACATTGATATGTTGTTAAATATATGTGCAGGCGATGCCGTCACTCTTCCACTCCCTTACTTTCTCTCACTCTCTCTCCCCTTTTCCATCCATCCTTCATTGGCGTTGGTTCGTCTGCTTGCCACCCTGACTGAACAGTTTGTGTGTGTGTGTTCTGTATCTACCATATCTGTAGGAGATGCATTAACACAAGGCAGCCGAGTCTCCCTCCCACCAGCCCAGAGTTACATACAACTGACAGACTAACTTTACAAGCAGTAGGCCACTAAATTAAAGGACATATTGATATCTGTTGGCAGGCTGCAGCTACAGTATATCTGAATATAGCTACACACAATGTGCCACAGAAACACATTCTGGCCTAGCTGTGAAGCAGTCCAAAATCACACTCCTTGTAAACAGGTACATTAACAGTGCAGTGTGTGGGAGGGAGGATCTATTCACAGTGTTGTCATATAGCTGGAGGTCCTGCTGTCTATAGGGATGCTGGGTGCTGAGATCACTGCTGGTGTGGGATTGGTGGTGGGATGTTGTGTTTTTTAAAGTGATTTTCCTTGTCCTCCTATACCCTGAGACAAGCACTATCAATGGTGAGGTTGGGAACTGGATGCATGCTCATGGACTCCACGCAGAGGACCAGTTACCACAGCAAGGCACAGTAGAATGCCAGTGATCAGAATCCTGTCTTTCGCTCATATACTCCAATGGTGGCAGCAATTATAATGCCATTGCAATTCCCAGCTCTCTCTCTCTTCCCTCTGACACTGTGCCCCAAGCCTTCCTCTGAACCTCCCCACCCTGCGCCGCTTCGAAACAACTCCCTCCCCCCTGGACCCCCACTTTACTCTACCCTGGTTCTGATATGCTACAGCACAGAGACTGTACACTAACAGAGAGATATGGAGAGAGAGAGGTTGATCCATCGTTGTAATCAATCGATCCATTGATTTCAGTAGATGACAATTAATAAAGCCCATGACATTTTTTTAAGTAGAAGTCTTGAGTCTAAATTTAAGTCTACAGTTAAGTTGATTTGATAGAGCAAATAGCCACCAGCCTGTTCATTAAACCCACGTCTCTGTTGTGCCATTTTGTTGATCCCATTTTTGCCAGGACTCTCCTCGCCTGGTTCTCTTAAGAAGCCGGGGAAATTCGATTTCAGCGCCCTGTCGCAGCAGACGAGGTCGCCTCGCATGGTGTTCACCCACCACCCGCTGCCAATGCTGGCGGGAGTGAGACCAGGTGAGACCCCCCTGACAGACCTCCCTGCCCATCCCCCATCCCCTGACCCAGACCCAGTGGAGGGGTGGCAGTGAGTGGTGTCCGTAGGGGAAGGCTCTGCTGTCCCACCCTGTGAGGAACAACGGCAGTAGAGTTATGTTTTTGAAAGAAACCTGAGGCACAGAATATACAGTGCATTCGGAAAGTATTCAGACACCTTTGACTTTTTCTACATTTTGTTACGTTACAGCCTTATTCTGAAATTGATTAAATAGTTGTTTCCCTATCATCAATCTACACACAATACCCCATGATGACAAAGAAACAACTGGTTTTTAGAAATGTTTGCACATACAAAAAAATGTTACATAAGTATTCAGACCCTTTACTCAGGACTTTGTTGAAGCACCTTTGGCGGCAATTACATCCTCAAGTCTTCTTGGGTATGACACTACAAGCTTGGCACACCTGTATTTGGGGAGTTTTTCCCATTCTCTGCAGATCCTCTCAAGCTCCGTCAGGTTGGATGGGGAGCGTCGCTGCACAGCTATTTTCAGGTCTCTCCAGAGATGTCCGATCGGGTTCAAGCCCGGGCTCTGGCTGGGCCACTCAAGGACATACAGAGCCTTGTCCCGAAGCCACTCCCGCATTGTCTTCACAGTGTGATTAAGGTTGTTGTCCTGTTGGAAGGCTTCACTCCAGTCTGAGGTCCTGAGCACACTGGAGCAAGGTTTTCATCTGTACTTTGCTATACCTCAATCCTCTAAAAGTATTTTACCCCTTTTTCTCCCCAATTTCGTGGTATAAAATTGTTTAGTAGCTACTATCTTGTCTCATCGCTACAACTCCCGTACGGGCTCGGGAGAGACGAAGGTTGAAAGTCATGCGTCCTCCGATACACAACCCAACCAAGCCGCACTGCTTCTTAACACAGCACGCATCCAACCCAGAAGCCAGCCGCACCAATGTGTCAGAGGAAACACCGTGCACCTGGCAACCTTGGTTAGCGCGCACTGCCCGCCACAGGAGTCTCTGGTGCGTGATGAGACAAGGATATCCCTACCGGCCAAACCCTCCCTAACCCGGACAACGCTAGGCCAATTGTGCATCGCCCCACGGATCTCCCGGTCGCGGCTGGCTGCGACAGAGCTTGGGCGCGAACCCAGAGTCTCTGGTGGCACAGCTGGCGCTGCAGTACAGTGCCCTTAACCACTGCGCCACCCGGGAGGTCCCTATACCTCAATCCTTACTAATTTCCCAGTCCCTGCCACTGAAAAACATCCCCACAACATGATGCTGCCACCACCATGCATCACCGTAGGGACGGTGTTAGGTTTCCTCCAGACGTGACGCTTGGAACTCAGGCCAACAAGTTAAATCTTGGTTTAATCAGACCAGAGAATCTTATTTCTCATGGTTTGAGAGTCCTTTAGGTACATTTTGGCAAACTCCAAGCAGGATGTCATGTGCCTTATACTGAGGTGCCTTATACTGGCTTCTGTCTCCGCCTGATTGGTGGAGTGCTGCAGAGATGGTTGTCCTTCTGGAAGGTTCTCCCATATCCACAGAGGACTTCTGGAGCTCTGTCAGAGTAACCATTGGGTTCTCGGTGACCTCCCTGACCAAGGCCCTTCTTCGCCGATTGCTCAGTTTGGCATGGCAGCCAGCTCTAGGAAGAGTCTTGGTGGTTCCAAACTTGTTCCATTTAAGAATGATGGAGGCCACTCTGTTCTTGGCAACCTTCAATGCTGCAGAAATGTTTTGGTACCCTTCCCCAGATCTGTGCCTCAACACAATCCTGTCTCGGGGCTCTACGTACAATTCATTCGACCTCAGTGCATGCACTGTCATCTGTGGGACCTTATATAGACACGGGTGCCTTTCCAAATCATGTCCAATCAATTGAATTTACCACAGGTGGACTCCAATCAAGATGGACTCCATCTCAAGGATGATCAATGGAAACAGGATGCACTTGGGCTCAATTTCGAGGCTCATAGCAAAGGAGCATAGCTAAACCTCAGGTTTGTCATTATGGGGTATTGTGTGTAGATTGATGAGAAAAATAAGGCTGTAACGTAACAAAATTAGGGAAGAGGACTGAATACTTTCAAATGCAAATTAGGCTAGAGTATAACATCGTTGTTCCTTCCTGTACCCTGTAAAGAGATCAGTCTGTGGTTGGGTGACTGGGTGAAGAGCCTCCATTCTGTACCTCAATTTCTCTGACCACCACCTTCCCTGATCACCACCTCCCCGAGCCACACTGCCCCAACCCACAACTATGGTCTTACAACTGGTACATGTAGTTATCATGATGGGCACATGATTTATTGGCTTCAATACGTTATTATACAGAGCCTGATAGAAACTTGGTGTACAGCCCTACATTCTCATGAGTCCTGTATTTTTTAGAGAAGACATTTGTTCTTGTTCTGTTGAGTATTTCTCCTGGCTCACGGCTGACAATGTCTTGCCATTTTCCCTTAAAATGCTTTAGGCTTATGCCGTTCACCATCAATTGTTTTGTCATCTACCTCTTTCTTCTCCTCTCTTTCTTCTCTCTCTCTCTCTCTCTCTGACTGAGACGCCTATGGCCTATGGCCGGGGAACCCAGGAAGTGAAGAGCTGTTATTGTGTCTGGCAGTGGAACATGGTCATTGTGGTTATTTCAACCATCGACAAGGATCTCATGATGAAATCAGATATCAACAGTTGCCACAGGGCTGTAACCGGGACATTTGCATTCTCAATCGTATCAGCTCAAAGCAAGTCTTTGTGAAGAGTGAACAGCTCACCATAGATAATGAGCCTCTGAACTCATCTGAACTCCCAATTCAAAGCTAAAAGTTCCTAAATTGATCAGAAGCAGTCAGGTTGACCACTGTGTAATGACATCTACCTCAGATATGCTGAGATTGCCTCCTACACTCTTAGAAAAAAGGGTTCCAAAAGGGTTGCACCCATAGGAGAACCCTTTTCAGCTGTACCCATAGGATAACCCTTTTTGGTTCCACATAGACCCCTCTATTGAAAGGGTCCTACATGGAACAAGTCTGGTTCTTCCTTTGGAGCAATTGCCAAATGCCTGAAAGTACCACGTTCATCTGTACAAACAATAGTATAAACACCATGGGACCACGCTGCCATCATACCGCTCAGGAAGGAGACGCGTTCTGTCTCCTAGAGATTAACGTACTTTGGTGTGAAAAGTGCAAATCAATCCAAGAACAACAGCAAAGGACCTTGTGAAGATGCTGGAGGAAATGGGTACAAAAGTATCTATATCCAAAGTAAAACGAGTCCTATATCGACAGAACCTGAAAGTCCACTCAGCAAGGAAGAAGCCACTGCTCCAAACCCACCATAAAAAAGCCAGACTACGGTTTGCAACTGCACATGGGGACAAATATCATACTTTTTGGAGAAATGTCCTCTGGTCTGATGAAACAAAAATAGAACTGTTTGGCCATAATGACCATCGTTATGTTTGGGGGAAAAAGGGGGCTTGCAAGCCGAAGAACACCATCCCAACCGTGAAGTACGGGGTGGCAGCATCATGTCGTGGGGGTGCTTTGCTGCAGGAGGGACTGCTGCACTTCACAAAATAGATGGCATCACAAGGAAGGAAAATGTATATGGATATATTGAAGCAACATCTCAAGACATCAGTCAGCTCGCATTGATGTCCCATCCTGGATGAGCTGCACTACCAAGTTAAAGCTTGGTTGCAAATAGGTCTTCCCAATGGACAATGACCCCAAACATACTTCCAAAGTTGTGGCAAAATGCTCTTTCAGAAGGAATGGGCCAAAATTCACCCAACTTATTGTGGGAAGCTTGTGGAAGGCTATCTGAAACGTTTGACCCAAGTTAAACAATTTAAAGGCAATGCTACCAAATACTAATTGGGTGTATGTAAACTTCTGACCCATGGGGAATGTGATGAAAAAAATAAAAGCTGAAATAATTCTCTCTACTATCATTCTGATATTTCACATTCTTAAAATAAAGTGGTGATCCTAACTGACCTAAGACTATATAATATATTTACTAGGAACTAGGAATATTTACTAGGATTAAATGTCAGGAATTGTGAAAAACTGAGTTTAAATGTACACTGCTCAAAAAAAATAAAGGGAACACTAAAATAACACATCCTAGATCTGAATGAATGAAATATTCTTATTAAATATTTTTTTCTTTACATAGTTGAATGTGCTGACAACAAAATCACACAAAAAGTATCAATGGAAATCAAATGTATCAACCCATGGAGGTCTGGATTTGGAGTGACACTCAAAATTAAAGCGGAAAACCACACTACAGGCTGATCCAACTTTGATGTAATGTCCTTAAAACAAGTCAAAATGAGGCTCAGTAGTGTGTGTGGCCTCCACATGCCTGTATGACCTCCCTACAATGCCTGCTCCTGATGAGGTGGCGGATGGTCTCCTGAGGGATCTCCTCCCAGACCTGGACTAAAGCATCCGCCAACTCCTGGACAGTCTGTGGTGCAACGTGGCGTTGGTGGATGGAGCGAGACATGATGTCCCAGATGTGCTCAATTGGATTCGGGTCTGTGGAACGGGCGGGCCACTCCATAGCATCAATGCCTTCCTCTTGCAGGAACTGCTGACACACTCCAGCCACATGAGGTCTAGCATTGTCTTGCATTAGGAGGAACCCAGGGCCAACCGCACAAGCATATGGTCTCACAAGGGGTCTGAGGATCTCATCTCGGTACCTCGGTCTGATAGCACAGTGGGTCGTCAAGGATTTCGTACTGAGGAAAGTCTTATTTCCTGCTCATGATTGTGCTGTTTGTCATACCGCTCCTGCCATTTCAATGGCATTTGAGAAAATGTTTGAAACTTGGAAACATGAACACACTCCTAGCTCCATTCGAACAACTGACTCGAGAAATAAGATCATAAACTGCGCCTGCAGCAAATGTGATACCCTCTGTCATGGCATTGAAACGCCTGGTCAACAAAACTGCCGACACAGGCTGTAAACCAGCGATTCAGTGGCATTCTCTCTTTACTGTGTCACCACCATGCTCGATGCCATGTACAAGGACCGCTACTTCGATGCAGACAAGAAATGTGAAATGTTACATACACAGCTGGACAAGATGGAAACGGACACAGTGACAGTGCCACCGAGGAAGAGAGGCCACAGACAGACACAGGTGAAACTTCACTGCTGGACATGTATGATGAAATCCTGGTTGAGAATGAAACGACTGAACAAATTAACAACGAAACAGCACAGCAAGTAAGTGAAATAAGTAGGTTTTGATTATGTTTTACTGATAATGGAGACATGCGTAATTGCCAAAATGAAAGTGGAAAACCACACTACAGGCTGATCCAACTTTGATGTAATGTCCTTAAAACAAGTGAAAACGAGGCTCAGTAGTGTGTGTGGCCTCCACGTGCCTGTATGACCTCCCTACAACGCCTGGGCATGCTCCTGATGAGGCGGATGATGGTCTCCTGAGGGATCTCCTCCCAGACCTGGACTAAAGCATCCGCCAACTCTGGGACAGTCTGTGGTGCAACGTGGCGTTTGTGGATGGAGCGAGACATGATGTCCCAGATGTGCTCAATTGGATTTAGGTCTGGGGAACGAGCGGGCCAGTCCATAGCATCAATGCCTTCCTCTTGCAGGAACTTCTGACACACTCCAGCCACATGAGGTCTAGCATTGTTTTGCATTAGGAGAAACCCAGGGCCAACCACACCAGCATATGGTCTCACAAGGTGTCTGAGGATCTCATCTCGGTACCTAATGGCAGTCAGGCTACCTCTGGCGAGCACATGGAGGGCTGTGCGGCCCCCCAAAGAAATGCCACCCCACACCATGACTGACCCACCACCAAACAGGTCATGCTGGAGGATGTTGCAGGCAGCAGAACGTTCTCCACGGCTTCTCCAGACTCTGTCACGTCTGTCACATGCTCAGTGTGAACCTGCTTTCATCTGTGAAGAGCACAGGGCGCCAGTGGCGAATTTGCCACTCTTGGTGTTCTCTGGCAAATGCCAAACGTCCTGCACGGTGTTGGGCTGTAAGCACAACCCCCACCTGTGGACGTCGGGCCCTCATACCACCCTCATGGAGTCTGTTTCTGACCGTTTGAGCAGACACATGCACATTTGTGGCCTGCTGGAGGTCATTTTGCAGGGCTCTGGCAGTGCTCCTCCTTATACAAAGGCGGAGGTAGCGGTCGTGCTGCTGGGTTGTTGCCCTCCTACGGCCTCCTCCACATCTCCTGATGTACTGGCCTGTCTCCTGGTAGCGCCTCCATGCTCTGGACACTACGCTGACAGACACAGCAAACCTTCTTGCCACAGCTCGCATTGATGTCCCATCCTGGATGAGCTGCACTACCTGAGCCACTTGTGTGGGTTGTAGATTCCGTCTCATGCTACCACTAGAGTGAAAGCACTGCCAGCATTCAAAAGTGACCAAAACATCAGCCAGGAAGCATAGGAACTGAGAAGTGGTCTGGTCACCACCTGCAGAACCACTCCTTTATTGGGCGTGTCTTGCTAAATGCCTATAATTTCCACCTGTTGTCTATTCCATTTGCACAACAGCATGTGAAATGTATTGTCAATCAGTGTTGCTTCCTAAGTGGACAGTTTGATTTCACAGAAGAGTGATTGACTCGGAGTTACATTGTGTTGTTTAAGTGTTCCTTTTTTTGAGCAGTGTATTTGGCTAAGGTGTATGTAAACTTTCGACTTCAACTGTATGTCATTCCCATGCCTGTGTGGAAGTGTTTACTGCGTTGTTGTTGTTTTGTGTCGTAGATCCAGGGGGTTTGGGGTATAGCCCCCCCCCCCCCACCCACCTCTCCAGAGAGCTTGGCCCTAGCCCAGTCTCTAATGGGATTAAGGGGGACTAAGGGAGCGGGGAGACGGCTACACCGGGGTAGCATGGATCCTGGCAGGGAGCGATGTGCTGCTTGGCTGGGGGGTACAGGGTCCTGTCTGGGGGTAACACACTGGAGTTGGCAGCCTCACGCGGGCAGCTGGAGGCCCTGCCGGGTGGGGCAACACTAGAGGGGGTAGACTGGCACATCAGAAGAAAAAGGGAGAGGGTGCGCCCCTCTAATACAAATCAAGGAGATTTGGTAATGATATTACATCTGACAGAGAGGGCTTTGTGTCTCATTCAAACGTTCATTCACACCTCAGTCTCCATATTCAGCTCGGCTGGGTGACTTAAAGCGAGATACTTTCTCACCCTCTCATGCAGGCACAAAAGAGAGCTTCTGTTTTCCCCTACAGACGCAGCAACACCGGGACATTTAAACCCCCACACCTGCACACAACCAAATAGATATCATCCAAGTGTAGACCACTAACACATGCACATAAACTCACACGTACAGTGTGAACATAAAGATTAGTCTTGTCATAGAGGATTTTTGGAAAGCAGCTTGCCTATTTAAATGCCAAATTGCTGTGGCGCCTGTGAATCACACCCACAAAACAGCACACAGACACATTAAGACGTTCTAATTTAAGACGATGCTCAATGATCTCTTTGTGCTTTTTATTTTTTTGTGTGGTTTGGGGACTGCTTTTGTAATGTAGACCATTGCGTTTGTGTGCTTGATTATGTGTAAGAATTTCCTGTAAAGCCTCATTCTTTCTTGTAATACATTTTCACCCTCAATCTATCATGATTTGAAGAAATAAAACTCCAATTTGGACTGATGTCACTCAATGTGCCGGTCCCTGGGTCTTAAGATGTGGCCGCTGTTGACTGTTTTAAACTAAAAGCCCAGTGAGTGTTCACTGCTGAACTGCATGTCTCGCTGTTAATCTCTGTTGATCTCTTATTCACTCTCCCTCCCTTCATCTATCTAACTAACGTATGTCTCTTCTCAGGGAGCCCCCGTGCCTCAGCCTCTGCCCTGCACTTCCCCTCCCCCTCCATCATCCAGCAGTCCAGCCCGTACTTCACCCACCCCACCATTCGCTACCACCACCATCCTGGACAGGACCCCCTGAAGGAATTTGTGCAGTTTGTCTGCGCTGATGGTTCGGGACAGCCTGGCGGCCAGGTAAGGTTTGATGTAAGAGAAGAGTTCAGAGGCTGAGTGACACCAACCACTTGTACATTAATATAATCACACATGGGACAACAAAAGATCAATGAAGGCAGTAAGAATAGAATTCCACGAACGTCTAATGTGTGGCCATGCAAACGACACAAACATTACTAAATGAAGTTTAGTGATCGGTGATTATTAACACTGTATAGACATGTACTGTTTTCCTGTGTAAACACCACACTGAGTACAGTACTGAGATAGAGACCACAGGTTTGTTTGTGTTTCATCACTTGCGGACACCATTTGCTGTTAAGTATAGATACAGTATGATAGGAGTGAAACTGTAACAGTGAAAAACATGAAAACCTTTAAGTTATGTAGTATGCAAAGTAAGGAAACAGGGTTGACTTTCTGTTAAATTTTTTAAAAACTTAAACCAATTGCCAAACTGTTGCACCAGTGAGGAGAGAAAGCAAAATACTACTATTGACAATTTCCTGTTGGTCCAGGGTTTTCTGTACTTAATCTTTTTTCCTTGTCCTGTGCTCTTCCAGACCCTAAGGTTCCCTTTTTTCTTTTGCTCCGCCCACCCCCTCAGATTATGTAATCATCAGCACGAAAGCCTACAATCACAGCACATTTCAATCGAGCATACATGTTCTGTCTTCCGTTTTTATTGTAATTATTATTTTGCGTGCTGTTGGTGTCGTGTTTTCTTAGTGGAGTATTTTTCCCATGTTTTGATTTGTTGCCATGTTATGGACAAACCCCACCACCAATTGTGCTCTCACCCCACTCCCACTCACCCCTCCACCATGGACCACCCCAGAACTCCCCTATCAACCCTTGTGGTGATTATTATTTTGTACACCTCCATAAATGACGCAATGCACATACATCATTCGTTTGGCTGTTGTTTCCAACACCCCCACCTCTCCCACCACCCATCTTGGATATTTTTTGGACCTGGTCTCTGGAGCTGCGCTCTCTCATGCCGTGTGCAGGTTGTCACATATCGCCCTCCTGACCCTGTTTGTGTTGTCCGCAGCCAAACGGGAGCGGCCAGAGCAAAATGCCGGGCTCCTTCTTGCTGCCTCCACCTCCCCCAGTGGCCCGCCCAGTGCCCCTCCCCATGTCCGACTCTAAATCCAGCAGCACGCCTCCTGACGGCGGACTGACCTCGCCCACATCTCCGTGTAAGTGACCCCACAGACCAAGTCAGAACCAAACCACCCCCAGCCAGCTCACCTCTCACCTCCTTCACCGTCTGGGATCATACTGACCCTAGAGTTATGACAGAAGCCTGTCACCATTCTCCACTGATGACCCTTTTGTGGTGTCCTCCAGGGCTCTATATTTGGCCCACCCTCTTTCTCTTAGAATGCCCATCCTGAGCCCTGCCTTGAATGACACTAACCCTTCCTCGATACCCCTGTGCCTCTGCCCTCACAGATGTTGACGCAGCAAATTGCCATCCTGGTTTTCCTCCGTTTGTTTTATTTATCTCATATGGCCAGCCCCCGAGATGTCAGTTGAGATCGGAAGTAGTCTAAAATAGAAATAGTTTGATCCATTTCCTTTTTGTCAATTTCACTAGAAAATATCAAAACATGAAAATAATATTTAGAGTTATATTTTACTTTTTAGTTGAATAGATATATATATTTATTTTTTTACTGAGTTGGTGTTGTTTCTTTGAAAGTCAGACAGAGTTACTGAAGGGGTGTGTCCATTAGAAGGGTGTGTCTAGCTATGGGACGTGTCTGCCAAAATGTTTCTCACCTATGACAGGAGGGGCACTGGACGGAGCACTTTTCTTTCTTTATCCTTCTCTTTTTTTATATTTCAGATTTTTGTGTTTTGTTTTATGCATTTCTTTCAACCCCCTCAATCAATGTCTCAAAGTCTTATGTATTTTATCTATGTTACTGATTCTCAAACATGAGGGTTCCAAAAGGGTTCTGCGTCTGTCCCCATAGAAGGACACATTTTGGGTTCCATGTAGAAAATATTTCTACCTGGAACCAAAAGGGCTTCTTCAATGGGTTCTCAGCAGAAGAACCCTTTTTGGTTCTAGATAGCACCTTTTTTTCCTCAAAGTCTACTTAACGCATGTGTATGCTACTAAATAATACAGACTTACACACACTACACACACACTACACACACACTACAGCAACTTTCCAGTATCAGATTCCTGTTAGAAGGGTTTGTAATAACAACCTTCGTGTTGCAGTCTATATTGACATCAAACTGCCCTAAATTTGGGACCAGGATTATAGTTTGGAGAGGTCCGGCTCAGTTCAGTAGCCCTACTCTCTGATGCGTAGGGGGACTTACAGTAACAATTATATGTGTGATGTCAGGTTGAGAGCTTAAAGCAGTATTTTCATTGCAGTATTTTCTGAAATTGTTATGAAGTACAATGCTCCATAATTCATTTTTATTGAACACAGGCTGTGGTTTGACCATTTCTCCTTTCTTTGTCTGTCTGCAGCTTACTCCACGTCAGGGGCCCCAGCTCCCAACAGGTTTGTCAGCATCGGATCACGGGACAACAACTTTCTAAACATCCCGCAGCAGACACAGGTGAGCAAACAGCTTTAGGGCTCGATTCAATCTGTATCGCTGAAGTTTGCGATTGAAATGTCATTTCCGATTGAGTCGACATATGCAGCGTTACCATGACTACAGTCTCCGCTAACTCAGGAACATTGCCTTTACATTTCTATCGTGCTGTAGCACAGCTCTTCAGCGCTACGGATTTAATCAAGCCCTTACTCTCATCAACACTACCAAACTACTGCATTAGCACATTAGCGCTTTCTGCTGCTTTCCACAGTGTGTATGTGCTTCCGTGCGTGTATTCATGTGGTGTGCGTGCATGAATGTGTATTTTTTGTGTGTAGGAAACCTGTCTGTTTTCATTGAGATTATCAGCCCAACTCAGGAAACTTACTTAGGTGAATGGATACATGCCAAAATATTTCTTATTCCCAAACTGCCTAACTACTCCCTAAATCTCACTGGTGTATTTCCCCTCCCTCTCCTCATCCCATGATTTGTTGTGGATGTATGTTTTACCGTGTGTGTGGTTTACCGTGTGTGTTAAACTGACCTCTCACTGTTTATTTGGCCCATCTGGACCCTACCCCTCAGGCAGCGGGCTCTCTCTCTCCACTGCACTGCCTCTCGCTCATATGCCTCCTCCATTACCCACTGCACTTTTCTCATTAGTGTCCAACCACACCCGCCCCGAGCCAGCTCTGCTCCACACTCCTCCCCACCACATGGAAACCATCTGAAGCCCTCTGCTGCTCTCACCCTCCATCCCTACACTCCCTCTATGCTCTCCCTCGGCTCTCTCTCCCTCCTACCGCCCCTCTTCTTCCCTCTCTCTCCAGCTTCGTAACAGGCCCTGTTTGACTAACCCACCCCGCTCATGAGGCTCACCTTACACCACCGTGCCAACTCTACGGCATTTTGTCCCTTCTTTACTCTCTTTCTCAACAAACTCCGAACTATTCACACACATACACACACACACACACACACACTTCCTGTGTAGCCCTCCAGTGCTCTGTGCTATTGAGTATATTGTGTTTACAGTATGGTTTTAGTTTTCACTGGAGAAATGAAATTGTATAGGGAGCTTTAATTGGTTGCATATGTAGCTCAGAAATGACATTGTTAGCATAATGTGCCTTGTGAAAAGTCTGTTTGCTGTGACTGCAGGGCCTGAATAGAACTCTCACTCCCAGAGCAGAGATATTTGGTCTCCAAGTACCCTCTGGTGGCAGCAAGGGAGTTCTACGGCCAGAGGAGAGAGGAAACAGGAGAATGAGGGAGAGGGAGAAAAATAGTGAAAGAGGGGGAGAGGGAGAGTTTCAGCACAGCCCTCAGAAGTCATGTCCCGACTGTCTGGTTGCCTGCAGCAACCAGACATGATGTCATAGCCACTTGAACTTGAGAGGGGATGCTGGGGGAGGAAGGCGTGGGTAAGGAAAGAGGGTGGTCACTACTGCCAAGGATTCCAGAGAGAGTGCTAGAGGGAGATGGATGGAGAGAGAAAGACAGAGATAGTGTAACTGACAGGGGAAGAGTTACAAAGTCCATAGGCTGCTGGGACAGAGCCTGCAGCAAGATGGGGGATGAGGGAGGGCAAGAGGCAGGAGTTGGGGGTATTCAGGCGACCTGTTAGAGTCAAACAAAACAAACGGCACCTCCCCGGAGGCCCAAAGTTTCCAAGGCTCCAGAATGTTGGCCAGTGTTGACTGGTGCCAGATCCCGGCCGGTGACCCAGTTCTGCTCTATTTTCACACTGAGCGGGAGAAACTCAATCTGAATACAGGGAGCGCCAGACATCTCTCCCCCCGCTGCATGTGGACTCAACTGAGTCCAGTAAGGAATAACAACAGCCATTAGCAGCAGAGCCAAACCATACTCCCACAGCATTATAGTACAGTACAGCCATGGACAGTCAGTCAATATAGCTGGGAGTATTTCAATATGACAAGGGGCTGACAACTGTTGACCATTGTTAGTGTGTGGGCCTCTAGTGGTCAATTGTGGAAATTAGTGTTTACTTATTTTAAATGGTACACATTTGAACCTGAACTTAAAACTTATTCAGGATCGGTGGGTCCCCCACGGGATGGATGAGCTAATGTGATTAGCATGAGGTTTTAAGTAAGCTTTCTGCCAATCAGATATGTCTAAATTCTTGTTAATCTAACTACACTGTCCAACTTAGAGTAGCTATTACAGTGAAATAATATCATGCTATTGTTTGAGGAGAGTGCACAGTTATGAACTTGAAAAGTTGTTAATAAACCATTTAGGCACATTTGGGCAGTCTTGTTAAAAAAAAATGAATTGTTCATTGGATCAGTCTAAAACTTTGCACATACACTGCTGCCATCAAGTGGCCAAAATCTAAATTGCGCCTGGGCTGGAATAATACATTATGGCCTTTCTCTTGCATTTCAAAGGTGATGGTACAAAAAAGCTTTTTTCTTTGTATTTTCTTTTACCAGACCTAATGTGTTATATTCTCCTACATTAATTTCACATTTCCACTAACTTCAAGGTGTTTCCTTTCAAATGGTATCAAGAGTATGCATATCCTTGCTTCAATGCCTGAGCTACAGGCAATTGGATTTGGGTATGTCATTGTAAGCGAAAATTGAAAAAAAGGGGCGGATCCTGTTAACAATGTCCTCTTTTTTTTCTATTTAACAGTCTTGGTTCCTCTGACATGACCTGTCTGCAAACCAGCGTCTAGAATCTTTCTTTACAATTGGGAATTGAAACATGGAAAACAGAAAAATAACCCACAGGAAATTGCCCAACGATCCTAATGTCTCACATAAAAAGTAAAGCAACCCAGGAAATCTTAGCATGATACTAGTAGGGAAACTCTGGACCCAATTACCTAAACAGACGGAACCCCCCATTTTTAAGACGGGAGGATCATAGGATTTGGGAGAGGCAGAGGACAAGAAGTCATCTCTCACATCCAGCAAAACACGGCAACACAAAAAGAGGAACCTGAAGAGAAAAAAGGTCACATTCTACTTCGGAACAAGGACACATTGTGCAATGGCTGGGAAAAGCAACTATTCAACAGTCAAAAAAACTGACGTAGGAGTGGGGATTGAAATTGAAGGGAACATCCAATCACTCTCTTGAAGGCACAAAACACGGCATCATTTAAATGCGGTACGCTCCCCACTGTCAAATCACCCACAAAACAAACCCATTAGGTTCCAGTGAAATACGTAGCAGTCCATGCTACTGTGATGTCTCCCTGTCACTCAACACACTGTCAATTCACCAATATTTCCCAGTCTTATAACCATTGACCTAATCAGCCCCACTACTAACAAGACAGAAACCATGCCAAACATATCCTAAAGGTTGCACTACAAGCTGAATTAACACTAATATCATGTCCACTATTACACCTACATGGCATGGGGGGAAAACAGGCTTACCTATGATTGTATTATTATTATTATTATTAGTGAAAGAGAAAAAAAATGGATATGAGAAGTCTCAGCCCACAGTTCAGCAACACAAGGCCTCCACTCTAACCAGCATCCCAGCAGAAGAACCCAAACCCAAGTAAAGCAAAATGCCCAGTTCACTCTTGCAAAACTACAACCGTGACAATAATCAAGTGCTAAGTATATCCACTTTCATTTGAATGATGAATGCCATTTGTAACATATATATATATATATATATATATATATATATATATATATACACACAAACACACACCGGGCCCAAGTGGTGTTATTACGTCTATGACACATGCTATTCACACGTTTCCAGTACACTCTTTTTGCCCCTTGTAGTAGACACAGAACCCAACACACATACTTAGTTAAAAACACAGGCCTCTGCTTTAATATCCTGAACTACACAGCTACAGTAGTAATATTCCCTTTTGCACAGAATTGTTTTATTTTTTGTTTCTTCTCTTATTGGACTTGTCCCTCAATTTGTCAGCTTTATAAAATGTTGTGTTTGAATGACAGCACCTTATTGAGAAAAACAGTGGTTGGGAGCGAGACTTCGAGTGGTATTGCCAGGAAGGGTGATTCAGTCAGTGTTCAATACCATGTAGTGAAACAGTGACATTAGGTTGCTGAGGGCCCAGAGCCCACCTCCCTCCCATCTCCCCGAAGTTGACCCTTTTTGTTTACACTCCCAGACTGCCCCTGTTCCAAGAGCAGAGAGCCACGCTGCGGAGCAAAATAATGATGTGACATATTTCTTCCCATGTTTGGGAAGGAGAGCCTGGGTTGAAGTCAGAGGTCATATTGAGATGGCAGAGTGCTATGGTCGCCTCTTTTCCCTGACACGATCTCAGCTCCCCATCCTATCCAGCCTGTTCATTCTGTTCAGTCAGCCCTTATAGATCAAACTGCCCTAAAGATACCTTACCAGCCAAAAGTTCAACCTTTTGAAATCAAGAGGGACAAATTTAAATGAACACACTTTGCACAGCGGCACTTGACAAACTCGCATGCAAACGTACAGTATAAGTAGCAGTTACAAGCACCCAGCCCAGGCCAGATTGACTGTAAAGGGAAATCTTAATTAACATAGGGCAATCTCTGAGGAAACCTTTTGTTTTTAATCATTCACTTTTTATTTGAATTCCTAACATTACTACGATTCAGTTTGAAAGTGATTTTTTTTATTAAGGAACATCAGCTCAAATCACCAACCTCACAAAATAACTGGACTGCCTGGTCATGTACTTCACTGCAGGGAAACAATGTTGCCAGATGGCAACCATCTCATCAGCTTGATAGAGAACTAGCACTGCTGAATAAGAATTATGATGGCTATGGTGATTTCTTTTCTAATCTATGGAAGTGCCTCTGTCCCATTATGCAATTTGTTAAACGTGAATTCAGGTTATTTTTCTCACATATAAGCTAATAGTGAATGGTGGTGAAATGCTATGTCTGGGGAGAAAAACAGTGACAGCTCACTGAATAATTGCAATCATCTTTATATATATATATACACATATATTTATAGATATATACATTTTTGTTTTTTGCAAAATAAGCTCTGTGGCAGTCTAGTTATTTTTTGAAGCATGGCACAGTGAATTGATGCATCTTAAATATCTGATTAGAGCAAAAGTACCAGTCCCTATACCCACATCTAATAGCATAAAGTGTCCATGGCAAATACTATAGATACATGATTTATATAGCAAACAGTAAAGTGACGTGGTCAAGGGAAATAACAGATTCGATTTTGGTTATTATTTTTTTTTTTGGGGGGGGGGGGGGGGGGGGTATTGTTGTTGAATAAAATGTATGTGTGTTGATTGAGCCATGTGCAATGCCTTGGGTAGATAAATTGTGTTTGTCTGTTAGAGATTGTTTGAGGGTGTCACGAGAAAAGAGAGGCTAAACCCTCTATTTTTTTTGTTTTAAGTCCACTAGCTCCGGGACTCTAAACACGAGGGCAGACAAAAAAAATCCCAGTCTTTGTAAATTGAAAATTAATTTGTATTTTTTTCCTCATTCATTTAAAATGTTTTATTTGTAATGATTTGTTTTCTACATCTGGGAGGGCTGAAGGAACAATTTAGCAAAACAAAAATATATATCACTAAATTAAACAGGTGCTTTTTACAAAATAAAGTACATTCAAACTCTTATACATAAATAGTAATGAACAAAATTAAGTGTTATCATAAAGCACATTTTAGGAAACATGCATTCTATTTCTCTTTTTGTATTTACCAAGGGGGGAGGGGTTCATTATATGAAAAAGTTGTGATAAAGGCATTTTTCTTCAACCTTTATCCCAGAGAACCGTTTTTTTTTTTTTTGTTTGATTAGATGGTTATCCTGACAATGGGATGATGAACTAGTGGAAAAGGCCTGACGTAATGGACATCTGGGCCATGTCAGTATCACCAGAGAACTGACTAAAACATGACCTATTTAACAGATGAATTGCAACTTGCATCCAATTTTCTAAACTGTGGACATGTTTAAAACTGGCCAACCGAAGTAATCAAGTTTGGGACACAGACAAGATCTTCCCCATTTTGGGAGATGCATCAGAAATGGAATCCATTTTTCTAAGTGTTAGCTCAACCACAAAGTGATTAATAGCATTTGGAGAGATGGGAGGTGTAACGCGAAATACATTTTGGTAGATTTAGTTGATTCCTATCTCAAACCCAAACAAGGCGAGGGAGTGTAAGGTATATTTTGAGCACAGCAAGGATGAGAGCAGGATTAATTCAAAGAAGTGAACCCTTCCACTCCCAATCCGCAGTGTAAATGATTCTAAATATTTGTTTGGTGATGTAGTGTTAGAATCAGAGCATCTTAAAGGTTGTCCCTAAAAAGTGCCTTTTGTTCACAGACTCCATCTTGTAATCCTGAGTGCCCGTCTCAAAAAAGTCCCCTCCTTCATATTTCTTCTATATCCTCTCCTTCTTCAAGCTTTTCAAAGCAGTATATATAGTACTAAAGGAAATTGGTGTGATTTAGTTATTTTTATTGTTGAATAATTAAGAAAAGCAAAAAAAATAAAAAATATATGTCTTGCTTCTCTTCCTGTATCTTGTCTTCTGTCTCTCTTGGACACTGGAGTAGTCTGTAGCTGCGTTACCCTCCTTATCCCTCCCCAAACCCCTTTTCTCTGAATTGAGGGGTAAAAAAAAGCTAAACTTTGTCTGAGCAGAATGCAGTTAGCTCACGTTTTTCTTGTTTGTACGCTTCACATTGTATACCATACCGATCTCTTCAGCTTCTCCATTGAACAGTTAATGTAAGTGAACAAGTTACACCGGGTGGGCTCTTGGGGTGTGGCGAGGAGAGGGTCTGTGAGGGCGCCTAGTTTTTCAGTGGGATGTATTTGATGACATATCACAACGTGGAGATAAAATACACATCGGAATATCCCTCTGAATGGGCAAGGGGGCTGCATGGCAACTGGGGTAGAATAGGCAGGTTTGGTTAATTCTTGTTAACCATTTTTTTTTTCCAGATTTGAGTTGCGTATCTCAATGCTACATTGAGACCGTTTAATGATGCACCTTTCTAGAGGTTGTATGAGACCAGCTATTAAAACAAGTGAAAAAGGACCTGAAATGACTAAGCGTTCTTATAACTGAATGGTTCCATCCCACGTAGACTGGCAGGCTCAGATCCACAATCAAGAGAACCGTTACACCCATTTACTAGAACCCCAAATGAACAGTGAGAACAATTACAGACTAAAGTCATATGTAGTAGACAGTTAAAGCACCTTGAAATTCCACCAGCAAAATCAAGAGCAGGCTTGATAGAGGGCCTACTTGTTTCCTACAAGAATATGCATGTTTTTATTGTAAGTGATTGAAGCCAGCAGCAGAATTAGCCTTGACAATTAAAGCGCCCCAGTCGAGAAGCCAGAGTGACAGGTTTCAGTGTGTGCGTTGCTTGGGCAGAACTTTGGTTCCTAGCTATCTTGCCCTGCAGCACCAGAGTTGTCTCTCCCTGGCCACCCGTCGTTTTAATTTTCCTTCAGGTTTGTTTTTAAAAGTGCGTAGGGCCATGTTTAGTGTTGTGTAGAGTGAACCCCCAGCTGGCCTTGCCCTCCACCCCCCTCAGTGCAGCTTCCCTCCCTCAGGAATACACCTCCCAGAGCCCATGGTGAAATGCATGTGTTAATTACAGTTTCTTTTCCATAATAATAAAAACAGTTTGAAAAGAGCAACACTTGAATAAAAGGATGTTTTTGACTGTAACTCACCTGTTTCTGTCTGCTTATTTTCAGATTGCTATTTGATTAGGTAGGTGGTTTGCCTGTGCTGGGGATGAGAACCCTAGAGTTGCATCATGTTATAGAGTGGGGTAAGAGGCCAAAATTAGTTTTACTGTTTATCAGAAAATCTACTTACCGATAATGGAGGGTCAAATCCACAGGAGTAGCACTACTCATTCCCACATGATACTGAAATGCCTGGACTTGAACCGGAGTGTGTATAAATTACATTTCCTGTAATACTTTGTATTCCATAAGATCAAGTTGAGTTGAGTTTCAGTTTGCCTCATTCATTGTCCAGACCAAGAATGTGGTGCATACGGGAGTGTTTGGCATGAAATAAAGAATACGAAGCCATGACATATTGATGTTTAATGAAGCTGAGCATTGAAGCGGATCATGTTGATGCTGTAAAATGCCAGTGTCAGTAAAAGCCATGTTCACAAAAACAGATGCAGTCAAACATGTTGTCATGATCACTATTCCTTTAAAATAAGTTGAGATTGAAAACTTTGTGTTCACATGTGTATTTGTTTCAAAGGTCCAATAAATACATCAAAACGGAAATGTTTCACTTAAGTCAAAAATGACGAACTAAATGCACAATGAATTTGGTTTGAGTGTAATTGATCTTGCTTAAAAATAGCCATTCAACAAGTTTTGAAAAGAGAACAGGAAATTCTGTGCAAGGGAGCCAATACATTTGAATGCATCTGTTCAATCCAAACTCATAAAAGCTTGTCTCTTCATAGACCCATTAAACTCCTGCCATGTTAAGTTAAAGAGAAAACATAACTTCTTGATAAGTGAATATTCATAAAACCACACATTTCTTGGTACCCTCTGTTCCCTCAGAAAACCCACAATAGCAACATCTCAAAACACTGAGAATCCTTAGTGTAATAAGGTATGTGTCAACCAAGCCTCATGTTTTACCGAGTTGGAAACAGGTGGTTAAAGCTAAGCGATAGGTTTAAACTTCAGATTCACCTCATCACTAAAGACTGTTGAATAGGCTCATTCAGGTTGTGGATGATGACAATGATTGGCTATGACTGGGTCCTGGTTTAATAAAGACTTCACGTGGACCCTTGTTCCTACTGGACATTTTGGGCTCTATTCAATCCGTAGTGCTGAATATCTGCTTTTTGCGCTATTGACAATTTAAAGGCAATGTTCCCACGGTCGCCGAGACTGCATGTCAGCTCAACAGGAAATTACCCGTACATTTTTACACGATACGGGTTGAATCCAGCCCTTAGTGTCTCAAGACCAGCTGGTCCCGTTGTATTTGAGCTGCCCTTCGTGTGTACTATTAATCAGATCCTATGAGAAAGGTGGTGTGTCTACTCCTCAGCCTTTGGAAAGAGGTAAGTGAGTAACTCCAGCATCCCAGGACTGGTCCCTGCCATTTCTCTCTTCCCCCCCTTCAGAGGATTATATGTAAAGGTAAGGTCAGAGTTGGTCAGCTCATCAGAGACGTAACACTAGAGAGGACTGTGCACCTTTCAGCAAAACTTAATTTTCAGACATATCCACACAGTAATGTACCTGTACGGTTCTGTGAGCATACACACATCCATTTGTCATTTTGGTTGTTCTATACCACTCGATTTACTCAGGATGTTGAGCATTTCCACACCCAGAGAGATCATGGATATCTAAGTGAAAACTAAAAGAGCTAGCTTTGAGGTGAAGTGAGGGGACCTCATAAATAATTTAGCCTGGCCACTGGCGAAATGTACTTGCCTGTATGACAATATCATGGGATGAGATGTGGTTGGTTTTGAATGGCAAAGGAAATGTGAGGGACTGGTGCAATCAAGTGAACAGACCACAAGCGGACTCTTCATGACCGTCAGTTTAGGTTCCCTTTCCCCTCTTGCCTCAATACACCAACAAGTGCATCAAGGAGAATGTGCTTCCATTGCATCCAGCTACAGCATTAACAAGCTTAGATATGCATATCAATGACTTTGCACCTTAATTGAATGGCATCCACCTGTACACACAGACATGTACACACACACATGCCGCAAACCCTTCAGCCCCCTCCCTCCCGTTCCCAAAGCTCTTCTAAAATCTCAATATATATCTGCCCTAAACAAATCCCACACATTCCATTGGAATTCAAGTGGATTTCCTTATTCCTCTTTCACCCTTAGATCAACATGTAGCTTGTGAGACCCTCCCCCCCTCTGAAATGACCTGAAGATCGTTGCTCTACAGTGGGGTAGAGTCCTTGTGCTGGCCTGGAGAGGAGGGCAGGCCAGCGCCTCTCATTCATCCTCAAAGCCCTGGTTCAGGAGGAAGTTGGCAGCTAGGTTCTCGTTCTTTTCACAGGCAAAGTAGGCCTGGATCACCAGCGCCTCGGGGAAACCCAACGCTTTTAACTGAGACAGGAGAAGAAAAAAACATAACATTACTATTTCTCACCAGAAAGGTCACAATGTATGCATTTCTTGCTAGTCTCCTTGTCAGTTGAAGCCATCTTATGCCCTAAACAGTGCATTGAGAGGTCTTTAGCTCCCCTCACCCTCTCGATGGCTTCCTTCTCCTGAGGCGTGACCTGAATGTAGTTGACTGGAGCTCCCTCCTCCACTGCAGCACCCAGGTCCCCCACCTCAGGCACGTCTCCTACCTCCCCCGCCGGCTCATTCAGCATCTGGATGAACAGCTCCTGGTACTGGCTGATTTGCTGTTGTTGAGTTTTATCAATAGGGAAAGATAGGTAGACAGCAATCAGCAACAAGCAGAATATACATTGTGAAATCACAAAACCTGGGAGGTGTCACTATAGGGAGTGTGTGACGCAAGCTAGTATGAGTGGTGGTGCCATCAGTGTGTGTAGTGCATGGTGTATGTGTGTTACCTGTAGGAGCTGTGGGTTCTCCCGGCCCAGCTGTTGGAGCAGAGCTGGCAGCAGTGAGGGGTTCTGCTGGATCACCTGCCTCATGCTCTGGAACTGAGGCTGGGAACGCAGGAACTCCAGAGGGTTTTCTCCTGCAACACACACAGAGTATTTACAGAAGAGAACATGTTTATATAGATACAACACCTACTAGGGAAAATGCACATAAACCATTCCCATCTTTCCAACAATCTGATATGCAGTGCATTTGGAAAGTATTCAGACCACTTGACTTTTTCCACATGTTATGTTACAGCCGTATTCTAAAATTGATTAAATACATGTTTTCCTCATCAATCTCCACAGAATACCCCATATTGACAAAGTGAAAACAGGTTTTAGATTTTTTTTGCAAATAATTTTTCAGAACCTTTGCTATGAGACTTGAAATTGAGCTCAGGTGCATCCTGTTTCCATGGATCATCCTTGATGTTTCTACAACTTGATTGGAAAGGCACACACCTGTCTATATAAAAGGTCCCACAGTTGACAGTGCATGTCAGAGCAAAAACCAAGCCATGACGTCAAAGGAATTGTCCGTAGAGCTCCGAGACAGGATTGTGTCGATGCACAGATCTGGGAAAGAGTACCAAACAAGTTCTGCAGTATTAAAGGTCCCCAAGAACACAGTGTCCTCCATCATTCTTAAATGGATGAAGTTTTGAACCACCAAGACTCTTCCTAGAGCTGGCCGCCTGGCCAAACTGAGTAAACGGGGGAGAAGGGCCTTGGTCAGGGAGGTGACTAAGAAACCGATGGCCACTGACAGAGCTTCAGAGTTCCTCTGTGGAGATGGTTGTCCTTCTGGAAGATTCTCCCATCTCTGCAGCACTCCACCAATCAGGCATTTATGGGAGAGTGTCCAGACGGAAGCCACACCTCAGTAAAAGGCACACGACAGCCCACTTGGAGTTTGCCAAAAGGCACCTAAAGGACTCTCAGACCATGAGAAACAAGATTCTCTGGTCTGATGAAACCAAGATTAAAGAGATTATTGTGAACTACAGGAAAAGGAGGACCAAGCACGCCCCCATTCTCGTCGACGGAGCAGGTTAAGAGCTTCAAGTTCCTTGGTGTCCACATCAACAACAAACTGGAATGATCCAAACACACCAAGACAGTCGTGAAGAGTGCACAACAAAGCCTATCCCTTCTCAGGAAACTCAATATTTGGCATGGGTCCTGAGATCCTCAAAAGATTCTACAGCTGCAACATCGAGAGCAATTTCAAGTACTCTTTCCCAGATCTGTGCCTCGACCACAACTGGTTGCATCACTGCCTGGTACGGCAATTGCTCGGCCTCTGACCGCAAGGCACTACAGAGGGTAGTGCGTACGGCCCAGTACATCACTGGGGCTAAGCTTCCTGCCATCCAGGACCTCTACACCAGGCGGTGTCAGAGAAAGGCCCTAAGAATTGTCAAAGAACCCAGCCACCCCAGGCATAGACTGTTCTCTCTACTACCGCATGGCAAGCGGTACCGGAGTGCCAAGTCTGGGACAAAAAGGCTTCTCAACATTTTCTATCCCCAAGCCATAAGCCTCCTGAACAGGTAACCAAATGGCTACCCAGACTATTTGTACTCTTTTTACACTGCTGCTACGCTCTGTTTATCATATATGCATAGTCACTTTATCTATACATTCATGTACATACTACCTCAATTGGGCCGACCAACCAGTGCTCGCGCACATTGGCTAACCGGGCTATCTGCATTGTGGCCCGCCACCCCCTCTTTTACGCTACTGCTACTCACTGCTCATCATATATGCATAGTCACTTTAACCATACCTACATGTACATACTACCTCAATTAACCTGACTAACTGGTGTCTGTATGTAGCCTCGCTACTGTATATAGCCTGTCTTTTTACTGTTTTATATCTTTACCTACCTATTGTTCACCTAATACCTTTTTTGCACTATTGGTTAGAGCCGGTAAGTAAGCATTTCACTGTAAGGTCTACACCTGTTGTATTCAGCGCATGTGACAAATAAACTTTGATTTGAAGATTGAACTCTTTGGCCTGAATGCCAAGCGTCACGTCTGGAGGAAACCTGGTACCATCCCTACGGTGAAGCATGGTGGTGGAAGCATCATGCTGTGGGGATGTTTTTCAGCAGCAGGGACTGGGAGACTAGTAAGGATCAAGAGAAAGATGAACAGCGCAAAGTAGAGAGATCCTTGATGAACAGCGCTCTGGAGCAGGTTAGGACCACAGGACTGAAGGTTCACCTTCCAACAAGATAACGACCCTAGCATCATACCCAAGACGACTTGAGGCTGTATTCGCTGCCAAAGGTGCTTCAACAAAGTTCTGAGTAAAGGGTCTGAATATTTATGTAAATGTTATCTTTTTATTGTATTTATTAAAATCCTGTTTTTGCTTTGCTTTTGTGGGGTTTTGTGTGTAGATTGATCAGGGGGAAAAAACAAACATTTAATCAATTTTAGAATAAGGCTGTAATGTAACAAAACGTGGAAAAAGTAAAGTGGTCTGAAAACATTTCCAGAATGAACTGTACAGTAGATGTAATACTATAGCAGAGATACGGGCAGATGGACTCACCCTCAGCTACAGTAGGGGTCTCTGTGCCTGTGCGGGCAGATGCAGGAAGCTGTGCTGGGGGATTAGTCCCTTGGACCGGACTGCTAGGAATGCCCTGGAAACACACAGCAGCACATACTCTCACACACACAGTACTAACGGACAGGCTGGTTCTAAACTGAGGAGACATATAAAACTATTTTATAGCGTCACTGTGCTGTAATAGTGTTTTTGGTAAAAATGTAGTACACCAGTGTTAAACTGTATTCTGAAAGCTGATGTCACACAGTGCTGTTAAAGTTTCATCAAATATGGTGCCACGCTGTATAGTGTAATTTTGCATTCATGGTCTTTTTTGGGGCTATTGTTCAGTGTCATTTTGCAGAGTCATGGTGTATGGTGCCTGGTTGCACAGTATTGTGTATGCTAGGTAGTTGTGTGGTGTGTTGACGGTTCTCACAGTGAGGAGGTACTCCACAGCCCGATGGGGGTTGTTGAAGCTGGCCCGGAGAGCAGCTACCACTCTCTCCCTCTCATAACCCATAGACATTATCTCTGTCAGCATGGTCTCATACTCCGCTCCTGTCACTGACCAAAAGAAACAAGTTGTTAACCATCTACCCGAGTTACAATGGACAATATTTACACCCATGAACACATAGCTGCTAGAAGGCATCTTACAAATCCCCATGCTATCATCAATCTAGCAGATACATTCCACACTGCCACATAGCAAGGTCGAAGTCCATCACTCACCCAAGGCAGAGGAGGCATCTCCCCCCTGAACCTCCATACTGGGGTCAGAGCTGCAAACAGAACAACAGTGTCAAAAATCCGGTCAACCCATTCAAAAACATTCAGTGGTATATTGTATATTCTGCTGCCAATGACTGGAACGAACTGCAAAATTCTCTAAAGCTGGAGACTTATCTCCCTCACAAGCTTTAAGCACCAGCTGTCAGAGCAGCTCGCAGATCACTGCATCTGTACACAGCCCATCTGTAAATAGCCCATCCAACTACCTCATCCCCATACTGTATTTATTTATCTTGCTCCTTTGCACCCCAGTATCTCTACTTGCATATTCATCTTCTGCACATTCTACCATTCCAGTGTTTAATTGCTATATTGTAATTACTTTGCCACCATGGCCTATGTATTACCTTACCTCCCTGTTGTTGTATGTGTCTAACTGCTTTGCTTTATCTTGGTCAGGTCACAGTTGCAAATGAGACCTTGTTATCAAATAGCCTACCTGGTTAAATAAAAAAATAAAAAATTGTGGCCATAAATAATATGCCATTTAGCAAACGCTTTTGTCCAAAGCAACTTAGTCATGCGTGCATACATTTTACGTATGGGTTGTCCCGGGAAATGAACCCACTATCCTTGAGTTGCAAACACCATGCTCTACCAACTGAGCTACAGGGGGTGTCAGTAAGATGAAAAAACTAAGAAATGTTCAATGATGTTTAGGTCATATTTGTCCTACACAAAATGTGTCTATGTTAAGAGTTATGTAACACTCTACCCTCCTGAACAGGCCTGAAGCTTACTTTATTACTCTCTCCAATTTGGCAGACTGTCTACCATTTTTTTTTTTTCACCTTTATTTAACAGGTAGGCTAGTTGAGAACAAGTTCTCATTTACAACTGCGACCTGGCCAAGATAAAGCATAGCAGTGTGAACAGACAACACAGAGTTACACATGGAGTAAACAATTAACAAGTCAATAACACAGTAGAGAGAGAGAAAAAAAAAGTCTATATACATTGTGTGCAAAAGGCATGAGGAGGTAGGCGAATAATTACAATTTTGCAGATTAACACTGGAGTGATAAATGATCAGATGGTCATGTACAGGTAGAGATAATGGTGTGCAAAAGAGCAGAAAAGTAAATAAATATAAACAGTATGGGGATGAGGTAGGTAAAATTGGGTGGGCTATTTACCGATAGACTATGTACAGCTGCAGCGATCGGTTAGCTGCTCAGATAGCAGATGTTTGAAGTTGGTGAGGGAGATAAGTCTCCAACTTCAGCAATTTTTGCAATTCGTTCCAGTCACAGGCAGCAGAGAACTGGAACGAAAGGCGGCCAAATGAGGTGTTGGCTTTAGGGATGATCAGTGAGATAGCACGCGCTCCAGCAGGTGTACGGGTGGGTGTTGCCATCATGACCAGTTTCAACTATTCTGCCTTATTATTATTCGACCATGCTGGTCATTTATGAACATTTGAACATCTTGACCATGTTTTGTTATAATCTCCACCCGGCACAGCCAGAAGAGGACTGGCCACCCCACATAGCCTGGTTCCTCTCTAGGTTTCTTCCTAGGTTTTGGCCTTTCTAGGGAGTTTTTCCTAGCCACCGTGCTTCTTCACCTGCATTGCTTGCTGTTTGGGGTTTTAGGCTGGGTTTCTGTACAGCACTTTGAGATATCAGCTGATGTACGAAGGGCTATATAAAATAAATTTGATTGATTGATTGACCAGTGAACTGAGATAAGGCGGAGCTTTACCTAGCATGGACTTGTAGATGACCTGGAGCCAGTGGGTCTGGCGACGAATATGTAGCGAGGGCCAGCCGACTAGAGCATACAGGTCGCAGTGGTGGGTGGTATAAGGTGCTTTGGTAACAAAACGGATGGCACTGTGATAAACTGCATCCAGTTTGCCAAGTAGAGTATTGGAAGCTATTTTGTAGATGACATCGCCAAAGTCGAGGATCGGTAGGATAGTCAGTTTTACTAGGGTAAGTTTGGCGGCGTGAGTGAAGGAGGCTTTGTTGCGGAATAGAAAGACGACTCTAGATTTGATTTTAGATTGGAGATGTTTGATATGAGTCTGGAAGGAGAGTTTACAGTCTAGCCAGACACCTAGGTACTTATAGATAGGTTAATATCAGTTCTACGGCGGTCTTCTGTCTGCCTACCTGGCTGGAGCTGGGGGCTCTACGACTGTAGGTGTGGGCTCCTCTGGGGGGATAGGGATGGCTGCAGGGGCCGGGCCCGCAGACGACCCAGAGTCTTGGACAGGGGCCGTGGGTGCCTCTGAGGAAGGTGTTGATGCAGCTGTGGCAGACTTTGCCTAGTTCCAGAAGAGATATAAACAGGCTATTACTGTTATCTATGCAGACAATCATGTAACCGTCCTCCCCAGGTGGGTGCAGCTCATTAAAGAGTCCAAGTAAAATGGATTAGGGAAATGTACCTTCGATACCATAACTACAACGAAATTCTTCTCGTCAATTTTGTAGTCTTTAATAGGCGTGTCATCTTGCAGGATTTTGCCAGCATATATGAGCTTTTGTCCAGACACTGGGAAGTTATCTTTTCCCCTCTCTGCTTCTATCTTCTCCTTCAGTGCCTTCACCTGTAGAAACCAAAAATAAGCTTTTCAGCCTTGCTTTAATTGTTAAACACAGTGCAACCCAAAAGTTGCTCGCTAACACTGACTTTAAATTGCACAACTTTTTACATTGCGGTTTACCTTACATTATGTAGCTAGCTAGATAGTTATTTTCACTCTTTATGACCTAGCTAGTCTGCTAGAATATTGCTAATTTATCGTCCAACTGGACACGCATCATCAATAACTAAAATAGATAACGTAGCTAGCTAGTAATATGGCTGTCTAGCTAACGCTAGATAGTTAGCTAAAGCTGACATTGACGTGATGAGGGATAACTAACGTTAGCTAGTCATGTAGCAAGCTAGCTGATGCTTGAGCGGATAATAACGTACCTAGCTAGCTAATAATGAGACTCAACATTAGATTAGCAAATTGACACACATTAGCTTGCAAGCTAACTAGCTCAGAACTAGCTAGTTAGCTAATGCTAGGGGTGTCAATAACATCTAGCTAGCTAGCGTTAGCCTATGTAAATTGTATTATCCGAATTTATAATCTGGGACCAATTCATTGTGTTTCGTGCAAATAACACAAATTATAGTTAGCCAAGCGGGTTAGATAAAACGCACACAGCTGGCATTATTATGAACAAATGGGCACTTACCGTTTGATCTGGGTCTATGTCGATTTGAATGGTCTGCTGTTGCAGTGTCTTTAACGTGATTTGCATTGTTGCAGTAGCTAACACTATTTCGCCCTTGCGCTTCAATTACAGCTGTTTTAAAATATTCACAAGTAAAACAGAAATTACATTTAACCACAAGTTCAAGCAAGATAATATTTATCCATGACCATGAGATGTGTCCATGAGCACTCAGCAAATCGCCATCTTTGATGACCCCAAACTCAGAAGTAGGTGCAGTGTAACGGTTGGCTGTCCAATTTGCAGCATCGAGCGCTCTCTGAGTCTGATAGCTACAACCACTAACTGGTCAATCAAATGAAAATCCCGGTGTAATCACACACCAACGGTGCCAGTTTATCCAGGTGGTAGTAGAATCTACAATCTACTCTGCGAGAACAAATGATGCTTTGCATTTATGTCATGATCTGTTGACAGTTGTGACTGGTGTGGTAGTGACCAACTGGGTTTACAGAACAGCAAATATACAACAAATGTACTAACGTTAGTATTTTTGTTTAGTTTACAGTCACTAGGCAGAGTGGCAACTTTTCAATGAGGTACGGTCAGAGATGAATAGATCCATCTGTGTTAAGGTGCTCCTAACAGTATACGCTGATGAAGACAGCTTGTCGGTCGGAAAGGTTGGATATTAGGTTATTAAATTATTGAGTCTGCGCTAGAGTGTGCAGCTCTCCCTTTCTTTTTCAAAGGTCCTCCTAAAAACCATTGCAAAGCTACGTTCGATCTGTATCAGATCAGCGTCAACTTCTGTGAACGTGTGAATGTAGGCCACTTGGCCAATAAAAGTTGTTTTGATTCTGATAGACAGTAACGTTACTTCGAATGTCCTAGCTTCTTCCCATATCCCATACAATCACGCGTCAGTGGCCCAGGGAGCGTGGGATAAAGATAAAAAACAGGTGTATTGTCAAGAACCTAGTTATTTTGTATATTTTATGAAATAGGAATAACTCTGAATACACGATACATTCATTTTGTAAATTATTTTTCAACATTTTGGTGTGTGTGATTTGTTGGCTATTTACGCTGGTAACGCGTAGACAGGCGCATCATAATTTGGTTTATGACATCACAATGTGAAATAGGCAACATATTTTGATGTTCTGCAAACTAAGGCATAGTCTACAAATACACTGAAATGGGATGTTTGTGTTGCTGTAAAAAGGTATATGTCTATTCTGGGCTAGAATTTGTCTAATTCTGTTACAATTTAGAGTATATTCTATTCTTTTCAGCTATTCCTAGTTGTTTCATTGTCTATTTATGTGTCCCAAATGGCAGAATTAGGGACAGAGGGTATAACTGTATGGTTACAATGGTTTTATTTTTCTAAACATGTATATTTGCTAATTGTTAGCCTATGATACAGAATTCAATATGATTGGGCGACGAGTTCTTTATTTTATGGTCAGATCATGTGGTTTGGGTGTGACATTTGCTGCTAGTTCAAATATAACATATATAATGTTTCTCCAAACAGAAAAAGAAGTGCAGAGTTCGCCTCGGGATTGGGAGCCGCTGTCCATCGCCGTTCCCAATCCCACCCAAACTGACGTCATTGGATGCCAGCATGGTAACTGCGTCAGTTTGGAAAAACCGGGAGAAGAAGAACGTAAAGGATCAACTTGATTCTTCCTTTGTCTCTTCTTTCCATTTGAAACCGTCTACAACATCTCTGACGCCCCTCGACCCCTTGTCTGGCCGAACACCAATCGGCACTCCATCCCCCTCACCCCCTGGATCCCCTGCCAGATCCCCTCCAACTCTCTCCAAGATCTTCGGCCTCTCTTCACTCTCCTCTCTCCACATGTAATATCTCTCTTCTTCTTCTTCTTCAGTGGAAGGGTCACAGACCTCCTCCCCTTTTAGTGCTTCTTCTGTTTCCCTGGCAGTCTCAACTCAGTTTTCCTCCTCTGCCACTCTCCCCAGTCCTGCCTGCCCTTCCTCCACAACCCACGTCTCCTCCCCTGCCCCCCAGTCTTGCTCTCCAAATCCCCTGGACCAGCATGGAGAGACCAACAAAGACAGTGAGACTGCCAGGTACTGCAGCCTGATATCACATTTCATGCCAACCAACACCATTAAATTGAAATGAAAAAGCCAATATAATATAGCTAACCTAATGCATATGTCTGTGTGTCTTTACAGAGATCTTATGAGCTCTGAGGTCAAAGAGGTGGGGGCAGTTGTTCCACAGACAAAGAGAATGGTACCCCTATTTGCTGGCATCGCAGGTCTGTAAACGGGTGCCATTTTTTGGTGCTATTTTTCTCAATTCATCTTTGACAAAGCTTCTCTCTTACCGCTCTCCGTCTCTCTGTCTCTCTCTGCAGAGGCCTCCATTGACCTGAGGACTTCCTCTGTCTCCTTGGAGAGGTAAGTACTGTAGACAATAGCCACCTTCATCTCACTCAACTCTACATAAGAGTGGTCACTCACACCATGACATGGTAAGGAATATATGTATGCCTGTACATTAAAACAGTGTTCAAACAGACCGATTGGTGTTGAGCTACTGCTACTGAGGCCTCTACCCTGTCTCTCTTCCTCCAGGCCATTGGTCAGGTCTCGGGAAGCCATTGCTCGCCTCCCCAACCTGTTCAGCAAGAGTAGCACCCAGCTGGGGGAGCAGAGCTGCACAGACGAGGGTGAAGACAACACCAAGCTCCTCGGGTAAAACACACACACACACACACACACACACACACACACACACACACACACACACACACACACACACACACACACACACACACACACACACACACACACACACACACACACACACACACACACACACACATACACACACCTACTCTTATCTCGGAGCTCTGCTTTTTGTTTTAAATTATTCCGTGTGGTACTCAGAGTTATCTTGTGTTCATGCCTTACAAATACATTCATTAGTTTACCTTTGGTCCACAGTTCAGATATTAGTGTGTAACTGATGGCTTCTTTCCCACAGGTTGCCTAATATAGGCAACACCTGCTTCATGAACTCTGCTCTGCAGTGCCTGCTGGGGCTGCCAGCATTTTGCAGAGACATTCTGAGACAGCAGAATATCTGGAGTTCCTCCCCCTCCTCTAAACTGCTATGGTATACAGCCTCGCTCTCACCCTCCTGTCCCACCTGTACACACACTGACCCACCCACCTAGACGCTTATAGTTACAGTACACAAGTTCCGCCTCAATGTATGTGTCAGTGGAGGCTGCTGAGGGGAGGACGGCTCGTAATGATGTCTGAAATGGAGCAAATGTAATGGCATCAAACACATGGAAACCATATGTTTGATGTATTTGATAGCATTCCACTGATTCCGAACCAGCCATTACCACGAACCCGTCCTCCCCAATTAAGGTGCCATCAACCTCCTTTGGTATGTATGTATGTATGTATGTATGTATGTATGTATGTATGTATGTATGTATGTATATATGTATCTATGTATGTATGTATATATGTATGTATCTATGTATGTATGTATGTATGTATGTATGTATGTATGTATGTATGTATGTATGTATGTATGTATTTATATATGTATGTATGTATGTATGTATGTATGTATGTATGTATGTATTTATATATGTATGTATGTATGTATCTATCTATCTATGTATATATGTATTTATGTATGTATGTATGTATATATGTATCTATGTATGTATGTATATATGTATCTATGTATGTATGTATATATGTATCTATGTATGTATGTATATATGTATCTATGTATGTATGTATGTATTTATATATGTATGTACGTATGTATCTATCTATCTATGTATGTATGTATATATGTATCTATGTATGTATGTATATATGTATCTATGTATGTATGTATATATGTATCTATGTATGTATGTATGTATGTATGTATCTATGTATGTATGTATATATGTATCTATGTATGTATGTATGTATGTATATATGTATCTATGTATGTATGTATATATGTATCTACATATGGGACATATGTAGATATAATCTATGGATTTCACGACTGAGCAAGGGTGCAGCCATGGGTGGGGCTGGGAGGGCATAGGCCCACCTACTGGGGAGTTAGGCCCAGCCGATCAGAATGATATTTCCCCACAAAAGGGCTTTATTACAGACAGAAATACTCCTCAGCACCCCCTCAGACGATGCCGCAGGTGAAGAAGCTGAATGTGGAGGTCCTGGGCTTGTGTGGTTACACGTGGTCTACGGTTGGGAGGCCGGTTGGACATACTGCTAAATTCTCTAAAACAATGTTGGAGATGGCTTATGGTATAGAAATGAACATTCAATTCTCTGGCAACAGCTCTGGTGGAGATTCCTGCTGTCAGCATGCCACTTGCACACTCCCTCAAAACCTGAGACATCTGTGGTATTGTGTTGTGTAACAAAACTGCACATTTTAGAGTGGCCTTTTATTGTCCTCAGCACAAAGTGCACCCTTGATGATCATGCTGCTTAATCAGCTTCTTGATATGCCACCTGTCAGGTGGATGGATTATCTTGGCAAAGGATAAATGCTCACTAACAGATATGCAAACAAATCTGTGCACAGAAATAAGCTTTTTTGTGTGTATGGAAAATGTATGGGATCTTTTATTTCAGCTCATGAAACATGGGACCAACACTTCACGTGTTGCATTTATATTTTTGTTCAGTATACTGTATGTATGTATGTATGTATGGATGTATGTATGGATGGATGGATGGATATTGTCCTTCGTACACTCTTAGTGCCTCATATGATTTTTAAGATAAAACCACACCCAACTCAGCTTCTGATTAACACCAGAGATGATTTCCTGTCACAGTCAGGAATCAGTTGAATCATATTTGATCAGAGGCTAAAGTAGAAGCACAGAGCTAATCTGTGGCCAAGGTGAGAGAGTGAAACCTGAATGCATGCTCTTTGTCTCCCTCCACAGCTGCTTTGCTGAGTTACATCAGGCCAGGCTTTCTGGAGGCACTGTTAATGCTAAGAACAAGGAAAATAAGAAAATCCTTCAAACAGTCAAGCGCTGTCTTTCCGTTGTCAATGAGGACTATGAGGAAGACTATGAACAGGTAAGATATTATTTGCTAAAAGACTCACTTAACAATAAACCTGGGACACGTGACAGTGTTTTTCCTCAGCTCTGTTTCAGTTGTAGTTGTTGATGTATTTTCTGCTTCTTTCCCATTCTTCTCTTAGGATGCCCATGAATGTGTGTTGCTCCTCCTCTTTCAGCTGAAGGAGGAGGGTATGGCATTAAAGGGCTCACCAGAGCCATACACCTGCCCCGTGAAGCAGTTAGAATTCAAGCTGAAGACTTCCCGTACCTGCACCAGGTAACAGCTGTCATTTGTATACGGTGTACCTTGATGTCGTCATCACATTTGTGAAGAGGTTTAATGTCAGCATAACATGCAGGATACAGAGGTAAAGCATTAAGATAGTGTGTAGAGGGATCAAAAGGTTTGTGTTGAATAGTTGATGCATTTCTCTCCGTACTTCTGAAGCTGTGGAGTTATAGTGTATGGTCAGGAGGATTACAATCACTTGTCCCTGAGCCTGAGCCATTACCTGCCACACAGCCTGGACCTCTACTTTAAGGTCAGCGCTTAGCTTAAACCAATAGTTAGTATGTCAAGGAACACTATCATTAATGTCATAATGTTCATAATTGTATTGCTATCCTTTGTCACCTAGCCATCTGCGTTAGAGTGTGCATGCAGGGTGTGCTCAGGCAGCATGGCATCTGTGACTAGGCACTTCCTCACGCTGCCCCGGTGAGTCCCCCCATCATCATCTCAGATTACAATTGACAGTCCTGATCTAACTCACCAAACTGGGTTATTGATTTGAGTACAAGACTGATTCCTTTGTCTGTGTGAATGCCTACCTGGTCGTCTGTGTCTGTCTGTGTGAATGCCTGCCTGGTCGTCCGTCCATCCGCCCGCCCACCCGCCCGCCCGCCCGCCCGCCTGCCTGCCTGTCTGCCTGTCTCTGAGCAGGGTCCTAATGCTTCATATCAAGCGATTTACTGCAGGCAACTGGGAGCCAGAGAAGGTGGATGATCCCATGTCCATCCCTGCAGAAATAACCCTCCCAGCCGTATGTGGGAAGACAGCCCATGTCCAGTATGGAGCCAGGTTGGTTTACACTCTGTTTGGGGACATTGCACATTGAGTAGCCAACACACACCATGATTTTCACATACTAGATATTTATTTTCAATGCCATCAATTTACACAGGGCAAGCTCCCTGGGGAAAAACAACATGGACAACACACCTGCAAACTCCCCGAAAGGCACCCTTGATAGACCAGGTAGGACATTGTGTTACTGACATCATGCATAATACCCTCTCATGAAACAGGACTGTTGAGGAAAGCAAGTCGGAAGCTGAAGTTAAGAGTATATTTGTTGATAGGTTTCCAATTCACTTTCTGGTTTGTATTTACACTATATTTGATATACCCCCACCAGCTTCAAATTCCTCTGACCAGCTAGAGAAACCAGCTGACAGTGAGGAAAAGCAGCAGGCAGCCGCTGTGGTGAGGAGAGAGAGAGAGGGAAAAATAAATAACAGATAATTAGATCCAGTTGAGATAGTGGGCGGATCAAGATAAGGCAGTTATAGAAGGCACCCCTATCCTGTAGACAAAATAACAATCCTATTATTAAATGTGTTTCCTTGCAGAGACACCAGCCAGACAATATCTACAAATTGTCAAGTGTGATCTCACATCTGGGAGACAACATGTATACAGGTATGCAGGCATGCAGGTATGCAGGCACGCAGGTATGCAGGCACGCACACACAATTATGAAAGCTTAATGTACACTCTATTTTGTTTCCCTTGTTCCCTAGGCCACTACATCAGTGATGTTTTGGACAGCCGTGGCAGTGGGTGGCTCTGCCTGGATGACGCACATGTCTTGAGGACAGATGAGGCCACTGTGCTGAAGGCAATTGCACAGACTGCCTACATCCTGTTCTATGTCTGCAGGTAAGGCTCTAGGCCACAAATTTGAGAAAAATGTCACAAATGGAGTCAATGACGACAATCAGTCATCAAGAAGAAAAAAAAGTGTTTACCAAAGCTAGAAAGATGATTCATTGACCACGCATTAAGAGTTATCCCTTTCACCTGTAATCCCTCTGTATGTGTTATTTTTCAGACATTGTGTCACACCCTGACCTTAGTATTCTTTGTTTTCCTTGTCATGTTGGTTAGGTCAGGGTGTGACATGGGTGATGTATGTGTTTTTGTCTTATCTAGGGTTTTTTGTATGTTTATGGGGCTGTTTTCCTTTCTAGGTAAATTGTACGTCTATGGTTGCCTAGATTGGTTCTCAATTAGAGGCAGCTGTCTATCGTTGTCTCTGATTGGGAACCATATTTAGGCAGCCATATTCTGTGGGCATTTTGTGGGTGATTGTCTATGTTAGTTGCTTGTGTCAGCACAGTTCTTATTACAGCTTCACGGTCGTTATTCGTTTATTGTTTTGTATTCAGTGTTCAGTGCTTTCTTTAATTAAAACATCATCTAGCCACCACTTCTTACGACGATCCTGACACATTGTATGTACATGTAAGATCTCCCTGTCATTTCTCATTGTAGTGGAGCAGGTGAAGGAGACCAGGCACCTCACTACCAGGAGAAGCACCAGGAGAACCCATCATTAAACTCAGGGAGAGGCACAGCACTCAGGGACCACCTGGAGTAGCACCTACCACACACCAAGAAACATCAGATGAATCGAATTAGGCTGCCCTACACCACCATCAACTGCCTTAGAATACCATAAAGCTGCTCTAGACCACCATCAGTCTACCCTACTCCACCATCAAGCTGCCCTACTCCACCATCAAGCTGCCCTACACCACCATCAAGCTGCCCTACACCACCATCAAGCTGCCCTAGGCCACCATCAAGCTGCCCTAGACCACCATCAAGCTGCCCTAGACCACCATCAAGCTGCCCTAGACCACCATCAAGCTGCCCTAGACCACCATCAAGCTGCCCTAGACCACCATCAAGCTGCCCTAGACCACCATCAAGCCGCCCTACACCACCATCAAGCTGCCCTACACCACCATCAAGCTGCCCTACACCACCATCAAGCTGCCCTAGACCACCATCAGACTATCCTAGACCACCAGGACATCAGGCTGCCCTAGACCACCTAGACACCAAGCTGCCCTAGACCACCAGGGTGCCCTAGACCACCAGGCTGCCTTAGACCACCAGGACACCCTAGGCTACCAGAACACCAGGGTTCACTAGACCACCTGGACATCAGGCTGCCCTAGACCACCAGGCTGCCCTAGACCACCAGAATAAACAGCTTACACCACAAAGCATTTACCCACTCTAGGCCATCTACTGTATGTTTACAATTATATAAATATAAAACATCTCACCGACCTAGTGCAATTAATGTTATTTTACTGTACATGGTAGTGAATAAATGTACCTACAGTGCATTCAGAAAGTATTCAGATCCCTTGACTTTTTCCACATTTAGTTAAGTTACAGCCTTATTCTAAAATGGATTAATTCATTTTTTCTTCTCATCAATCTACCCCAGAATGACAGCAAAAACAGGTTTTTCGATTTTTTTTGTGCAAATTTTTAAAGAAAACAAAAAGCTAAACTATCACATTTACATAAGTATTCAGACCCTTTACTCAGTACTTTGTTGAAGGACCTTTGGCAGCGATTACAGCCTCGAGTCTTAATGGGTATGACGCTATAAGGTTAGCACATCTGTATTTGGGGAGTTTCTCTCATACTTCTCTGCAGATCCTCTCAAGCTCTGTCGGGTTGGATGGGGAGCATCGCTGCACAGCTATTTTCAGGTCTCCAGAGATGTTCAATCAGGTTCAAGTCCGGGCTCTGGCTGGGCCACTCAAGGACATTCAGAGACTTGTCCCCAAGCCACCCCTGCGTTGTCTTGGCTGTGTGCTAAGGGTCGTTGTCCTGTTGGAAGGTGAACCTTCGCCCCAGTCTGAGATCCTGAACGCTCTGGAGCTGGTTTTCATCAAGCTTCTCTCTGTACTTTGTGTCGTTCTTCTTTCCCTCGATTCTGACTAGTCTACCAGTCCCTGCTGCTGAAAAACATCCCCACAGCATGATGCTGCCACCACCATGCTTCACCGTAGAAATGGTGCCAGGTTTCCTCCAGACATGGCGCTTGGCATTCAGGCCAAAGAGTTCAATCTTGGTTTCATCAGACCATAGAATCTTGATTCTCATGGTCTGAGAGTCTTTAGGTGGCTTTTGGCAAACTCCAAGCGTGCTGTCATGTGCCTTTTTACTGAGAAGTGGCTTCCGTCTGGCCACTCTACCATAAAGACCTGATTGGTGGAGTGCTGCAGAGATGCCTGTCCTTCTGGAGGTTTCTCTAATCTCTACAGAGGAACTCTGGAGCTCTGTCAGAGTGACCATCAGGTTCTTGTCCACCTCCCTGACCAAAGCTCTTCTCACCTGATAGCTCAGTTTGGCCAGGCGGCCAGCTCTAGGAGTCTTTGGGGTTCCAAACTTCTTCCATTTAGGAATGATGGAGGACAATTCCTTCGACCTCATGGTTTAGTTTTTGTTCTGACATGCACTGTGAACTGGGACCTTATATAGACAGGTGTGTGCCTTTCCAAATCATGTACAAGTATTTCTGTTTTTTATTTTGTATAAATTTGCTACAATGTCTAAAAACCTGTCTTCACTTTGTCATTATGGGGTATTGTGTGTAGATTGATGATTTTTTATATCCATTTTGAATAAGGCTGTAACGTAACAAAATGTGGAAAAAGTCAAGGGGTGTGAATACGTTCTGAATGCACTGTATAAGACGCAATCTCTATCATTCATTCATGTTGGGTAAAAAGTGGATAAAGTTAATATTACAACAATATTGTGTGTCTGTGCACAGTCTATCTACGCACTGTCGTGGAGGATCGTTTCAAAATATAACACTTACAAGAACTTGTGAATTCAATATTGGCTTTTCTTTTACAAGTATATCAGAAGCCAAGATGGTCCGTGGAACACCCACTTTTCCAGAGCACTGGCTCTTGTATTTATACACACACAGCATATGAGTCCATTCCATATGTTTATGAAGGTACTTCCCTCAGGTCATCTGCCACCATTTTCTTTCAGTTCAGGCTTTCTATTTGTTCATGCCCAATAACGCCTGTATCCGCTCTTGATTAGATTACAATGGTGGCAGGACACTTTCTTTTCCTAAGAATAATATATGTACTATGTCTATATTCCCTCAGTTGGTCATTTGGCTGACACCCTCCTTTGTGTGTTCCTCTGACCTTGGTTTGTTCAGCTGTCCTATGCACTCGTGGCCTTGCTTTGGTTTCCTGTCCTATACAATAGACAATGCATTTTACCCTAAACATTTATGCATTTTATGGCTTTGGCCAGTATGTCTGTTATTTCTTAGTTTCCTGTTTTTACCAGAATGGCAAATGTACTCTAAGTGTGTTCTCTTCCTCTTGTGGTCTAATGTATACTTGTCTTTGCTCAATAATGTCATATCTGTCTCTATGTCTTAGCACTTACTCCTACAAATCCCTCCTCTGGGGCTAATTAGCCCCACACATTATACTTAAAGGAAATCAATATACAAAAGATGGACAAAAATATTATCAAATGTTAATAAAGCATATATGTTAACTGGACCAAACATCTCCAAACGTTAATACAGATAGGAGTAAAAGATCCAATTTGGGACATAAAAACAGTACAAAAAACAGTTAGACCAAACATCTCCAATTGATAGTATAGATAGGAGTAAAAGATCTAGCCAGTTACAGATTAAACACTTATAATCAACCACCTCCCTTGCAGACACCTCTCTATCAAAGTAATATCACTGATATCAACCCTTGTTAGAAGATTAAGGACATGGTCCGTAGACACTCGTATCCGGAATTCCTTCTGTTGCCTAACATGTTTTAAAATGCTCCTATTTTTAGAAGGCAAAACTAACTTTAATTAAAAGAAAATATACAAACAAACATTAAAAAACATAAAGCATTAGGCTAAACAGATATACTAAAAACCATTACATAGGAGCACAGTCCTCATCCTTACAGATACGACAATCCCCTCTTTGACACTTAGCACAGAAAAAAGGTTCTGGGTAATGGACATGACCATCTTCATGAGTTTTTGTGCACCACTTGCAATGGTGACACAAATGACATTTTTTGTGGATATGTATTTTAACATTTACATTTACATTTACATTCCCAATAGATTAATTGGTGTTTGGTCTGATACTAAAATTGGAATTGTGACATATTTACCATTAACTGTTAAAAACCTGTTGGGGCAAGGCAACTCCACCCCCCCCCCCCCCCCCCCCCCCACACACACACACACACACATTAACAAGTCCAATACCTCAAATGAAAGATAAACACCTTGTTCATCGACCCATCATGTCAGATTTTTAAAATGTTTTACAGCGAAAACACAACATATATTTATGTTAGACCACCACCAAACCAAAGAAAAAACACAGCCAAAGATAAAATCACAAAAGCAGGATTAGAAATAAAATCAATCAATAACCTCTTGAAAATCTTTATCAGATGACAGTCATATGACATGTTACACAGTACATTTATGTTTTGTTCGATAATATGCATTTTATATACACAAATCTCGGTTTACATTGACGCCATGTTCAGAAATTCCTCCAAAATATCCGGAGGAATTATAGAAAACTACGCCAGATAACAGAAATACTCATCATGAACTTTGACTAAAGATACATGTTCTACATATAATTAAAGATACACTGGTTCTTAATGCAACCGCTGTGTCAGATTTTTTTTAAACGTTACGGAAAAAGCCTAACATTGCAATAATCTGAGACGGCGCTCAGACGTAACAATATTTCTCCGCCATGTTGGAGTCAACAGAAATACAAAATTACAACATAAATATTCCCTTACCTTTGATGATCTTTCATCAGAATGCAGTGCAAGGAGTCCTAGTTCCACAATAAATCGTTGTTTTGTTCCGTAATGTCCAATACTAGTGTCCAAGTAGCAGCATTTGCTATCACTTTCAGCTCACGTGCCCAAAAACTGACTGCTGGTCCAAGATAACTTGCATGAAAACTTCCAAAATATATATTCCAGGTCGAGTAAACTGGTCAAACTAAGTACAGAATCAATCTTCAGGATGTTATAATCATATACATCTAATAACGTTCCAACCGGATCATTCGTTTTCATCTGGGGCTGATTGGAACAGCCGTAGCACTCACAGAGAAATGCGCCACATCAAAATGGCATTCTCTTGCGACACCAACTATTTTCCCTCCCATTAGGTCAAAGTTCACAGCAAATGCTCCATTACACTTTCTACTGAATGAGGACATCTAGTGGAAGGCGTAGGAAGTGTTTCCAGATCCATATCTTGTTGGGAAAGGAGGGGGCGATGACGTCAAAGTTGCCCCAACTTTCAGAATTTCAAAACTTGTTTGGAAGATTGCCTGCCCTATGAGTTCTGTTATACTCACAGACATAATTCAAACAATTTTAGAAACTTCAGAGTGTTTTCTATCCAGTAGTAATACTAATATGCATATATTAGCAATTTAGGACAGAGTTTGATGCAGTTCACTATGGGCATGCAATTCATCCAAAGTGAAAATACTGCCCCCTATCCCCAACAAGTTTTAAACGAACTGGAGCAGTCATTGGAATTAACTGCGTATTTCCCGAGAATCCTATTGTTTTGGCATATTTACCAGACATGGGGAGATGAGAGGCATAGTTTGGACTCACACATGTGTAAGTGACTCCAGTATCTATCATCATGGGCGTGCCTCTGTTCTCTGTTTGAACCTGCAGGATAGGTTCTTGGTCAGCCCTTGTTGTTATTATTGGAGACTGACCCTCCCCCTTAGGATTCTCTGGGCATCCCTAGTATGTTTGACTAGGCCCTGACCATGGGTCCATAGGGCCTGAAGGCTGGTTTGGGTTGCCCCGCCATCCATCATTTGGATTCCAACCATTCTGATTTCCATCACCAGATGGTCGCCAGCCACTTGGGGCATTGTTTGTTGGTGGTGGTCTCCTATTTCTATTTCCTTCAGTCCTATCCTGCCATGGGTGTGTAGGGCAGTCTTGTCTGTTGTGTCCTGTTCTATTACATCCCCAACAGGTACCAGGTGGCCCTCAAGGGCTCCTGGGTCCTTTGCCTTGATCAGACCGTCCATTTTTCGGTTGTTTTTTCCCACCATTCCAATTCGGGGGCTGTGTGTACACATTTACTACTGGCGGTGTGGTTGGCATTTGGGCCTGTCCAGGGCCGAGCAGCTGTGGCTCTCCTGGGGAGACAGCAGCCATTGTTCCCATCTCTGGCACAGGGGTCGTTACAGCGGCCTGGACTTTCTTCTTCCCTTTGTTGGTTAACTCATCCAACTGTAGCTGGGTCAGTCTTCTCTGAATGTCTTTTCCTTGTTCTATCTGTCTATGTTCATCCTTCCTATGTTTCTCCACAGCATGGATCACATAGTCACAGAATTCTTTGTAAGGTTTTGAAGTAAGTCCTACCACATCCTCCAGCCTGCTTTTTACTGGCTGGGGCATGGCTTCTATCACTGAACTCCGGAACATAGTTGTCATTAGTTCGTTTCCCTCAGGATCTTGTTCTGTTTCCATCCTCCACCTTTTCAGCTGTCCGTGTAGGTAAGTGGATGGGTTTTCTGTGGCCCCAATAGCTTCACCTCTTAGTGCTTTGGGATCCACTTTTGTTGGATATGCTGCTCTTAAAGCGCGCCAGATGGCTGGTCTGTGTCTGTTGAATAGTAGTCCATCATTTATCACTCCCCCTTCTGTGCCATCGATGCCACCGTCCTGCATAATCTCTCCCATAGTACGCATGCTCGTTACCCTAGAAAGTAGTTACAGTGCCTTGCGAAAGTATTCAGCCCCCTTGAACGTTGCGACCTTTTGCCACATTTCAGGCTTCAAACATAAAGATATAAAACTGTATTTTTTGTGAAGAATCAACAACAAGTGGGACACAATCATGAAGTGGAACGACATTTATTGGATATTTCAAACTTTTTTAACAAATCAAAAACTGAAAAATTGGGCGTGCAAAATTATTCAGCCCCCTTAAGTTGATACTTTGTAGCGCCACCTTTTGCTGCGATTACAGCTGTAAGTCGCTTGGGGTATGTCTCTATCAGTTTTGCACATCGAGAGACTGACATTTTTTCCCATTCCTCCTTGCAAAACAGCTCGAGCTCAGTGAGGTTGGATGGAGAGCATTTGTGAACAGCAGTTTTCAGTTCTTTCCACAGATTCTCGATTGGATTCAGGTCTGGACTTTGACTTGGCCATTCTAACACCTGGATATGTTTATTTTTGAACCATTCCATTGTAGATTTTGCTTTATGTTTTGGATCATTGTCTTGTTGGAAGACAAATCTCCGTCCCAGTCTCAGGTCTTTTGCAGACTCCATCAGGTTTTTTTCCAGAATGGTCCTGTATTTGGCTCCATCCATCTTCCCATCAATTTTAACCATCTTCCCTGTCCCTGCTGAAGAAAAGCAGGCCCAAACCATGATGCTGCCACCACCATGTTTGACAGTGGGGATGGTGTGTTCAGCTGTGTTGCTTTTACGCCAAACATAACGTTTTGAATTGTTGCCAAAAAGTTCAATTTTGGTTTCATCTGACCTTCTTCCACATGTTTGGTGTGTCTCCCAGGTGGCTTGTGGCAAACTTTAACTGACACTTTTTATGGATATCTTTAAGAAATGGCTTTCTTCTTGCCACTCTTCCATAAAGGCCAGATTTGTGCAATATACGACTGATTGTTGTCCTATGGACAGAGTCTCCCACCTCAGCTGTAGATCTCTGCAGTTCATCCAGAGTGATCATGGGCCTCTTGGCTGCATCTCTGATCAGTCTTCTCCTTGTATGAGCTGAAAGTTTAGAGGGACGGCCAGGTCTTGGTAGATTTGCAGTGGTCTGATACTCCTTCCATTTCAATATTATTGCTTGCACAGTGCTCCTTGGGATGTTTAAAGCTTGGGAAATCTTTTTGTATCCAAATCCGGCTTTAAACTTCTTCACAACAGTATCTCGGACCTGCCTGGTGTGTTCCTTGTTCTTCATGATGCTCTCTGCGCTTTTAACGGACCTCTGAGACTATCACAGTGCAGGTGCATTTATACGGAGACTTGATTACACACAGGTGGATTGTATTTAACATCATTAGTCATTTAGGTCAACATTGGATCATTCAGAGATCCTCACTGAACTTCTGGAGAGATTTTGCTGCACTGAAAGTAAAGGGGCTGAATAATTTTGCACGCCCAATTTTTCAGTTTTTGATTTGTTAAAAAAGTTTGAAATATCCAATAAATGTCGTTCCACTTCATGATTGTGTCCCACTTGTTGTTGATTCTTCACAAAAAAATACAGTTTTATATCTTTATGTTTGAAGCCTGAAATGTGGCAAAAGGTCGCAAAGTTCAAGGGGGCCGAATACTTTCGCAAGGCACTGTATGTCACCCATCGCCAGCAATTTCCCCAATGTATGTTCTTCAAAGGTTCTGATCAACCAACCCATCCAGGTCCTGTGTAGCCCATGGTGTGTAGTGTCCCTGAGTGCCTTTTATTAGGATTGAAAACTGTTTTTTTATAGAAACCAGGTTATTTTTCCGACCCTTTTCTATGAGCCCCAAGATAGTTTTCTGCAGACTCACTTCTCATGCCCTCATGTGCATCCCAGACTGGATCTTTATCCTCTCGCTGTTGCCTTCCTCCTTTCCTAGTTCTAATTCCAGTCCTTCACATTCCTCTTCTCCTCCTGAATCACTAAGACTCTGTTCTGCTTGGTAATCTGCTAATATTTCCAAGCCTTTTCTAATGTATTCTTCCTTTCTTTCTTTTGCTTTTATTCTTTCTTTTGTTAGCGGCTCTGTTATCTTCTTTACATTTTTTACTGTTTCCATTGCGGCCAGGTTTTTTTTCAAGCCTTCATAACAATTGAAACCTCCTTCTGTTCTTGAGTTTTTCACAGTCCTTTTCTCATCTCCGTCTGTTGAGTGAGAGGGTGCACATGTTGCCCCAGGCGTGACAGCCTCTTCTCCTTCTTCAGTCACTTCTACCTCACCTCTTATTTCCATGTGTCCAGTTATCATTGGAAATTGCCCATCGGAATAAGGTCACCCACTCTTCTTTTCCCTTCGTTGCTTTGTCATCATTCTTCAGCATTTCTCTTGCTGCCTTCATGCTTTTTAACAGACCTGTTCCTTCTTCTTTGAACATTCTTAGTATTTCATTTTCTCTTTCCCGTTTCCTTTTCCTTTTCTGTTTCTTGTCATTGGGTTTATGGTTCTTTATCAGTGTCTCCATTTCCTCACACACAGTGACATCCAACGCTCCCACTGCTGGCCATTTGGTGTTTAGTTTTCTTGTGCGTTTCTCCCATTTTATAGAAGGCTTTTTTATTACTTCTTTGCTCAGGGGGTGTCTTGCCCCTAAGATCTCTGCTGGTGTTCTATTCATTTTATCCACTTGTTTATTTCTGTTATTTCAGTTCTACTCAATGTTAAGATTTGATCTAATATCTTTTCTTTCTATTTTTATTTATTTTCCTTATTGCTTAAATCCTAATTCCCTGTCAGTGAGGCAAGCCCCTCCTATTTCATTATAGTGATCGTGATCATTTTAATATGTGTTCTAGACTTCTATTGTGGTGTTTTTCAGATATTGTTACTATTTATTCTAGACCGCCTAGATTTATTTGAACCACGTAGCATAGTTTTTGCTTATCTGTATATTCTTTCTTCCTACTTTGCACCCATTATATACTATCTGTGCCCCTTTTAATACCTCTTTTGAACACTTATTGTATTTTTTACAATGGTCTTTTAACCTGTTGCGACGAGCAAACCCGGATCCGGGATCCTATTTATAGCCTCAAGCTCATTACCATAACGCAATGTTAACTATTCATGAACATCGCAAATGAAATGAAATAAATATATTAGCTCTCAAGCTTAGCCTTTTGTTAACAACACTGTCATCTCAGATTTTCAAAATATGCTTTTGAACAATAGCTAAACAAGCATTTGTGTAAGAGTATTGATAGCCTAGCATACCATTAAGCCTAGCATTCAGCATGCAACATTTTCACAAAAACAAGAAAAGAATTCAAATAAAATCATTTACCTTTGAAGAACTTCAGATGTTTTCAATGAGGAGACTCTCAGTTAGATAGCAAATGTTCAGTTTTTCCAAAAATATTATTTGTGTAGGACAAATCGCTCCGTTTTGTTCATCACTTTTGGCTACGAAAAAAACCTGTATCCAGGAGTGTAATTATCCCCGCAAGCTCATTAGCATAACGCAACGTTAACTATTCATGAAAATCGCAAATGAAATGAAATAAATATATTCACTCTCAAGCTTAGCCTTTTGTTAACAACACTGTCATCTCAGATTTTCAAAATATGCTTTTGAACCATAGCTAAACAAGCATTTGTGTAAGAGTATTGATAGCCTAGCATACCATTAAGCCTGCCATTCAGCATGCAACATTTTCACAAAAACAAGAAAAGCATTCAAATAAAATCATTTACCTTTGAAGAACTTCAGATGTTTTCAATGAGGAGACTCTCAGTTAGATAGCAAATGTTCAGTTTTTCCAAAAACATTATTTGTGTAGACGAAATAGCTCCGTTTTGTTCATCACGTTTGGTAAGAAAAATACCGGAAAATACAGTCACTTACAACGCCAAACTTTTTTCCAAATTAGCTCCATAATATCGACAGAAACATGGCAAACGTTGTTTAGAATCAATCCTCAAGGTGTTTTTTACATATCTATTCGATAATCTATCAGTGGTGGCAGCTGGCTTCTCATCAGAAACAAACGGAAAAATACTGCAGCTGGAGATTATGCAATAATTGCAATGGAGGACACCAAGCGACCACCTGGTAGATGCAGTCTCTTATGGTCAATCTTCCAATGATATGCCTACAAATACGTCACAATGCTGTAGACACCTTGGGGAAAACGTGGAAAACGTAAGCTGACTAGTAGCTCCTTCACAGCCATATAAGGAGTCATTGCCATGAGGCGGTTTAAAAAAATGCGGCACTTCCTGATTGGATTTTTATCTGGGTTTCGCCTGAAACATCAGTTCTGTGGCACTCACAGACAATATCTTTGCAGTTTTGGAAACGTCAGAGTGTTTTCTTTCCAAAGCTGTCAATTATATGCATAGTCGAGCATCTTTTCGTGACAAAATATCTTGTTTAAAACGGGAACGTTTTTCATCCAAAAATTAAAAGAGCGCTATATCGAATAAGTTAACCGTGAATGCACCACCCAAGCAGACCCCTTTTCTAATCTCTTTTAAAGTGCAGTATTGGTGGATTTTTCTAACTAGCCCACACAAGGCCCACACAAGGTCCTCAAATGAATGGCTCAATGAGAGGGGCAGTCCGAATCACACACACTCGACACAAGTCGCCCGCTCAGGTTGATTGGGCTGTGTTTACGCACATCCCAAAACAGATCCTGAGACAGTCGAGCCCGGCCAAGCAGAATCAGACGGAACAACTCTCGCAATCAACCCAGACGGTCCGACCAGAACGAGTGCAAGCCCCCTCCGCTAAACGCCTGAATAGGTTCCCAGCCCTTATTCACTTAGACCCTACACATGCACACATACATTTACATTTAAAACAACCCCAAATTCACACATGCATGCAATTCATTGAATTCAAAAGTTCTTTAGCTTTTACTGGATTTTTAGGACATTTAAAGAGAAACCTACGTGATGCCCCTCTCGCTGAGACAGGATCTCTATATATCTATATATATACAAACATTTTAACTATCTAAGAACATGCTTACCTTTTTATAGTTAGGCGGCCGCCTTTGTTTGCAAGATTGTCCAAAGAAACCGTCATCAGCCCGGTACGTCACTCTGTAGTCCCTGTCTCTCCTGGCAAGCTCGCCAAGTTCTGTCGTGGAGGATCGTTTCAAAATATAACACTTACAAGAACTTGTGAATATAGGCTTTTAATACAAGTATATCAGAAGCCAAGATGGTCCGTGGAACACACACTTTTCCAGAGCACTGGCTCTGGTATTTATACATACACAGCATATGAGTCATTCCATATGTTGATGAAGTTACTTCCCTCAGGTCATCTGCCACCATTTTCTTTCAGTTCAGGCTTCCTATTTGTTTATGTTCAATAACGCCTGTATCCGCTCTTGATTAGATTACAATGGTGGCAGGACACTTTCTTGTCCTAAGAATAATATATGTACTATGTCTATATTCCCTTAGTTGGTCATTTGGCTGACACCCTCCTTTGTGTGTTCCTCTGACCTTGGTTTGTTCAGCTGTCCTATGCACTCATGGCCTTGCTTTGGTTTCCTGTCCTATACAATAGACAATGCATTTTACCCTAAACATTTATGCATTTTATGGCTTTGGCCAGTATGTCTGTTATTTCTTAGTTTCCTGTTTTTACCAGAATGGCAAATGTACTCTAAGTGTGTTCTCTTCCTCTTGTGGTCTAATGTATACTTGTCTTTGCTCAATAGTGTCATATCTGTCTCTATGTCTAAGCACTTATTCCTACAGCACTCCCTCTGGGTTTTAATGTAACCACAAATACAATGAAGTAAGGGAACAATGAATTGCAATGTAACATAGACCATACATCACATATCAGTTTGGAGACAGTCTTGACCCACAACTACTGTGGGAAAGACTAAGAGGACATCAATGTGTTGCACAAGAAATATAGAAGAAAAAAAATATTTTTCTAGAATGGATATGTTTATTGGTCTTTAACAACAACAACAAAAACAGTCTAGAAATACAAGAAATAAAAGGAGATAATGAATACCCGGTCGTCAACAGCCAGTCCACTAATAATAACAACCTCCAGGATGTTAAAGCTTTGAACCCAATGAAATTCTACTTTCTGCCTGGCAGACAGAAGGCTCCATAAATCATTCTGTTATAACACTGGTTCACACCAACACGATGGGAGAGGTGCTTATGGTATAATATGACACTAAAGCTATGAAACTGGTTCAAACACTATACACTTTTTTCCCCCTCATGTCTTTATTGAGAAGTGTCTTTCAAAAGAAACAGATAAACCTTTTTTCCCCCAATTTGTTCTGGCTTAAAATAATAATAAAGGCCTCAAATATGTAATTAGTCATTTACAAAATGGTAATTTATGTTTAACATTTAATAATCAAGGCATCAACAAGTGTGCATATTCAAATTGATCGATTGCTCTACCCTGAACCACTGAATTAAAACCAACGCTCTAACACTCAATAAAACTTAAATAAAAGATGAATTACCCTTCTGTAAATCATGCTAATATTATTCAGCCATTTGAAATGCATTGAAATTAAGGTGACACGAGATGTCAAAGAGACCTTTTTGAGTTAAGTATTTTGTACATGGTACAGAAAACATAACCGAATAGCCAGAATTATACATAGCAATATTATAGTATGTCAAGCACACATTTGGGCTGTCTTTCTAAAAAAAAAGGGCCTTTGCTCCAAGTCTGACAAACCTAATTCCACACATTATCGTACACCACTTAAAGTAGATTGATATGTCAAATATAAAATGGTGGGTTATTGGACAAGGTTATATTGGTAAAGTTAACAGGGTCTTTTGCTGGTCATATATATAGGGGGAATGCTGAGGCAACATGGCGTGGTACAATCTAATTCACTACAAACCTGCTACCAAAGAGTTAGTCACATAGTTATTTTTATACTAAACTAAGTGGATTGTAGTATCTCTATGACAGTGGTGGTTTTGATGAAAACAATTCGGTGTGATCGTCATTTAGGCTACCATTTAAAAATAATTCCCTAGCTTATGCTGTGCTTTGTTTTACATATCCTGGTCCAATACTGTACAATCATGAAAGACACATGTTTTTACCGACTTGTGTGCAGTCGTCCACCTGTGTGCCAGTAAACCAGCTGAAATGACAGTGGTTAATTCTAGCTAGAGGGCTGTTTGATTCTAATGGCTGTTCCAGGGAAGTAGCTTTACATAATTATGGTAAACTCCTGCTACTTGTTTTCGAGTGCCTATGCACACTCAGACGCCTATGCAATAAAAATGCACTATTATTTGCAATTGATGTTAAAAACGAATCCAAGGCATGATGTGCGGTATATTCATATGGAGGAGGTGATGGATTTGCTTGGCCCTGCAGCTTGCAGAGTAGTGGGGTCCACTGCTGGTGTCTGGGGTTAGGAGGACAGGGGTAAGGTTTGTGGGGGCGGAGGCCATGCTGCGTGTGGGCTGTAGGGAGCGCGTCTACTCCAGTTGGGGAGCTGCTGGCGTCTCGTTGGCATTGGCATCCGTGGTCTTGTTTTCCATTTCATCGTCGGATAGGAGGTCGAGCGATGTTCCCTCCACCTGCAGCTGACGCCTGCCCGAGCGGCTGGAGGAGAAACTGATGGGGCCTCCACGCCTGCAGGGACAGAGGGGGCCAGGAGAGGTATTAGTAACGAGGACCATCAATTTGGCCAATATACACAACTGTTTGTGTGTGTGTGTGGGGGGGGGCTCTAAATACCTGAGGCGGCTCTTGAGTGTGTTGACCTCACGGCTGAGACCCTCGCTGCTCTCAGTGGCATCGTCCAGGTCCCTCTGCAGCTTCCTGCGGTAGGCGTTGGCACGTGTGGACTCCTCCTCAAGCTGCCTCTTCAGCTGCTTCATGCGAGAGTTGGCCTTCTCCATCTGACCCAGCCAGGTGTCACAACAGACATTAACAATGATGAACAGTCAATACTAATACTTACAATACTCAGCATTCCTATGGTCCAATGGTTACTGGAAAGAACCTACTGTAGGAAAGACTCCAATCCTAAATCTTCACACCTATCCAATCCTGTCCCACCTTTGCGAGTTGTACTGAATTGGATAGAATTCCTTCTTTAGCTGTGTACATCTTAAAAATGCACTATGCAGAATTCGCATAATTTCTGTTTATGTCAAAACAAGCAGTCATTGTGTAGAGAATCCATAACCAAAAATCTATACATTTTCAGCTGTTGTACAAAACCGAAAGTAAAAGACGCAAAAACTAAACTTAACGGAAAGCATAGAAATGGAGCACTTAGACCAGATCTATCGCTTCTTAGACTTGTTTTCAATGATAATTAAATATCTATAACTCAAATTTCTATATTCATTTGGTTAAGTCTCCCAAAAAGTTACATATTTATCTTTAAAATCTGGGACGTCCAAACTTCCGTGACAAGCTCCTCACCTGTTCCTTGTACTGGTCGGAATGGCGGCGCTCGTCCTCCACCTGCATGCACACCTCCTTCAGCTTCTTCTCTGTCCGTCTCACAAGCTTATTGGCCGCTGCTCGCTCCCTGATAGGAGGACAGAGGAATGAGGTCATAGGACAGTTAGAGCACCACAGGAACCGCACTGTAACAAAGGCTGTCAGTCATAGATCTTCAAGTACATCTCTTAAGATTGCTTTTGACTCATTACATTGATCACATTAACATTTAGATCACATTCAAGAACCTCTCTTCCAACGGGCTGAGCTTGTTCTAAGGCCCTCATGAATTCCTCCTGCGTCTTGGTCTCCTATTTCACCTTGTCTAAAAAGGTATGGAGTTGCTGCAGCTGCAGTATCTTGGCCTCCAGGGCGGTGATGGAGGCCTTGAACCGGCTCTTCACGGAACCCTCCAGCTCGCCCAGCTTGGCCCGCAAGTCCTTGTTCTGCCTCTCCAGCTGCTGGCGCGCATTCTCACTCTTCTGGGCCATGCTGCGCTCTGCCACAAGCTCCAGGGTCAGGGTGTCCACCTAGGGGAGGAGAGGGGGAAGAGAGAGGTGGAGAGAGGAAAACAGGGAATGAAGGAGAAAGGGGAAAGTGAGAGAGAGATAAGGGTACTTTTTATGGTAGGGCTGAATAATGGATTGTTCCCTGGTGGTAGTAGGATCTACAATCTACTCTGCGAGAACAAATGATGCTTTGCATTTATGTCATGATCTGTTGACAGTTGTGACTGGTGTGGTAGTGACCAACTGGGTTTACAGAACAGCAAATATACAACAAATGTACTAACGTTAGTATTTTTGTTTAGTTTACAGTCACTAGGCAGAGTGGCAACTTTTCAATGAGGTACGGTCAGAGATGAATAGATCCATCTGTGTTAAGGTGCTCCTAACAGTATACGCTGATGAAGACAGCTTGTCGGTCAGAAAGGTTGGATATTAGGTTATTAAATAATTGAGTCTGCGCTAGAGTGTGCAGCTCTCCTTTTCAAAGGTCCTCCTAACAACCATTGCAAAGCTACGTTCCATCTGTATCAGATCAGCGTCAACTGAAGTGGAATATGCATTTTACGTTCCATAATTGTAACGATTCTCCTCGTAGGTGGAAGGAGGAGCGGACCAAAGCACAGCATGGTAAGTGTTCATCTTATTTAATGATGAAAGAACACTTCAAAATACAAAACAACAAAGTGAAAACCCAAACAGTTCTGTCTGGTGCAGACACACAAAGACTGAAAATAACCACCCACAAAACACAAAGGAAAACAGGCTAACTAAATATGGTTCTCAATCAGGGACAACGATAGACAGCTGCCTCTGATTGAGAACCATATCAGGCCAAATACAGAAATAGAAAATCATAGAAAGACTAACATAGACAACCCACCCAACTCACGCCCTGACCATACTAAAACAAAAGACAAAACAAAGGAACTAAGGTCAGAACGTGACAATAATAAAATGTTACTCTAAAGTATCTTAAGAAGATAGAAGCTAATAAATATGTTTTATGTTTACTTTATATTGTATAGGCTGTAAATGTGTCTTTACGTTTGTCTATTAATGGCAGCACCAATTCATAGTCAAATTCTGTGAATGTGTGAATGTAGGCCACTTGGCCAATAAAAGTTGTTTTGATTCTGATAGACAGTAACATTACTTTGAATGTCCTAGCCTCTTCCCATATCCCATACAATCACGCGTCAGTGGCCCAGGGAGCGTGGGAGAAAGATAATCCAATGTTTTCTCAATAAAAAACAGGTGTATTGGCAAGAACCTAGTTATTTTGTATATTTTATGAAATAGGAATAACTCTGAATACATGATAAATTAATTTTGTAAATAATTTTTCAACATTTTGGTGTGTGTGATTTGTTGGCTATTTACGCTGGTAACGCGTAGACAGGCGCATCATAATTTGGTTTATGACATCACAATGTGAAATGGGCAACATATTTTGATGTTCTGTAAAATAAGGCACAGTCTACAAATACACTGAAATGGGATGTTTGTGTTGCTGTAAAAAGGTATGTGTCAATTCTGGGCTAGAATTTGTCTAACTCTGTTACAATTTAGAGTATATTCTATTCTTTTCAGCTATTACTAGTTGTTTCATTGTCTATTTATTTGTGCCAAATAGCAGGATTTGGGACAGAGGGTATAACTGTATGGTTACAATGGTTTTATTTTTATAAACATGTATTTTTGCTATTTGTTAGCCTATGATACAAAATTCAATATGATTGGGCAACGAGTTCTTTATTTTATGGTCAGATCATGTGGTTTGGGTGTGACATTTGCTGCTAGTTCAAATATAACATATATAATGTTTCTCCAAACAGAAAAAGAAGTGCAGAGTTCGCCTCGGGATTGGGAGCCGCTGTCCATCGCCGTTCCCAATCCCACCCAAACTGACGTCATTGGATGCCAGCATGGTAACTGCGTCAGTTTGGAAAAACCGGGAGAAGAAGAACGTAAAGGATCACCACCAACTTGATTCTTCCTTTGTCTCTTCTTTCCATTTGAAACCGTCTACAACATCTCTGACGCCCCTCGACCCCTTGTCTGGCCGAACACCAATCGGCACTCCCTCCCCTTCACCCCCTGGATCCCCTGCCAGATCCCCTTCCACTCTCTCCAAGTTCTTCGGCCTCTCTTCCCTCTCCTTTCTAAACATGTCATCTCTCTCTTCTTCTTCTTCTTCTTCAGTGGAAGGATCACAGACCTCCTCCCCTTTTAGTGTTTCTTCTGTTTCCCTGGCAGTCTCAACTCAGTTATCCTCCTCTGCCACTCCCCCCAGTCCTGCCTGCCCTTCCTCCACAACTCACGTCTCCTCACCTGCCCCCCAGTCCTCCTCTCCAAACCCCCTGCACCGCCATGGAGAGACCAACAAAGACAGTGAGACTGCCAGGTACTGCAGCCTGATATCACTTCATTTCATGCCAACCAACACCATTAAATTGAAATGAAAAAGCCAATATAATGTAGCTAACCTAATGCATATGTCTGTGTATCTTTACAGAGATCTTATGAGCTCTGAGGTCAAAGAGGTGGGGGCAGTTGTTCCACAGACAAAGAGAATGGTACCCCTATTTGCTGGCATCGCAGGTCTGTAAACGGGTGCCATTTTTTGGTGCTACTTGTCTCAATTCATCTTTGACAAAGCTTCTCTCTTACCGTTTTCCGTCTCTCGGTCTCTCTCTGCAGAGGCCTCCATTGACCTGAAGGCTTCCTCTGTCTCCTTGGAGAGGTAAGTACTGTATACAATAGCCACCTTCATCTCACTCAACTCTACATAAGAGTGGTCACTCACACCATGACATGGTAAGGAATATCTGTATGCCTGTACATTAAAACAGTGTTCAAACAGACCGATTGGTGTTGAGCTACTGCTACTGAGGCCTCTACCCTGTCTCTCTTCCTCCAGGCCATCGGTCAGGTCTCGGGAAGCCATGGCTCGCCTTCCCAACCTGTTCAGCAAGAGTAGCACCCAGCTGGGGGAGCAGAACTGCACAGGCGACGGCGAAGACAACACCAAGCTCCTCGGGTAAACACACACACACACACACACACACACACACACACACATAATTCCGTGTGGTACTCAGAGTTATCTTGTGTTCATGCCTTACAAATCCATTCATTAGTTTACCTTTGGTCCACAGTTCAGATATTAGTGTGTAACTGATGGCTTCTTTCCCACAGGTTGCCTAATATAGGCAACACCTGCTTCATGAACTCTGCTCTGCAGTGCCTGCTGGGGCTGCCAGCATTTTGCAGAGACATCCTGAGGCAGCAGAACATCTGGAGTTCCTCCCCCTCCTCTAAACTGCTATGGTATACAGCCTCGCTCTCACCCTCCTGTCCCACCTGTACACACACTGACCCACCCACCTAGACGCTTATAGTTACAGCACACAAGTTCCGCCTCAATGTATGTGTCAGTGGAGGCTGCTGAGGGGAGGACGGCTCGTAATGATGTCTGAAATGGAGCAAATGTAATGGCATCAAACACATGGAAACCATATGTTTGATGTATTTGATAGCATTCCACTGATTCCGCTCCAGCCATTACCACGAACCCTTCCTCCCCAATTAAGTTGCCATCAACCTCCTGTGGTATGTATGTATGTATCTATCTATCTATCTATCTATCTATCTATCTATCTATCTATCTATCTATCTATCTATCTATCTATCTCTCTCTCTCTCTCTCTCTCTCTCTCTCTCTCTCTCTCTATCTATCTATCTATCTATCTATCTATCTATCTATCTATCTATCTATCTCTCTCTCTCTCTATCTATCTCGCTCTCTCTCTCTCTATCTATTTATCTATGTATGAATGTAGGTATGGATGGATGGATGGATATATATTGTCCTTCGTACACTCAGTGTCTCATATGATTTTTAAGATAAAACCACACCCAACTCAGCTTCTGATTAATACCAGAGATGATTTCCTGTCACAGTCAGGAATCAGTTGAATCATATTTGATCAGAAGCTAAAGTAGAAGCACAGAGCTAATCTGTGGCCAAGGTGAGAGAGTGAAACCTGAATGCATGCTCTTTGTCTCCCTCCACAGCTGCTTTGCCGAGTTACATCATGCCAGGCTTTCTGGAGGCACTATTAATGCTAAGAACAAGGAAAATAAGAAAATCCTACAAACAGTCAAGCGCTGTCTTTCCGTTGTCAATGAGGACTATGAGGAAGACTATGAACAGGTAAGATATTATTTGCTAAAAGACTCACTTAACAATAAACCTGGGACACGTGACAGTGTTTTTCCTCAGCTCTGTTTCAGTTGTAGTTGTTTATGTATTTTCTGCTTCTTTCCCATTCTTCTCTTAGGATGCCCATGAATGTGTGTTGCTCCTCCTCTTTCAGCTGAAGGAGGAGGGTATGGCATTAAAGGGCTCACCAGAGCCATACACCTGCCCTGTGAAGCAGTTAGAATTCAAGCTGAAGACTTCCCGTACCTGCACCAGGTAACAGCTGTCATTTGTATATGGTGTACCTTGATGTCATCATCACATTTGTGAGGAGGTTTAATGTCAGCATAACATGCAGGATACAGAGGTAAAGCATTAAGATAGTGTGTAGAGGGATCAAAAGGTTTGTGTTGGATAGCTGATGCATTTCTCTCTGTACTTCTGAAGCTGTGGAGTTATAGTGTATGGTCAGGAGGATTACAATCACTTGTCCCTGAGCCTGAGCCATTACCTGCCACACAGCCTGGACCTCTACTTTAAGGTCAGCACTTAGCTTAAACCAAGAGTTAATATGTCAAGGAACACTATCATTAATGTCATAATGTTCATAATTGTATTGCTATCCTTTGTCACCTAGCCATCTGCGTTAGAGTGTGCATGCAGGGTGTGCTCAGGCAGCATGGCATCTGTGACTATGCACTTCCTCACGCTGCCCCGGTGAGTCCCCCCATCATCATCTCAGATTACAATTGACAGTCCTGATCTAACTCACCAAACTGGGTTATTGAATTGAGTACAACACTGATTCCTTTGTCTGTGTGAATGCCTACCTGGTCGTCTGTGTATGTGAATGTCTCTCTCTCTCTCTGTCTGTCTGTCTGTCTGTCTGTCTGTCTGTCTGTCTGTCTGTCTGTCTTTGTGAATGCCTGCCTGCCTGCCTGTCTGTCTCTGAGCAGGGTCCTAATGCTTCATATCAAGCGATTTACTGCAGGCGACTGGGAGCCAAAGAAGGTGGATGATCCCATGTCCATCCCTGCAGAAATAACCCTCCCAGCCGTATGTGGGAAGACAGCCCATGTCCAGTATGGAGCCAGGTTGGTTTACACTCTGTTTGGGGACATTGCACATTGAGTAGCCAACACACACCATGATTTTCACACACTAGATATTTATTTTCAATGCCATCAATTTACACAGGGCAAGCTCCCTGGGGAAAAACAACAAGGACAACAAACCTGCAAACTCCCCGAAAGGCACCCTTGATAGACCAGGTAGGACATTATGTTACTGACATCATGCATAATACCCTCTCATGAAACAGGACTGTTGAGGAAAGCATGTCGGAAGCTGAAGTTAAAAGTATATTTGTTGATAGGTTTCCACTTCACTTTCTGGTTTGTATTTACACTATATTTGATATACCCCCACCAGCTTCAAATTCCTCTGACCAGCTAGAGAAACCAGCTGACAGTGAGGAAAAGCAGCAGGCAGCCGCTGTGGTGAGGAGAGAGAGAGAGAGAGAGAGAGAGAGAGAGAGAGAGAGAGAGAGAGAGAGAGAGAGAGAGAGAGAGAGAGAGAGAGAGAAATAGAACAGATAACAGATAATTAGATCCAGTTGAGATAGTTGAGATAGTGGGCGGATCAAAATAAGGCAGTTATAGAAGGCACCCCTATCCTGTAGACAAAATAACAATCCTATTCTTAAATGTGTTTCCTTACAGAGACACCAGCCAGACAATATCTACAAATTGTCAAGTGTGATCTCACATCTGGGAGACAACATGTATACAGGTATGCAGGCATGCAGGTATGCAGGCACGAAGGTATGCAGGCACGCACACACAATTATGAAAGTTTAATGTACACTCTATTTTGTTTCCCTTGTTCCCTAGGCCACTACATCAGTGATGTTTTGGACAGCCGTGGCAGTGGGTGGCTCTGCCTGGATGACGCACATGTCTTGAGGACAGATGAGGCCACTGTGCTGAAGTCGATTGCACAGACTGCCTACATCCTGTTCTATGTCTGCAGGTAAGGCTCTAGAACACAAATTTGAGAAGAATGTCACAAATGGAGTCAATGACGACAATCAGTCATCAAGAATTTTTTTTTTTTTTACCAAAGCTAGAAAGATGATTCATTGACCACACATTAAGAGTTATCCCTTTAACCTGTAATCCCTGTAATCCCTATTTTTCAGACATTGTATGTACATGTAAGATCTCCCTGTCATTTCTCATTGAAGTGGAGCAGGTGAAGGAGACCAGGCCCCTCACTACCAGGAGAAGGACCAGGAGAACCCATCATTAAACTCAGGGAGAGGCACAGCGCTCAGGGACCACCTGGAGTAGCACCTACCACACACCAAGAAACATCAGATGAATCAAATTAGGCTGCCCTACACCACCCTCAACTGCCTTAGACCACCATAAAGCTGCCCTAGACCACCATGAGGCTGCCCATCACCACCATCAAGCTGCCCTAGACCACCATCAGACTGCCCTACACCACCATCAAGCTGCCCTAGACCCCCATCAAGCTGCCCTACACCACCATCAAGCTGCCCTAGACCACCATCAAGCTGCCCTACACCACCATCAAGCTGCCCTACACCACCATCAAGCTGCCCTAGACCACCATCAAGCTGCCCTACACCACCATCAAGCTGCCCTACACCACCATCAAGCTGCCCTAAACCACCATCAACTGCCTTAGACCACCATCAAGCTGCCCTAGACCACCATCAATTCTCCCTACACCATCATCAAGCTGCCCTACACCACCATCAAGCTGCCCTACACCACCTTCAAGCTGCCCTAGACCACCATCAGACTATGTTTCACCACCATCAAGCTGCCCTAGACCACCATCAGACTATCCTAGACCATCACGCTGCCCTAAACCACCTAGACACCAAGCTGCCCTAGACCACCAGAACACCAGGCTGCCCTAGACCACCTGGACATCAGGCTGCCCTAGACCACCAGGCTGCCCTAGACCACCAGAAGAAACAGCCTACACCACAAAGCATGTACCCACTCTAGGCCATCTACTGTATGTTTACAATTATATAAATATAAAACATCTCACCGACCGAGTGCAATTAATGTTCTTTTACTGTACATGGTAGTGAATAAATGTACCTACAGTGCATTCAGAAAGTATTCAGATCCCTTGACTTTTTCCACATTTAGTTAAGTTACATTTAGTTATTCTTTTTTTTTTTTTTTTTTTTTTTTCAATTTAAAGTTTTATTAAGTTTTCTTGTTTTTCATTCAACCAACAAAACACATTCCACAATTCACAGATGTGACAGGCTTTAAAAAAATAAAAAAATAAAAAATTAAAAAATAATAATACAAAATACATGCATATAGGTTCCGCTTTCAGAGGTACATCTTTTACAGTTAGGAGACATATCTGTTTTCATTCTATGGAGTCTCAAAGGAGTATAATAAAATTTGTACAAAAATGTGTAATTAGATTCTTTCATTTTTACACTGGTAGAGGAGCAGTATACCCTGTCGCAAACCTCCGCCCATAACTCATCACTGATCGTCAGACCAAGGTCCTTTTCCCAGATTATTTTCAAAGGAGTAAAGGAGGAGCTTCCTTTCTCAGAAAGGAGTCTATAGATGTAAGATATTTTGCCTTTAATGGATTGTGCAGTGACAAGAAGGGTTTCAACTTCATTCAACTGAGTTCTAAACCTCCTCTTGGAGGTAAATGAGGAAATTACATGTCTAATTTGAAGATATTTTTTAAAAAAAATGGGATCTTGGCACATCGAATTCACTGCAGAGCTCTTGAAAGGATTTCAGTGTAGAGGTTTTCTGATGAAATAGGTCTGAAAAGGTCCTGATTCCTAGAGTATGCCAAAGATTAATGTTGGCATCCCTCAGGGCTTTTGGCAAGTCTGGGTTGCCTACTATAGGCGAGTGAGAACATATTTGGGAGGAAATGCCCAGGTATTTCTTACAGTCCCTCCACGCTAGTAGGGTGCTGTAAATCGCAAAGGTTTTGGCTATGTTGCCCACTTCACTAAAGTTATTAATGAATATAATTGAGCTTAAGGGCAATGAACCACAGGATTGGGCTTCTATCTGAATCCACGTTGACTCTTGTCTGTTTGTGATCCATGTTAGCATGTTGCGGATTTGGGCAGACCAGTAGTACAGTTGAAAGGAGGGAAGGGCAAGACCACCTTTAGATTCAGGTTTTGATAAAGTGGAAAACTTGATCCTAGGTTTTTTATTGCCGCATATACATTTGGTGATGCTTTGGTTAGTTGTTTTGAAGAAGGAAACTGGGAGATAGCATGGAAGCATCTGAAATAAGTAGTTTAGTCTAGGGAGGACGTTCATACGGATTACATTAATTCTTCCTACTAAGCTAATTGGGAGGGAGATCCAGGTTTGGAGATCGTTCTTGATTCGATCCAGGAGTGGAAGATAATTTTCCTTAAAAAGGCTATTCAGATCTGGTGTTATGAAGATCCCGAGGTATTGAAACCTGTGTGTTTTCCATTGGAAAGGACAAAGTGTCTTCATAGAGCTGGTGAGTGTAATATTGAGAGGGCAGACAGTGGATTTGTTGAAATTGATCTTATAACCTGAAAACTTCCCATACTGAGCAATTGTGTCTAAAATGAGAGGGAGGGATTTCTCAGGGTTGGATATGTAGAGCAAGACATCATCCGCGTAAAGCGAAATCTTGTGCTGCAGGCCACCTGCAGAAACACCCATAATACTTGGATTGCTCCTTATCAGCTCTGCCAGAGGCTCCGCCCCCAACAAGTAGAGCAGCGGGGACAGCGAGCACCCTTGTCTTGTGCCCCGTTCCAGAGGGAATCTGTCAGAGTTCAGTCCATTAGTAGTCACCATGGCATTTGGATGAGAGTATAGTGATTTGATCCATTTAATAAAATTTGGGCCCATATTGAACTTTTCTAAGACTGAAAACAGAAAGCTCCAATCCATCCTGTCAAACGCCTTCTCAGCATCCAGTGAAGCCAGCAGGACAGGGGTCTTTTGTGCGTTTACTTGATCAATAATATCAAAAAGACGGCGAATGTTATCAGAAGAGTATCTGTCTCTAATAAATCCAGTTTGGTCCGCTTTTATTATTTTGGGAAGAAGAGTGTTTAGTCTTTTGGCGAGCAATTTGGTAATTATTTTATAGTCGAAATCCAACAAGCTTATGGGCCGGAAGGACGAGCAGGATAGGGGGTCCTTGTCCTTTTTTAGCAACACTGTAATGCGAGCTGTGTGCATTGAGTCTGGGAGAACTCAGTTTTTGCAAAAATCCTCCAGCATTGGCATGAAGATAGGGCTGAGCTGGGGCCAAAAAGCTTTGTAGAACTCTCTGGGGAATCCATCTGGGCCTGGGGACTTATTAGGTGGCATGGAGGTAATTGCCTCCAGGATCTCCTCAGGAGTGAAGGGGGAGTTGAGATCTTCCTGGTCGGTCTCGGATAGTTTAGGTAGCGAGATTCCCTCTAGGAAGGAGTGGAGTTCTGCCTCCGTGTGTTTTCTCTCAGAGGTATATAGTTTGCAGTAAAAATCATGAAAAGTTAAATTGATATTTTTTGGGGTCATATGTGACCTCGTCCTCTGCTGTTCGGATAGCCATGATTGTACGCTCTGACTGCTCCTTTTTTAATTGGTAAGCAAGCAATCTACTGGGCCTATTGCTATACTCATGGTATTTCTGTTTAGTAAAGAAAACTTTTTTTTTTATCTCCCGAGTGTAGTCCAAATTCAGTTTGGCTTTGGCTGCTTTAAGATGACTCCAGGAGGTGCTGTCTAGGGATTGTTTATGTATTTTTTCACAGCATTCCAGCTCCCTCTCAAGATCTAGCCTGTGTGCTTCCATTGCTTTTTTCTTAGAGGAAGCATATGCAATTAGATGACCTCTTAGTGTGGCTTTAGCAGCGTCCCACATTGTGGCCGGAGAAACAGGAGAATCTTTATTGTCTTGTGTGTAGTTGTCTATCCATGTAGTTACCAATGTATGGAACTCGTCATTTGATAGCATGGAGGTGTTGAATTTCCAGCTCTTTGACCTCGGGATGTTTTTGCAGAGGTCAAAGCGGAGGTGGACAAAGGCGTGATCTGAAAGTGCTATGGGTCCGATTGTACATGTGGCTGAATTTATGAAACTCTTTGGGATAAAAATGTAATCTATACGGGAGTAGGTGTTATGGACATTAGAGTAGTATGTATAGTCCATAGATGAGCTATTATTCTCTCTCCAGATATCTATCAGTCCCATCTCTTTAGTAAGAGAGTTCAACATCTTTGCAGATTCAGGATTTGTGGTGGGGACTTGAGATGATTTGTCTAGGGTTGGGTTAAGGGTACATTTAAAATCTCCGGCCACCACGCCAAAGGAGACACAATGCTCATTGAACAGGGTTATGATTTTTGACATGAAGGCAGGAGTATCTGTGTTAGGGGCGTATATGTTTAATATAGTAATTGGTTGACCATATAGTGACCCAGTTATCAAAATAAATCTCCCCTCCGGATCAGATATGTTTTTGTCAATTATGAATGGAACATTTTTATGGATAAGTATGGCTGTGCCTCTACTGTTTGATTTGAAAGATGAGAAATACACCTGTCCCACCCAAGCTCTGCAGAGTTTGGCATGTTCAGCATCACAGAGGTGTGTCTCTTGTAATAGCGCAATGTATGCTTTTTCCTTTTTTAGAGCACATAGTATCTTTTTTCGTTTTATTGCATGCCCTAGACCATGGCAGTTCCATGTCAATAGATTTAAGGTACTAGTCATCGTCATCGAGCAGTAATTCAACTTTAGTGCAAGTCATCGCTGGGTAAAAGTGGATAGTAATTACAGCTGCGTTCACATAAAAGGAAAATAAATGGTGTACATAAAATAATAATCTCTGAACACCCCAGCCGAGTTCCCAAACAACTCGACACATCGTGTTGGATCTATTACCCCCCCCCCCCCCCCCCCCCCTCTCAGTCTCAATTCTGTGTTCCGAATAAAACAAAAACCGGGAACAGTTAGCAACGCACAACGTCTCCCTCTCCCCACCAAAGAAATGCCTCATCCTCTCCACCCCGCATTGAGTAAATAACACAGTTGCCCTCGTCCAGACCACAGTAAAAGAGGGGAGAAAAATAAAATCAATAGCCCAGCCTACATATACCTCCCCCAAGGGACATAGGGAACCCCAAGTAATAATAGCAACAACAAAAAAAAACAGGGAAATAAAAGTAGGCTGAAACATTAGTAGGCCTAGGTTAGGCTATATAGCCCATCCCTCTCAGTTAAAGGACAATACATATAAATTGGACGGCTATAATGACATTTAGGGGGTGGATCTCTGGATATCGGCTATATGTCGTCTTACCTCCTTTAGTAATGGCATTAATCGCATTTAGTCATTGGTCTGTTTCTCATTGGCCAGGATTGTCTTTCAAAAAACGTTTTGCCTCTTCGGGAGTTTTGAAGTGTCGCAAGGCTCCTTGGTGAAGAATCCTGAGCTCGTTTGGGTATTTGAATCCCCTGAAGATGCCTTGGTCAATGGAGTATTTCTTCACTTCGTCAAATTCTCGGCGCTTTCGGCGTATTCCAGCTGACAGGTCCTGGTGTAAAGCGAGTTTGGTGTTTCCCACTGTGATGGTGTTGTTTTTCGCCGCCTGTAGGACTCGTTCCTTGTCGGTGAATCTCAGGAAACGTATGGTGATTGGGCGCGGTGGTTGTCTGGCTGCTGGTGGGGGCCTCAGTGCTCGGTGAGCTCTCTCGAGTTCTATGGGCCTGTCGGTGGGCAGGTGGAGTCACTCGGGAGGTTTGTCTTGCAGGTAGCGGATCAGTGGCATGTTTCCCTCTTCTTTTTCGCCCAGATTGAATAGAACACAATTATTCCTTCGCCCCCTGTTTTCAAGGTCCTCTGTTTTCTCTTCCAGATGCTCGATTTTCTTTTTAGCATATGCTATTGTTTCCATGGCACCTGTCAATAAGTTTTCCATGGATAGGATTCGCCCCTCTGCCTCGTCCAGGCACCCCGCGTTTATGGTTATCTTGTTGTTGATGTCAGGCAAAGCGTTTTCAAGGATTGTCACCTTGCCCCCTATCGCACTGAGCTGAGAGTTAATGGCATCTAATTTGGTGTTTAGTTCTGTACGTTGGGATCTCAACTCAGAAAGGATGTCTTCGACAGAGTGCGAGGTTGGCATTCGTTGTGCCTTGTGGGGGCGCGGGTTCTCTTGCTCCTGGCTAATGGCGCTAGTTTTTTCTGAAGTTAGCTTCTTCTTGGAGGCTTTTTCCGTCGCTAATACTCGAGTCCGGGTAAAAATGTCACCTGTAGTGTCGCCTTTTGTAGCCGCCATGACTTTTTCTTACTAAAGCTAAATGAGTGTGAACTTGGAGTGGAGGTAAGATTAGGAATTGGAAACTACTTGTGGAGAGCTCTTAGTTCATGCGGCCATCTCGTTCAAGGGTCACGTGATCCCCCCCAGCCTTATTCTAAAATGGATTAATTTATTTTTTCTTCTTCTCATCAATCTACCCCAGAATGACAGCAAAAACAGGTTTATCAAGAAAACATAAAGCTAAACTATCACATTTACATAAGAATTCAGACCCTTTACTCAGTACTTTGTTGAAGCATCTTTGGCAGCGATTACAGCCTCAAGTTTTCTTGGGTATGACGCTATAAGCTTAGCACATCTGTATTTGGGGAGTTTCTCTCATTCTTCTCTGCAGATCCTCTCAAGCTCTGTCGGGTTGGATGGGGAGCATCGCTGCACAGCTATTTTCAGGTCTCCAGAGATGTTCAATCAGGTTCAAGTCCGGGCTCTGGCTGGGCCACTCAAGGACATTCAGAGACTTGTCCCCAAGCCACCCCTGCGTTGTCTTGGCTGTGTGCTAAGGGTCGTTGTCCTGTTGGAAGGTGAACCTTCGCCCCAGTCTGAGATCCTGAACGCTCTGGAGCTGGTTTTCATCAAGCATCTCTCTGTACTTTGTGCCGTTCATCTTTCCCTCGATTCTGACTAGTCTACCAGTCCCTGCTGCTGAAAAACATCCCCACAGCATGATGCTGCCATCACCATGCTTCACCGTAGAAATGGTGCCAGGTTTCCTCCAGACATGGCGAATGGCATTCAGGCCAAAGAGTTCAATCATCAGGTTCCTGATAGCTCAGTTTGGCCAGGCGGCCAGCTCTAGGAGTCTTTGGGGTTCCAAACTTCTTCCATTTAGGAATGATGGAGGACAATTCCCTCGACCTCATGGTTTGGTTTTTGTTCTGACATGCACTGTGAACTGGGACCATATATAGACCTTTCTTATACAGGCCTTTCTAATCGACCTGGCCGGGGTATCCTGGAAGGATATTGATCTCATCCCATCAGTAGAGGATGCCTGGTTATTTTTTTTAAATGCCTTCCTACCCATCTTAAATAAGCATGCCCCATTCAAGAAATTTAGAACCAGGAACAGATATAGCCCTTGGTTCTCCCAAGACCTGACTGCCCTTAACTAACACAAAAACATCCTATGGCATTCTGCATTAGCATCGAACAGCCCCCGTGATATGCAGCTGTTCAGGGAAGCTAGAAACCAGTATACACAGGCAGTTAGAAAAGCCAAGGCTAGCTTTTTCAAGCAGAAATTTGCTTCCTGCAACACTAACTCAAAAAGTTCTGGGACACTGTAAAGTCCATGGAGAATAAGAACACCTCCTCCCACCTGCCCACTGCACTGAAGATAGGAAATACTGTCACCACTGATAAATCCACTATAATTGAGAATTTCAATAAGCATTTTTCTACGGCTGGCCATGCTTTCCACCTGGTTACTTTCCACCTGGCTCAACAGCACTGCACCCCCCACAGCAACTCGCCCAAGCCTTCCCCATTTCTCCTTCTCCCAAATCCAGTCAGCTGATGTTCTAAAAGAGCTGCAAAATCTGGACCCCTACACATCAGCCGGGCTAGACAATCTGGACCCCTTCTTTCTAAAATTATCTGCCGAAATTGTTGCCACCCCTATTACTAGCCTGTTCAACCTCTCTTTCGTGTCGTCTGAGATTCCCAAAGATTGGAAAGCATCTGCGGTCATCCCCCTCTTCAAAGGGGGGGACACTCTTGACCCAAACTGCTACAGACCTATATCTATCCTACCCTGCCTTTCTAAGGTCTTCGAAAGCCATGTCAACAAACAGATTACCGACCATTTCGAATCTCACCATACCTTCTCTGCTATGCAATCTGGTTTCAGAGCTGGTCATGGGTGCACCTCAGCCACGCTCAAGGTCCTAAACGATATCTTAACCTCCATGCAGCCGTATTCATTGATCTGGCCAAGGCTTTCGACTCTGTCAATCACCACACCCTCATCGGCAGACTCGACAGCCTTGGTTTCTCAAATGATTGTCTTGCATGGTTCACCAACTACTTCTCTGATAAAGTTCAATGTGTCAAATCGGAGGGTCTGCTGTCCGGACCTCTGGCAGTCTCTATGGGGGTGCCACAGGGTTAAATTCTTGGACCGACTCTCTTCTCTGTATACATCAATGATGTCGCTCTTGCTGCTGGTGAGTCTCTGATCCACCTCTACGCAGACGACACCATTCTGTATACTTCTGGCCCTTCTTTGGACACTGTGTTAACAACCCTCCAGGCAGACTTCAATACCATACAACTCTCCTTCCGTGGCCTCCAATTGCTCTTAAATACAAGTAAAACTAAATGCATGCTCTTCAACCGATCGCTGCCTGCACCTGCCCGCCTGTCCAACATCACTACTCTGGACGGTTCTGACTTAGAATACGTGGACAACTACAAATACCTAGGTGTCTGGTTGGACTGTAAACTCTCCTTCCAGACCCACATCAAACATCTCCAATCCAAAGTTAAATCTAGAATTGGCTTCCTATTTCGCAACAAAGCATTCTTCACTCATGCTGCCAAACATACCCTTGTAAAACTGACCATCCTACCATCCTCGACTTCGGCGATGTCATTTACAAAATAGTCTCCAATACCCTACTCAACAAATTGGATGCAGTATTTCACAGTGCAATCCGTTTTGTCACCAAAGCCCCATATACTACCCACCATTGCGACCTGTACCCTCTCGTTGGCTGGCCCTCGCTTCATACTCGTCGCCAAACCCACTGGCTCCATGTCATCTACAAGACCCTGCTAGGTAAAGTCCCCCCTTATCTCAGCGCGCTGGTCACCATAGCATCACCCACCTGTAGCAAGCGCTCCAGCAGGTATATCTCTAGGGTCACCCCCAAAACCAATTCTTTCTTTGGCCGCCTCTCCTTCCAGTTCTCTGCTGCCAATGATTGGAACGAACTACAAAAATCTCTGAAACTGGAAACACTTATCTCCCTCACTAGCTTTAAGCACCAACTGTCAGAGCAGCTCACAGATTACTGCACCTGTACATAGCCCACCTATAATTTAGCCCAAACAACTACCTCTTTCCCTACTGTATTTATGTTATTTATTTTGCTCCTTTGCACCCCATTATTTTTATTTCTACTTTTCACATTCTTCCACTTCCACCCTCAGGGTTTTAATGTAACCACAAATACAATGAAGTAATGGAACAATGAATGGCAATGTAACATAGACCATACATCACATATCAGTTTGGAGACAGTCTTGACCCACAACTACTGTGGGATTGACTAAGAGGACATCAATGTGTTGTACAAGAAATATAGAAGAAACATTTTTTTTTTCTATAATGGATATGTTTATTGGTCTTTTACAACAACAACAAAAAAAGTCTAGAAATACAAGAAATAAAAGGAGATAATGAATACCTGGTCGTCAACAGCCAGTCTACTAATAATAACAACCTTCAGGATGTTAAAGCTTTGAACCCAATGAAATTCTACTTTCTGCCTGGCAGACAGAAGGCTCCATAAATCATTCTGTTATAACACTGGTTCACACCAACACGATGGGAGAGGTGCTTATGGTATAATATGACACTAAAGCTATGAAAACTGGTTCAAAACACTATACACTTTTTTTTCCCTTCATGTCTTTATTGAGAAGTGTCTTTTCAAAAGAACAGATAAACCTTTTTTTCCCCCAATTTGTTCTGGCTTAAAATAATAATAAAGGCCTCAAATATGTAATTAGTCATTTACAAAGGTCATTTATGTTTAACATTTAATAATCAAGGCATCAACAATGTGTGCATATTCAAATTGATTGATTGCTTTCTACCCTGAACCACTGAATTAAACCACGCTCTAACACTCATAAAACTTCAATAAAAGATGAATTACCCTTCTGTAAATCATGCTAATTTTTTCAGCCATTTGAAATGCATTGAAATTAAGGTGACACGAGATGTCAAAGAGACCTTTTGAGTTAAGTATTTTGTACTGGTACAGAAAACATAACTGAATAGCCAGAATTATACATAGCAATATTATAGTATGTCAAGCACACATTTGGGCTGTCCTTTCTAAAAAAAGGCCTTTGCTCCAAGTCTGACAAACCTAATTCCACACATTATCGTACACCACTTAAAGTAGATTGATATGTCAAATATAAATGGTGGGTTATTGGACAAGGTTATATTGGTAAAGTTAACAGGGTCTTTTGCTGGTCTATATATAGGGGAATGCTGAGGAACATGGCATGGTACAATCTAACTCACTACAAACTGCTACCAAGAGTTATTCACATAGTTATTTTTATACTAAACTAAGTGGATTGCAGTATCTCTATGACAGTGGTGGTTTTGATGAAAAAAATTTTGTGTGATCGTCATTTAGGCTACCATTTAAAAATAATTCCCTCGCTTATGCTGTGCTTTGGTTTACATATCCTGGTCCAATACTGTACAATCATGAAAGACACATGTTTTTACCGACTTGTGTGCAGTCGTCCACCTGTGTGCCAGTAACAAGCTGAAATGACAGTGGTTTAATTCTAGCTAGATGCTGTTTGATTCTAATGGCTGTTCCAGGGAAGTAGCTTTACATAATTATGGTAAACTCCTGCTATTTGTTTTCGAGTGCCTATGCACACTCAGACGCCTATGCAATTTAAATGCACTTTTATCTGCAATTGATATTAAAAACGAATCCAAGGCTTGATGTGCGGTATATTCATATGGAGGAGGTGATGGATTTGCTTGGCCCTGCAGCTTGCCTAGAGGGTAAGGCAGAGTAGTGGGGTCCACTGCTGGTGTCCTGGGTTTAGGAGGACAGGGTAAGGTTTGTGGGGCGGAGGCCATGCTTGCTTTTGGCTGTAGGAGCGCGTCTACTCTGGTTGGGGAGCTGCTGGCGTCTCGTTGGCATTGGCGTCCGTGGTCTTGTTTTTTCCACCTCATCGTCGGATAGGAGGTCGAGCGATGTCCCCTCCACCTGCAGCTGACGCCTGCCCGAGCGGCTGGAGGAGAAACTGATGGGGCCTCCACGCCTGCAGGGGACAGAGGGGGCCAGGAGAGGTATTAGTAACGAGGACCATCAATTTGGCCAATATACACAACTGTTTGTGTGTGTGTGGGGGGGGGCTCCCGGAACCCTCCAGCTCGCCCAGCTTGGCTCGCAAGTCCTTGTTCTGCCTCTCCAGCTGCTGGCGCGCATTCTCACTCTTCTGGGCCATGCTGCGCTCTGCCACAAGCTCCAGGGTCAGGGTGTCCACCTGGGGGAGGAGAGGGGGAAGAGAGAGGTGGAGAGAGGAAAACAGGGAATGAAGGAGAGAGGGAAAGTGAGAGAGAGATAAGGGTACTTTTTATGGTAGGGCTGAATAATGGATTGTTCCCATGGTGGTAGTAGGATCTACAATCTACTCTGCGAGAACAAATTATGCTTGCATTTATGTCATGATCTGTTGACAGTTGTGACTGGTGTGGTAGTGACCAACTGGTTTTACAGAACAGCAAATATACAACAAATTACTAACGTTAGTATTTTTGTTTAGTTTACAGTCACTAGGCAGAGTGGCACCTTTTCAATGAGGTACGGTCAGAGATTAATAGATCCATCTGTGTTAAGGTGCTCCTAACAGTATACGCTGATGAAGACAGCTTGTCGGTCAGAAAGGTTGGATATTAGACTGAAAATACCACCCACAAAACACAAAGGAAAACAGGCTACCTAAATATGGTTCTCAATCAGGGACAACATTGACAGCTGCCTCTGATTGAGAACAATATCAGGCCAATACAGAAATAGAAAATCATAGAAAACTACATAGACAACCCACCCAACTCACGCCCTGACCATACTAAACAAAAGACAAAACAAAGGAACTAAGGTCAGAACGTGACAATAATAAAATGTTTCTCTAAAGTATCTTAAGAAGATAGAAGTTAATAAATATGTTTTATGTTTACTGTATATTGTATAGGCTGTAAATGTGTCTTTATGTTTGTCTATTATGGCAGCACCAATTCATCGAGTCAAATTCTGTGAATGTGTGAATGTAGGCCATTTGGCCAATAAAAGTTGTTTTGATTCTGCTAGACAGTAATGTTACTTCGAATGTCCTAGCCTCTTCCCATATCCCATACAATCACGCGTCAGTGGCCCAGGGAGCGTGGGAGAAAGATAACCCAATGTTTTCTCAATAGAAAACAGGTGTATTGGCAAGAACCTAGTTATTTTGTATATTTTATGAAATAGGAATAACTCTGAATACATGCTAAATTCATTTAGTAAATTATTTTTCAACATTTTGGTGTGTGTGTATTTGTTGGCTATTTACGCTGGTAACGCGTAGACAGGCGCATCATAATTTGGTTTATGACATCACAATGTGAAATAGGCAACATATTTTGATGTTCTGCAAACTAAGGCACAGTCTACAAATACACTGAAATGGGATGTTTGTGTTGCTGTAAAAAGGTATGTGTCAATTCTGGGCTAGAATTTGTCTAACTTCTGTTACAATTTAGAGTATATTCTATTCTTTTCAGCTATTACTAGTTGTTTCATTGTCTATTTATGTGTGCCAAATAGCAGGATTTGGGACAGAGGGTATAACTGTATGGTTACAATGGTTTTATTTTTATAAACATGTATTTTTGCTATTTGTTAGCCTATGATACAGAATTCAATATGATTGGGCAACGAGTTCTTTATTTTATGGTCAGATCATGTGGTTTGGGTGTTACATTTGCTGCTAGTTCAAATATAACATATATAATGTTTCTCCAAACAGAAAAAGAAGTGCAGAGTTCGCCTCGGGATTGGGAGCCGCTGTCCATCGCCGTTCCCAATCCCACCCAAACTGACGTCATTGGATGCCAGCATGGTAACTGCGTCAGTTTGGAAAAACCGGGAGAAGAAGAACGTAAAGGATCACCACCAACTTGATTCTTCCTTTGTCTCTTCTTTCCATTTGAAACCGTCTACAACATCTCTGACGCCCCTCGACCCCTTGTCTGGCCGAACACCAATCGGCACTCCATCCCCCTCACCCCCTGGATCCCCTGCCAGATCCCCTCCAACTCTCTCCAAGATCTTCGGCCTCTCTTCCCTCTCCTCTCTAAACATGTCATCTCTCTCTTCTTCTTCTTCTTCTTCAGTGGAAGGATCACAGACCTCCTCCCCTTTTAGTGCTTCTTCTGTTTCCCTGGCAGTCTCAACTCAGTTATCCTCCTCTGGAACTCCCCCCAGTCCTGCCTGCCCTTCCTCCACAACCCACGTCTCCTCCCCTGCCCCCCAGTCCTCCTCTCCAAACCCCTGGACCAGCATGGAGAGACCAACAAAGACAGTGAGACTGCCAGGTACTGCAGCCTGATATCACATTTCATGCCAACCAACACCATTACATTGAAATGAAAAAGCCAATATAATATAAGCTAACCTAATGCATATGTCTGTGTGTCTTTACAGAGATCTTATGAGCTCTGAGGTCAAAGAGGTGGGAGCAGTTGTTCCACAGACAAAGAGAATGGTACCCCTATTTGCTGGCATCGCAGGTCTGTAAACGGGTGCCATTTTTTGGTGCTATTTGTCTCAATTCATCTTTGACAAAGCTTCTCTCTTACCGCTCTCCGTCTCTCGGTCTCTCTCTGCAGAGGCCTCCATTGACCTGAAGGCTTCCTCTGTCTCCTTGGAGAGGTAAGTACTGTATACAATAGCCACCTTCATCTCACTCAACTCTACATAAGAGTGGTCACTCACACCATGACATGGTAAGAATATCTGTATGCCTGTACATTAAAACAGTGTTCAAACAGACCGATTGGTGTTGAGCTACTGCTACTGAGGCACTCTACCCTGTCTCTCTTCCTCCAGGCCATTGGTCAGGTCTCGGGAAGCCATGGCTCGCCTTCCCAACCTGTTCAGCAAGAGTAGCACCCAGCTGGGGGAGCAGAGCTGCACAGGCGAGGGCGAAGACAACACCAAGCTCCTCGGGTAAACACACACACATCTACACACACACACATACACCTACTCTTATCTCTGAGCTCTGCTTTTTGTTTTCTAAATACAAATCCATTACAAATCCATTCATTAGTTTACCTTTGGTCCACAGTTCAGATATTAGTGTGTAACTGATGGCTTCTTTCCCACAGGTTGCCTAATATTGGCAACACCTGCTTCATGAACTCTGCTCTGCAGTGCCTGCTGGGGCTGCCAGCATTTTTGCAGAGACATCCTGAGACAGCAGAATATCTGGAGTTCCTCCCCCTCCTCTAAACTGCTATGGTATACAGCCTCGCTCTCACTCTCCTGTCCCACCTGTACACACACTGACCCACCCACCTAGACGCTTATAGTTACAGTACACAAGTTCCGCCTCAATGTATGTGTCAGTGGAAGCTGCTGAGGGGAGGACGGCTCGTAATGATGTCTGAAATGGAGCAAATGGAATGGCATCAAACACATGGAAACCATATGTTTGATGTATTTGATAGCATGTAATTATGTATGTATGTATGTATGTATGTATGTATGTATGTATGTATGTATGTATGTATGTATGTATGTATGTATGTATGTATGTATGTATGTTTGTATGTATGTATGTATGTATGTATTTTTGTATGTATGTATGTTTGTATGTATGTATGTTTGTATGTATCCATCTATCTATCTATCTATCTCTCTGTATGTATGTATGTATGTATGTATCTATCTATCTATCTATCTATCTATCTATCTATCTATCTATCTATCTATGTATGGATGGATATATATTGTCCTTCGTACACTCTTAGTGTCTCATATGATTTTTAAGATAAAACCACACCCAACTCAGCTTCTGATTAACACCAGAGATGATTTCCTGTCACAGTCAGGAATCAGTTGAATCATATTTGATCAGAGGCTAAAGTAGAAGCACAGAGCTAATCTGTGGCCAAGGTGAGAGAGTGAAACCTGAATGCATGCTCTTTGTCTCCCTCCACAGCTGCTTTGCCGAGTTACATCAGGCCAGGCTTTCTGGAGGCACTGTTAATGCTAAGAACAAGGAAAATAAGAAAATCCTACAAACAGTCAAGCGCTGTCTTTCCGTTGTCACTGAGGACTATGAGGACGACAATGAACAGGTAAGATATTATTTGCTAAAAGACTCACTTAACAATAAACCTGGGACACGTGACAGTGTTTTTCCCCAGCTCTGTTTCAGTTGTAGTTGTTGATGTATTTTCTGCTTCTTTCCCATTCTTCTCTTAGGATGCCCATGAATGTGTGTTGCTCCTCCTCTTTCAGCTGAAGGAGGAGGGTATGGCATTAAAGGGCTCACCAGAGCCATACACCTGCCCCGTGAAGCAGTTAGAATTCAAGCTGAAGACTTCCCGTACCTGCACCAGGTAACAGCGTCATTTGTATACGGTGTACCTTGATGTCATCATCACATTTGTGAGGAGGTTTAATGTCAGCATAACATGCAGGATACAGAGGTAAAGCATTAAGATAGTGTGTAGAGGATCAAAAGGTTTGTGTTGAATAGCTGATGCATTTCTCTCCGTACTTCTGAAGCTGTGGAGTTATAGTGTATGGTCAGGAGGATTACAATCACTTGTCCCTGAGCCTGAGCCATTACCTGCCACACAGCCTGGACCTCTACTTTAAGGTCAGCACTTAGCTTAAACCAATAGTTAGTATGTCAAGGAACACTATCATTAATGTCATAATGTTCATAATTGTATTGCTATCCTTTGTCACCTAGCCATCTGCGTTAGAGTGTGCATGCAGGGTGTGCTCAGGCAGCATGGCATCTGTGACTATGCACTTCCTCACGCTGCCCCGGTGAGTCCCCCCATCATCATCTCAGATTACAATTGACAGTCCTGATCTAACTCACCAAACTGGGTTATTGAATTGAGTACAAGACTGATTCCTTTGTCTGTGTGAATGCCTACCTGGTCGTCTGTGTATGTAATTGTCTGTCTGTCTGTCTGTCTGTCTGTCTGTCTGTCTGTCTGTCTGTCTGTCTGTCTGTCTGTCTGTCTGTCTGTGTCTGTCTGTGTCTGTCTGTGTCTGTCTGTCTTGTGAATGCCTGCCTGCCTGTCTGTCTCTGAGCAGGGTCCTAATGCTTCATATCAAGCGATTTACTGCAGGCGACTGGGAGCCAAAGAAGGTGGATGATCCCATGTCCATCCCTGCAGAAATAACCCTCCCAGCCGTATGTGGGAAGACAGCCCATGTCCAGTATGGAGCCAGGTTGGTTTACACTCTGTTTTGGGACATTGCACATTGAGTAGCCAACACACACCATGATTTTCACACACTAGATATTTATTTTCAATGCCATCAATTTACACAGGGCAAGCTCCCAGGGGAAAAACAACATGGACAACAAACCTGCAAACTCCCCGAAAGGCACCCTTGATAGACCAGGTAGGACATTGTGTTACAGACATCATGCATAATACCCTCTCATGAAACAGGACTGTTGAGGAAAGCAAGTCGGAAGCTGAAGTTAAGAGTATATATGTTGATAGGTTTCCAATTCACTTTCTGGTTTGTATTTACACTATATTTGATATACCCCCACCAGCTTCAAATTCCTCTGACCAGCTAGAGAAACCAGCTGACAGTGAGGAAAAGCAGCAGGCAGCCGCTGTGGTGAGGAGAGAGAGAGAGAGAGAGAGAGAGAGAGAGAGAGAGAGAGAGAGAGAGAGAGAGAGAGAGAGAGAGAGAGAGAGAGAGAGAGAGAGAAAGAGAGAAAGAGAGAGAGAGAGAGAGAGAGAGAGAGAGAGAGAGGAGAGAGAGAGAGAGAGAGAGAGAGAGAGAGAAATAGAACAGATAACAGATAATTAGATCCAGTTGAGATAGTTGAGATAGTGGGCGGATCAAGATAAGGCAGTTATAGAAGGCACCCCTATCCTGTAGACAAAATAACAATCCTATTATTAAATGTGTTTCCTTACAGAGACAACAGCCAGACAATATCTACAAATTGTCAAGTGTGATCTCACATCTGGGAGACAACATGTATACAGGTATGCAGGCATGCAGGTATGCAGGCACGAAGGTATGCAGGCACGCACACACAATTATGAAAGCTAAATGTACACTCTATTTTGTTTCCCTTGTTCCCTAGGCCACTACATCAGTGATGTTTTGGACAGCCGTGGCAGTGGGTGGCTCTGCCTGGATGACGCACATGTCTTGAGGACAGATGAGGCCACTGTGCTGAAGGCGATTGCACAGACTGCCTACATCCTGTTCTATGTCTGCAGGTAAGGCTCTAGGCCACAAATTTGAGAAGAATGTCACAAATGGAGTCAATGACGACAATCAGTCATCAAGAAAAAAAAAAGTTTTTACCAACGCTAGAAAGATGATTCATTGACCACACATTAAGAGTTATCCCTTTAACCTGTAATCCCTGTAATCCCTATTTTTCAGACATTGTATGTACATGTAAGATCTCCCTGTCATTTCTCATTGAAGTGGAGCAGGTGAAGGAGACCAGGCCCATCACTACCAGGAGAAGGACCAGGAGAACCCATCATTAAACTCAGGGAGAGGCACAGCGCTCAGGGAACACCTGGAGTAGCACCTACCACCCACCAAGAAACATCAGGTTAATCGAATTAGGTTGCCCTACACCACCCTCAACTGCCTTAGACCACCATAAAGCTGCCCTAGACCACCATCAGGCTGCCCATCACCACCATCAAGCTGCCCTAGACCACCATCAGACTGTCCTACACCACCATCAAGCTGCCCTACACCACCATCAAGCTGCCCTACACCACCATCAAACTGCCCTACACCACCATCAAGCTGCCCTAGATCACCATCAACTGCCTTAGACTACCATCAAGCTGCCCTAGATCACCATCAATTCTCCCTACACCACCATCAAGCTGCCCTACACCACCATCAAGCTGCCCTACACCACCTTCAAGCTGCCCTACACCACCATCAGACTATCTTTCACCACCATCAAGCTGCCCTAGACCACCATCAGACTATCCTAGACCATTAGGACATCACGCTGCCCTAAACCACCTAGACACCAAGCTGCCCTAGACCACCAGAACACCAGGCTGCCCTACACCACCTGGACATCAGGCTGCCCTAGACCACCTGGACATCAGGCTGCCCTAGACCACCTGGACATCAGGCTGCCCTAGACCACCAGGCTGCCCTAGACCACCAGGCTGCCCTAGACCACCAGGCTGCCCTAGACCACCAGGCTGCCTGGGACCACCAGAATAAACAGCCTACACCACAAAGCATGTACCCACTCTAGGCCATCTACTGTATGTTTACAATTATATAAATATAAAACATCTCACCGACCGAGTGCAATTAATGTTCTTTTACTGTACATGGTAGTGAATAAATGTACCTACAGTGCATTCAGAAACTATTCAGATCCCTTGACTTTTTCCTCATTTAGTTAAGTTACAGCCTTATTCTAAAATTGATTAATTTATTTCTTCTTCTTCTCATCATCTACCCCAGAATGACAGCAAAAATAGGTTTTTAGATTTTTTTGCAAATTTATCAAGAAAACATAAAGCTAAACTATCACATTTACATAAGAATTCAGACCCTTTATTCAGTACTTTGTTGAAGCATCTTTGGCAGCGATTACAGCCTCAAGTTTTCTTGGGTATGACGCTATAAGCTTAGCACATCTGTATTTGGGGAGTTTCTCTCATTCTTCTCTGCAGATCCTCTCAAGCTCTGTCGGGTTGGATGGGGAGCATCGCTGCACAGCTATTTTCAGGTCTCCAGAGATGTTCAATCAGGTTCAAGTCCGGGCTCTGGCTGGGCCACTCAAGGACATTCAGAGACTTGTCCCCAAGCCACCCCTGCGTTGTCTTGGCTGTGTGCTAAGGGTCGTTGTCCTGTTGGAAGGTGAACCTTCGCCCCAGTCTGAGATCCTGAACGCTCTGTACTTTGTGCCGTTCATCTTTCCCTCGATTCTGACTAGTCTACCAGTCCCTGCTGCTGAAAAACATCCCCACAGCATGATGCTGCCACCACCATGCTTCACCGTAGAAATGGTGCCAGGTTTCCTCCAGACATGGCGAATGGCATTCAGGCCAAAGAGTTCAATCATCAGGTTCCTGATAGCTCAGTTTGGCCAGGCGGCCAGCTCTAGGAGTCTTTGGGGTTCCAAACTTCTTCCATTTAGGAATGATGGAGGACAATTCCTTCGACCTCGTGGTTTGGTTTTTGTTCTGACATGCACTGTGAACTGGGACCTTATATAGACCTTTCTTATACAGGCCTTTCTAATCGACCTGGCCGGGGTATCCTGGAAGGATATTGATCTCATCCCGTCAGTAGAGGATGCCTGGTTATTTTTTTTAAATGCCTTCCTACCCATCTTAAATAAGCATGCCCCATTCAATACATTTAGAACCAGAAACAGATATAGCCCTTGGTTCTCCCCAGACCTGACTGCCCTTAACCAACACAAAAACATCCTATGGCATTCTTCATTAGCATCGAACAGCCCCCGTGATATGCAGCTGTTCAGGGAAGCTAGAAACCAGTATACACAGGCAGTTAGAAAAGCCAAGGCTAGCTTTTTCAAGCAGAAATTTGCTTCCTGCAACACTAACTCAAAAAGTTCTGGGACACTGTAAAGTCCATGGAGAATAAGAACACCTCCTCCCAGCTGCCCACTGCACTGAAGATAGGAAATACTGTCACCACTGATAAATCCACTATAATTGAGAATTTCAATAAGCATTTTTCTACGGCTGGCCATGCTTTCCACCTGGATACTCCTACCCCGGTCAACATTACTGCACCCCCCCCACAGCAACTCGCCCAAGCCTTCCCCATTTCTCCTTCTCCCAAATCCAGTCAGCTGATGTTCTAAAAGAGCTGCAAAATCTGGACCCCTACACATCAGCCGGGCTAGACAATCTGGACCCCTTCTTTCTAAAATAATCTGCCGAAATTGTTGCCACCCCTATTACTAGCCTGTTCAACCTCTCTTTCGTGTCGTCTGAGATTCCCAAAGATTGGAAAGCAGCTGCGGTCATCCCCCTCTTCAAAGGGGGGGACACTCTTGACCCAAACTGCTACAGACCTATATCTATCCTACCCTGCCTTTCTAAGGTCTTCGAAAGCCAAGTCAACAAACAGATTACCGACCATTTCGAATCTCACCATACCTTCTCTGCTATGCAATCTGGTTTCAGAGCTGGTCATGGGTGCACCTCAGCCACGCTCAAGGTCCTAAACGATATCTTAACCGCCATCGATAAGAAACATTACTGTGCAGCCGTATTCGTTGATCTTGGCCAAGGCTTTCGACTCTGTCAATCAACACATCCTCATCGACAGACTCGACAGCCTTGGTTTCTCAAATGATTGTCTTGCCTGGTTCACCAACTACTTCTCTGATAGAGTCAGTGTGTCAAATCGGAGGGTCTGCTGTCCGGACCTCTGGCAGTCTCTATGGGCGTGCCACAGGGTTAAATTTTTGGACTGACTCTCTTCTCTGTATACATCAATGATGTCGCTCTTGCTGCTGGTGAGTCTCTGATCCACCTCTACGCAGACGACACCATTCTGTATACTTCTGGCCCTTCTTTTGACACTGTGTTAACAACCCTCCAGGCAAGCTTCAATACCATACAACTCTCCTTCCGTGGCCTCCAATTGCTCTTAAATACAAGTAAAACTAAATGCATGCTCTTCAACCGATCGCTGCCTGCACCTGCCCGCCTGTCCAACATCACTACTCTGGACGGTTCTGACTTAGAATACGTGGACAACTACAAATACCTAGGTGTCTGGTTGGACTGTAAACTCTCCTTCCAGACCCACATCAAACATCTCCAATCCAAAGTTAAATCTAGAATTGGCTTCCTATTTCGCAACAAAGCATTCTTCACTCATGCTGCCAAACATACCCTTGTAAAACTGACCATCCTACCATCCTCGACTTTGGCGATGTCATTTATAAAATAGCCTCCAATACCCTACTCAACAAATTGGATGCAGTCTATCACAGTGCAATCCGTTTTGTCACCAAAGCCCCATATACTACCCACCATTGCGACCTGTACCCTCTCGTTGGCTGGCCCTCGCTTCATACTCGTCGCCAAACCCACTGGCTCCATGTCATCTACAAGACCCTGCTAGGTAAAGTCCCCCCTTATCTCAGCTCGCTGGTCACCATAGCATCACCCACCTGTAGCAAGCGCTCCAGCAGGTATATCTCTAGGGTCACCCCCAAAACCAATTCTTTCTTTGGCCGCCTCTCCTTCCAGTTCTCTGCTGCCAATGATTGGAACGAACTACAAAAAATCTCTGAAACTGGAAACACTTATCTCCCTCACTAGCTTTAAGCACCAACTGTCAGAGCAGCTCACAGATTACTGCACCTGTACATAGCCCACCTATAATTTAGCCCAAACAACTACTATTTCCCTACTGTATTTATGTTATTTATTTTGCTCCTTTGCACCCCATTATTTTTATTTCTACTTTTCACATTCTTCCACTGCAAATCTACCATTCCAGTGTTTTACTTGCTATATTGTATTTACTTTGACACCATGGCCTTTTTTTGCCTTTACCTCCCTTATCTCACCTCATTTGCTCACATCGTATATAGACTTGTTTATACTGTATTATTGACTGTATGTTTGTTTTACTCCATGTGTAACTCTGTGTTGTTGTATGTGTCGAACTGCTTTGCTTTATCTTGGCCAGGTCGCAATTGTAAATTAGAACTTGTTCTCAACTTGCCTACCTGGTTAAATAAAGGTGAAATCAAAAATAAATAGACAGGTGTGTTCCGTTCCAAACCTTGTACAATCATGTACAAGTATTTCTGTTTTTTATTTTGTATAAATTTGCTACAATGTCTAAAAACCTGTCTTCACTTTGTCATTGTGGGGTTTTGTGTGTAGATTGATGATTTTTTATATCCATTTTGAATAAGGCTGTAACATAACAACATGTGGAAAAAGTCAAGGGGTGTGAATACGATCTGAATGCACTGTATAAGAGGCAATCTCTATCATTCATTCATGTTGGGTAAAAAGAGGAAAAAGTTAATATTACAACAATATTGTGTGTCTGTGCACAGTCTATCTACGCACTCCCTCAGGGTTTTAATGTAACCACAAATACAATGAAGTAAAGGAACAATGAATGTCAATGTAACATAGACCATACATCACATATCAGTTTGGAGACAGTCTTGACCCACAACTACTGTGGGAAAGACTAAAAGGACACCAAACCATGTACAATCATGTACAAGTATTTCTGTTTTTTATTTTGTATAAATTTGCTGCAATGTCTAAAAACCTGTCTTCACTTTGTCATTATGGGGTATTGTGTGTAGATTGATGATTTTTTATATCCATTTTGAATAAGGCTGTAACATAACAACATGTGGAAAAAGTCAAGGGGTGTGAATACGATCTGAATGCACTGTATAAGAGGCAATCTCTATCATTCATTCATGTTGGGTAAAAAGAGGAAAAAGTTAATATTACAACAATATTGTGTGTCTGTGCACAGTCTATATACGCACTCCCTCAGGGTTTTAATGTAACCACAAATACAATGAAGTAATGGAACAATGAATGGCAATGTAACATAGACCATACATCACATATCAGTTTGGAGACAGTCTTGACCCACAACTACTGTGGGAAAGACTAAAAGGACATCAATGTGTTGCACAAGAAATATAGAAGAAAAACAATATTTTTCTATAATGGATATGTTTATTGGTCTTTTACAACAACAACAAAAAAAGTCTAGAAATACAAGAAATAAAAGGAGATAATGAATACCTGGTCGTCAACAGCCAGTCCACTAATAATAACAACCTTCAGGATGTTAAAGCTTTGAACCCAATGAAATTCTACTTTCTGCCTGGCAGACAGAAGGCTCCATAAATCATTCTGTTATAACACTGGTTCACACCAACACGATGGGAGAGGTGCTTATGGTATAATATGACACTAAAGCTATGAAACTGGTTCAAACACTATACACTTTTTCCCCCTCATGTCTTTATTGAGAAGTGTCTTTCAAAAGAAACAGATAAACCTTTTTTCCCCCAATTTGTTCTGGCTTAAAATAATAATAAAGGCTTCAAATATGTAATTAGTCATTTACAAAATGGTCATTTATGTTTAACATTTAATAATCAAGGCATCAACAAGTGTGCATATTCAAATTGAATGAACCCTGAACCACTGAATTAAAACCAACGCTCTAACACTCAATAAAACGTCAATAAAAGATGAATTACCCTTCTGTAAATCATGCTAATATTATTCAGCCATTTGAAATGCATTGAAATGAAGGTGACACGAGATGTCAAAGAGACCTTTTTGAGTTAAGTATTTTGTACATGGTACAGAAAACATAACTGAATAGCCAGAATTATACATAGCAATATTATAGTATGTCAAGCACACATTTGGGCTGTCTTTCTAAAAAAAAGGGCCTTTGCTCCAAGTCTGACAAACCTAATTCCACACATTATCGTACACCACTTAAAGTAGATTGATATGTCAAATATAAAATGGTGGGTTATTGGACAAGGTTATATTGGTCAAGTTAACAGGGTCTTTTGCTGGTCATATATATAGGGGGAATGCTGAGGCAACATGGCATGGTACAATCTAATTCACTACAAACCTGCTACCAAAGAGTTAGTCACATAGTTATTTTTATACTAAACTAAGTGGATTGTAGTATCTCTATGACAGTGGTGGTTTTGATGAAAAAAATTTGGTGTGATTGTCATTTAGGCTACCATTTAAAAATAATTCCCTCGCTTATGCTGTGCTTTGTTTTACATATCCTGGTCCAATACTGTACAATCATGAAAGACACATGTTTTTACCGACTTGTGTGCAGTCGTCCACCTGTGTGCCAGTAAACCAGCTGAAATGACAGTGGTTAATTCTAGCTAGAGGGCTGTTTGATTCTAATGGCTGTTCCAGGGAAGTAGCTTAACATAATTATGGTAATCTCCTGCTATTTGTTTTCGAGTGCCTATGCACACTCAGACGCCTATGCAATAAAAATGCACTATTATCTGCAATTGATGTTAAAAACGAATCCAAGGCTTGATGTGCGGTATATTCATATGGAGGAGGTGATGGATTTGCTTGGCCCTGCAGCTTGCCATAGAGGGGTAAGGCAGAGTAGTGGGGTCCACTGCTGGTGTCTGGGGTTAGGAGGACAGGGGTAAGGTTTGGGCTGTAGGGAGCGCGTCTACTCTGGTTGGGGAGCTGCTGGCGTCTCGTTGGCATTGGCGTCCGTGGTTTTGTTTTCCACCTCATCGTCGGATAGGAGGTCGAGCGATGTTCCCTCCACCTGCAGCTGACGCCTGCCCGAGCGGCTGGAGGAGAAACTGATGGGGCCTCCACGCCTTCAGGGGACAGAGAGGTATTAGTAACGAGGACCATCAATTTGGCCAATATACACAACTGTTTGTGTGTGTGTGGGGGGGGGGCTCTAAATACCTGAGGCGGCTCTTGAGTGTGTTGACCTCACGGCTGAGACCCTCGCTGCTCTCAGTGGCATCGTCCAGCTCCCTCTGCAGCTTCCTGCGGTAGGCGTTGGCACGTGTGGACTCCTCCTCAAGCTGCCTCTTCAGCTGTTTCATACGAGAGTTGGCCTTCTCACTCTGACCCAGCCAGGTGTCACAACAGACATCAACAATGATGAACAGTCAATACTAATACTTACAATACTCAGCATTCCTATGGTCCAGTGGTTACTGGAATTAACCTACTGTAGGAAAGACTCCAATCCTAAATCTTCACACCTATCCAATCCTGTCCCACCTTTACAAGTTGTACTGAATTGGATAGAAATCCTTCTTTAGCTGTGGAACATCTTAAAAATGGACTATGCAGAATTCACCTAATTTCTGTTTGTGCCAAAACAAGCAGTCATTGTGTAGAGAATCCATAACCAAAAATCTATATATTTTCAGCTGTTGTACAAAACCGAAAGTAAAAGACGCAAAAACTAAACTAAAAGCATAGAAATGGAGCACTTAGAACGGATCTATCGCTTCTTAGACTTGTTTTCAATGAGAATTAAATATCTATAACTCAAATTTCTATGTTAATTTGGTTAAGTCTCCCAAAAAGTGACATATTGTAGCTTTAATATCTGGGACGTCCAAACTTACGTGACAAGCTCCTCACCTGTTCCTTGTGCTGGTCGGAATGGCGGCGCTCGTCCTCCACCTGCATGCACACCTCCTTCAGCTTCTTCTCTGTCCATCTCACAAGCTTATTGGCCGCTGCTCGCTCCCTGATAGGAGGACAGAGGAATGAGGTCATAGGACAGTTAGAGCACCACAGGAACCGCACTGTAACAAAGGCTGTCAGTCATAGATCTTCAAGTACATCTCTTAAGATTGCTTTTGACTCATTACATTAATCACGTTAAGATTTAGATCACATTCAAGAACCTCTCTTCCAACGGGCTTAGCTTGTTCTAAGGCTCATGGCTCAAGGCTCATGAACTCCTCCTGAGTCTTGGTCTCCTATTTCACCTTGTCTAATAAGGTATGGAGTTGTTATAAGAGAGTTGCTGTGTTTCTACCTTAGCCTCCTGCTCCAGCTGCTCCTCCAGCTGCAGTATCTTGGCCTCCAGGGCGGTGATGGAGGCCTTGAACTGGCTCTTCACGGAACCCTCCAGCTCGCCCAGCTTGGCCCTCAAGTCCTTGTTCTGCCTCTCCAGCTGCTGGCGCGCATTTTCACTCTTCTGGGCCATGCTGCGCTCTGCCACAAGCTCCAGGGTCAGGGTGTCCACCTGGGGGAGGAGAGGGGGAAGAGAGAGGTGGAGAGAGGAAAACAGGGAATGAAGGAGAGAGGGGAACGTGAGAGAGAGATAAGGGTACTTTTATGGTAGGGCTGAATAATGGATTGTTCCATGGTGGTAGTAGGATCTGCAATCTACTCTGCGAGAACAAATGATGCTTGCATTTATGTCATGATCTGTTGACAGTTGTGACTGGTGTGGTAGTGACCAACTGGGTTTACAGAACAGCAAATATACAACAAATGCACTAACGTTAGTATTTTTGTTTAGTTTACAGTCACTAGGCAGAGTGGCAACTTTTCAATGAGGTACGGTCAGAGATTAATAGATCCTTTTGTGTTAAGGTGCTCCTAACAGTATACGCTGATGAAGACAGCTTGTCGGTCGGAAAGGTTGGATATTAGGTTATTAAATTATTGAGTCTGCGCTAGAGTGTGCAGCTCTCCCTTTCTTTTTCAAAGGTCCTCCTAACAACCATTGCAAAGCTACATTCGATCTGTATCAGATGAGCGTAAACTGAAGTGAAATAGGCATTTTACTTTCCATAATAAAATGTTTCTCTTAAGTATCTTAAAAAGATAGAAGCTAATAAATATGTTTTATGTTTACTGTATATTGTATAGGCTGTAAATGTGTCTTTATGTTTGTCTATTGCTGGCAGCACCAATTCATCGAATTCGTCAAATTCTGTGAATGTGTGAATGTAGGCCACTTGGCTAATAAAAGTTGTTTTGATTCTGATAGACAGTAACATTACTTTGAATGTCCTAGCCTCTTCCCATATCCCATACAATCACGCGTCAGTGGCCCAGGGAGCGTGGGAGAAAGATAACCCAATGTTTTATCAATAGAAAACAGGTGTATTGGCAAGAACCTAGTTATTTTGTATATTTTATGAAATAGGAATAACTCTGAATACATGATAAATTCATTTTGTAAATAATTTTTCAACATTTTGGTGTGTGTGATTTGTTGGCTATTTACGCTGGTAACGCGTAGACAGGCGCATCATAATTTGGTTTATGACATCACAATGTGAAATAGGCAACATATTTTGATGTTCTGCAAACTAAGGCACAGTCTACAAATACACTGAAATGGGATGTTTGTGTTGCTGTAAAAAGGTATGTGTCAATTCTGGGCTAGAATTTGTCTAATTCTGTTACAATTTAGAGTATATTCTATTATTTTCAGCTATTACTAGTTGTTTCATTGTCTATTTATGTGTGCCAAATAGCAGGATTTGGGACAGAGGGTATAACTGTATGGTTACAATGGTTTTATTTTTATAAACATGTATTTTTGCTATTTGTTAACCTATGATACAGAATTCAATATGATTGGGCAACGAGTTCTTTATTTTATGGTCAGATCATGTGGTTTGGGTGTGACATTTGCTGCTAGTTCAAATATAACATATATAATGTTTCTCCAAACAGAAAAAGAAGTGCAGAGTTCGCCTCGGGATTGGGAGCCGCTGTCCATCGCCGTTCCCAATCCCACCCAAACTGACGTCATTGGATGCCAGCATGGTAACTGCGTCAGTTTGGAAAAACCGGGAGAAGAAGAACGTAAAGGATCACCACCAACTTGATTCTTCCTTTGTCTCTTCTTTCCATTTGAAACCGTCTACAACATCTCTGACGCCCCTCGACCCCTTGTCTGGCCGAACACCAATCGGCACTCCATCCCCCTCACCCCCTGGATCCCCTGCCAGATCCCCTTCCACTCTCTCCAAGATCTTCGGCCTCTCTTCCCTCTCCTCTCTAAACATGTCATCTCTCTCTTCTTCTTCTTCTTCAGTGGAAGGATCACAGACCTCCTCCCCTTTTAGTGCTTCTTCTGTTTCCCTGGCAGTCTCAACTCAGTTATCCTCCTCTGGAACTCCCCCCAGTCCTGCCTGCCCTTCCTCCACAACTCACGTCTCCTCCCCTGCCCCCCAGTCCTCCTCTCCAAACCCCCTGCACCGCCATGGAGAGACCAACAAAGACAGTGAGACTGCCAGGTACTGCAGCCTGATATCACATTTCATGCCAACCTACACCATTAAATTGAAATGAAAAAGCCAATATAATATAGCTAACCTAATGCATATGTCTGTGTGTCTTTACAGAGATCTTATGAGCTCTGAGGTCAAAGAGGTGGGGGCAGTTGTTCCACAGACAAAGAGAATGGTACCCCTATTTGCTGGCATTGCAGGTCTGTAAACGGGTGCCATTTTTTGGTGCTACTTGTCTCAATTCATCTTTGACAAAGCTTCTCTCTTACCGCTCTCCGTCTCTCGGTCTCTCTCTGCAGAGGCCTCCATTGACCTGAAGGCTTCCTCTGTCTCCTTGGAGAGGTAAGTACTGTAGACAATAGCCACCTTCATCTCACTCAACTCTACATAAGAGTGGTCACTCACACCATGACATGGTAAGGAATATATGTATGCCTGTACATTAAAACAGTGTTCAAACAGACCGATTGGTGTTGAGCCACTGCTACTGAGGCCTCTACCCTGTCTCTCTTCCTCCAGGCCATTGGTCAGGTCTCGGGAAGCCATGGCTCGCCTTCCCAACCTGTTCAGCAAGAGTAGCACCCAGCTGGGGGAGCAGAGCTGCACAGGCGAGGGCGAAGACAACACCAAGCTCCTCGGGTAAACACACACACATCTACACACACACACACATACACCTACTCTTATCTCTGAGCTCTGCTTTTTGTTTTAAATACAAATCCATTACAAATCCATTCATTAGTTTACCTTTGGTCCACAGTTCAGATACTAGTGTGTAACTGATGGCTTCTTTCCCACAGGTTGCCTAATATTGGCAACACCTGCTTCATGAACTCTGCTCTGCAGTGCCTGCTGGGGCTGCCAGCATTTTGCAGAGACATCCTGAGACAGCAGAATATCTGGAGTTCCTCCCCCTCCTCTAAACTGCTATGGTATACAGCCTCGCTCTCACCCTCCTGTCCCACCTGTACACACACTGACCCACCCACCTAGACGCTTATAGTTACAGTACACAAGTTCCGCCTCAATGTATGTGTCAGTGGAAGCTGCTGAGGGGAGGACGGCTCGTAATGATGTCTGAAATGGAGCAAATGTAATGTCATCAAACACATGGAAACCATATGTTTGATGTATTTGATAGCATTCCACTGATTCCGAACCAGCCATTACCACGAACCCTTCCTCCCCAATTAAGGTGCCATCAACCTCCTGTGGTATGTATGTATGTATGTATGTATGTATGTTTGTATGTATCCATCCATCTATCTATCTATCTATCTATCTATCTATCTATCTATCTATCTATCTATCTATCTATCTATCTATCTATCTATCTATCTGTATGTATGTATGTATGTATGTATGTATGTATGTATGTATGTATGTATGTATGTATGTATGTATGTATGTATGTATGTATGTATGTATGTATGTATGTATGTATGTTTTTATGTATGTATGTATGTATGTATGTTTGTATGTATCTATCTATCTATCTATGTATGTATGGATGGATGGATGGATGAATGGATATATATTGTCCTTCGTACACTCTTAGTGTCTCATATGATTTTTAAGATAAAACCACACCCAACTCAGCTTCTGATTAACACCAGAGATGATTTCCTGTCACAGTCAGGAATCAGTTGAATCATATTTGATCAGAAGTTAAAGTAGAAGCACAGAGCTAATCTGTGGCCAAGGTGAGAGAGTGAAACCTGAATGCATGCTCTTTGTCTCCCTCCACAGCTGCTTTGCCGAGTTACATCAGGCCAGGCTTTCTGGAGGCACTGTTAATGCTAAGAACAAGGAAAATAAGAAAATCCTTCAAACAGTCAAGCGCTGTCTTTCCGTTGTCAATGAGGACTATGAGGACGACAATGAACAGGTAAGATATTATTTGCTAAAAGACTCACTTAACAATAAACCTGGGACACGGGACAGTGTTTTTCCCCAGCTCTGTTTCAGTTGTAGTTGTTGATGTATTTTCTGCTTCTTTCCCATTCTTCTCTTAGGATGCCCATGAATGTGTGTTGCTCCTCCTCTTTCAGCTGAAGGAGGAGGGTATGGCATTAAAGGGCTCACCAGAGCCATACACCTGCCCCGTGAAGCAGTTAGAATTCAAGCTGAAGACTTCCCGTACCTGCACCAGGTAACAGCTGTCATTTGTATACGGTGTACCTTGATGTCATCATCACATTTGTGAGGAGGTTTAATGTCAGCATAATATGCAGGATACAGAGGTAAAGCATTAAGATAGTGTGTAGAGGATCAAAAGGTTTGTGTTGGATAGCTGATGCATTTCTCTCCGTACTTCTGAAGCTGTGGAGTTATAGTGTATGGTCAGGAGGATTACAATCACTTGTCCCTGAGCCTGAGCCATTACCTGCCACACAGCCTGGACCTCTACTTTAAGGTCAGCACTTAGCTTAAACCAAGAGTTAGTATGTCAAGGAACACTATCATTAATGTCATAATGTTCATAATTGTATTGCTATCCTTTGTCACCTAGCCATCTGCGTTAGAGTGTGCATGCAGGGTGTGCTCAGGCAGCATGGCATCTGTGACTATGCACTTCCTCACGCTGCCCCGGTGAGTCCCCCCATCATCATCTCAGATTACAATTGACAGTCCTGATCTAACTCACCAAACTGGGTTATTGAATTGAGTACAAGACTGATTCCTTTGTCTGTGTGAATGCCTACCTGGTCGTCCGTCCGTCCGTCCGCCCGCCCGCCCGCCCGCCCGCCCGCCCGCCCGTCCGTCTGTCTGTCTGTCTGTCTGTCTGTCTGTCTGTCTGTCTGCCCTGCCTGCCTGTCTGTCTCTGAGCAGGGTCCTAATGCTTCATATCAAGCGATTTACTGCAGGCGACTGGGAGCCAAAGAAGGTGGATGATCCCATGTCCATCCCTGCAGAAATAACCCTCCCAGCCGTATGTGGGAAGACAGCCCATGTCCAGTATGGAGCCAGGTTGGTTTACACTCTGTTTGGGGACATTGCACATTGAGTAGCCAACACACACCATGATTTTCACACACTTGATATTTATTTTCAATGCCATCAATTTACACAGGGCAAGCTCCCTGGGGAAAAACAACATGGACAACAAACCTGCAAACTCCCCGAAAGGCACCCTTGATAGACCAGGTAGGACATTGTGTTACTCACATCATGCATAATACCCTCTCATGAAACAGGACTGTTGAGGAAAGCAAGTCGGAAGCTGAAGTTAAGAGTATATTTGTTGATAGGTTTCCACTTCACTTTCTGGTTTGTATTTACACTATATTTGATATACCCCCACCAGCTTCAAATTCCTCTGACCAGCTAGAGAAACCAGCTGACAGTGAGGAAAAGCAGCAGGCAGCCGCTGTGGTGAGGAGAGAGAGAGAGAGAGAGAGAGAGAGAGAGAGAGAGAGAGAGAGAGAGAGAGAGAGAGAGAGAAATAGAACAGATAACAGATAATTAGATCCAGTTGAGATAGTTGAGATAGTGGGCGGATCAAGATAAGGCAGTTATAGAAGGCACCCCTATCCTGTAGACAAAATAACAATCCTATTATTAAATGTGTTTCCTTACAGAGACACCAGCCAGAAAATATCTACAAATTGTCAAGTGTGATCTCACATCTGGGAGACAACATGTATACAGGTATGCAGGCATGCAGGTATGCAGGCACGCAGGTATGCAGGCACGCACACACAATTATGAAAGCTAAATGTACACTCTATTTTGTTTCCCTTGTTCCCTAGGCCACTACATCAGTGATGTTTTGGACAGCCGTGGCAGTGGGTGGCTCTGCCTGGATGACGCACATGTCTTGAGGACAGATGAGGCCACTGTGCTGAAGGCGATTGCACAGACTGCCTACATCCTGTTCTATGTCTGCAGGTAAGGCTCTAGGCCACAAATTTGAGAAGAATGTCACAAATGGAGTCAATGACGACAATCAGTCCCTTTCACCTGTAATCCCTCTGTATGTGTTATTTTTCAGACATTGTATGTACATGTAAGATCTCCCTGTCATTTCTCATTGAAGTGGAGCAGGTGAAGGAGACCAGGCCCCTCACTACCAGGAGAAGGATCAGGAGAACCCATCATTAAACTCAGGGAGATGCACAGCGCTCAGGGACCACCTGGAGTAGCACCTACCACACACCAAGAAACATCAGATTAATCGAATTAGGCTGCCCTACACCACCCTCAACTGCCTTAGACCACCATAAAGCTGCCCTAGACCACCATCAGGCTGCCCATCACCACCATCAAGCTGCCCTAGACCACCATCAGACTGCCCTACACCACCATCAAGCTGCCCTAGACCACCATCAAGCTGCCCTACACCACCATCAAGCTGCCCTAGACCTCCATCAAGCTGCCCTACACCACCATCAAGCTGCCCTACACCACCATCAAGCTGCCCTAAACCACCATCAACTGCCTTAGACCACCATCAAGCTGCCCTAGACCACCATCAATTCTCCCTACACCACCATCAGACTATCTTTCACCACCATCAAGCTGCCCTAGACCACCATCAGACTATCCGACATCACGCTGCCCTAGACCACCAGAACACCAGGCTGCCCTAGACCACCAGAAGACCAGGCTGCCCTAGACCACCTGGACATCAGGCTGCCCTAGACCACCAGGCTGCCCTAGACCACCAGAAGAAACAGCCTACACCACAAAGCATGTACCCACTCTAGGCCATCTACTGTATGTTTACAATTATATAAATATAAAACATCTCACCGACCGAGTGCAATTAATGTTCTTTTACTGTACATGGTAGTGAATAAATGTACCTACAGTGCATTCAGAAAGTATTCAGATCCCTTGACTTTTTCCTCATTTAGTTAAGTTACAGCCTTATTCTAAAATGGATTCATTTATTTTTTCTTCTTCTCATCAATCTACCCTAGAATGACAGCAAAAACAGGTTTTTAGATTTTTTTGCAAATTTATCAAGAAAACATAAAGCTAAACTATCACATTTACATAAGAATTCAGACCCTTTACTCAGTACTTTGTTGAAGCATCTTTGGCAGCGATTACAGCCTCAAGTTTTCTTGGGTATGACGCTATAAGCTTAGCACATCTGTATTTGGGGAGTTTCTCTCATTCTTCTCTGCAGATCCTCTCAAGCTCTGTCGGGTTGGATGGGGAGCATCGCTGCACAGCTATTTTCAGGTCTCCAGAGATGTTCAATCAGGTTCAAGTCCGGGCTCTGGCTGGGCCACTCAAGGACATTCAGAGACTTGTCCCCAAGCCACCCCTGCGTTGTCTTGGCTGTGTGCTAAGGGTCGTTGTCCTGTTGGAAGGTGAACCTTCGCCCCAGTCTGAGATCCTGAACGCTCTGGAGCTGGTTTTCATCAAGCATCTCTCTGTACTTTGTGCCGTTCATCTTTCCCTCGATTCTGACTAGTCTACCAGTCCCTGCTGCTGAAAAACATCCCCACAGCATGATGCTGCCATCACCATGCTTCACCGTAGAAATGGTGCCAGGTTTCCTCCAGACATGGCGAATGGCATTCAGGCCAAAGAGTTCAATCATCAGGTTCCTGATAGCTCAGTTTGGCCAGGCGGCCAGCTCTAGGAGTCTTTGGGGTTCCAAACTTCTTCCATTTAGGAATGATGGAGGACAATTCCTTCGACCTCAGGGTTTGGGTTTTGTTCTGACATGCACTGTGAACTGGGACCTTATATAGACCTTTCTTATACAGGCCTTTCTAATCGACCTGGCCGGGGTATCCTGGAAGGATATTGATCTCATCCCGTCAGTAGAGGATGCCTGGTTATTTTTTTTAAATGCCTTCCTACCCATCTTAAATAAGCATGCCCAATTCAAGAAATTTAGAACCAGGAACATATATAGCCCTTGGTTCTCCCCAGACCTGACTGCCCTTAACCAACACAAAAACATACTATGGCATTCTGCATTAGCATCGAACAGCCCCCGTGATATGCAGCTGTTCAGGGAAGCTAGAAACCAGTATACACAGGCAGTTAGAAAAGCCAAGGCTAGCTTTTTCAAGCAGAAATTTGCTTCCTGCAACACTAACTCAAAAAGTTCTGGGACACTGTAAAGTCCATGGAGAATAAGAACACCTCCTCCCAGCTGCCCACTGCACTGAAGATAGGAAATACTGTCACCACTGATAAATCCACTATAATTGAGAATTTCAATAAGCATTTTTCTACGGCTGGCCATGCTTTCCACCTGGTTACTTTCCACCTGGCTCAACAGCACTGCACCCCCCACAGCAACTCGCCCAAGCCTTCCCCATTTCTCCTTCTCCCAAATCCAGTCAGCTGATGTTCTAAAAGAGCTGCAAAATCTGGACCCCTACACATCAGCCGGGCTAGACAATCTGGACCCCTTCTTTCTAAAATGATCTGCCGAAATTGTTGCCACCCCTATTACTAGCCTGTTCAACCTCTCTTTCGTGTCGTCTGAGATTCCCAAAGATTGGAAAGCAGCTGCGGTCATCCCCCTCTTCAAAGGGGGGGACACTCTTGACCCAAACTGCTACAGACCTATATCTATCCTACCCTGCCTTTCTAAGGTCTTCGAAAGCCATGTCAACAAACAGATTACCGACCATTTCGAATCTCACCATACCTTCTCTGCTATGCAATCTGGTTTCAGAGCTGGTCATGGGTGCACCTCAGCCACGCTCAAGGTCCTAAACGATATCTTAACCTCCATCGATAAGAAACATTACTGTGCAGCCGTATTCATTGATCTGGCCAAGGCTTTCGAATCTGTCAATCACCACATCCTCATCGGCAGACTCGACAGCCTTGGTTTCTCAAATGATTGTCTTGCCTGGTTCACCAACTACTTCTCTGATAGAGTTCAATGTGTCAAATCGGAGGGTCTGCTGTCCGGACCTCTGGCAGTCTCTATGGGGGTGCCACAGGGTTAAATTCTTGGACCGACTCTCTTCTCTGTATACATCAATGATGTCGCTCTTGCTGCTGCTCTTTCGGCAATGTCATTTACAAAATAGCCTCCAATACCCTACTCAACAAATTGGATGCAGTCTATCACAGTGCAATCCGTTTTGTCACCAAAGCCCCATATACTACCCACCATTGCGACCTGTACCCTCTCGTTGGCTGGCCCTCGCTTCATACTCGTCGCCAAACCCACTGGCTCCATGTCATCTACAAGACCCTGCTAGGTAAAGTCCCCCCTTATCTCAGCTCGCTGGTCACCATAGCATCACCCACCTGTAGCACGCGCTCCAGCGGGTATATCTCTAGGGTCACCCCCAAAACCAATTCTTTCTTTGGCCGCCTCTCCTTCCAGTTCTCCGCTGCCAATGACTGGAACGAACTACAAAAATCTCTGAAACTGGAAACACTTATCTCCCTCACTAGCTTTAAGCACCAACTGTCAGAGCAGCTCACAGATTACTGCACCTGTACATAGCCCACCTATAATTTAGCCCAAACAACTACTATTTCCCTACTGTATTTATGTTATTTATTTATTTTGCTCCTTTGCACCCCATTATTTTTATTTCTACTTTTCACATTCTTCCACTGCAAATCTACCATTCCAGTGTTTTACTTGCTATATTGTATTTACTTTGACACCATGGCCTTTTTTTGCCTTTACCTCCCTTATCTCACCTCATTTGCTCACATCGTATATAGACTTGTTTATACTGTATTATTGACTGTATGTTTGTTTTACTCCATGTGTAAGTCTGTGTTGTTGTATGTGTCGAACTGCTTTGCTTTATCTTGGCCAGGTCGCAATTGTAAATGAGAACTTGTTCTCAACTTGCCTACCTGGTTAAATAAAGGTGAAATCAAAAATAAATAAAATAAATAGACAGGTGTGTTCCGTTCCAAACCTTGTACAATCATGTACAAGTATTTCTTTTTTTTATTTTGTATAAATTTGCTACAATGTCTAAAAACCTGTCTTCACTTTGTCATTATGGGGTATTGTGTGTAGATTGATGATTTTTTATATCCATTTTGAATAAGGCTGTAACATAACAACATGTGGAAAAAGTCAAGGGGTGTGAATACGATCTGAATGCACTGTATAAGAGGCAATCTCTATCATTCATTCATGTTGGGTAAAAAGAGGAAAAAGTTAATATTACAACAATATTGTGTGTCTGTGCACAGTCTATCTACGCACTCCCTCAGGGTTTTAATGTAACCACAAATACAATGAAGTAATGGAACAATGAATGGCAATGTAACATAGACCATACATCACATATCAGTTTGGAGACAGTCTTGACCCACAACTACTGTGGGAAAGACTAAGAGGACATCAATGTGTTGCACAAGAAATATAGAAGAAAAACAATATTTTTCTATAATGGATATGTTTATTGGTCTTTTACAACAACAACAAAAAAAGTCTAGAAATACAAGAAATAAAAGGAGATAATGAATACCTGGTCGTCAACAGCCAGTCCACTAATAATAACAACCTTCAGGATGTTAAAGCTTTGAACCCAATGAAATTCTACTTTCTGCCTGGCAGACAGAAGGCTCCATAAATCATTATGTTATAACACTGGTTCACACCAACACGATGGGAGAGGTGCTTATGGTATAATATGACACTAAAGCTATGAAACTGGTTCAAACACTATACACTTTTTTCCCCCTCATGTCTTTATTGAGAAGTGTCTTTCAAAAGAAACAGATAAACCTTTTTTTCCCCCAATTTGTTCTGGCTTAAAATAATAATAAAGGCCTCAAATATGTAATTAGTCATTTACAAAATGGTCATTTATGTTTAACATTTAATAATCAAGGCATCAACAAGTGTGCATATTCAAATTGAATGATTGCTCTACCCTGAACCACTGAATTAAAACCAACGCTCTAACACTCAATAAAACGTCAATAAAAGATGAATTACCCTTCTGTAAATCATGCTAATATTATTCAGCCATTTGAAATGCATTGAAATGAAGGTGACACGAGATGTCAAAGAGACCTTTTTGAGTTAAGTATTTTGTACATGGTACAGAAAACATAACTGAATAGCCAGAATTATACATAGCAATATTATAGTATGTCAAGCACACATTTGGGCTGTCTTTCTAAAAAAAAGGGCCTTTGCTCCAAGTCTGACAAACCTAATTCCACACATTATCGTACACCACTTAAAGTAGATTGATATGTCAAATATAAAATGGTGGGTTATTGGACAAGGTTATATTGGTCAAGTTAACAGGGTCTTTTGCTGGTCATATATATAGGGGGAATGCTGAGGCAACATGGCGTGGTACAATCTAATTCACTACAAACCTGCTACCAAAGAGTTAGTCACATAGTTATTTTTATACTAAACTAAGTGGATTGCAGTATCTCTATGACAGTGGTGGTTTTGATGAAAAAAATTTGGTGTGATCGTCATTTCATTTAGGCTACCATTTAAAAATAATTCCCTCGCTTATGCTGTGCTTTGTTTTACATATCCTGGTCCAATACTGTACAATCATGAAAGACACATGTTTTTACCGACTTGTGTGCAGTCGTCCACCTGTGTGCCAGTAAACCAGCTGAAATGACAGTGGTTAATTCTAGCTAGAGGGCTGTTTGATTCTAATGGCTGTTCCAGGGAAGTAGCTTAACATAATTATGGTAAACTCCTGCTATTTGTTTTCGAGTGCCTATGCACACTCAGACGCCTATGCAATAAAAATGCACTATTATCTGCAATTGATGTTAAAAACGAATCCAAGGCTTGATGTGCGGTATATTCATATGGAGGAGGTGATGGATTTGCTTGGCCCTGCAGCTTGCCATAGAGGGGTAAGGCAGAGTAGTGGGGTCCACTGCTGGTGTCTGGGGTTAGGAGGACAGGGGTACGGTTTGGGCTGTAGGGAGCGCGTCTACTCTGGTTGGGGAGCTGCTGGCGTCTCGTTGGCATTGGCGTCCGTGGTTTTGTTTTCCACCTCATCGTCGGATAGGAGGTCGAGCGATGTTCCCTCCACCTGCAGCTGACGCCTGCCCGAGCGGCTGGAGGAGAAACTGATGGGGCCTCCACGCCTTCAGGGGACAGAGGGGGCCAGGAGAGGTATTAGTAACGAGGACCATCAATTTGGCCAATATACACAACTGTTTGTGTGTGTGGGGGGGGGGGGCTCTAAATACCTGAGGCGGCTCTTGAGTGTGTTGACCTCACGGCTGAGACCCTCCCTGCTCTCAGTGGCATCGTCCAGCTCCCTCTGCAGCTTCCTGCGGTAGGCGTTGGCACGTGCTCCTCAAGCTGCCTCTTCAGCTGTTTCATACGAGAGTTGGCCTTCTCACTCTGACCCAGCCAGGTGTCACAACAGACATCAACAATGATGAACAGTCAATACTAATACTTACAATACTCAGCATTCCTATGGTCCAGTGGTTACTGGAATTAACCTACTGTAGGAAAGACTCCAATCCTAAATCTTCACACCTATCCAATCCTGTCCCACCTTTACAAGTTGTACTGAATTGGATAGAAATCCTTCTTTAGCTGTGGAACATCTTAAAAATGGACTATGCAGAATTCACCTAATTTCTGTTTGTGCTAAAACAAGCAGTCATTGTGTAGAGAATCCATAACCAAAAATCTATATATTTTCAGCTGTTGTACAAAACCGAAAGTAAAAGACGCAAAAACTAAACTAAAAGCATAGAAATGGAGCACTTAGAACGGATCTATCGCTTCTTAGACTTGTTTTCAATGAGAATTAAATATCTATAACTCAAATTTCTATGTTAATTTGGTTAAGTCTCCCAAAAAAGTGACATATTGTAGCTTTAATATGTGGGACGTCCAAACTTCCGTGACAAGCTCCTCACCTGTTCCTTGTACTGGTCGGAATGGCGGCGCTCGTCCTCCACCTGCATGCACACCTCCTTCAGCTTCTTCTCTGTCCATCTCACAAGCTTATTGGCCGCTGCTCGCTCCCTGATAGGAGGACAGAGGAATGAGGTCATAGGACAGTTAGAGCACCACAGGAACCGCACTGTAACAAAGGCTGTCAGTCATAGATCTTCAAGTACATCTCTTAAGATTGCTTTTGACTCATTACATTAATCACGTTAAGATTTAGATCACATTCAAGAACCTCTCTTCCAACGGGCTTAGCTTGTTCTAAGGCCGTCATGAACTCCTCCTGAGTCTTGGTCTCCTATTTCACCTTGTCTAATAAGGTATGGAGTTGTTATAAGAGAGTTGCTGTGTTTCTACCTTAGCCTCCTGCTCCAGCTGCTCCTCCAGCTGCAGTATCTTGGCCTCCAGGGCGGTGATGGAGGCCTTGAACTGGCTCTTCACGGAACCCTCCAGCTCGCCCAGCTTGGCCCTCAAGTCCTTGTTCTGCCTCTCCAGCTGCTGGCGCGCATTTTCACTCTTCTGGGCCATGCTGCGCTCTGCCACAAGCTCCAGGGTCAGGGTGTCCACCTGGGGGAGGAGAGGGGGAAGAGAGAGGTGGAGAGAGGAAAACAGGGAATGAAGGAGAGAGGGGAACGTGAGAGAGAGATAAGGGTACTTTTTATGGTAGGGCTGAATAATGGATTGTTCCATGGTGGTAGTAGGATCTACAATCTACTCTGCGAGAACAAATGATGCTTGCATTTATGTCATGATCTGTTGACAGTTGTGACTGGTGTGGTAGTGACCAACTGGGTTTACAGAACAGCAAATATACAACAAATGCACTAACGTTAGTATTTTTGTTTAGTTTACAGTCACTAGGCAGAGTGGCAACTTTTCAATGAGGTACGGTCAGAGATTAATAGATCCTTTTGTGTTAAGGTGCTCCTAACAGTATACGCTGATGAAGACAGCTTGTCGGTCGGAAAGGTTGGACATTAGGTTATTAAATTATTGAGTCTGCGCTAGAGTGTGCAGCTCTCCCTTTCTTTTTCAAAGGTCCTCCTAACAACCATTGCAAAGCTACATTCGATCTGTATCAGATGAGCGTAAACTGAAGTGAAATAGGCATTTTACTTTCCATAATAAAATGTTTCTCTTAAGTATCTTAAAAAGATAGAAGCTAATAAATATGTTTTATGTTTACTGTATATTGTATAGGCTGTAAATGTGTCTTTATGTTTGTCTATTGCTGGCAGCACCAATTCATCGAGTCAAATTCTGTGAATGTGTGAATGTAGGCCACTTGGCTAATAAAAGTTGTTTTGATTCTGATAGACAGTAACATTACTTTGAATGTCCTAGCCTCTTCCCATATCCCATACAATCACGCATCAGTGGCCCAGGGAGCGTGGGAGAAAGATAATCCAATGTTTTCTCAATAAAAAACAGGTGTATTGGCAAGAACCTAGTTATTTTGTATATTTTATGAAATAGGAATAACTCTGAATACATGCTAAATTCATTTAGTAAATTATTTTTCAACATTTTGGTGTGTGTGATTTGTTGGCTATTTACGCTGGTAACGCGTAGACAGGCGCATCATAATTTGGTTTATGACATCACAATGTGAAATAGGCAACATATTTTGATGTTCTGCAAACTAAGGCACAGTCTACAAATACACTGAAATGGGATGTTTGTGTTGCTGTAAAAAGGTATGTGTCAATTCTGGGCTAGAATTTGTCTAATTCTGTTACAATTTAGAGTATATTCTATTCTTTTCAGCTATTACTAGTTGTTTCATTGTCTATTTATGTGTGCCAAATAGCAGGATTTGGGACAGAGGGTATAACTGTATGGTTACAATGGTTTTATTTTTATAAACATGTATTTTTGCTATTTGTTAGCCTATGATACAGAATTCAATATGATTGGGCAACGAGTTCTTTATTTTATGGTCAGATCACGTGGTTTGGGTGTGACATTTGCTGCTAGTTCAAATATAACATATATAATGTTTCTCCAAACAGAAAAAGAAGTGCAGAGTTCACCTCGGGATTGGGAGCCGCTGTCCATCGCCGTTCCCAATCCCACCCAAACTGACGTCATTGGATGCCAGCATGGTAACTGCGTCAGTTTGGAAAAACCGGGAGAAGAAGAACGTAAAGGATCACCACCAACTTGATTCTTCCTTTGTCTCTTCTTTCCATTTGAAACCGTCTACAACATCTCTGACGCCCCTCGACCCCTTGTCTGGCCGAACACCAATCGGCACTCCATCCCCCTCACCCCCTGGATCCCCTGCCAGATCCCCTTCCACTCTCTCCAAGTTCTTCGGCCTCTCTTCCCTCTCCTCTCTAAACATGTCATCTCTCTCTTCTTCTTCTTCTTCTTCAGTGGAAGGATCACAGACCTCCTCCCCTTTTAGTGTTTCTTCTGTTTCCCTGGCAGTCTCAACTCAGTTATCCTCCTCTGGAACTCCCCCCAGTCCTGCCTGCCCTTCCTCCACAACTCACGTCTCCTCCCCTGCCCCCCAGTCCTCCTCTCCAAACCCCCTGCACCGCCATGGAGAGACCAACAAAGACAGTGAGACTGCCAGGTACTGCAGCCTGATATCAAATTTCATGCCAACCAACACCATTAAATTGAAATGAAAAAGCCAATATAATATAGCTAACCTAATGCATATGTCTGTGTGTCTTTACAGAGATCTTATGAGCTCTGAGGTCAAAGAGGTGGGGGCAGTTGTTCCACAGACAAAGAGAATGGTACCCCTATTTGCTGGCATTGCAGGTCTGTAAACGGGTGCCATTTTTTGGTGCTACTTGTCTCAATTCATCTTTGACAAAGCTTCTCTCTTACCGCTCTCCGTCTCTCGGTCTCTCTCTGCAGAGGCCTCCATTGACCTGAAGGCTTCCTCTGTCTCCTTGGAGAGGTAAGTACTGTAGACAATAGCCACCTTCATCTCACTCAACTCTACATAAGAGTGGTCACTCACACCATGACATGGTAAGGAATATATGTATGCCTGTACATTAAAACAGTGTTCAAACAGACCGATTGGTGTTGAGCCACTGCTACTGAGGCCTCTACCCTGTCTCTCTTCCTCCAGGCCATTGGTCAGGTCTCGGGAAGCCATGGCTCGCCTTCCCAACCTGTTCAGCAAGAGTAGCACCCAGCTGGGGGAGCAGAGCTGCACAGGCGAGGGCGAAGACAACACCAAGCTCCTCGGGTAAACACACACACATCTACACACACACACATACACCTACTCTTATCTCTGAGCTCTGCTTTTTGTTTTAAATACAAATCCATTACAAATCCATTCATTAGTTTACCTTTGGTCCACAGTTCAGATATTAGTGTGTAACTGATGGCTTCTTTCCCACAGGTTGCCTAATATTGGCAACACCTGCTTCATGAACTCTGCTCTGCAGTGCCTGCTGGGGCTGCCAGCATTTTGCAGAGACATCCTGAGACAGCAGAATATCTGGAGTTCCTCCCCCTCCTCTAAACTGCTATGGTATACAGCCTCGCTCTCACCCTCCTGTCCCACCTGTACACACACTGACCCAAACACCTAGACGCTTATAGTTACAGTACACAAGTTCCGCCTCAATGTATGTGTCAGTGGAAGCTGCTGAGGGGAGGACGGCTCGTAATGATGTCTGAAATGGAGCAAATGGAATGGCATCAAACACATGGAAACAATATGTTTGATGTATTTGATAGCATTCCACTGATTCCGAACCAGCCATTACCACGAACCCTTCCTCCCCAATTAAGGTGCCATCAACCTCCTGTGGTATGTATGTATGTATCTATCTATCTATCTATCTATCTATCTATCTATCTATCTATCTATCTATCTATCTATCTATCTATCTATCTATCTATCTATCTATCTATCTATCTATCTATCTATCTCTCTGTATGTATGTATGTATGTATGTATGTATGTATGTATGTATGTATGTATGTATGTATGTATGTATGTTTGTATGTATCTATCTATCTATCTATCTATGTATGTATGGATGGATGGATGGATGAATGGATATATATTGTCCTTCGTACACTCTTAGTGTCTCATATGATTTTTAAGATAAAACCACACCCAACTCAGCTTCTGATTAACACCAGAGATGATTTCCTGTCACAGTCAGGAATCAGTTGAATCATATTTGATCAGAAGTTAAAGTAGAAGCACAGAGCTAATCTGTGGCCAAGGTGAGAGAGTGAAACCTGAATGCATGCTCTTTGTCTCCGTCCACAGCTGCATTGCCGAGTTACATCAGGCCAGGCTTTCTGGAGGCACTGTTAATGCTAAGAACAAGGAAAATAAGAAAATCCTTCAAACAGTCAAGCGCTGTCTTTCCGTTGTCAATGAGGACTATGAGGACGACAATGAACAGGTAAGATATTATTTGCTAAAAGACTCACTTAACAATAAACCTGGGACACGTGACAGTGTTTTTCCCCAGCTCTGTTTCAGTTGTAGTTGTTGATGTATTTTCTGCTTCTTTCCCATTCTTCTCTTAGGATGCCCATGAATGTGTGTTGCTTCTCCTCTTTCAGCTGAAGGAGGAGGGTATGGCATTAAAGGGCTCACCAGAGCCATACACCTGCCCTGTGAAGCAGTTAGAATTCAAGCTGAAGACTTCCCGTACCTGCACCAGGTAACAGCTGTCATTTGTATACGGTGTACCTTGATGTCATCATCACATTTGTGAGGAGGTTTAATGTCAGCATAATATGCAGGATACAGAGGTAAAGCATTAAGATAGTGTGTAGAGGATCAAAAGGTTTGTGTTGGATAGCTGATGCATTTCTCTCCGTACTTCTGAAGCTGTGGAGTTATAGTGTATGGTCAGGAGGATTACAATCACTTGTCCCTGAGCCTGAGCCATTACCTGCCACACAGCCTGGACCTCTACTTTAAGGTCAGCACTTAGCTTAAACCAAGAGTTAGTATGTCAAGGAACACTATCATTAATGTCATAATGTTCATAATTGTATTGCTATCCTTTGTCACCTAGCCATCTGCGTTAGAGTGTGCATGCAGGGTGTGCTCAGGCAGCATGGCATCTGTGACTATGCACTTCCTCACGCTGCCCCGGTGAGTCCCCCCATCATCATCTCAGATTACAATTGACAGTCCTGATCTAACTCACCAAACTGGGTTATTGAATTGAGTACAAGACTGATTCCTTTGTCTGTGTGAATGCCTACCTGGTCGTCCGTCCGTCCGCCCGCCCGCCCGCCCGCCCGCCCGCCCGCCCGTCTGTCTGTCTGTCTGTCTGTCTGTCTGTCTGTCTGTCTGTCTGCCCTGCCTGCCTGTCTGTCTCTGAGCAGGGTCCTAATGCTTCATATCAAGCGATTTACTGCAGGCGACTGGGAGCCAAAGAAGGTGGATGATCCCATGTCCATCCCTGCAGAAATAACCCTCCCAGCCGTATGTGGGAAGACAGCCCATGTCCAGTATGGAGCCAGGTTGGTTTACACTCTGTTTGGGGACATTGCACATTGAGTAGCCAACACACACCATGATTTTCACACACTAGATATTTATTTTCAATGCCATCAATTTACACAGGGCAAGCTCCCTGGGGAAAAACAACATGGACAACAAACCTGCAAACTCCCCGAAAGGCACCCTTGATAGACCAGGTAGGACATTGTGTTACTGACATCATGCATAATACCCTCTCATGAAACAGGACTGTTGAGGAAAGCAAGTCGGAAGCTGAAGTTAAGAGTATATTTGTTGATAGGTTTCCACTTCACTTTCTGGTTTGTATTTACACTATATTTGATATACCCCCACCAGCTTCAAATTCCTCTGACCAGCTAGAGAAACCAGCTGACAGTGAGGAAAAGCAGCAGGCAGCCGCTGTGGTGAGGAGAGAGAGAGAGAGAGAGAGAGAGAGAGAGAGAGAGAGAGAGAGAGAGAGAGAGAGAGAGAGAGGGAGAAATAGAACAGATAACAGATAATTAGATCCAGTTGAGATAGTTGAGATAGTGGGCGGATCAAGATAAGGCAGTTATAGAAGGCACCCCTATCCTGTAGACAAAATAACAATCCTATTATTAAATGTGTTTCCTTACAGAGACACCAGCCAGACAATATCTACAAATTGTCAAGTGTGATCTCACATCTGGGAGACAACATGTATACAGGTATGCAGGCATGCAGGTATGCAGGCACGCAGGTATGCAGGCACGCACACACAATTATGAAAGCTAAATGTACACTCAATTTTGTTTCCCTTGTTCCCTAGGCCACTACATCAGTGATGTTTTGGACAGCCGTGGCAGTGGGTGGCTCTGCCTGGATGACGCACATGTCTTGAGGACAGATGAGGCCACTGTGCTGAAGGCGATTGCACAGACTGCCTACATCCTGTTCTATGTCTGCAGGTAAGGCTCTAGGCCACAAATTTGAGAAGAATGTCACAAATGGAGTCAATGACGACAATCAGTCCCTTTCACCTGTAATCCCTCTGTATGTGTTATTTTTCAGACATTGTATGTACATGTAAGATCTCCCTGTCATTTCTCATTGAAGTGGAGCAGGTGAAGGAGACCAGGCCCCTCACTACCAGGAGAAGGATCAGGAGAACCCATCATTAAACTCAGGGAGATGCACAGCGCTCAGGGACCACCTGGAGTAGCACCTACCACACACCAAGAAACATCAGATTAATCGAATTAGGCTGCCCTACACCACCCTCAACTGCCTTAGACCACCATAAAGCTGCCCTAGACCACCATCAGGCTGCCCATCACCACCATCAAGCTGCCCTAGACCACCATCAGACTGCCCTACACCACCATCAAGCTGCCCTAGACCACCATCAAGCTGCCCTACACCACCATCAAGCTGCCCTAGACCTCCATCAAGCTGCCCTACACCACCATCAAGCTGCCCTACACCACCATCAAGCTGCCCTAAACCACCATCAACTGCCTTAGACCACCATCAAGCTGCCCTAGACCACCATCAATTCTCCCTACACCACCATCAGACTATCTTTCACCACCATCAAGCTGCCCTAGACCACCATCAGACTATCCTAGACCATTAGGACATCACGCTGCCCTAAACCACCTAGACACCAAGCTGCCCTAGACCACCAGAACACCAGGCTGCCCTAGACCACCAGAAGACCAGGCTGCCCTAGACCACCTGGACATCAGGCTGCCCTAAACCACCTAGACACCAAGCTGCCCTAGACCACCAGAACACCAGGCTGCCCTAGACCACCTGGACATCAGGCTGCCCTAGACCACCAGGCTGCCCTAGACCACCAGAAGAAACAGCCTACACCACAAAGCATGCACGCACTCTAGGCCATCTACTGTATGTTTACAATTATATAAATATAAAACATCTCACCGACCTAGTGCAATTAATGTTATTTTACTGTACATGGTAGTGAATAAATGTACCTACAGTGCATTCAGAAAGTATTCAGATCCCTTGACTTTTTCCTCATTTAGTTAAGTTACAGCCTTATTCTAAAATGGATTAATTTATTTTTTCTTCTTCTCATCAATCTACCCCAGAATGACAGCAAAAACAGGTTTTTAGATTTTTTTGCAAATTTATCAAGAAAACATAAAGCTAAACTATCACATTTACATAAGAATTCAGACCCTTTACTCAGTACTTTGTTGAAGCATCTTTGGCAGCGATTACAGCCTCAAGTTTTCTTGGGTATGACGCTATAAGCTTAGCACATCTGTATTTGGGGAGTTTCTCTCATTCTTCTCTGCAGATCCTCTCAAGCTCTGTCGGGTTGGATGGGGAGCATCGCTGCACAGCTATTTTCAGGTCTCCAGAGATGTTCAATCAGGTTCAAGTCCGGGCTCTGGCTGGGCCACTCAAGGACATTCAGAGACTTGTCCCCAAGCCACCCCTGCGTTGTCTTGGCTGTGTGCTAAGGGTCGTTGTCCTGTTGGAAGGTGAACCTTCGCCCCAGTCTGAGATCCTGAACGCTCTGGAGCTGGTTTTCATCAAGCATCTCTCTGTACTTTGTGCCGTTCATCTTTCCCTCGATTCTGACTAGTCTACCAGTCCCTGCTGCTGAAAAACATCCCCACAGCATGATGCTGCCATCACCATGCTTCACCGTAGAAATGGTGCCAGGTTTCCTCCAGACATGGCGAATGGCATTCAGGCCAAAGAGTTCAATCATCAGGTTCCTGATAGCTCAGTTTGGCCAGGCGGCCAGCTCTAGGAGTCTTTGGGGTTCCAAACTTCTTCCATTTAGGAATGATGGAGGACAATTCCTTCGACCTCAGGGTTTGGGTTTTGTTCTGACATGCACTGTGAACTGGGACCTTATATAGACCTTTCTTATACAGGCCTTTCTAATCGACCTGGCCGGGGTATCCTGGAAGGATATTGATCTCATCCCGTCAGTAGAGGATGCCTGGTTATTTTTTTTAAATGCCTTCCTACCCATCTTAAATAAGCATGCCCAATTCAAGAAATTTAGAACCAGGAACATATATAGCCCTTGGTTCTCCCCAGACCTGACTGCCCTTAACCAACACAAAAACATACTATGGCATTCTGCATTAGCATCGACCAGCCCCCATGATATGCAGCTGTTCAGGGAAGCTAGAAACCAGTATACACAGGCAGTTAGAAAAGCCAAGGCTAGCTTTTTCAAGCAGAAATGTGCTTCCTGCAACACTAACTCAAAAAGTTCTGGGACACTGTAAAGTCCATGGAGAATAAGAACACCTCCTCCCAGCTGCCCACTGCACTGAAGATAGGAAATACTGTCACCACTGATAAATCCACTATAATTGAGAATTTCAATAAGCATTTTTCTACGGCTGGCCATGCTTTCCACCTGGTTACTTTCCACCTGGCTCAACAGCACTGCACCCCCCACAGCAACTCGCCCAAGCCTTCCCCATTTCTCCTTCTCCCAAATCCAGTCAGCTGATGTTCTAAAAGAGCTGCAAAATCTGGACCCCTACACATCAGCCGGGCTAGACAATCTGGACCCCTTCTTTCTAAAATGATCTGCCGAAATTGTTGCCACCCCTATTACTAGCCTGTTCAACCTCTCTTTCGTGTCGTCTGAGATTCCCAAAGATTGGAAAGCAGCTGCGGTCATCCCCCTCTTCAAAGGGGGGGACACTCTTGACCCAAACTGCTACAGACCTATATCTATCCTACCCTGCCTTTCTAAGGTCTTCGAAAGCCATGTCAACAAACAGATTACCGACCATTTCGAATCTCACCATACCTTCTCTGCTATGCAATCTGGTTTCAGAGCTGGTCATGGGTGCACCTCAGCCACGCTCAAGGTCCTAAACGATATCTTAACCTCCATCGATAAGAAACATTACTGTGCAGCCGTATTCATTGATCTGGCCAAGGCTTTCGAATCTGTCAATCACCACATCCTCATCGGCAGACTCGACAGCCTTGGTTTCTCAAATGATTGTCTTGCCTGGTTCACCAACTACTTCTCTGATAGAGTTCAATGTGTCAAATCGGAGGGTCTGCTGTCCGGACCTCTGGCAGTCTCTATGGGGGTGCCACAGGGTTAAATTCTTGGACCGACTCTCTTCTCTGTATACATCAATGATGTCGCTCTTGCTGCTGCTCTTTCGGCAATGTCATTTACAAAATAGCCTCCAATACCCTACTCAACAAATTGGATGCAGTCTATCACAGTGCAATCCGTTTTGTCACCAAAGCCCCATATACTACCCACCATTGCGACCTGTACCCTCTCGTTGGCTGGCCCTCGCTTCATACTCGTCGCCAAACCCACTGGCTCCATGTCATCTACAAGACCCTGCTAGGTAAAGTCCCCCCTTATCTCAGCTCGCTGGTCACCATAGCATCACCCACCTGTCGCTCCAGCGGGTATATCTCTAGGGTCACCCCCAAAACCAATTCTTTCTTTGGCCGCCTCTCCTTCCAGTTCTCCGCTGCCAATGACTGGAACGAACTACAAAAATCTCTGAAACTGGAAACACTTATCTCCCTCACTAGCTTTAAGCACCAACTGTCAGAGCAGCTCACAGATTACTGCACCTGTACATAGCCCACCTATAATTTAGCCCAAACAACTACTATTTTCCTACTGTATTTATGTTATTTATTTATTTTGCTCCTTTGCACCCCATTATTTTTATTTCTACTTTTCACATTCTTCCACTGCAAATCTACCATTCCAGTGTTTTACTTGCTATATTGTATTTACTTTGACACCATGGCCTTTTTTTGCCTTTACCTCCCTTATCTCACCTCATTTGCTCACATCGTATATAGACTTGTTTATACTGTATTATTGACTGTATGTTTGTTTTACTCCATGTGTAAGTCTGTGTTGTTGTATGTGTCGAACTGCTTTGCTTTATCTTGGCCAGGTCGCAATTGTAAATGAGAACTTGTTCTCAACTTGCCTACCTGGTTAAATAAAGGTGAAATCAAAAATAAATAAAATAAATAGACAGGTGTGTTCCGTTCCAAACCTTGTACAATCATGTACAAGTATTTCTTTTTTTTATTTTGTATAAATTTGCTACAATGTCTAAAAACCTGTCTTCACTTTGTCATTATGGGGTATTGTGTGTAGATTGATGATTTTTTATATCCATTTTGAATAAGGCTGTAACATAACAACATGTGGAAAAAGTCAAGGGGTGTGAATACGATCTGAATGCACTGTATAAGAGGCAATCTCTATCATTCATTCATGTTGGGTAAAAAGAGGAAAAAGTTAATATTACAACAATATTGTGTGTCTGTGCACAGTCTATCTACGCACTCCCTCAGGGTTTTAATGTAACCACAAATACAATGAAGTAATGGAACAATGAATGGCAATGTAACATAGACCATACATCACATATCAGTTTGGAGACAGTCTTGACCCACAACTACTGTGGGAAAGACTAAGAGGACATCAATGTGTTGCACAAGAAATATAGAAGAAAAACAATATTTTTCTATAATGGATATGTTTATTGGTCTTTTACAACAACAACAAAAAAAGTCTAGAAATACAAGAAATAAAAGGAGATAATGAATACCTGGTCGTCAACAGCCAGTCCTAATAATAACAACCTTCAGGATGTTAAAGCTTTGAACCCAATGAAATTCTACTTTCTGCCTGGCAGACAGAAGGCTCCATAAATCATTCTGTTATAACACTGGTTCACACCAACACGATGGGAGAGGTGCTTATGGTATAATATGACACTAAAGCTATGAAACTGGTTCAAACACTATACACTTTTTTCCCCCTCATGTCTTTATTGAGAAGTGTCTTTCAAAAGAAACAGATAAACCTTTTTTTCCCCCAATTTGTTCTGGCTTAAAATAATAATAAAGGCCTCAAATATGTAATTAGTCATTTACAAAATGGTCATTTATGTTTAACATTTAATAATCAAGGCATCAACAAGTGTGCATATTCAAATTGAATGATTGCTCTACCCTGAACCACTGAATTAAAACCAACGCTCTAACACTCAATAAAACTTCAATAAAACATGAATTACCCTTCTGTAAATCATGCTAATATTATTCAGCCATTTGAAATGCATTGAAATGAAGGTGACACGAGATGTCAAAGAGACCTTTTTGAGTTAAGTATTTTGTACATGGTACAGAAAACATAACTGAATAGCCAGAATTATACATAGCAATATTATAGTATGTCAAGCACACATTTGGGCTGTCTTTCTAAAAAAAAGGGCCTTTGCTCCAAGTCTGACAAACCTAATTCCACACATTATCGTACACCACTTAAAGTAGATTGATATGTCAAATATAAAATGGTGGGTTATTGGACAAGGTTATATTGGTCAAGTTAACAGGGTCTTTTGCTGGTCATATATATAGGGGGAATGCTGAGGCAACATGGCGTGGTACAATCTAATTCACTACAAACCTGCTACCAAAGAGTTAGTCACATAGTTATTTTTATACTAAACTAAGTGGATTGCAGTATCTCTATGACAGTGGTGGTTTTGATGAAAAAAATTTGGTGTGATCGTCATTTAGGCTACCATTTAAAAATAATTCCCTTGCTTATGCTGTGCTTTGTTTTACATATCCTGGTCCAATACTGTACAATCATGAAAGACACATGTTTTTACCGACTTGTGTGCAGTCGTCCACCTGTGTGCCAGTAAACCAGCTGAAATGACAGTGGTTAATTCTAGCTAGAGGGCTGTTTGATTCTAATGGCTGTTCCAGGGAAGTAGCTTAACATAATTATGGTAAACTCCTGCTATTTGTTTTCGAGTGCCTATGCACACTCAGACGCCTATGCAATAAAAATGCACTATTATCTGCAATTGATGTTAAAAACGAATCCAAGGCTTGATGTGCGGTATATTCATATGGAGGAGGTGATGGATTTGCTTGGCCCTGCAGCTTGCCATAGAGGGGTAAGGCAGAGTAGTGGGGTCCACTGCTGGTGTCTGGGGTTAGGAGGACAGGGGTAAGGTTTGGGCTGTAGGGAGCGCGTCTACTCTGGTTGGGGAGCTGCTGGCGTCTCGTTGGCATTGGCGTCCGTGGTTTTGTTTTCCACCTCATCGTCGGATAGGAGGTCGAGCGATGTTCCCTCCACCTGCAGCTGACGCCTGCCCGAGCGGCTGGAGGAGAAACTGATGGGGCCTCCACGCCTTCAGGGGACAGAGGGGGCCAGGAGAGGTATTAGTAACGAGGACCATCAATTTGGCCAATATACACAACTGTTTGTGTGTGTGTGGGGGGGGGCTCTAAATACCTGAGGCGGCTCTTGAGTGTGTTGACCTCACGGCTGAGACCCTCGCTGCTCTCAGTGGCATCGTCCAGCTCCCTCTGCAGCTTCCTGCGGTAGGCGTTGGCACGTGCTCCTCAAGCTGCCTCTTCAGCTGTTTCATACGAGAGTTGGCCTTCTCACTCTGACCCAGCCAGGTGTCACAACAGACATCAACAATGATGAACAGTCAATACTAATACTTACAATACTCAGCATTCCTATGGTCCAGTGGTTACTGGAATTAACCTACTGTAGGAAAGACTCCAATCCTAAATCTTCACACCTATCCAATCCTGTCCCACCTTTACAAGTTGTACTGAATTGGATAGAAATCCTTCTTTAGCTGTGGAACATCTTAAAAATGGACTATGCAGAATTCACCTAATTTCTGTTTGTGCCAAAACAAGCAGTCATTGTGTAGAGAATCCATAACCAAAAATCTATATATTTTCAGCTGTTGTACAAAACCGAAAGTAAAAGACGCAAAAACTAAACTAAAAGCATAGAAATGGAGCACTTAGAACGGATCTATCGCTTCTTAGACTTGTTTTCAATGAGAATTAAATATCTATAACTCAAATTTCTATGTTAATTTGGTTAAGTCTCCCAAAAAGTGACATATTGTAGCTTTAATATCTGGGACGTCCAAACTTCCGTGACAAGCTCCTCACCTGTTCCTTGTACTGGTCGGAATGGCGGCGCTCGTCCTCCACCTGCATGCACACCTCCTTCAGCTTCTTCTCTGTCCATCTCACAAGCTTATTGGCCGCTGCTCGCTCCCTGATAGGAGGACAGAGGAATGAGGTCATAGGACAGTTAGAGCACCACAGGAACCGCACTGTAACAAAGGCTGTCAGTCATAGATCTTCAAGTACATCTCTTAAGATTGCTTTTGACTCATTACATTAATCACGTTAAGATTTAGATCACATTCAAGAACCTCTCTTCCAACGGGCTTAGCTTGTTCTAAGGCTCATGGCTCAAGGCTCATGAACTCCTCCTGAGTCTTGGTCTCCTATTTCACCTTGTCTAATAAGGTATGGAGTTGTTATAAGAGAGTTGCTGTGTTTCTACCTTAGCCTCCTGCTCCAGCTGCTCCTCCAGCTGCAGTATCTTGGCCTCCAGGGCGGTGATGGAGGCCTTGAACTGGCTCTTCACGGAACCCTCCAGCTCGCCCAGCTTGGCCCTCAAGTCCTTGTTTTGCCTCTCCAGCTGCTGGTGCGCATTTTCACTCTTCTGGGCCATGCTGCGCTCTGCCACAAGCTCCAGGGTCAGGGTGTCCACCTGGGGGAGGAGAGGGGGAAGAGAGAGGTGGAGAGAGGAAAACAGGGAATGAAGGAGAGAGGGGAAAGTGAGAGAGAGATAAGGGTACTTTTTATGGTAGGGCTGAATAATGGATTGTTCCATGGTGGTAGTAGGATCTACAATCTACTCTGCGAGAACAAATGATGCTTGCATTTATGTCATGATCTGTTGACAGTTGTGACTGGTGTGGTAGTGACCAACTGGGTTTACAGAACAGCAAATATACAACAAATGCACTAACGTTAGTATTTTTGTTTAGTTTACAGTCACTAGGCAGAGTGGCAACTTTTCAATGAGGTACGGTCAGAGATTAATAGATCCTTTTGTGTTAAAGTGCTCCTAACAGTATACGCTGATGAAGACAGCTTGTCGGTCGGAAAGGTTGGACATTAGGTTATTAAATTATTGAGTCTGCGCTAGAGTGTGCAGCTCTCCCTTTCTTTTTCAAAGGTCCTCCTAACAACCATTGCAAAGCTACATTCGATCTGTATCAGATGAGCGTAAACTGAAGTGAAATAGGCATTTTACTTTCCATAATAAAATGTTTCTCTTAAGTATCTTAAAAAGATAGAAGCTAATAAATATGTTTTATGTTTACTGTATATTGTATAGGCTGTAAATGTGTCTTTATGTTTGTCTATTGCTGGCAGCACCAATTCATCGAGTCAAATTCTGTGAATGTGTGAATGTAGGCCACTTGGCTAATAAAAGTTGTTTTGATTCTGATAGACAGTAACATTACTTTGAATGTCCTAGCCTCTTCCCATATCCCATACAATCACGCGTCATTGGCCCAGGGAGCGTGGGAGAAAGATAATCCAATGTTTTCTCAATAAAAAACAGGTGTAATGGCAAGAACCTAGTTATTTTGTATATTTTATGAAATAGGAATAACTCTGAATACATGCTAAATTCATTTAGTAAATTATTTTTCAACATTTTGGTGTGTGTGATTTGTTGGCTATTTACGCTGGTAACGCGTAGACAGGCGCATCATAATTTGGTTTATGACATCACAATGTGAAATAGGCAACATATTTTGATGTTCTGCAAACTAAGGCACAGTCTACAAATACACTGAAATGGGATGTTTGTGTTGCTGTAAAAAGGTATGTGTCAATTCTGGGCTAGAATTTGTCTAATTCTGTTACAATTTAGAGTATATTCTATTCTTTTCAGCTATTACTAGTTGTTTCATTGTCTATTTATGTGTGCCAAATAGCAGGATTTGGGACAGAGGGTATAACTGTATGGTTACAATGGTTTTATTTTTATAAACATGTATTTTTGCTATTTGTTAGCCTATGATACAAAATTCAATATGATTGGGCGACAAGTTCTTTATTTTATGGTCAGATCACGTGGTTTGGGTGTGACATTTGCTGCTAGTTCAAATATAACATATATAATGTTTCTCCAAACAGAAAAAGAAGTGCAGAGTTCGCCTCGGGATTGGGAGCCGCTGTCCATCGCCGTTCCCAATCCCACCCAAACTGACGTCATTGGATGCCAGCATGGTAACTGCGTCAGTTTGGAAAAACCGGGAGAAGAAGAACGTAAAGGATCACCACCAACTTGATTCTTCCTTTGTCTCTTCTTTCCATTTGAAACCTTCTACAACATCTCTGACGCCCCTCGACCCCTTGTCTGGCCGAACACCAATCGGCACTCCATCCCCCTCACCCCCTGGATCCCCTGCCAGATCCCCTTCCACTCTCTCCAAGTTCTTCGGCCTCTCTTCCCTCTCCTCTCTAAACATGTCATCTCTCTCTTCTTCTTCTTCTTCTTCAGTGGAAGGATCACAGACCTCCTCCACTTTTAGTGTTTCTTCTGTTTCCCTGGCAGTCTCAACTCAGTTATCCTCCTCTGGAACTCCCCCCAGTCCTGCCTGCCCTTCCTCCACAACTCACGTCTCCTCCCCTGCCCCCCAGTCCTCCTCTCCAAACCCCCTGCACCGCCATGGAGAGACCAACAAAGACAGTGAGACTGCCAGGTACTGCAGCCTGATATCAAATTTCATGCCAACCAACACCATTAAATTGAAATGAAAAAGCCAATATAATATAGCTAACCTAATGCATATGTCTGTGTGTCTTTACAGAGATCTTATGAGCTCTGAGGTCAAAGAGGTGGGGGCAGTTGTTCCACAGACAAAGAGAATGGTACCCCTATTTGCTGGCATTGCAGGTCTGTAAACGGGTGCCATTTTTTGGTGCTACTTGTCTCAATTCATCTTTGACAAAGCTTCTCTCTTACCGCTCTCCGTCTCTCGGTCTCTCTCTGCAGAGGCCTCCATTGACCTGAAGGCTTCCTCTGTCTCCTTGGAGAGGTAAGTACTGTAGACAATAGCCACCTTCATCTCACTCAACTCTACATAAGAGTGGTCACTCACACCATGACATGGTAAGGAATATCTGTATGCCTGTACATTAAAACAGTGTTCAAACAGACCGATTGGTGTTGAGCCACTGCTACTGAGGCCTCTACCCTGTCTCTCTTCCTCCAGGCCATTGGTCAGGTCTCGGGAAGCCATGGCTCGCCTTCCCAACCTGTTCAGCAAGAGTAGCACCCAGCTGGGGGAGCAGAGCTGCACAGGCGAGGGCGAAGACAACACCAAGCTCCTCGGGTAAACACACACACATCTACACACACACACATACACCTACTCTTATCTCTGAGCTCTGCTTTTTGTTTTAAATACAAATCCATTACAAATCCATTCATTAGTTTACCTTTGGTCCACAGTTCAGATACTAGTGTGTAACTGATGGCTTCTTTCCCACAGGTTGCCTAATATTGGCAACACCTGCTTCATGAACTCTGCTCTGCAGTGCCTGCTGGGGCTGCCAGCATTTTGCAGAGACATCCTGAGACAGCAGAATATCTGGAGTTCCTCCCCCTCCTCTAAACTGCTATGGTATACAGCCTCGCTCTCACCCTCCTGTCCCACCTGTACACACACTGACCCAAACACCTAGACGCTTATAGTTACAGTACACAAGTTCCGCCTCAATGTATGTGTCAGTGGAAGCTGCTGAGGGGAGGACGGCTCGTAATGATGTCTGAAATGGAGCAAATGGAATGGCATCAAACACATGGAAACAATATGTTTGATGTATTTGATAGCATTCCACTGATTCCGAACCAGCCATTACCACGAACCCTTCCTCCCCAATTAAGGTGCCATCAACCTCCTGTGGTATGTATGTATGTTTGTATGTATCCATCCATCTATCTATCTATCTATCTATCTATCTATCTATCTATCTATCTATCTATCTATCTATCTATCTATCTATCTATCTATCTATCTATCTATCTATCTATCTATCTATCTATCTATCTATCTCTGTATGTATGTATGTATGTATGTATGTATGTATGTATGTATGTATGTATGTTTTTATGTATGTATGTATGTATGTATGTTTGTATGTATCTATCTATCTATCTATGTATGTATGGATGGATGGATGGATGAATGGATATATATTGTCCTTCGTACACTCTTAGTGTCTCATATGATTTTTAAGATAAAACCACACCCAACTCAGCTTCTGATTAACACCAGAGATGATTTCCTGTCACAGTCAGGAATCAGTTGAATCATATTTGATCAGAAGTTAAAGTAGAAGCACAGAGCTAATCTGTGGCCAAGGTGAGAGAGTGAAACCTGAATGCATGCTCTTTGTCTCCCTCCACAGCTGCTTTGCCGAGTTACATCAGGCCAGGCTTTCTGGAGGCACTGTTAATGCTAAGAACAAGGAAAATAAGAAAATCCTTCAAACAGTCAAGCGCTGTCTTTCCGTTGTCAATGAGGACTATGAGGACGACAATGAACAGGTAAGATATTATTTGCTAAAAGACTCACTTAACAATAAACCTGGGACACGTGACAGTGTTTTTCCCCAGCTCTGTTTCAGTTGTAGTTGTTGATGTATTTTCTGCTTCTTTCCCATTCTTCTCTTAGGATGCCCATGAATGTGTGTTGCTCCTCCTCTTTCAGCTGAAGGAGGAGGGTATGGCATTAAAGGGCTCACCAGAGCCATACACCTGCCCCGTGAAGCAGTTAGAATTCAAGCTGAAGACTTCCCGTACCTGCACCAGGTAACAGCTGTCATTTGTATACGGTGTACCTTGATGTCATCATCACATTTGTAAGGAGGTTTAATGTCAGCATAATATGCAGGATACAGAGGTAAAGCATTAAGATAGTGTGTAGAGGATCAAAAGGTTTGTGTTGGATAGCTGATGCATTTCTCTCCGTACTTCTGAAGCTGTGGAGTTATAGTGTATGGTCAGGAGGATTACAATCACTTGTCCCTGAGCCTGAGCCATTACCTGCCACACAGCCTGGACCTCTACTTTAAGGTCAGCACTTAGCTTAAACCAAGAGTTAGTATGTCAAGGAACACTATCATTAATGTCATAATGTTCATAATTGTATTGCTATCCTTTGTCACCTAGCCATCTGCGTTAGAGTGTGCATGCAGGGTGTGCTCAGGCAGCATGGCATCTGTGACTATGCACTTCCTCACGCTGCCCCGGTGAGTCCCCCCATCATCATCTCAGATTACAATTGACAGTCCTGATCTAACTCACCAAACTGGGTTATTGAATTGAGTACAAGACTGATTCCTTTGTCTGTGTGAATGCCTACCTGGTCGTCCGTCCGTCCGTCCGCCCGTCCGCCCGTCCGTCCGTCCGTCTGTCTGTCTGTCTGTCTTTGTGAATGCCTGCCTGCCTGTCTGTCTCTGAGCAGGGTCCTAATGCTTCATATCAAGCGATTTACTGCAGGCGACTGGGAGCCAAAGAAGGTGGATGATCCCATGTCCATCCCTGCAGAAATAACCCTCCCAGCCGTATGTGGGAAGACAGCCCATGTCCAGTATGGAGCCAGGTTGGTTTACACTCTGTTTTGGGACATTGCACATTGAGTAGCCAACACACACCATGATTTTCACACACTAGATATTTATTTTCAATGCCATCAATTTACACAGGGCAAGCTCCCTGGGGAAAAACAACATGGACAACAAACCTGCAAACTCCCCGAAAGGCACCCTTGATAGACCAGGTAGGACATTGTGTTACTGACATCATGCACAATACCCTCTCATGAAACAGGACTGTTGAGGAAAGCAAGTCGGAAGCTGAAGTTAAGAGTATATTTGTTGATAGGTTTCCACTTCACTTTCTGGTTTGTATTTACACTATATTTGATATACCCCCACCAGCTTCAAATTCCTCTGACCAGCTAGAGAAACCAGCTGACAGTGAGGAAAAGCAGCAGGCAGCCGCTGTGGTGAGGAGAGAGAGAGAGAGAGAGAGAGAGAGAGAGAGAGAGAGAGAGAGAGAGAGAGAGAGAGAGAGAGAGAGAGAAATAGAACAGATAACAGATAATTAGATCCAGTTGAGATAGTTGAGATAGTGGACGGATCAAGATAAGGCAGTTATAGAAGGCACCCCTATCCTGTAGACAAAATAACAATCCTATTATTAAATGTGTTTCCTTACAGAGACACCAGCCAGACAATATCTACAAATTGTCAAGTGTGATCTCACATCTGGGAGACAACATGTATACAGGTATGCAGGCATGCAGGTATGCAGGCACGCAGGTATGCAGGCACGCACACACAATTATGAAAGCTAAATGTACACTCTATTTTGTTTCCCTTGTTCCCTAGGCCACTACATCAGTGATGTTTTGGACAGCCGTGGCAGTGGGTGGCTCTGCCTGGATGACACACATGTCTTGAGGACAGATGAGGCCACTGTGCTGAAGGCGATTTCACAGACTGCCTACATCCTGTTCTATGTCTGCAGGTAAGGCTCTAGGCCACAAATTTGAGAAGAATGTCACAAATGGAGTCAATGACGACAATCAGTCCCTTTCACCTGTAATCCCTCTGTATGTGTTATTTTTCAGACATTGTATGTACATGTAAGATCTCCCTGTCATTTCTCATTGAAGTGGAGCAGGTGAAGGAGACCAGGCCCCTCACTACCAGGAGAAGGATCAGGAGAACCCATCATTAAACTCAGGGAGAGGCACAGCGCTCAGGGACCACCTGGAGTAGCATCTACCACACACCAAGAAACATCAGATTAATCGAATTAGGCTGCCCTACACCACCCTCAACTGCCTTAGACCACCATAAAGCTGCCCTAGACCACCATCAGGCTGCCCATCACCACCATCAAGCTGCCCTAGACCACCATCAGACTGCCCTACACCACCATCAAGCTGCCCTAGACCACCATCAAGCTGCCCTACACCACCATCAAGCTGCCCTAGACCTCCATCAAGCTGCCCTACACCACCATCAAGCTGCCCTACACCACCATCAAGCTGCCCTAAACCACCATCAACTGCCTTAGACCACCATCAAGCTGCCCTAGACCACCATCAATTCTCCCTACACCACCATCAGACTATCTTTCACCACCATCAAGCTGCCCTAGACCACCATCAGACTATCCGACATCACGCTGCCCTAGACCACCAGAACACCAGGCTGCCCTAGACCACCAGAAGACCAGGCTGCCCTAGACCACCTGGACATCAGGCTGCCCTAGACCACCAGGCTGCCCTAGACCACCAGAAGAAACAGCCTACACCACAAAGCATGTACCCACTCTAGGCCATCTACTGTATGTTTACAATTATATAAATATAAAACATCTCACCGACCGAGTGCAATTAATGTTCTTTTACTGTACATGGTAGTGAATAAATGTACCTACAGTGCATTCAGAAAGTATTCAGATCCCTTGACTTTTTCCTCATTTAGTTAAGTTACAGCCTTCTTCTAAAATGGATTCATTTATTTTTTCTTCTTCTCATCAATCTACCCCAGAATGACAGCAAAAACAGGTTTTTAGATTTTTTTGCAAATTTATCAAGAAAACATAAAGCTAAACTATCACATTTACATAAGAATTCAGACCCTTTACTCAGTACTTTGTTGAAGCATCTTTGGCAGCGATTACAGCCTCAAGTTTTCTTGGGTATGACGCTATAAGCTTAGCACATCTGTATTTGGGGAGTTTCTCTCATTCTTCTCTGCAGATCCTCTCAAGCTCTGTCGGGTTGGATGGGGAGCATCGCTGCACAGCTATTTTCAGGTCTCCAGAGATGTTCAATCAGGTTCAAGTCCGGGCTCTGGCTGGGCCACTCAAGGACATTCAGAGACTTGTCCCCAAGCCACCCCTGCGTTGTCTTGGCTGTGTGCTAAGGGTCGTTGTCCTGTTGGAAGGTGAACCTTCGCCCCAGTCTGAGATCCTGAACGCTCTGGAGCTGGTTTTCATCAAGCTTCTCTCTGTACTTTGTGCCGTTCATCTTTCCCTCGATTCTGACTAGTCTACCAGTCCCTGCTGCTGAAAAACATCCCCACAGCATGATGCTGCCATCACCATGCTTCACCGTAGAAATGGTGCCAGGTTTCCTCCAGACATGGCGAATGGCATTCAGGCCAAAGAGTTCAATCATCAGGTTCCTGATAGCTCAGTTTGGCCAGGCGGCCAGCTCTAGGAGTCTTTGGGGTTCCAAACTTCTTCCATTTAGGAATGATGGAGGACAATTCCTTCGACCTCAGAGTTTGGGTTTTGTTCTGACATGCACTGTGAACTGGGACCTTATATAGACCTTTCTTATACAGGCCTTTCTAATCGACCTGGCCGGGGTATCCTGGAAGGATATTGATCTCATCCCGTCAGTAGAGGATGCCTGGTTATTTTTTTTAAATGCCTTCCTACCCATCTTAAATAAGCATGCCCCATTCAAGAAATTTAGAACCAGGAACATATATAGCCCTTGGTTCTCCCCAGACCTGACTGCCCTTAACCAACACAAAAACATACTATGGCATTCTGCATTAGCATCGACCAGCCCCCGTGATATGCAGCTGTTCAGGGAAGCTAGAAACCAGTATACACAGGCAGTTAGAAAAGCCAAGGCTAGCTTTTTCAAGCAGAAATGTGCTTCCTGCAACACTAACTCAAAAAGTTCTGGGACACTGTAAAGTCCATGGAGAATAAGAACACCTCCTCCCAGCTGCCCACTGCACTGAAGATAGGAAATACTGTCACCACTGATAAATCCACTATAATTGAGAATTTCAATAAGCATTTTTCTACGGCTGGCCATGCTTTCCACCTGGTTACTTTCCACCTGGCTCAACAGCACTGCACCCCCCACAGCAACTCGCCCAAGCCTTCCCCATTTCTCCTTCTCCCAAATCCAGTCAGCTGATGTTCTAAAAGAGCTGCAAAATCTGGACCCCTACACATCAGCCGGGCTAGACAATCTGGACCCCTTCTTTCTAAAATGATCTGCCGAAATTGTTGCCACCCCTATTACTAGCCTGTTCAACCTCTCTTTCGTGTCGTCTGAGATTCCCAAAGATTGGAAAGCAGCTGCGGTCATCCCCCTCTTCAAAGGGGGGGACACTCTTGACCCAAACTGCTACAGACCTATATCTATCCTACCCTGCCTTTCTAAGGTCTTCGAAAGCCAAGTCAACAAACAGATTACCGACCATTTCGAATCTCACCATACCTTCTCTGCTATGCAATCTGGCTTCAGAGCTGGTCATGGGTGCACCTCAGCCACGCTGAAGGTCCTAAACAATATCTTAACCACCATCGATAAGAAACATTACTGTGCAGCCGTATGCATTGATCTGGCCAAGGCTTTCGACTCTGTCAATCACCACATCCTCATCGGCAGACTCGACAGCCTTGGTTTCTCAAATGATTGTCTTGCCTGGTTCACCAACTACTTCTCTGATAAAGTTCAGTGTGTCCAATCGGAGGGTCTGCTGTCCGGACCTCTGGCAGTCTCTATGGGGGTGCCACAGGGTTAAATTCTTGGACCGACTCTCTTCTCTGTATACATCAATGATGTCGCTCTTGCTGCTGGTGAGTCTCTGATCCACCTCTACGCAGACGACACCATTCTGTATACGTCTGGCCCTTCTTTGGACACTGTGTTAACAACCCTCCAGGCAAGCTTCAATACCATACAACTCTCCTTCCGTGGCCTCCAATTGCTCTTAAATACAAGTAAAACATTAAATGCATGCTCTTCAACCGATCGCTGCCTGCACCTGCCCGCCTGTCCAACATCACTACTCTGGACGGTTCTGACTTAGAATACGTGGACAACTACAAATACCTAGGTGTCTGGTTGGACTGTAAACTCTCCTTCCAGACCCACATCAAACATCTCCATTCCAAAGTTAAATCTAGAATTGGCTTCCTATTTCGCAACAAAGCATTCTTCACTCATGCTGCCAAACATACCCTTGTAAAACTGACCATCCTACCATCCTCGACTTTGGCGATGTCATTTACAAAATAGCCTCCAATACCCTACTCAACAAATTGGATGCAGTCTATCACAGTGCAATCCGTTTTGTCACCAAAGCCCCATATACTACCCACCATTGCGACCTGTACCCTCTCGTTGGCTGGCCCTCGCTTCATACTCGTCGCCAAACCCACTGGCTCCATGTCATCTACAAGACCCTGCTAGGTAAAGTCCCCCCTTATCTCAGCTCGCTGGTCACCATAGCATCACCCACCTGTAGCACGCGCTCCAGCGGGTATATCTCTAGGGTCACCCCCAAAACCAATTCTTTCTTTGGCCGCCTCTCCTTCCAGTTCTCCGCTGCCAATGACTGGAACGAACTACAAAAATCTCTGAAACTGGAAACACTTATCTCCCTCACTAGCTTTAAGCACCAACTGTCAGAGCAGCTCACAGATTACTGCACCTGTACATAGCCCACCTATAATTTAGCCCAAACAACTACTATTTCCCTACTGTATTTATGTTATTTATTTATTTTGCTCCTTTGCACCCCATTATTTTTATTTCTACTTTTCACATTCTTCCACTGCAAATCTACCATTCCAGTGTTTTACTTGCTATATTGTATTTACTTTGACACCATGGCCTTTTTTTGCCTTTACCTCCCTTATCTCACCTCATTTGCTCACATCGTATATAGACTTGTTTATACTGTATTATTGACTGTATGTTTGTTTTACTCCATGTGTAAGTCTGTGTTGTTGTATGTGTCGAACTGCTTTGCTTTATCTTGGCCAGGTCGCAATTGTAAATGAGAACTTGTTCTCAACTTGCCTACCTGGTTAAATAAAGGTGAAATCAAAAATAAATAAAATAAATAGACAGGTGTGTTCCGTTCCAAACCTTGTACAATCATGTACAAGTATTTCTTTTTTTATTTTGTATAAATTTGCTACAATGTCTAAAAACCTGTCTTCACTTTGTCATTATGGGGTATTGTGTGTAGATTGATGATTTTTTATATCCATTTTGAATAAGGCTGTAACATAACAACATGTGGAAAAAGTCAAGGGGTGTGAATACGATCTGAATGCACTGTATAAGAGGCAATCTCTATCATTCATTCATGTTGGGTAAAAAGAGGAAAAAGTTAATATTACAACAATATTGTGTGTCTGTGCACAGTCTATCTACGCACTCCCTCAGGGTTTTAATGTAACCACAAATACAATGAAGTAATGGAACAATGAATGGCAATGTAACATAGACCATACATCACATATCAGTTTGGAGACAGTCTTGACCCACAACTACTGTGGGAAAGACTAAGAGGACATCAATGTGTTGCACAAGAAATATAGAAGAAAAACAATATTTTTCTATAATGGATATGTTTATTGGTCTTTTACAACAACAACAAAAAAAGTCTAGAAATACAAGAAATAAAAGGAGATAATGAATACCCGGTCGTCAACAGCCAGTCCACTAATAATAACAACCTTCAGGATGTTAAAGCTTTGAACCCAATGAAATTCTACTTTCTGCCTGGCAGACAGAAGGCTCCATAAATCATTCTGTTATAACACTGGTTCACACCAACACGATGGGAGAGGTGCTTATGGTATAATATGACACTAAAGCTATGAAACTGGTTCAAACACTATACACTTTTTTCCCCCTCATGTCTTTATTGAGAAGTGTCTTTCAAAAGAAACAGATAAACCTTTTTTTCCCCCAATTTGTTCTGGCTTAAAATAATAATAAAGGCCTCAAATATGTAATTAGTCATTTACAAAATGGTCATTTATGTTTAACATTTAATAATCAAGGCATCAACAAGTGTGCATATTCAAATTGAATGATTGCTCTACCCTGAACCACTGAATTAAAACCAACGCTCTAACACTCAATAAAACTTCAATAAAACATGAATTACCCTTCTGTAAATCATGCTAATATTATTCAGCCATTTGAAATGCATTGAAATGAAGGTGACACGAGATGTCAAAGAGACCTTTTTGAGTTAAGTATTTTGTACATGGTACAGAAAACATAACTGAATAGCCAGAATTATACATAGCAATATTATAGTATGTCAAGCACACATTTGGGCTGTCTTTCTAAAAAAAAGGGCCTTTGCTCCAAGTCTGACAAACCTAATTCCACACATTATCGTACACCACTTAAAGTAGATTGATATGTCAAATATAAAATGGTGGGTTATTGGACAAGGTTATATTGGTCAAGTTAACAGGGTCTTTTGCTGGTCATATATATAGGGGGAATGCTGAGGCAACATGGCGTGGTACAATCTAATTCACTACAAACCTGCTACCAAAGAGTTAGTCACATAGTTATTTTTATACTAAACTAAGTGGATTGCAGTATCTCTATGACAGTGGTGGTTTTGATGAAAAAAATTTGGTGTGATCGTCATTTAGGCTACCATTTAAAAATAATTCCCTCGCTTATGCTGTGCTTTGTTTTACATATCCTGGTCCAATACTGTACAATCATGAAAGACACATGTTTTTACCGACTTGTGTGCAGTCGTCCACCTGTGTGCCAGTAAACCAGCTGAAATGACAGTGGTTAATTCTAGCTAGAGGGCTGTTTGATTCTAATGGCTGTTCCAGGGAAGTAGCTTAACATAATTATGGTAAACTCCTGCTATTTGTTTTCGAGTGCCTATGCACACTCAGACGCCTATGCAATAAAAATGCACTATTATCTGCAATTGATGTTAAAGACGAATCCAAGGCTTGATGTGCGGTATATTCATATGGAGGAGGTGATGGATTTGCTTGGCCCTGCAGCTTGCCATAGAGGGGTAAGGCAGAGTAGTGGGGTCCACTGCTGGTGTCTGGGGTTAGGAGGACAGGGGTAAGGTTTGTGGGGGCGGAGGCCATGCTGCGTGTGGGGTAAGGTTTGGGCTGTAGGGAGCGCGTCTACTCTGGTTGGGGAGCTGCTGGCGTCTCGTTGGCATTGGCGTCCGTGGTTTTGTTTTCCACCTCATCGTCGGATAGGAGGTCGAGCGATGTTCCCTCCACCTGCAGCTGACGCCTGCCCGAGCGGCTGGAGGAGAAACTGATGGGGCCTCCACGCCTTCAGGGGACAGAGAGGTATTAGTAACGAGGACCATCAATTTGGCCAATATACACAACTGTTTGTGTGTGTGTGGGGGGGGGCTCTAAATACCTGAGGCGGCTCTTGAGTGTGTTGACCTCACGGCTGAGACCCTCGCTGCTCTCAGTGGCATCGTCCAGCTCCCTCTGCAGCTTCCTGCGGTAGGCGTTGGCACGTGCTCCTCAAGCTGCCTCTTCAGCTGTTTCATACGAGAGTTGGCCTTCTCACTCTGACCCAGCCAGGTGTCACAACAGACATCAACAATGATGAACAGTCAATACTAATACTTACAATACTCAGCATTCCTATGGTCCAGTGGTTACTGGAATTAACCTACTGTAGGAAAGACTCCAATCCTAAATCTTCACACCTATCCAATCCTGTCCCACCTTTACAAGTTGTACTGAATTGGATAGAAATCCTTCTTTAGCTGTGGAACATCTTAAAAATGGACTATGCAGAATTCACCTAATTTCTGTTTGTGCCAAAACAAGCAGTCATTGTGTAGAGAATCCATAACCAAAAATCTATATATTTTCAGCTGTTGTACAAAACCGAAAGTAAAAGACGCAAAAACTAAACTAAAAGCATAGAAATGGAGCACTTAGAACGGATCTATCGCTTCTTAGACTTGTTTTCAATGAGAATTAAATATCTATAACTCAAATTTCTATGTTAATTTGGTTAAGTCTCCCAAAAAGTGACATATTGTAGCTTTAATATCTGGGACGTCCAAACTTCCGTGACAAGCTCTTCACCTGTTCCTTGTACTGGTCGGAATGGCGGCGCTCGTCCTCCACCTGCATGCACACCTCCTTCAGCTTCTTCTCTGTCCATCTCACAAGCTTATTGGCCGCTGCTCGCTCCCTGATAGGAGGACAGAGGAATGAGGTCATAGGACAGTTAGAGCACCACAGGAACCGCACTGTAACAAAGGCTGTCAGTCATAGATCTTCAAGTACATCTCTTAAGATTGCTTTTGACTCATTACATTAATCACGTTAAGATTTAGATCACATTCAAGAACCTCTCTTCCAACGGGCTTAGCTTGTTCTAAGGCTCATGGCTCAAGGCTCATGAACTTGGTCTCCTATTTCAAAGTCCTCCAAAGTCTTGGTCTCCTATTTCACCTTGTCTAATAAGGTATGGAGTTGTTATAAGAGAGTTGCTGTGTTTCTACCTTAGCCTCCTGCTCCAGCTGCTCCTCCAGCTGCAGTATCTTGGCCTCCAGGGCGGTGATGGAGGCCTTGAACTGGCTCTTCACGGAACCCTCCAGCTCGCCCAGCTTGGCCCTCAAGTCCTTGTTCTGCCTCTCCAGCTGCTGGCGCGCATTTTCACTCTTCTGGGCCATGCTGCGCTCTGCCACAAGCTCCAGGGTCAGGGTGTCCACCTGGGGGAGGAGAGGGGGAAGAGAGAGGTGGAGAGAGGAAAACAGGGAATGAAGGAGAGAGGGGAAAGTGAGAGAGAGATAAGGGTACTTTTTATGGTAGGGCTGAATAATGGATTGTTCCATGGTGGTAGTAGGATCTACAATCTACTCTGCGAGAACAAATGATGCTTGCATTTATGTCATGATCTGTTGACAGTTGTGACTGGTGTGGTAGTGACCAACTGGGTTTACAGAACAGCAAATATACAACAAATGCACTAACGTTAGTATTTTTGTTTAGTTTACAGTCACTAGGCAGAGTGGCAACTTTTCAATGAGGTACGGTCAGAGATTAATAGATCCTTTTGTGTTAAAGTGCTCCTAACAGTATACGCTGATGAAGACAGCTTGTCGGTCGGAAAGGTTGGACATTAGGTTATTAAATTATTGAGTCTGCGCTAGAGTGTGCAGCTCTCCCTTTCTTTTTCAAAGGTCCTCCTAACAACCATTGCAAAGCTATATTCGATCTGTATCAGATGAGCGTAAACTGAAGTGAAATAGGCATTTTACTTTCCATAATAAAATGTTTCTCTTAAGTATCTTAAAAAGATAGAAGCTAATAAATATGTTTTATGTTTACTGTATATTGTATAGGCTGTAAATGTGTCTTTATGTTTGTCTATTGCTGGCAGCACCAATTCATCGAGTCAAATTCTGTGAATGTGTGAATGTAGGCCACTTGGCTAATAAAAGTTGTTTTGATTCTGATAGACAGTAACATTACTTTGAATGTCCTAGCCTCTTCCCATATCCCATACAATCACGCGTCAGTGGCCCAGGGAGCGTGGGAGAAAGATAATCCAATGTTTTCTCAATAAAAAACAGGTGTAATGGCAAGAACCTAGTTATTTTGTATATTTTATGAAATAGGAATAACTCTGAATACATGCTAAATTCATTTAGTAAATTATTTTTCAACATTTTGGTGTGTGTGATTTGTTGGCTATTTACGCTGGTAACGCGTAGACAGGCGCATCATAATTTGGTTTATGACATCACAATGTGAAATAGGCAACATATTTTGATGTTCTGCAAACTAAGGCACAGTCTACAAATACACTGAAATGGGATGTTTGTGTTGCTGTAAAAAGGTATGTGTCAATTCTGGGCTAGAATTTGTCTAATTCTGTTACAATTTAGAGTATATTCTATTCTTTTCAGCTATTACTAGTTGTTTCATTGTCTATTTATGTGTGCCAAATGTCAGGATTTGGGACAGAGGGTATAACTGTATGGTTACAATGGTTTTATTTTTATAAACATGTATTTTTGCTATTTGTTAGCCTATGATACAAAATTCAATATGATTGGGCGACAAGTTCTTTATTTTATGGTCAGATCACGTGGTTTGGGTGTGACATTTGCTGCTAGTTCAAATATAACATATATAATGTTTCTCCAAACAGAAAAAGAAGTGCAGAGTTCGCCTCGGGATTGGGAGCCGCTGTCCATCGCCGTTCCCAATCCCACCCAAACTGACGTCATTGGATGCCAGCATGGTAACTGCGTCAGTTTGGAAAAACCGGGAGAAGAAGAACGTAAAGGATCACCACCAACTTGATTCTTCCTTTGTCTCTTCTTTCCATTTGAAACCGTCTACAACATCTCTGACGCCCCTCGACCCCTTGTCTGGCCGAACACCAATCGGCACTCCATCCCCCTCACCCCCTGGATCCCCTGCCAGATCCCCTTCCACTCTCTCCAAGTTCTTCGGCCTCTCTTCCCTCTCCTCTCTAAACATGTCATCTCTCTCTTCTTCTTCTTCTTCTTCAGTGGAAGGATCACAGACCTCCTCCCCTTTTAGTGTTTCTTCTGTTTCCCTGGCAGTCTCAACTCAGTTATCCTCCTCTGGAACTCCCCCCAGTCCTGCCTGCCCTTCCTCCACAACTCACGTCTCCTCCCCTGCCCCCCAGTCCTCCTCTCCAAACCCCCTGCACCGCCATGGAGAGACCAACAAAGACAGTGAGACTGCCAGGTACTGCAGCCTGATATCAAATTTCATGCCAACCAACACCATTAAATTGAAATGAAAAAGCCAATATAATATAGCTAACCTAATGCATATGTCTGTGTGTCTTTACAGAGATCTTATGAGCTCTGAGGTCAAAGAGGTGGGGGCAGTTGTTCCACAGACAAAGAGAATGGTACCCCTATTTGCTGGCATTGCAGGTCTGTAAACGGGTGCCATTTTTTGGTGCTACTTGTCTCAATTCATCTTTGACAAAGCTTCTCTCTTACCGCTCTCCGTCTCTCGGTCTCTCTCTGCAGAGGCCTCCATTGACCTGAAGGCTTCCTCTGTCTCCTTGGAGAGGTAAGTACTGTAGACAATAGCCACCTTCATCTCACTCAACTCTACATAAGAGTGGTCACTCACACCATGACATGGTAAGGAATATATGTATGCCTGTACATTAAAACAGTGTTCAAACAGACCGATTGGTGTTGAGCCACTGCTACTGAGGCCTCTACCCTGTCTCTCTTCCTCCAGGCCATTGGTCAGGTCTCGGGAAGCCATGGCTCGCCTTCCCAACCTGTTCAGCAAGAGTAGCACCCAGCTGGGGGAGCAGAGCTGCACAGGCGAGGGCGAAGACAACACCAAGCTCCTCGGGTAAACACACACACATCTACACACACACACATACACCTACTCTTATCTCTGAGCTCTGCTTTTTGTTTTAAATACAAATCCATTACAAATCCATTCATTAGTTTACCTTTGGTCCACAGTTCAGATATTAGTGTGTAACTGATGGCTTCTTTCCCACAGGTTGCCTAATATTGGCAACACCTGCTTCATGAACTCTGCTCTGCAGTGCCTGCTGGGGCTGCCAGCATTTTGCAGAGACATCCTGAGACAGCAGAATATCTGGAGTTCCTCCCCCTCCTCTAAACTGCTATGGTATACAGCCTCGCTCTCACCCTCCTGTCCCACCTGTACACACACTGACCCAAACACCTAGACGCTTATAGTTACAGTACACAAGTTCCGCCTCAATGTATGTGTCAGTGGAAGCTGCTGAGGGGAGGACGGCTCGTAATGATGTCTGAAATGGAGCAAATGTAATGGCATCAAACACATGGAAACAATATGTTTGATGTATTTGATAGCATTCCACTGATTCCGAACCAGCCATTACCACGAACCCTTCCTCCCCAATTAAGGTGCCATCAACCTCCTGTGGTATGTATGTATGTATGTATGTATGTTTGTATGTATCCATCCATCTATCTATCTATCTATCTATCTATCTATCTATCTATCTATCTATCTATCTATCTATCTATCTATCTATCTATCTATCTCTCTGTATGTATGTATGTATGTATGTATGTATGTATGTATGTATGTATGTATGTATGTATGTATGTATGTATGTTTTTATGTATGTATGTATGTATGTATGTTTGTATGTATCTATCTATCTATCTATGTATGTATGGATGGATGGATGGATGAATGGATATATATTGTCCTTCGTACACTCTTAGTGTCTCATATGATTTTTAAGATAAAACCACACCCAACTCAGCTTCTGATTAACACCAGAGATGATTTCCTGTCACAGTCAGGAATCAGTTGAATCATATTTGATCAGAAGTTAAAGTAGAAGCACAGAGCTAATCTGTGGCCAAGGTGAGAGAGTGAAACCTGAATGCATGCTCTTTGTCTCCGTCCACAGCTGCTTTGCCGAGTTACATCATGCCAGGCTTTCTGGAGGCACTGTTAATGCTAAGAACAAGGAAAATAAGAAAATCCTTCAAACAGTCAAGCGCTGTCTTTCCGTTGTCAATGAGGACTATGAGGACGACAATGAACAGGTAAGATATTATTTGCTAAAAGACTCACTTAACAATAAACCTGGGACACGTGACAGTGTTTTTCCCCAGCTCTGTTTCAGTTGTAGTTGTTGATGTATTTTCTGCTTCTTTCCCATTCTTCTCTTAGGATGCCCATGAATGTGTGTTGCTTCTCCTCTTTCAGCTGAAGGAGGAGGGTATGGCATTAAAGGGCTCACCAGAGCCATACACCTGCCCTGTGAAGCAGTTAGAATTCAAGCTGAAGACTTCCCGTACCTGCACCAGGTAACAGCTGTCATTTGTATACGGTGTACCTTGATGTCATCATCACATTTGTGAGGAGGTTTAATGTCAGCATAATATGCAGGATACAGAGGTAAAGCATTAAGATAGTGTGTAGAGGATCAAAAGGTTTGTGTTGGATAGCTGATGCATTTCTCTCCGTACTTCTGAAGCTGTGGAGTTATAGTGTATGGTCAGGAGGATTACAATCACTTGTCCCTGAGCCTGAGCCATTACCTGCCACACAGCCTGGACCTCTACTTTAAGGTCAGCACTTAGCTTAAACCAAGAGTTAGTATGTCAAGGAACACTATCATTAATGTCATAATGTTCATAATTGTATTGCTATCCTTTGTCACCTAGCCATCTGCGTTAGAGTGTGCATGCAGGGTGTGCTCAGGCAGCATGGCATCTGTGACTATGCACTTCCTCACGCTGCCCCGGTGAGTCCCCCCATCATCATCTCAGATTACAATTGACAGTCCTGATCTAACTCACCAAACTGGGTTATTGAATTGAGTACAAGACTGATTCCTTTGTCTGTGTGAATGCCTACCTGGTCGTCCGTCCGTCCGTCCGCCCGCCCGCCCGCCCGCCCGTCTGTCTGTCTGTCTGCCCTGCCTGCCTGTCTGTCTCTGAGCAGGGTCCTAATGCTTCATATCAAGCGATTTACTGCAGGCGACTGGGAGCCAAAGAAGGTGGATGATCCCATGTCCATCCCTGCAGAAATAACCCTCCCAGCCGTATGTGGGAAGACAGCCCATGTCCAGTATGGAGCCAGGTTGGTTTACACTCTGTTTGGGGACATTGCACATTGAGTAGCCAACACACACCATGATTTTCACACACTAGATATTTATTTTCAATGCCATCAATTTACACAGGGCAAGCTCCCTGGGGAAAAACAACATGGACAACAAACCTGCAAACTCCCCGAAAGGCACCCTTGATAGACCAGGTAGGACATTGTGTTACTGACATCATGCATAATACCCTCTCATGAAACAGGACTGTTGAGGAAAGCAAGTCGGAAGCTGAAGTTAAGAGTATATTTGTTGATAGGTTTCCACTTCACTTTCTGGTTTGTATTTACACTATATTTGATATACCCCCACCAGCTTCAAATTCCTCTGACCAGCTAGAGAAACCAGCTGACAGTGAGGAAAAGCAGCAGGCAGCCGCTGTGGTGAGGAGAGAGAGAGAGAGAGAGAGAGAGAGAGAGAGAGAGAGAGAGAGAGAGAGAGAGAGAGAGAGAGAGAAATAGAACAGATAACAGATAATTAGATCCAGTTGAGATAGTTGAGATAGTGGGCGGATCAAGATAAGGCAGTTATAGAAGGCACCCCTATCCTGTAGACAAAATAACAATCCTATTATTAAATGTGTTTCCTTACAGAGACACCAGCCAGACAATATCTACAAATTGTCAAGTGTGATCTCACATCTGGGAGACAACATGTATACAGGTATGCAGGCATGCAGGTATGCAGGCACGCAGGTATGCAGGCACGCACACACAATTATGAAAGCTAAATGTACACTCTATTTTGTTTCCCTTGTTCCCTAGGCCACTACATCAGTGATGTTTTGGACAGCCGTGGCAGTGGGTGGCTCTGCCTGGATGACGCACATGTCTTGAGGACAGATGAGGCCACTGTGCTGAAGGCGATTGCACAGACTGCCTACATCCTGTTCTATGTCTGCAGGTAAGGCTCTAGGCCACAAATTTGAGAAGAATGTCACAAATGGAGTCAATGACGACAATCAGTCCCTTTCACCTGTAATCCCTCTGTATGTGTTATTTTTCAGACATTGTATGTACATGTAAGATCTCCCTGTCATTTCTCATTGAAGTGGAGCAGGTGACGGAGACCAGGCCCCGCACTACCAGGAGAAGGATCAGGAGAACCCATCATTAAACTCAGGGAGATGCACAGCGCTCAGGGACCACCTGGAGTAGCACCTACCACACACCAAGAAACATCAGATTAATCGAATTAGGCTGCCCTACACCACCCTCAACTGCCTTAGACCACCATAAAGCTGCCCTAGACCACCATCAGGCTGCCCATCACCACCATCAAGCTGCCCTAGACCAACATCAGACTGCCCTACACCACCATCAAGCTGCCCTAGACCACCATCAAGCTGCCCTACACCACCATCAAGCTGCCCTAGACCTCCATCAAGCTGCCCTACACCACCATCAAGCTGCCCTACACCACCATCAAGCTGCCCTAAACCACCATCAACTGCCTTAGACCACCATCAAGCTGCCCTAGACCACCATCAATTCTCCCTACACCACCATCAGACTATCTTTCACCACCATCAAGCTGCCCTAGACCACCATCAGACTATCCTAGACCATTAGGACATCACGCTGCCCTAAACCACCTAGACACCAAGCTGCCCTAGACCACCAGAACACCAGGCTGCCCTAGACCACCAGAAGACCAGGCTGCCCTAGACCACCTGGACATCAGGCTGCCCTAAACCACCTAGACACCAAGCTGCCCTAGACCACCAGAACACCAGGCTGCCCTAGACCACCAGGACATCAGGCTGCCCTAGACCACCTGGACATCAGGCTGCCCTAGACCACCAGGCTGCCCTAGACCACCAGAATAAACAGCTTACACCACAAAGCATGTACCCACTCTAGGCCATCTACTGTATGTTTACAATTATATAAATATAAAACATCTCACCGACCGAGTGCAATTAATGTTCTTTTACTGTACATGGTAGTGAATAAATGTACCTACAGTGCATTCAGAAAGTATTCAGATCCCTTGACTTTTTCCTCATTTAGTTAAGTTACAGCCTTATTCTAAAATGGATTCATTTATTTTTTCTTCTTCTCATCAATCTACCCCAGAATGACAGCAAAAACAGGTTTTTAGATTTTTTTGCAAATTTATCAAGAAAACATAAAGCTAAACTATCACATTTACATAAGAATTCAGACCCTTTACTCAGTACTTTGTTGAAGCATCTTTGGCAGCGATTACAGCCTCAAGTTTTCTTGGGTATGACGCTATAAGCTTAGCACATCTGTATTTGGGGAGTTTCTCTCATTCTTCTCTGCAGATCCTCTCAAGCTCTGTCGGGTTGGATGGGGAGCATCGCTGCACAGCTATTTTCAGGTCTCCAGAGATGTTCAATCAGGTTCAAGTCCGGGCTCTGGCTGGGCCACTCAAGGACATTCAGAGACTTGTCCCCAAGCCACCCCTGCGTTGTCTTGGCTGTGTGCTAAGGGTCGTTGTCCTGTTGGAAGGTGAACCTTCGCCCCAGTCTGAGATCCTGAACGCTCTGGAGCTGGTTTTCATCAAGCTTCTCTCTGTACTTTGTGCCGTTCATCTTTCCCTCGATTCTGACTAGTCTACCAGTCCCTGCTGCTGAAAAACATCCCCACAGCATGATGCTGCCATCACCATGCTTCACCGTAGAAATGATGCCAGGTTTCCTCCAGACATGGCGAATGGCATTCAGGCCAAAGAGTTCAATCATCAGGTTCCTGATAACTCAGTTTGGCCAGGCGGCCAGCTCTAGGAGTCTTTGGGGTTCCAAACTTCTTCCATTTAGGAATGATGGAGGACAATTCCTTCGACCTCAGGGTTTGGGTTTTGTTCTGACATGCACTGTGAACTGGGACCTTATATAGACCTTTCTTATACAGGCCTTTCTAATCGACCTGGCCGGGGTATCCTGGAAGGATATTGATCTCATCCCGTCAGTAGAGGATGCCTGGTTATTTTTTTTAAATGCCTTCCTACCCATCTTAAATAAGCATGCCCAATTCAAGAAATTTAGAACCAGGAACATATATAGCCCTTGGTTCTCCCCAGACCTGACTGCCCTTAACCAACACAAAAACATACTATGGCATTCTGCATTAGCATCGAACAGCCCCCGTGATATGCAGCTGTTCAGGGAAGCTAGAAACCAGTATACACAGGCAGTTAGAAAAGCCAAGGCTAGCTTTTTCAAGCAGAAATTTGCTTCCTGCAACACTAACTCAAAAAGTTCTGGGACACTGTAAAGTCCATGGAGAATAAGAACACCTCCTCCCAGCTGCCCACTGCACTGAAGATAGGAAATACTGTCACCACTGATAAATCCACTATAATTGAGAATTTCAATAAGCATTTTTCTACGGCTGGCCATGCTTTCCACCTGGTTACTTTCCACCTGGCTCAACAGCACTGCACCCCCCACAGCAACTCGCCCAAGCCTTCCCCATTTCTCCTTCTCCCAAATCCAGTCAGCTGATGTTCTAAAAGAGCTGCAAAATCTGGACCCCTACACATCAGCCGGGCTAGACAATCTGGACCCCTTCTTTCTAAAATGATCTGCCGAAATTGTTGCCACCCCTATTACTAGCCTGTTCAACCTCTCTTTCGTGTCGTCTGAGATTCCCAAAGATTGGAAAGCAGCTGCGGTCATCCCCCTCTTCAAAGGGGGGGACACTCTTGACCCAAACTGCTACAGACCTATATCTATCCTACCCTGCCTTTCTAAGGTCTTCGAAAGCCATGTCAACAAACAGATTACCGACCATTTCGAATCTCACCATACCTTCTCTGCTATGCAATCTGGTTTCAGAGCTGGTCATGGGTGCACCTCAGCCACGCTCAAGGTCCTAAACGATATCTTAACCTCCATCGATAAGAAACATTACTGTGCAGCCGTATTCATTGATCTGGCCAAGGCTTTCGAATCTGTCAATCACCACATCCTCATCGGCAGACTCGACAGCCTTGGTTTCTCAAATGATTGTCTTGCCTGGTTCACCAACTACTTCTCTGATAGAGTTCAATGTGTCAAATCGGAGGGTCTGCTGTCCGGACCTCTGGCAGTCTCTATGGGGGTGCCACAGGGTTAAATTCTTGGACCGACTCTCTTCTCTGTATACATCAATGATGTCGCTCTTGCTGCTGCTCTTTCGGCAATGTCATTTACAAAATAGCCTCCAATACCCTACTCAACAAATTGGATGCAGTCTATCACAGTGCAATCCGTTTTGTCACCAAAGCCCCATATACTACCCACCATTGCGACCTGTACCCTCTCGTTGGCTGGCCCTCGCTTCATACTCGTCGCCAAACCCACTGGCTCCATGTCATCTACAAGACCCTGCTAGGTAAAGTCCCCCCTTATCTCAGCTCGCTGGTCACCATAGCATCACCCACCTGTAGCACGCGCTCCAGCGGGTATATCTCTAGGGTCACCCCCAAAACCAATTATTTCTTTGGCCGCCTCTCCTTCCAGTTCTCCGCTGCCAATGACTGGAACGAACTACAAAAATCTCTGAAACTGGAAACACTTATCTCCCTCACTAGCTTTAAGCACCAACTGTCAGAGCAGCTCACAGATTACTGCACCTGTACATAGCCCACCTATAATTTAGCCCAAACAACTACTATTTCCCTACTGTATTTATGTTATTTATTTATTTTGCTCCTTTGCACCCCATTATTTTTATTTCTACTTTTCACATTCTTCCACTGCAAATCTACCATTCCAGTGTTTTACTTGCTATATTGTATTTACTTTGACACCATGGCCTTTTTTTGCCTTTACCTCCCTTATCTCACCTCATTTGCTCACATCGTATATAGACTTGTTTATACTGTATTATTGACTGTATGTTTGTTTTACTCCATGTGTAAGTCTGTGTTGTTGTATGTGTCGAACTGCTTTGCTTTATCTTGGCCAGGTCGCAATTGTAAATGAGAACTTGTTCTCAACTTGCCTACCTGGTTAAATAAAGGTGAAATCAAAAATAAATAAAATAAATAGACAGGTGTGTTCCGTTCCAAACCTTGTACAATCATGTACAAGTATTTCTTTTTTTTATTTTGTATAAATTTGCTACAATGTCTAAAAACCTGTCTTCACTTTGTCATTATGGGGTATTGTGTGTAGATTGATGATTTTTTATATCCATTTTGAATAAGGCTGTAACATAACAACATGTGGAAAAAGTCAAGGGGTGTGAATACGATCTGAATGCACTGTATAAGAGGCAATCTCTATCATTCATTCATGTTGGGTAAAAAGAGGAAAAAGTTAATATTACAACAATATTGTGTGTCTGTGCACAGTCTATCTACAGCACTCCCTCAGGGTTTTAATGTAACCACAAATACAATGAAGTAATGGAACAATGAATGGCAATGTAACATAGACCATACATCACATATCAGTTTGGAGACAGTCTTGACCCACAACTACTGTGGGAAAGACTAAGAGGACCTCAATGTGTTGCACAAGAAATATAGAAGAAAACAATATTTTTCTATAATGGATATGTTTATTGGTCTTTTACAACAACAACAAAAAAAGTCTAGAAATACAAGAAATAAAAGGAGATAATGAATACCCGGTTCGTCAACAGCCAGTCCACTAATAATAACAACCTTCAGGATGTTAAAGCTTTGAACCCAATGAAATTCTACTTTCTGCCTGGCAGACAGAAGGCTCCATAAATCATTCTGTTATAACACTGGTTCACACCAACACGATGGGAGAGGTGCTTATGGTATAATATGACACTAAAGCTATGAAACTGGTTCAAACACTATACACTTTTTTCCCCCTCATGTCTTTATTGAGAAGTGTCTTTCAAAAGAAACAGATAAACCTTTTTTTCCCCCAATTTGTTCTGGCTTAAAATAATAATAAAGGCTCAAATATGTAATTAGTCATTTACAAAATGGTCATTTATGTTTAACATTTAATAATCAAGGCATCAACAAGTGTGCATATTCAAATTGAATGATTGCTCTACCCTGAACCACTGAATTAAACCAACGCTCTAACACTCAATAAAACTTCAATAAAAATGAATTACCCTTCTGTAAATCATGCTAATATTATTCAGCCATTTGAAATGCATTGAAATGAAGGTGACACGAGATGTCAAAGAGACCTTTTTGAGTTAAGTATTTTGTACATGGTACAGAAAAACATAACTGATAGCCAGAATTATACATAGCAATATTATAGTATGTCAAGCACACATTTGGGCTGTCTTTCTAAAAAAAAGGGCCTTTGCTCCAAGTCTGACAAACCTAATTCCACACATTATCGTACACCACTTAAAGTAGATTGATATGTCAAATATAAAATGGTGGGTTATTGGACAAGGTTATATTGGTCAAGTTAACAGGGTCTTTTGCTAGTCATATATATAGGGGAATGCTGAGGCAACAGTGGCGTGGTACAATCTAATTCACTACAAACCTGCTACCAAAGAGTTATTCACATAGTTATTTTATACTAAACTAAGTGGATTGCAGTATCTCTATGACAGTGGTGGTTTTGATGAAAACAATTCGGTGTGATCGTCATTTAGGCTACCATTTAAAAATAATTCCCTCGCTTATGCTGTGCTTTGTTTTACATATCCTGGTCCAATACTGTACAATCATGAAAGACACATGTTTTTACATCGTCCACCTGTGTGCCAGTAAACCAGCTGAAATGACAGTGGTTAATGTCTAGCTAGAGGGCTGTTTGATTCTAATGGCTGTTCCAGGGAAGTAGCTTTACATAATTATGGTAAACTCCTGCTACTTGTTTTCGAGTGCCTATGCACACTCAGACGCCTATGCAATTTAAATGCACTTTTATCTGCAATTGATGTTAAAAACGAATCCAAGGCATGATGTGCGGTATATTCATATGGAGGAGGTGATGGATTTGCTTGGCCTGCAGCTTGCCATAGAGGGGTAAGGCAGAGTAGTGGGGTCCACTGCTGGTGTCTGGGGTTAGGAGGACAGGGGTAAGGTTTGTGGGGGGCGGAGGCCATGCTGCGTGTGGGCTGTAGGGAGCGCGTCTACTCCAGTTGGGGAGCTGCTGGCGTCTCGTTGGCATTGGCATCCGTGGTCTTGTTTTCCATTTCATCGTCGGATAGGAGGTCGAGCGATGTTCCCTCCACCTGCAGCTGACGCCTGCCCCGAGCGGCTGGAGGAGAAACTGATGGGGCCTCCACGCCTGCAGGGGACAGAGGGGGCCAGGAGAGGTATTAGTACGAGGACCATCAATTTGGCCAATATACACAACTGTTTGTGTGTGTGTGTGGGGGGGGCTCTAAATACCTGAGGCGGCTCTTGAGTGTGTTGACCTCACGGCTGAGACCCTCGCTGCTCTCAGTGGCATCGTCCAGCTCCCTCTGCAGCTTCCTGCGGTAGGCGTTGGCACGTGTGGACTCCTCCTCAAGCTGCCTCTTCAGCTGCTTCATGCGAGAGTTGGCCTTCTCCATCTGACCCAGCCAGGTGTCACAACAGACATTAACAATGATGAACAGTCAATACTAATACTTACAATACTCAGCATTCCTATGGTCCAATGGTTACTGGAAGAACCTACTGTAGGAAAGACTCCAATCCTAAATCTTCACACCTATCCAATCCTGTCCCACCTTTGCGAGTTGTACTGAATTGGATAGAATTCCTTCTTTAGCTGTGTACATCTTAAAAATGCACTATGCAGAATTCGCATAATTTCTGTTTATGTCAAAACAAGCAGTCATTGTGTAGAGAATCCATAACCAAAAATCTATACATTTTCAGCTGTTGTACAAAACCGAAGTAAAAGACGCAAAAACTAAACTAAAAGCATAGAAATGGAGTACTTAGAACGGATCTATCGCTTCTTAGACTTGTTTTCAATGAGAATTAAATATCTATAACTCAAATTTCTATGTTAATTTGGTTAAGTCTCCCAAAAAGTTACATATTGTAGCTTTAATATCTGGGACGTCCAAACTTCCGTGACAAGCTCCTCACCTGTTCCTTGTACTCGTCGGAATGGCGGCGCTCGTCCTCCACCTGCATGCACACCTCCTTCAGCTTCTTCTCTGTCCATCTCACAAGCTTATTGGCCGCTGCTCGCTCCCTGATAGGAGGACAGAGGAATGAGGTCATAGGACAGTTAGAGCACCACAGAAACCGCACTGTAACAAAGGCTGTCAGTCATAGATCTTCAAGTACATCTCTTAAGATTGCTTTGACTCATTACATTGATCACATTAAGATTTAGATCACATTCAAGAACCTCTCTTCCAACGGGCTTAGCTTGTTCTAAGGCCCTCATGAACTCCTCCTGAGTCTTGGTCTCCTATTTCACCTTGTCTAATAAGGTATGGAGTTGTTATAAGAGAGTTGCTGTGTTTCTCACTTAGCTCCCGCTCCAACTGCTCCTCCAGCTGCAGTATCTTGGCCTCCAGGGCGGTGATGGAGGCCTTGAACCGGCTCTTCACGGAGCCCTTCAGCTCGCCCAGCTTGGCCCGCAAGTCCTTGTTCTGCCTCTCCAGCTGCTGGCGCACATTTTCACTCTTCTGGGCCCATGCTGCGCTCTGCCACAAGCTCCAGGGTCAGGGTGTCCACCTGGGGGAGGAGAGGGGGAAGAGAGAGGTGGAGAGAGGAAAACAGGGAATGAAGGAGAGAGGGGAAAGTGAGAGAGAGATAAGGGTACTTTTTATGGTAGGGCTGAATAATGGATTGTTCCCTGGTGGTAGTAGGATCTACAATCTACTCTGCGAGAACAAATTCTGCTTTGCATTTATGTCATGATCTGTTGATAGTTGTGACTGGTGTGGTAGTGACCAACTGGGTTTACAGAACAGCAAATATACAACAAATGTACTAACGTTAGTATTTTTGTTTAGTTTACAGTCACTAGGCAGAGTGGCAACTTTTCAATGAGGTACGGTCAGAGATGAATAGCTCCATCTGTGTTAAGGTGCTCCTAACAGTATACGCTGATGAAGACAGCTTGTCGGTCAGAAAGGTTGGATATTAGGTTATTAAATAATTGAGTCTGCGCTAGAGTGTGCAGCTCTCCTTTTCCAAGGTCCTCCTAACAACCATTGCAAGGCTATGTTCCATCTGTATCAGATCAGCGTCAACTGAAGTGGAATATGCATTTTACGTTCCATAATTGTAACGATTCTCCTCGTAGGTGGAAGGAGGAGCGGACCAAAGCACAGCATGGTAAGTGTTCATCTTATTTAATGATGAAAGAACACTTCAAAATACAAAACAACAAAGTGAAAACCCAAACAGTTCTGTCTGGTGCAGACACACAAAGACTGAAAATAACCACCCACAAAACACAAAGGAAAACAGGCTAACTAAATATGGTTCTCAATCAGGGACAAAACATTGACAGCTGCCTCTGATTGAGAACAATATCAGGCCAAATACAGAAATAGAAAATCATAGAAAAACTAACATAGACAACCCACCCAACTCACGCCCTGACCATACTAAAACAAAAGACAAAACAAAGGAACTAAGGTCAGAATGTGACAATAATAAAATGTTACTCTAAAGTATCTTAAGAAGATAGAAGTTAATAAATATGTTTTATGTTTACTGTATATTGTATAGGCTGTAAATGTGTCTTTATGTTTGTCTATTGCTGGCAGCACCAATTCATCGAATTCGTCAAATTCTGTGAATGTGTGAATGTAGGCCACTTGGCTAATAAAAGTTGTTTTGATTCTGATAGACAGTAACATTACTTTGAATGTCCTAGCCTCTTCCCATATCCCATACAATCACGCGTCATTGGCCCAGGGAGCGTGGGAGAAAGATAACCCAATGTTTTCTCAATAAAAAACAGGTGTATTGGCAAGAACCTAGTTATTTTGTATATTTTATGAAATAGGAATAACTCTGAATACATGATAAATTCATTTTGTAAATAATTTTTCAACATTTTGGTGTGTGTGATTTGTTGGCTATTTACGCTGGTAACGCGTAGACAGGCGCATCATAATTTGGTTTATGACATCACAATGTGAAATGGGCAACATATTTTGATGTTCTGTAAAATAAGGCACAGTCTACAAATACACTGAAATGGGATGTTTGTGTTGCTGTAAAAAGGTATGTGTCAATTCTGGGCTAGAATTAGTCTAACTCTGTTACAATTTAGAGTATATTCTATTATTTTCAGCTATTACTAGTTGTTTCATTGTCTATTTATTTGTGCCAAATAGCAGGATTTGGGACAGAGGGTATAACTGTATGGTTACAATGGTTTTATTTTTATAAACATGTATTTTTGCTATTTGTTAGCCTATGATACAGAATTCAATATGATTGGGCAACGAGTTCTTTATTTTATGGTCAGATCATGTGGTTTGGGTGTGACATTTGCTGCTAGTTCAAATATAACATATATAATGTTTCTCCAAACAGAAAAAGAAGTGCAGAGTTCGCCTCGGGATTGGGAGCCGCTGTCCATCGCCGTTCCCAATCCCACCCAAACTGACGTCATTGGATGCCAGCATGGTAACTGCGTCAGTTTGGAAAAACCGGGAGAAGAAGAACGTAAAGGATCACGACCAACTTGATTCTTCCTTTGTCTCTTCTTTCCATTTGAAACCGTCTACAACATCTCTGACGCCCCTCGACCCCTTGTCTGGCCGAACACCAATCGGCACTCCCTCCCCCTCACCCCCTGGATCCCCTGCCAGATCCCCTTCCACTCTCTCCAAGTTCTTCGGCCTCTCTTCCCTCTCCTTTCTAAACATGTCATCTCTCTCTTCTTCTTCTTCTTCTTCAGTGGAAGGATCACAGACCTCCTCCCCTTTTAGTGCTTCTTCTGTTTCCCTGGCAGTCTCAACTCAGTTATCCTCCTCTGCCACTCCCCCCAGTCCTGCCTGCCCTTCCTCCACAACTCACGTCTCCTCACCTGCCCCCCAGTCCTCCTCTCCAAACCCCCTGCACCGCCATGGAGAGACCAACAAAGACAGTGAGACTGCCAGGTACTGCAGCCTGATATCACATGTCATGCCAACCAACACCATTAAATTGAAATGAAAAAGCCAATATAATGTAGCTAACCTAATGCATATGTCTGTGTATCTTTACAGAGATCTTATGAGCTCTGAGGTCAAAGAGGTGGGGGCAGTTGTTCCACAGACAAAGAGAATGGTACCCCTATTTGCTGGCATCGCAGGTCTGTAAACGGGTGCCATTTTTTGGTGCTACTTGTCTCAATTCATCTTTGACAAAGCTTCTCTCTTACCGTTTTCCGTCTCTCGGTCTCTCTCTGCAGAGGCCTCCATTGACCTGAAGGCTTCCTCTGTCTCCTTGGAGAGGTAAGTACTGTATACAATAGCCACCTTCATCTCACTCAACTCTACATAAGAGTGGTCACTCACACCATGACATGGTAAGGAATATCTGTATGCCTGTACATTAAAACAGTGTTCAAACAGACCGATTGGTGTTGAGCTACTGCTACTGAGGCCTCTACCCTGTCTCTCTTCCTCCAGGCCATTGGTCAGGTCTCGGGAAGCCATGGCTCGCCTTCCCAACCTGTTCAGCAAGAGTAGCACCCAGCTGGGGGAGCAGAACTGCACAGGCGAGGGCGAAGACAACACCAAGCTCCTCGGGTAAACACACACACACACACACACACACACACATAATTCCGTGTGGTACTCAGAGTTATCTTGTGTTCATGCCTTACAAATCCATTCATTAGTTTACCTTTGGTCCACAGTTCAGATATTAGTGTGTAACTGATGGCTTCTTTCCCACAGGTTGCCTAATATAGGCAACACCTGCTTCATGAACTCTGCTCTGCAGTGCCTGCTGGGGCTGCCAGCATTTTGCAGAGACATCCTGAGGCAGCAGAACATCTGGAGTTCCTCCCCCTCCTCTAAACTGCTATGGTATACAGCCTCGCTCTCACCCTCCTGTCCCACCTGTACACACACTGACCCACCCACCTAGACGCTTATAGTTACATTACACAAGTTCCGCCTCAATGTATGTGTCAGTGGAGGCTGCTGAGGGGAGGACGGCTCGTAATGATGTCTGAAATGGAGCAAATGTAATGGCATCAAACACATGGAAACCATATGTTTGATGTATTTGATAGCATTCCACTGATTCCGCTCCAGCCATTACCACGAACCCTTCCTCCCCAATTAAGTTGCCATCAACCTCCTGTGGTATGTATGTATGTATCCATCTATCTATCTATCTATCTATCTATCTATCTATCTATCTATCTATCTATCTATCTCTCTCTCTCTCTCTCTCTCTCTCTCTCTCTCTCTCTCTCTCTCTATCTATCTATCTATCTATCTATCTATCTATCTATCTATCTATCTATCTATCTATCTATCTATCTATCTATCTCTCTCTCTCTCTATCTATCTCGCTCTCTCTCTCTCTATCTATTTATCTATGTATGAATGTAGGTATGGATGGATGGATGGATATATATTGTCCTTCGTACACTCAGTGTCTCATATGATTTTTAAGATAAAACCACACCCAACTCAGCTTCTGATTAATACCAGAGATGATTTCCTGTCACAGTCAGGAATCAGTTGAATCATATTTGATCAGAAGCTAAAGTAGAAGCACAGAGCTAATCTGTGGCCAAGGTGAGAGAGTGAAACCTGAATGCATGCTCTTTGTCTCCCTCCACAGCTGCTTTGCCGAGTTACATCAGGCCAGGCTTTCTGGAGGCACTATTAATGCTAAGAACAAGGAAAATAAGAAAATCCTACAAACAGTCAAGCGCTGTCTTTCCGTTGTCAATGAGGACTATGAGGAAGACTATGAACAGGTAAGATATTATTTGCTAAAAGACTCACTTAACAATAAACCTGGGACACGGGACAGTGTTTTTCCCCAGCTCTGTTTCAGTTGTAGTTGTTGATGTATTTTCTGCTTCTTTCCCATTCTTCTCTTAGGATGCCCATGAATGTGTGTTGCTCCTCCTCTTTCAGCTGAAGGAGGAGGGTATGGCATTAAAGGGCTCACCAGAGCCATACACCTGCCCCGTGAAGCAGTTAGAATTCAAGCTGAAGACTTCCCGTACCTGCACCAGGTAACAGCTGTCATTTGTATATGGTGTACCTTGATGTCATCATCACATTTGTGAGGAGGTTTAATGTCAGCATAACATGCAGGATACAGAGGTAAAGCATTAAGATAGTGTGTAGAGGGATCAAAAGGTTTGTGTTGGATAGCTGATGCATTTCTCTCCGTACTTCTGAAGCTGTGGAGTTATAGTGTATGGTCAGGAGGATTACAATCACTTGTCCCTGAGCCTGAGCCATTACCTGCCACACAGCCTGGACCTCTACTTTAAGGTCAGCACTTAGCTTAAACCAAGAGTTAGTATGTCAAGGAACACTATCATTAATGTCATAATGTTCATAATTGTATTGCTATCCTTTGTCACCTAGCCATCTGCGTTAGAGTGTGCATGCAGGGTGTGCTCAGGCAGCATGGCATCTGTGACTATGCACTTCCTCACGCTGCCCCGGTGAGTCCCCCCATCATCATCTCAGATTACAATTGACAGTCCTGATCTAACTCACCAAACTGGGTTATTGAATTGAGTACAACACTGATTCCTTTGTCTGTGTGAATGCCTACCTGGTCGTCTGTGTATGTGAATGTCTCTCTCTCTGTCTGTCTGTCTGTCTGTCTGTCTGTCTGTCTGTCTGTCTGTCTGTCTGTCTGTCTGTCTTTGTGAATGCCTGCCTGCCTGCCTGTCTGTCTCTGAGCAGGGTCCTAATGCTTCATATCAAGCGATTTACTGCAGGCGACTGGGAGCCAAAGAAGGTGGATGATCCCATGTCCATCCCTGCAGAAATAACCCTCCCAGCCGTATGTGGGAAGACAGCCCATGTCCAGTATGGAGCCAGGTTGGTTTACACTCTGTTTGGGGACATTGCACATTGAGTAGCCAACACACACCATGATTTTCACACACTAGATATTTATTTTCAATGCCATCAATTTACACAGGGCAAGCTCCCTGGGGAAAAACAACAAGGACAACAAACCTGCAAACTCCCCGAAAGGCACCCTTGATAGACCAGGTAGGACATTATGTTACTGACATCATGCATAATACCCTCTCATGAAACAGGACTGTTGAGGAAAGCATGTCGGAAGCTGAAGTTAAAAGTATATTTGTTGATAGGTTTCCACTTCACTTTCTGGTTTGTATTTACACTATATTTGATATACCCCCACCAGCTTCAAATTCCTCTGACCAGCTAGAGAAACCAGCTGACAGTGAGGAAAAGCAGCAGGCAGCCGCTGTGGTGAGGAGAGAGAGAGAGAGAGAGAGAGAGAGAGAGAGAGAGAGAGAGAGAGAGAGAGAGAGAGAGAGAGAGAGAAATAGAACAGATAACAGATAATTAGATCCAGTTGAGATAGTTGAGATAGTGGGCGGATCAAAATAAGGCAGTTATAGAAGGCACCCCTATCCTGTAGACAAAATAACAATCCTATTCTTAAATGTGTTTCCTTACAGAGACACCAGCCAGACAATATCTACAAATTGTCAAGTGTGATCTCACATCTGGGAGACAACATGTATACAGGTATGCAGGCATGCAGGTATGCAGGCACTAAGGTATGCAGGCACGCACACACAATTATGAAAGTTTAATGTACACTCTATTTTGTTTCCCTTGTTCCCTAGGCCACTACATCAGTGATGTTTTGGACAGCCGTGGCAGTGGGTGGCTCTGCCTGGATGACGCACATGTCTTGAGGACAGATGAGGCCACTGTGCTGAAGTCGATTGCACAGACTGCCTACATCCTGTTCTATGTCTGCAGGTAAGGCTCTAGAACACAAATTTGAGAAGAATGTCACAAATGGAGTCAATGACGACAATCAGTCATCAAGAATTTTTTTTTTTTTTACCAAAGCTAGAAAGATGATTCATTGACCACACATTAAGAGTTATCCCTTTAACCTGTAATCCCTGTAATCCCTATTTTTCAGACATTGTATGTACATGTAAGATCTCCCTGTCATTTCTCATTGAAGTGGAGCAGGTGAAGGAGACCAGGCCCCTCACTACCAGGAGAAGGACCAGGAGAACCCATCATTAAACTCAGGGAGAGGCACAGCGCTCAGGGACCACCTGGAGTAGCACCTACCACACACCAAGAAACATCAGATGAATCAAATTAGGCTGCCCTACACCACCCTCAACTGCCTTAGACCACCATAAAGCTGCCCTAGACCACCATGAGGCTGCCCATCACCACCATCAAGCTGCCCTAGACCACCATCAGACTGCCCTACACCACCATCAAGCTGCCCTAGACCCCCATCAAGCTGCCCTACACCACCATCAAGCTGCCCTAGACCACCATCAAGCTGCCCTACACCACCATCAAGCTGCCCTACACCACCATCAAGCTGCCCTAGACCACCATCAACTGCCTTAGACCACCATCAAGCTGCCCTAGACCACCATCAATTCTCCCTACACCACCATCAAGCTGCCCTACACCACCATCAAGCTGCCCTACACCACCTTCAAGCTGCCCTAGACCACCATCAGACTATGTTTCACCACCATCAAGCTGCCCTAGACCACCATCAGACTATCCTAGACCATCACGCTGCCCTAAACCACCTAGACACCATGCTGCCCTAGACCACCAGAACACCAGGCTGCCCTAGACCACCTGGACATCAGGCTGCCCTAGACCACCAGGCTGCCCTAGACCACCAGAAGAAACAGCCTACACCACAAAGCATGTACCCACTCTAGGCCATCTACTGTATGTTTACAATTATATAAATATAAAACATCTCACCGACCGAGTGCAATTAATGTTCTTTTACTGTACATGGTAGTGAATAAATGTACCTACAGTGCATTCAGAAAGTATTCAGATCCCTTGACTTTTTCCACATTTAGTTAAGTTACAGCCTTGTTCTTTTTTTTTTTTTTTTTTTTTTTCAATTTAAAGTTTTATTAAGTTTTCTTGTTTTTCATTCAACCAACAAAACACATTCCACAATTCACAGATGTGACAGGCTTTAAAAAAATAAAAAAATTAAAAATTAAAAAATAATAATACAAAATACATGCATATAGGTTCCGCTTTCAGAGGTACATCTTTTACAGTTAGGAGACATATCTGTTTTCATTCTATGGAGTCTCAAAGGAGTATAATAAAATTTGTACAAAAATGTGTAATTAGATTCTTTCATTTTTACACTGGTAGAGGAGCAGTATACCCTGTCGCAAACCTCCGCCCATAACTCATCACTGATCGTCAGACCAAGGTCCTTTTCCCAGATTATTTTCAAAGGAGTAAAGGAGGAGCTTCCTTTCTCAGAAAGGAGTCTATAGATGTAAGATATTTTGCCTTTAATGGATTGTGCAGTGACAAGAAGGGTTTCAACTTCATTCAACTGAGTTCTAAACCTCCTCTTGGAGGTAAATGAGGAAATTACATGTCTAATTTGAAGATATTTTAAAAAAAAAATGGGATCTTGGCACATCGAATTCACTGCAGAGCTCTTGAAAGGATTTCAGTGTAGAGGTTTTCTGATGAAATAGGTCTGAAAAGGTCCTGATTCCTAGAGTATGCCAAAGATTAATGTTGGCATCCCTCAGGGCTTTTGGCAAGTCTGGGTTGCCTACTATAGGCGAGTGAGAACATATTTGGGAGGAAATGCCCAGGTATTTCTTACAGTCCCTCCACGCTAGTAGGGTGCTGTAAATCGCAAAGGTTTTGGCTATGTTGCCCACTTCACTAAAGTTATTAATGAATATAATTGAGCTTAAGGGCAATGAACCACAGGATTGGGCTTCTATCTGAATCCACGTTGACTCTTGTCTGTTTGTGATCCATGTTAGCATGTTGCGGATTTGGGCAGACCAGTAGTACAGTTGAAAGGAGGGAAGGGCAAGACCACCTTTAGATTCAGGTTTTGATAAAGTGGAAAACTTGATCCTAGGTTTTTTATTGCCGCATATACATTTGGTGATGCTTTGGTTAGTTGTTTTGAAGAAGGAAACTGGGAGATAGCATGGAAGCATCTGAAATAAGTAGTTTAGTCTAGGGAGGACGTTCATACGGATTACATTAATTCTTCCTACTAAGCTAATTGGGAGGGAGATCCAGGTTTGGAGATCGTTCTTGATTCGATCCAGGAGTGGAAGATAATTTTCCTTAAAAAGGCTATTCAGATCTGGTGTTATGAAGATCCCGAGGTATTGAAACCTGTGTGTTTTCCATTGGAAAGGACAAAGTGTCTTCATAGAGCTGGTGAGTGTAATATTGAGAGGGCAGACAGTGGATTTGTTGAAATTGATCTTATAACCTGAAAACTTCCCATACTGAGCAATTGTGTCTAAAATGAGAGGGAGGGATTTCTCAGGGTTGGATATGTAGAGCAAGACATCATCCGCGTAAAGCGAAATCTTGTGCTGCAGGCCACCTGCAGAAACACCCATAATACTTGGATTGCTCCTTATCAGCTCTGCCAGAGGCTCCGCCCCCAACAAGTAGAGCAGCGGGGACAGCGAGCACCCTTGTCTTGTGCCCCGTTCCAGAGGGAATCTGTCAGAGTTCAGTCCATTAGTAGTCACCATGGCATTTGGATGAGAGTATAGTGATTTGATCCATTTAATAAAATTTGGGCCCATATTGAACTTTTCTAAGACTGAAAACAGAAAGCTCCAATCCATCCTGTCAAACGCCTTCTCAGCATCCAGTGAAGCCAGCAGGACAGGGGTCTTTTGTGCGTTTACTTGATCAATAATATCAAAAAGACGGCGAATGTTATCAGAAGAGTATCTGTCTCTAATAAATCCAGTTTGGTCCGCTTTTATTATTTTGGGAAGAAGAGTGTTTAGTCTTTTGGCGAGCAATTTGGTAATTATTTTATAGTCGAAATCCAACAAGCTTATGGGCCGGAAGGACGAGCAGGATAGGGGGTCCTTGTCCTTTTTTAGCAACACTGTAATGCGAGCTGTGTGCATTGAGTCTGGGAGAACTCAGTTTTTGCAAAAATCCTCCAGCATTGGCATGAAGATAGGGCTGAGCTGGGGCCAAAAAGCTTTGTAGAACTCTCTGGGGAATCCATCTGGGCCTGGGGACTTATTAGGTGGCATGGAGGTAATTGCCTCCAGGATCTCCTCAGGAGTGAAGGGGGAGTTGAGATCTTCCTGGTCGGTCTCGGATAGTTTAGGTAGCGAGATTCCCTCTAGGAAGGAGTGGAGTTCTGCCTCCGTGTGTTTTCTCTCAGAGGTATATAGTTTGCAGTAAAAATCATGAAAAGTTAAATTGATATTTTTTGGGGTCATATGTGACCTCGTCCTCTGCTGTTCGGATAGCCATGATTGTACGCTCTGACTGCTCCTTTTTTAATTGGTAAGCAAGCAATCTACTGGGCCTATTGCTATACTCATGGTATTTCTGTTTAGTAAAGAAAACTTTTTTTTTTATCTCCCGAGTGTAGTCCAAATTCAGTTTGGCTTTGGCTGCTTTAAGATGACTCCAGGAGGTGCTGTCTAGGGATTGTTTATGTATTTTTTCACAGCATTCCAGCTCCCTCTCAAGATCTAGCCTGTGTGCTTCCATTGCTTTTTTCTTAGAGGAAGCATATGCAATTAGATGACCTCTTAGTGTGGCTTTAGCAGCGTCCCACATTGTGGCCGGAGAAACAGGAGAATCTTTATTGTCTTGTGTGTAGTTGTCTATCCATGTAGTTACCAATGTATGGAACTCGTCATTTGATAGCATGGAGGTGTTGAATTTCCAGCTCTTTGACCTCGGGATGTTTTTGCAGAGGTCAAAGCGGAGGTGGACAAAGGCGTGATCTGAAAGTGCTATGGGTCCGATTGTACATGTGGCTGAATTTATGAAACTCTTTGGGATAAAAATGTAATCTATACGGGAGTAGGTGTTATGGACATTAGAGTAGTATGTATAGTCCATAGATGAGCTATTATTCTCTCTCCAGATATCTATCAGTCCCATCTCTTTAGTAAGAGAGTTCAACATCTTTGCAGATTCAGGATTTGTGGTGGGGACTTGAGATGATTTGTCTAGGGTTGGGTTAAGGGTACATTTAAAATCTCCGGCCACCACGCCAAAGGAGACACAATGCTCATTGAACAGGGTTATGATTTTTGACATGAAGGCAGGAGTATCTGTGTTAGGGGCGTATATGTTTAATATAGTAATTGGTTGACCATATAGTGACCCAGTTATCAAAATAAATCTCCCCTCCGGATCAGATATGTTTTTGTCAATTATGAATGGAACATTTTTATGGATAAGTATGGCTGTGCCTCTACTGTTTGATTTGAAAGATGAGAAATACACCTGTCCCACCCAAGCTCTGCAGAGTTTGGCATGTTCAGCATCACAGAGGTGTGTCTCTTGTAATAGCGCAATGTATGCTTTTTCCTTTTTTAGAGCACATAGTATCTTTTTTCGTTTTATTGCATGCCCTAGACCATGGCAGTTCCATGTCAATAGATTTAAGGTACTAGTCATCGTCATCGAGCAGTAATTCAACTTTAGTGCAAGTCATCGCTGGGTAAAAGTGGATAGTAATTACAGCTGCGTTCACATAAAAGGAAAATAAATGGTGTACATAAAATAATAATCTCTGAACACCCCAGCCGAGTTCCCAAACAACTCGACACATCGTGTTGGATCTATTACCCCCCCCCCCCCCCCCCCCCCCTCTCAGTCTCAATTCTGTGTTCCGAATAAAACAAAAACCGGGAACAGTTAGCAACGCACAACGTCTCCCTCTCCCCACCAAAGAAATGCCTCATCCTCTCCACCCCGCATTGAGTAAATAACACAGTTGCCCTCGTCCAGACCACAGTAAAAGAGGGGAGAAAAATAAAATCAATAGCCCAGCCTACATATACCTCCCCCAAGGGACATAGGGAACCCCAAGTAATAATAGCAACAACAAAAAAAAACAGGGAAATAAAAGTAGGCTGAAACATTAGTAGGCCTAGGTTAGGCTATATAGCCCATCCCTCTCAGTTAAAGGACAATACATATAAATTGGACGGCTATAATGACATTTAGGGGGTGGATCTCTGGATATCGGCTATATGTCGTCTTACCTCCTTTAGTAATGGCATTAATCGCATTTAGTCATTGGTCTGTTTCTCATTGGCCAGGATTGTCTTTCAAAAAACGTTTTGCCTCTTCGGGAGTTTTGAAGTGTCGCAAGGCTCCTTGGTGAAGAATCCTGAGCTCGTTTGGGTATTTGAATCCCCTGAAGATGCCTTGGTCAATGGAGTATTTCTTCACTTCGTCAAATTCTCGGCGCTTTCGGCGTATTCCAGCTGACAGGTCCTGGTGTAAAGCGAGTTTGGTGTTTCCCACTGTGATGGTGTTGTTTTTCGCCGCCTGTAGGACTCGTTCCTTGTCGGTGAATCTCAGGAAACGTATGGTGATTGGGCGCGGTGGTTGTCTGGCTGCTGGTGGGGGCCTCAGTGCTCGGTGAGCTCTCTCGAGTTCTATGGGCCTGTCGGTGGGCAGGTGGAGTCACTCGGGAGGTTTGTCTTGCAGGTAGCGGATCAGTGGCATGTTTCCCTCTTCTTTTTCGCCCAGATTGAATAGAACACAATTATTCCTTCGCCCCCTGTTTTCAAGGTCCTCTGTTTTCTCTTCCAGATGCTCGATTTTCTTTTTAGCATATGCTATTGTTTCCATGGCACCTGTCAATAAGTTTTCCATGGATAGGATTCGCCCCTCTGCCTCGTCCAGGCACCCCGCGTTTATGGTTATCTTGTTGTTGATGTCAGGCAAAGCGTTTTCAAGGATTGTCACCTTGCCCCCTATCGCACTGAGCTGAGAGTTAATGGCATCTAATTTGGTGTTTAGTTCTGTACGTTGGGATCTCAACTCAGAAAGGATGTCTTCGACAGAGTGCGAGGTTGGCATTCGTTGTGCCTTGTGGGGGCGCGGGTTCTCTTGCTCCTGGCTAATGGCGCTAGTTTTTTCTGAAGTTAGCTTCTTCTTGGAGGCTTTTTCCGTCGCTAATACTCGAGTCCGGGTAAAAATGTCACCTGTAGTGTCGCCTTTTGTAGCCGCCATGACTTTTTCTTACTAAAGCTAAATGAGTGTGAACTTGGAGTGGAGGTAAGATTAGGAATTGGAAACTACTTGTGGAGAGCTCTTAGTTCATGCGGCCATCTCGTTCAAGGGTCACGTGATCCCCCCCAGCCTTATTCTAAAATGGATTAATTTATTTTTTCTTCTTCTCATCAATCTACCCCAGAATGACAGCAAAAACAGGTTTATCAAGAAAACATAAAGCTAAACTATCACATTTACATAAGAATTCAGACCCTTTACTCAGTACTTTGTTGAAGCATCTTTGGCAGCGATTACAGCCTCAAGTTTTCTTGGGTATGACGCTATAAGCTTAGCACATCTGTATTTGGGGAGTTTCTCTCATTCTTCTCTGCAGATCCTCTCAAGCTCTGTCGGGTTGGATGGGGAGCATCGCTGCACAGCTATTTTCAGGTCTCCAGAGATGTTCAATCAGGTTCAAGTCCGGGCTCTGGCTGGGCCACTCAAGGACATTCAGAGACTTGTCCCCAAGCCACCCCTGCGTTGTCTTGGCTGTGTGCTAAGGGTCGTTGTCCTGTTGGAAGGTGAACCTTCGCCCCAGTCTGAGATCCTGAACGCTCTGGAGCTGGTTTTCATCAAGCATCTCTCTGTACTTTGTGCCGTTCATCTTTCCCTCGATTCTGACTAGTCTACCAGTCCCTGCTGCTGAAAAACATCCCCACAGCATGATGCTGCCATCACCATGCTTCACCGTAGAAATGGTGCCAGGTTTCCTCCAGACATGGCGAATGGCATTCAGGCCAAAGAGTTCAATCATCAGGTTCCTGATAGCTCAGTTTGGCCAGGCGGCCAGCTCTAGGAGTCTTTGGGGTTCCAAACTTCTTCCATTTAGGAATGATGGAGGACAATTCCCTCGACCTCATGGTTTGGTTTTTGTTCTGACATGCACTGTGAACTGGGACCATATATAGACCTTTCTTATACAGGCCTTTCTAATCGACCTGGCCGGGGTATCCTGGAAGGATATTGATCTCATCCCATCAGTAGAGGATGCCTGGTTATTTTTTTTAAATGCCTTCCTACCCATCTTAAATAAGCATGCCCCATTCAAGAAATTTAGAACCAGGAACAGATATAGCCCTTGGTTCTCCCAAGACCTGACTGCCCTTAACTAACACAAAAACATCCTATGGCATTCTGCATTAGCATCGAACAGCCCCCGTGATATGCAGCTGTTCAGGGAAGCTAGAAACCAGTATACACAGGCAGTTAGAAAAGCCAAGGCTAGCTTTTTCAAGCAGAAATTTGCTTCCTGCAACACTAACTCAAAAAGTTCTGGGACACTGTAAAGTCCATGGAGAATAAGAACACCTCCTCCCACCTGCCCACTGCACTGAAGATAGGAAATACTGTCACCACTGATAAATCCACTATAATTGAGAATTTCAATAAGCATTTTTCTACGGCTGGCCATGCTTTCCACCTGGTTACTTTCCACCTGGCTCAACAGCACTGCACCCCCCACAGCAACTCGCCCAAGCCTTCCCCATTTCTCCTTCTCCCAAATCCAGTCAGCTGATGTTCTAAAAGAGCTGCAAAATCTGGACCCCTACACATCAGCCGGGCTAGACAATCTGGACCCCTTCTTTCTAAAATTATCTGCCGAAATTGTTGCCACCCCTATTACTAGCCTGTTCAACCTCTCTTTCGTGTCGTCTGAGATTCCCAAAGATTGGAAAGCATCTGCGGTCATCCCCCTCTTCAAAGGGGGGGACACTCTTGACCCAAACTGCTACAGACCTATATCTATCCTACCCTGCCTTTCTAAGGTCTTCGAAAGCCATGTCAACAAACAGATTACCGACCATTTCGAATCTCACCATACCTTCTCTGCTATGCAATCTGGTTTCAGAGCTGGTCATGGGTGCACCTCAGCCACGCTCAAGGTCCTAAACGATATCTTAACCTCCATCGATAAGAAACATTACTGTGCAGCCGTATTCATTGATCTGGCCAAGGCTTTCGACTCTGTCAATCACCACACCCTCATCGGCAGACTCGACAGCCTTGGTTTCTCAAATGATTGTCTTGCATGGTTCACCAACTACTTCTCTGATAAAGTTCAATGTGTCAAATCGGAGGGTCTGCTGTCCGGACCTCTGGCAGTCTCTATGGGGGTGCCACAGGGTTAAATTCTTGGACCGACTCTCTTCTCTGTATACATCAATGATGTCGCTCTTGCTGCTGGTGAGTCTCTGATCCACCTCTACGCAGACGACACCATTCTGTATACTTCTGGCCCTTCTTTGGACACTGTGTTAACAACCCTCCAGGCAGACTTCAATACCATACAACTCTCCTTCCGTGGCCTCCAATTGCTCTTAAATACAAGTAAAACTAAATGCATGCTCTTCAACCGATCGCTGCCTGCACCTGCCCGCCTGTCCAACATCACTACTCTGGACGGTTCTGACTTAGAATACGTGGACAACTACAAATACCTAGGTGTCTGGTTGGACTGTAAACTCTCCTTCCAGACCCACATCAAACATCTCCAATCCAAAGTTAAATCTAGAATTGGCTTCCTATTTCGCAACAAAGCATTCTTCACTCATGCTGCCAAACATACCCTTGTAAAACTGACCATCCTACCATCCTCGACTTCGGCGATGTCATTTACAAAATAGTCTCCAATACCCTACTCAACAAATTGGATGCAGTATTTCACAGTGCAATCCGTTTTGTCACCAAAGCCCCATATACTACCCACCATTGCGACCTGTACCCTCTCGTTGGCTGGCCCTCGCTTCATACTCGTCGCCAAACCCACTGGCTCCATGTCATCTACAAGACCCTGCTAGGTAAAGTCCCCCCTTATCTCAGCTCGCTGGTCACCATAGCATCACCCACCTGTAGCAAGCGCTCCAGCAGGTATATCTCTAGGGTCACCCCCAAAACCAATTCTTTCTTTGGCCGCCTCTCCTTCCAGTTCTCTGCTGCCAATGATTGGAACGAACTACAAAAATCTCTGAAACTGGAAACACTTATCTCCCTCACTAGCTTTAAGCACCAACTGTCAGAGCAGCTCACAGATTACTGCACCTGTACATAGCCCACCTATAATTTAGCCCAAACAACTACCTCTTTCCCTACTGTATTTATGTTATTTATTTTGCTCCTTTGCACCCCATTATTTTTATTTCTACTTTTCACATTCTTCCACTTCCACCCTCAGGGTTTTAATGTAACCACAAATACAATGAAGTAATGGAACAATGAATGGCAATGTAACATAGACCATACATCACATATCAGTTTGGAGACAGTCTTGACCCACAACTACTGTGGGATTGACTAAGAGGACATCAATGTGTTGTACAAGAAATATAGAAGAAACATTTTTTTTTTCTATAATGGATATGTTTATTGGTCTTTTACAACAACAACAAAAAAAGTCTAGAAATACAAGAAATAAAAGGAGATAATGAATACCTGGTCGTCAACAGCCAGTCTACTAATAATAACAACCTTCAGGATGTTAAAGCTTTGAACCCAATGAAATTCTACTTTCTGCCTGGCAGACAGAAGGCTCCATAAATCATTCTGTTATAACACTGGTTCACACCAACACGATGGGAGAGGTGATTATGGTATAATATGACACTAAAGCTATGAAACTGGTTCAAACACTATACACTTTTTTCCCCTTCATGTCTTTATTGAGAAGTGTCTTTCAAAAGAAACAGATAAACCTTTTTTCCCCCAATTTGTTCTGGCTTAAAATAATAATAAAGGCCTCAAATATGTAATTAGTCATTTACAAAATGGTCATTTATGTTTAACATTTAATAATCAAGGCATCAACAAGTGTGCATATTCAAATTGATTGATTGCTCTACCCTGAACCACTGAATTAAAACCAACGCTCTAACACTCAATAAAACTTCAATAAAAGATGAATTACCCTTCTGTAAATCATGCTAATTTTATTCAGCCATTTGAAATGCATTGAAATTAAGGTGACACGAGATGTCAAAGAGACCTTTTTGAGTTAAGTATTTTGTACATGGTACAGAAAACATAACTGAATAGCCAGAATTATACATAGCAATATTATAGTATGTCAAGCACACATTTGGGCTGTCTTTCTAAAAAAAAGGGCCTTTGCTCCAAGTCTGACAAACCTAATTCCACACATTATCGTACACCACTTAAAGTAGATTGATATGTCAAATATAAAATGGTGGGTTATTGGACAAGGTTATATTGGTAAAGTTAACAGGGTCTTTTGCTGGTCATATATATAGGGGGAATGCTGAGGCAACATGGCATGGTACAATCTAACTCACTACAAACCTGCTACCAAAGAGTTATTCACATAGTTATTTTTATACTAAACTAAGTGGATTGCAGTATCTCTATGACAGTGGTGGTTTTGATGAAAAAAATTTGGTGTGATCGTCATTTAGGCTACCATTTAAAAATAATTCCCTCGCTTATGCTGTGCTTTGTTTTACATATCCTGGTCCAATACTGTACAATCATGAAAGACACATGTTTTTACCGACTTGTGTGCAGTCGTCCACCTGTGTGCCAGTAAACCAGCTGAAATGACAGTGGTTAATTCTAGCTAGAGTGCTGCTTGATTCTAATGGCTGTTCCAGGGAAGTAGCTTTACATAATTATGGTAAACTCCTGCTATTTGTTTTCGAGTGCCTATGCACACTCAGACGCCTATGCAATTTAAATGCACTTTTATCTGCAATTGATATTAAAAACGAATCCAAGGCTTGATGTGCGGTATATTCATATGGAGGAGGTGATGGATTTGCTTGGCCCTGCAGCTTGCCATAGAGGGGTAAGGCAGAGTAGTGGGGTCCACTGCTGGTGTCTGGGGTTAGGAGGACAGGGGTAAGGTTTGTGGGGGCGGAGGCCATGCTGCTTTTGGGCTGTAGGGAGCGCGTCTACTCTGGTTGGGGAGCTGCTGGCGTCTCGTTGGCATTGGCGTCCGTGGTCTTGTTTTCCACCTCATCGTCGGATAGGAGGTCGAGCGATGTCCCCTCCACCTGCAGCTGACGCCTGCCCGAGCGGCTGGAGGAGAAACTGATGGGGCCTCCACGCCTGCAGGGGACAGAGGGGGCCAGGAGAGGTATTAGTAACGAGGACCATCAATTTGGCCAATATACACAACTGTTTGTGTGTGTGTGGGGGGGGGGCTCCCGGAACCCTCCAGCTCGCCCAGCTTGGCTCGCAAGTCCTTGTTCTGCCTCTCCAGCTGCTGGCGCGCATTCTCACTCTTCTGGGCCATGCTGCGCTCTGCCACAAGCTCCAGGGTCAGGGTGTCCACCTGGGGGAGGAGAGGGGGAAGAGAGAGGTGGAGAGAGGAAAACAGGGAATGAAGGAGAGAGGGGAAAGTGAGAGAGAGATAAGGGTACTTTTTATGGTAGGGCTGAATAATGGATTGTTCCCTGGTGGTAGTAGGATCTACAATCTACTCTGCGAGAACAAATTATGCTTGCATTTATGTCATGATCTGTTGACAGTTGTGACTGGTGTGGTAGTGACCAACTGGGTTTACAGAACAGCAAATATACAACAAATGTACTAACGTTAGTATTTTTGTTTAGTTTACAGTCACTAGGCAGAGTGGCACCTTTTCAATGAGGTACGGTCAGAGATTAATAGATCCATCTGTGTTAAGGTGCTCCTAACAGTATACGCTGATGAAGACAGCTTGTCGGTCAGAAAGGTTGGATATTAGACTGAAAATAACCACCCACAAAACACAAAGGAAAACAGGCTACCTAAATATGGTTCTCAATCAGGGACAACAATTGACAGCTGCCTCTGATTGAGAACAATATCAGGCCAAATACAGAAATAGAAAATCATAGAAAAACTAACATAGACAACCCACCCAACTCACGCCCTGACCATACTAAAACAAAAGACAAAACAAAGGAACTAAGGTCAGAACGTGACAATAATAAAATGTTACTCTAAAGTATCTTAAGAAGATAGAAGTTAATAAATATGTTTTATGTTTACTGTATATTGTATAGGCTGTAAATGTGTCTTTACGTTTGTCTATTAATGGCAGCACCAATTCATCGAGTCAAATTCTGTGAATGTGTGAATGTAGGCCATTTGGCCAATAAAAGTTGTTTTGATTCTGCTAGACAGTAATGTTACTTCGAATGTCCTAGCCTCTTCCCATATCCCATACAATCACGCGTCAGTGGCCCAGGGAGCGTGGGAGAAAGATAACCCAATGTTTTCTCAATAGAAAACAGGTGTATTGGCAAGAACCTAGTTATTTTGTATATTTTATGAAATAGGAATAACTCTGAATACATGCTAAATTCATTTAGTAAATTATTTTTCAACATTTTGGTGTGTGTGATTTGTTGGCTATTTACGCTGGTAACGCGTAGACAGGCGCATCATAATTTGGTTTATGACATCACAATGTGAAATAGGCAACATATTTTGATGTTCTGCAAACTAAGGCACAGTCTACAAATACACTGAAATGGGATGTTTGTGTTGCTGTAAAAAGGTATGTGTCAATTCTGGGCTAGAATTTGTCTAACTCTGTTACAATTTAGAGTATATTCTATTCTTTTCAGCTATTACTAGTTGTTTCATTGTCTATTTATGTGTGCCAAATAGCAGGATTTGGGACAGAGGGTATAACTGTATGGTTACAATGGTTTTATTTTTATAAACATGTATTTTTGCTATTTGTTAGCCTATGATACAGAATTCAATATGATTGGGCAACGAGTTCTTTATTTTATGGTCAGATCATGTGGTTTGGGTGTTACATTTGCTGCTAGTTCAAATATAACATATATAATGTTTCTCCAAACAGAAAAAGAAGTGCAGAGTTCGCCTCGGGATTGGGAGCCGCTGTCCATCGCCGTTCCCAATCCCACCCAAACTGACGTCATTGGATGCCAGCATGGTAACTGCGTCAGTTTGGAAAAACCGGGAGAAGAAGAACGTAAAGGATCACCACCAACTTGATTCTTCCTTTGTCTCTTCTTTCCATTTGAAACCGTCTACAACATCTCTGACGCCCCTCGACCCCTTGTCTGGCCGAACACCAATCGGCACTCCATCCCCCTCACCCCCTGGATCCCCTGCCAGATCCCCTCCAACTCTCTCCAAGATCTTCGGCCTCTCTTCCCTCTCCTCTCTAAACATGTCATCTCTCTCTTCTTCTTCTTCTTCTTCAGTGGAAGGATCACAGACCTCCTCCCCTTTTAGTGCTTCTTCTGTTTCCCTGGCAGTCTCAACTCAGTTATCCTCCTCTGGAACTCCCCCCAGTCCTGCCTGCCCTTCCTCCACAACCCACGTCTCCTCCCCTGCCCCCCAGTCCTCCTCTCCAAACCCCCTGGACCAGCATGGAGAGACCAACAAAGACAGTGAGACTGCCAGGTACTGCAGCCTGATATCACATTTCATGCCAACCAACACCATTACATTGAAATGAAAAAGCCAATATAATATAGCTAACCTAATGCATATGTCTGTGTGTCTTTACAGAGATCTTATGAGCTCTGAGGTCAAAGAGGTGGGAGCAGTTGTTCCACAGACAAAGAGAATGGTACCCCTATTTGCTGGCATCGCAGGTCTGTAAACGGGTGCCATTTTTTGGTGCTATTTGTCTCAATTCATCTTTGACAAAGCTTCTCTCTTACCGCTCTCCGTCTCTCGGTCTCTCTCTGCAGAGGCCTCCATTGACCTGAAGGCTTCCTCTGTCTCCTTGGAGAGGTAAGTACTGTATACAATAGCCACCTTCATCTCACTCAACTCTACATAAGAGTGGTCACTCACACCATGACATGGTAAGGAATATCTGTATGCCTGTACATTAAAACAGTGTTCAAACAGACCGATTGGTGTTGAGCTACTGCTACTGAGGCCTCTACCCTGTCTCTCTTCCTCCAGGCCATTGGTCAGGTCTCGGGAAGCCATGGCTCGCCTTCCCAACCTGTTCAGCAAGAGTAGCACCCAGCTGGGGGAGCAGAGCTGCACAGGCGAGGGCGAAGACAACACCAAGCTCCTCGGGTAAACACACACACATCTACACACACACACATACACCTACTCTTATCTCTGAGCTCTGCTTTTTGTTTTCTAAATACAAATCCATTACAAATCCATTCATTAGTTTACCTTTGGTCCACAGTTCAGATATTAGTGTGTAACTGATGGCTTCTTTCCCACAGGTTGCCTAATATTGGCAACACCTGCTTCATGAACTCTGCTCTGCAGTGCCTGCTGGGGCTGCCAGCATTTTGCAGAGACATCCTGAGACAGCAGAATATCTGGAGTTCCTCCCCCTCCTCTAAACTGCTATGGTATACAGCCTCGCTCTCACTCTCCTGTCCCACCTGTACACACACTGACCCACCCACCTAGACGCTTATAGTTACAGTACACAAGTTCCGCCTCAATGTATGTGTCAGTGGAAGCTGCTGAGGGGAGGACGGCTCGTAATGATGTCTGAAATGGAGCAAATGGAATGGCATCAAACACATGGAAACCATATGTTTGATGTATTTGATAGCATGTAATTATGTATGTATGTATGTATGTATGTATGTATGTATGTATGTATGTATGTATGTATGTATGTATGTATGTATGTATGTTTGTATGTATGTATGTATGTATGTATTTTTGTATGTATGTATGTTTGTATGTATGTATGTTTGTATGTATCCATCTATCTATCTATCTATCTCTCTGTATGTATGTATGTATGTATGTATCTATCTATCTATCTATCTATCTATCTATCTATCTATCTATCTATGTATGGATGGATATATATTGTCCTTCGTACACTCTTAGTGTCTCATATGATTTTTAAGATAAAACCACACCCAACTCAGCTTCTGATTAACACCAGAGATGATTTCCTGTCACAGTCAGGAATCAGTTGAATCATATTTGATCAGAGGCTAAAGTAGAAGCACAGAGCTAATCTGTGGCCAAGGTGAGAGAGTGAAACCTGAATGCATGCTCTTTGTCTCCCTCCACAGCTGCTTTGCCGAGTTACATCAGGCCAGGCTTTCTGGAGGCACTGTTAATGCTAAGAACAAGGAAAATAAGAAAATCCTACAAACAGTCAAGCGCTGTCTTTCCGTTGTCAATGAGGACTATGAGGACGACAATGAACAGGTAAGATATTATTTGCTAAAAGACTCACTTAACAATAAACCTGGGACACGTGACAGTGTTTTTCCCCAGCTCTGTTTCAGTTGTAGTTGTTGATGTATTTTCTGCTTCTTTCCCATTCTTCTCTTAGGATGCCCATGAATGTGTGTTGCTCCTCCTCTTTCAGCTGAAGGAGGAGGGTATGGCATTAAAGGGCTCACCAGAGCCATACACCTGCCCCGTGAAGCAGTTAGAATTCAAGCTGAAGACTTCCCGTACCTGCACCAGGTAACAGCTGTCATTTGTATACGGTGTACCTTGATGTCATCATCACATTTGTGAGGAGGTTTAATGTCAGCATAACATGCAGGATACAGAGGTAAAGCATTAAGATAGTGTGTAGAGGATCAAAAGGTTTGTGTTGAATAGCTGATGCATTTCTCTCCGTACTTCTGAAGCTGTGGAGTTATAGTGTATGGTCAGGAGGATTACAATCACTTGTCCCTGAGCCTGAGCCATTACCTGCCACACAGCCTGGACCTCTACTTTAAGGTCAGCACTTAGCTTAAACCAATAGTTAGTATGTCAAGGAACACTATCATTAATGTCATAATGTTCATAATTGTATTGCTATCCTTTGTCACCTAGCCATCTGCGTTAGAGTGTGCATGCAGGGTGTGCTCAGGCAGCATGGCATCTGTGACTATGCACTTCCTCACGCTGCCCCGGTGAGTCCCCCCATCATCATCTCAGATTACAATTGACAGTCCTGATCTAACTCACCAAACTGGGTTATTGAATTGAGTACAAGACTGATTCCTTTGTCTGTGTGAATGCCTACCTGGTCGTCTGTGTATGTAATTGTCTGTCTGTCTGTCTGTCTGTCTGTCTGTCTGTCTGTCTGTCTGTCTGTCTGTCTGTCTGTCTGTCTGTCTGTCTGTGTCTGTCTGTGTCTGTCTGTGTCTGTCTGTCTGTCTGTCTTTGTGAATGCCTGCCTGCCTGTCTGTCTCTGAGCAGGGTCCTAATGCTTCATATCAAGCGATTTACTGCAGGCGACTGGGAGCCAAAGAAGGTGGATGATCCCATGTCCATCCCTGCAGAAATAACCCTCCCAGCCGTATGTGGGAAGACAGCCCATGTCCAGTATGGAGCCAGGTTGGTTTACACTCTGTTTTGGGACATTGCACATTGAGTAGCCAACACACACCATGATTTTCACACACTAGATATTTATTTTCAATGCCATCAATTTACACAGGGCAAGCTCCCAGGGGAAAAACAACATGGACAACAAACCTGCAAACTCCCCGAAAGGCACCCTTGATAGACCAGGTAGGACATTGTGTTACAGACATCATGCATAATACCCTCTCATGAAACAGGACTGTTGAGGAAAGCAAGTCGGAAGCTGAAGTTAAGAGTATATATGTTGATAGGTTTCCAATTCACTTTCTGGTTTGTATTTACACTATATTTGATATACCCCCACCAGCTTCAAATTCCTCTGACCAGCTAGAGAAACCAGCTGACAGTGAGGAAAAGCAGCAGGCAGCCGCTGTGGTGAGGAGAGAGAGAGAGAGAGAGAGAGAGAGAGAGAGAGAGAGAGAGAGAGAGAGAGAGAGAGAGAGAGAGAGAGAGAGTGAGAGAGAGAGAGAGAGAGAAAGAGAGAAAGAGAGAGAGAGAGAGAGAGAGAGAGAGAGAGAGAGAGAGAGAGAGAGAGAGAGAGAGAGAGAGAAATAGAACAGATAACAGATAATTAGATCCAGTTGAGATAGTTGAGATAGTGGGCGGATCAAGATAAGGCAGTTATAGAAGGCACCCCTATCCTGTAGACAAAATAACAATCCTATTATTAAATGTGTTTCCTTACAGAGACACCAGCCAGACAATATCTACAAATTGTCAAGTGTGATCTCACATCTGGGAGACAACATGTATACAGGTATGCAGGCATGCAGGTATGCAGGCACGAAGGTATGCAGGCACGCACACACAATTATGAAAGCTGAATGTACACTCTATTTTGTTTCCCTTGTTCCCTAGGCCACTACATCAGTGATGTTTTGGACAGCCGTGGCAGTGGGTGGCTCTGCCTGGATGACGCACATGTCTTGAGGACAGATGAGGCCACTGTGCTGAAGGCGATTGCACAGACTGCCTACATCCTGTTCTATGTCTGCAGGTAAGGCTCTAGGCCACAAATTTGAGAAGAATGTCACAAATGGAGTCAATGACGACAATCAGTCATCAAGAAAAAAAAAAGTTTTTACCAACGCTAGAAAGATGATTCATTGACCACACATTAAGAGTTATCCCTTTAACCTGTAATCCCTGTAATCCCTATTTTTCAGACATTGTATGTACATGTAAGATCTCCCTGTCATTTCTCATTGAAGTGGAGCAGGTGAAGGAGACCAGGCCCATCACTACCAGGAGAAGGACCAGGAGAACCCATCATTAAACTCAGGGAGAGGCACAGCGCTCAGGGAACACCTGGAGTAGCACCTACCACCCACCAAGAAACATCAGGTTAATCGAATTAGGTTGCCCTACACCACCCTCAACTGCCTTAGACCACCATAAAGCTGCCCTAGACCACCATCAGGCTGCCCATCACCACCATCAAGCTGCCCTAGACCACCATCAGACTGTCCTACACCACCATCAAGCTGCCCTACACCACCATCAAGCTGCCCTACACCACCATCAAACTGCCCTACACCACCATCAAGCTGCCCTAGATCACCATCAACTGCCTTAGACTACCATCAAGCTGCCCTAGACCACCATCAATTCTCCCTACACCACCATCAAGCTGCCCTACACCACCATCAAGCTGCCCTACACCACCTTCAAGCTGCCCTACACCACCATCAGACTATCTTTCACCACCATCAAGCTGCCCTAGACCACCATCAGACTATCCTAGACCATTAGGACATCACGCTGCCCTAAACCACCTAGACACCAAGCTGCCCTAGACCACCAGAACACCAGGCTGCCCTACACCACCTGGACATCAGGCTGCCCTAGACCACCTGGACATCAGGCTGCCCTAGACCACCTGGACATCAGGCTGCCCTAGACCACCAGGCTGCCCTAGACCACCAGGCTGCCCTAGACCACCAGGCTGCCCTAGACCACCAGGCTGCCTGGGACCACCAGAATAAACAGCCTACACCACAAAGCATGTACCCACTCTAGGCCATCTACTGTATGTTTACAATTATATAAATATAAAACATCTCACCGACCGAGTGCAATTAATGTTCTTTTACTGTACATGGTAGTGAATAAATGTACCTACAGTGCATTCAGAAACTATTCAGATCCCTTGACTTTTTCCTCATTTAGTTAAGTTACAGCCTTATTCTAAAATTGATTAATTTATTTCTTCTTCTTCTCATCATCTACCCCAGAATGACAGCAAAAACAGGTTTTTAGATTTTTTTGCAAATTTATCAAGAAAACATAAAGCTAAACTATCACATTTACATAAGAATTCAGACCCTTTATTCAGTACTTTGTTGAAGCATCTTTGGCAGCGATTACAGCCTCAAGTTTTCTTGGGTATGACGCTATAAGCTTAGCACATCTGTATTTGGGGAGTTTCTCTCATTCTTCTCTGCAGATCCTCTCAAGCTCTGTCGGGTTGGATGGGGAGCATCGCTGCACAGCTATTTTCAGGTCTCCAGAGATGTTCAATCAGGTTCAAGTCCGGGCTCTGGCTGGGCCACTCAAGGACATTCAGAGACTTGTCCCCAAGCCACCCCTGCGTTGTCTTGGCTGTGTGCTAAGGGTCGTTGTCCTGTTGGAAGGTGAACCTTCGCCCCAGTCTGAGATCCTGAACGCTCTGTACTTTGTGCCGTTCATCTTTCCCTCGATTCTGACTAGTCTACCAGTCCCTGCTGCTGAAAAACATCCCCACAGCATGATGCTGCCACCACCATGCTTCACCGTAGAAATGGTGCCAGGTTTCCTCCAGACATGGCGAATGGCATTCAGGCCAAAGAGTTCAATCATCAGGTTCCTGATAGCTCAGTTTGGCCAGGCGGCCAGCTCTAGGAGTCTTTGGGGTTCCAAACTTCTTCCATTTAGGAATGATGGAGGACAATTCCTTCGACCTCGTGGTTTGGTTTTTGTTCTGACATGCACTGTGAACTGGGACCTTATATAGACCTTTCTTATACAGGCCTTTCTAATCGACCTGGCCGGGGTATCCTGGAAGGATATTGATCTCATCCCGTCAGTAGAGGATGCCTGGTTATTTTTTTTAAATGCCTTCCTACCCATCTTAAATAAGCATGCCCCATTCAATACATTTAGAACCAGAAACAGATATAGCCCTTGGTTCTCCCCAGACCTGACTGCCCTTAACCAACACAAAAACATCCTATGGCATTCTTCATTAGCATCGAACAGCCCCCGTGATATGCAGCTGTTCAGGGAAGCTAGAAACCAGTATACACAGGCAGTTAGAAAAGCCAAGGCTAGCTTTTTCAAGCAGAAATTTGCTTCCTGCAACACTAACTCAAAAAGTTCTGGGACACTGTAAAGTCCATGGAGAATAAGAACACCTCCTCCCAGCTGCCCACTGCACTGAAGATAGGAAATACTGTCACCACTGATAAATCCACTATAATTGAGAATTTCAATAAGCATTTTTCTACGGCTGGCCATGCTTTCCACCTGGATACTCCTACCCCGGTCAATATTACTGCACCCCCCCCACAGCAACTCGCCCAAGCCTTCCCCATTTCTCCTTCTCCCAAATCCAGTCAGCTGATGTTCTAAAAGAGCTGCAAAATCTGGACCCCTACACATCAGCCGGGCTAGACAATCTGGACCCCTTCTTTCTAAAATAATCTGCCGAAATTGTTGCCACCCCTATTACTAGCCTGTTCAACCTCTCTTTCGTGTCGTCTGAGATTCCCAAAGATTGGAAAGCAGCTGCGGTCATCCCCCTCTTCAAAGGGGGGGACACTCTTGACCCAAACTGCTACAGACCTATATCTATCCTACCCTGCCTTTCTAAGGTCTTCGAAAGCCAAGTCAACAAACAGATTACCGACCATTTCGAATCTCACCATACCTTCTCTGCTATGCAATCTGGTTTCAGAGCTGGTCATGGGTGCACCTCAGCCACGCTCAAGGTCCTAAACGATATCTTAACCGCCATCGATAAGAAACATTACTGTGCAGCCGTATTCGTTGATCTTGGCCAAGGCTTTCGACTCTGTCAATCAACACATCCTCATCGACAGACTCGACAGCCTTGGTTTCTCAAATGATTGTCTTGCCTGGTTCACCAACTACTTCTCTGATAGAGTCAGTGTGTCAAATCGGAGGGTCTGCTGTCCGGACCTCTGGCAGTCTCTATGGGCGTGCCACAGGGTTAAATTTTTGGACTGACTCTCTTCTCTGTATACATCAATGATGTCGCTCTTGCTGCTGGTGAGTCTCTGATCCACCTCTACGCAGACGACACCATTCTGTATACTTCTGGCCCTTCTTTTGACACTGTGTTAACAACCCTCCAGGCAAGCTTCAATACCATACAACTCTCCTTCCGTGGCCTCCAATTGCTCTTAAATACAAGTAAAACTAAATGCATGCTCTTCAACCGATCGCTGCCTGCACCTGCCCGCCTGTCCAACATCACTACTCTGGACGGTTCTGACTTAGAATACGTGGACAACTACAAATACCTAGGTGTCTGGTTGGACTGTAAACTCTCCTTCCAGACCCACATCAAACATCTCCAATCCAAAGTTAAATCTAGAATTGGCTTCCTATTTCGCAACAAAGCATTCTTCACTCATGCTGCCAAACATACCCTTGTAAAACTGACCATCCTACCATCCTCGACTTTGGCGATGTCATTTATAAAATAGCCTCCAATACCCTACTCAACAAATTGGATGCAGTCTATCACAGTGCAATCCGTTTTGTCACCAAAGCCCCATATACTACCCACCATTGCGACCTGTACCCTCTCGTTGGCTGGCCCTCGCTTCATACTCGTCGCCAAACCCACTGGCTCCATGTCATCTACAAGACCCTGCTAGGTAAAGTCCCCCCTTATCTCAGCTCGCTGGTCACCATAGCATCACCCACCTGTAGCAAGCGCTCCAGCAGGTATATCTCTAGGGTCACCCCCAAAACCAATTCTTTCTTTGGCCGCCTCTCCTTCCAGTTCTCTGCTGCCAATGATTGGAACGAACTACAAAAAATCTCTGAAACTGGAAACACTTATCTCCCTCACTAGCTTTAAGCACCAACTGTCAGAGCAGCTCACAGATTACTGCACCTGTACATAGCCCACCTATAATTTAGCCCAAACAACTACTATTTCCCTACTGTATTTATGTTATTTATTTTGCTCCTTTGCACCCCATTATTTTTATTTCTACTTTTCACATTCTTCCACTGCAAATCTACCATTCCAGTGTTTTACTTGCTATATTGTATTTACTTTGACACCATGGCCTTTTTTTGCCTTTACCTCCCTTATCTCACCTCATTTGCTCACATCGTATATAGACTTGTTTATACTGTATTATTGACTGTATGTTTGTTTTACTCCATGTGTAACTCTGTGTTGTTGTATGTGTCGAACTGCTTTGCTTTATCTTGGCCAGGTCGCAATTGTAAATTAGAACTTGTTCTCAACTTGCCTACCTGGTTAAATAAAGGTGAAATCAAAAATAAATAAAATAAATAGACAGGTGTGTTCCGTTCCAAACCTTGTACAATCATGTACAAGTATTTCTGTTTTTTATTTTGTATAAATTTGCTACAATGTCTAAAAACCTGTCTTCACTTTGTCATTGTGGGGTTTTGTGTGTAGATTGATGATTTTTTATATCCATTTTGAATAAGGCTGTAACATAACAACATGTGGAAAAAGTCAAGGGGTGTGAATACGATCTGAATGCACTGTATAAGAGGCAATCTCTATCATTCATTCATGTTGGGTAAAAAGAGGAAAAAGTTAATATTACAACAATATTGTGTGTCTGTGCACAGTCTATCTACGCACTCCCTCAGGGTTTTAATGTAACCACAAATACAATGAAGTAAAGGAACAATGAATGTCAATGTAACATAGACCATACATCACATATCAGTTTGGAGACAGTCTTGACCCACAACTACTGTGGGAAAGACTAAAAGGACACCAAACCATGTACAATCATGTACAAGTATTTCTGTTTTTTATTTTGTATAAATTTGCTGCAATGTCTAAAAACCTGTCTTCACTTTGTCATTATGGGGTATTGTGTGTAGATTGATGATTTTTTATATCCATTTTGAATAAGGCTGTAACATAACAACATGTGGAAAAAGTTAAGGTGTGTGAATACGATCTGAATGCACTGTATAAGAGGCAATCTCTATCATTCATTCCTGTTGGGTAAAAAGAGGAAAAAGTTAATATTACAACAATATTGTGTGTCTGTGCACAGTCTATATACGCACTCCCTCAGGGTTTTAATGTAACCACAAATACAATGAAGTAATGGAACAATGAATGGCAATGTAACATAGACCATACATCACATATCAGTTTGGAGACAGTCTTGACCCACAACTACTGTGGGAAAGACTAAAAGGACATCAATGTGTTGCACAAGAAATATAGAAGAAAAACAATATTTTTCTATAATGGATATGTTTATTGGTCTTTTACAACAACAACAAAAAAAGTCTAGAAATACAAGAAATAAAAGGAGATAATGAATACCTGGTCGTCAACAGCCAGTCCACTAATAATAACAACCTTCAGGATGTTAAAGCTTTGAACCCAATGAAATTCTACTTTCTGCCTGGCAGACAGAAGGCTCCATAAATCATTCTGTTATAACACTGGTTCACACCAACACGATGGGAGAGGTGCTTATGGTATAATATGACACTAAAGCTATGAAACTGGTTCAAACACTATACACTTTTTTCCCCCTCATGTCTTTATTGAGAAGTGTCTTTCAAAAGAAACAGATAAACCTTTTTTCCCCCAATTTGTTCTGGCTTAAAATAATAATAAAGGCTTCAAATATGTAATTAGTCATTTACAAAATGGTCATTTATGTTTAACATTTAATAATCAAGGCATCAACAAGTGTGCATATTCAAATTGAATGAACCCTGAACCACTGAATTAAAACCAACGCTCTAACACTCAATAAAACGTCAATAAAAGATGAATTACCCTTCTGTAAATCATGCTAATATTATTCAGCCATTTGAAATGCATTGAAATGAAGGTGACACGAGATGTCAAAGAGACCTTTTTGAGTTAAGTATTTTGTACATGGTACAGAAAACATAACTGAATAGCCAGAATTATACATAGCAATATTATAGTATGTCAAGCACACATTTGGGCTGTCTTTCTAAAAAAAAGGGCCTTTGCTCCAAGTCTGACAAACCTAATTCCACACATTATCGTACACCACTTAAAGTAGATTGATATGTCAAATATAAAATGGTGGGTTATTGGACAAGGTTATATTGGTCAAGTTAACAGGGTCTTTTGCTGGTCATATATATAGGGGGAATGCTGAGGCAACATGGCATGGTACAATCTAATTCACTACAAACCTGCTACCAAAGAGTTAGTCACATAGTTATTTTTATACTAAACTAAGTGGATTGTAGTATCTCTATGACAGTGGTGGTTTTGATGAAAAAAATTTGGTGTGATTGTCATTTAGGCTACCATTTAAAAATAATTCCCTCGCTTATGCTGTGCTTTGTTTTACATATCCTGGTCCAATACTGTACAATCATGAAAGACACATGTTTTTACCGACTTGTGTGCAGTCGTCCACCTGTGTGCCAGTAAACCAGCTGAAATGACAGTGGTTAATTCTAGCTAGAGGGCTGTTTGATTCTAATGGCTGTTCCAGGGAAGTAGCTTAACATAATTATGGTAATCTCCTGCTATTTGTTTTCGAGTGCCTATGCACACTCAGACGCCTATGCAATAAAAATGCACTATTATCTGCAATTGATGTTAAAAACGAATCCAAGGCTTGATGTGCGGTATATTCATATGGAGGAGGTGATGGATTTGCTTGGCCCTGCAGCTTGCCATAGAGGGGTAAGGCAGAGTAGTGGGGTCCACTGCTAGTGTCTGGGGTTAGGAGGACAGGGGTAAGGTTTGGGCTGTAGGGAGCGCGTCTACTCTGGTTGGGGAGCTGCTGGCGTCTCGTTGGCATTGGCGTCCGTGGTTTTGTTTTCCACCTCATCGTCGGATAGGAGGTCGAGCGATGTTCCCTCCACCTGCAGCTGACGCCTGCCCGAGCGGCTGGAGGAGAAACTGATGGGGCCTCCACGCCTTCAGGGGACAGAGAGGTATTAGTAACGAGGACCATCAATTTGGCCAATATACACAACTGTTTGTGTGTGTGTGGGGGGGGGCTCTAAATACCTGAGGCGGCTCTTGAGTGTGTTGACCTCACGGCTGAGACCCTCGCTGCTCTCAGTGGCATCGTCCAGCTCCCTCTGCAGCTTCCTGCGGTAGGCGTTGGCACGTGTGGACTCCTCCTCAAGCTGCCTCTTCAGCTGTTTCATACGAGAGTTGGCCTTCTCACTCTGACCCAGCCAGGTGTCACAACAGACATCAACAATGATGAACAGTCAATACTAATACTTACAATACTCAGCATTCCTATGGTCCAGTGGTTACTGGAATTAACCTACTGTAGGAAAGACTCCAATCCTAAATCTTCACACCTATCCAATCCTGTCCCACCTTTACAAGTTGTACTGAATTGGATAGAAATCCTTCTTTAGCTGTGGAACATCTTAAAAATGGACTATGCAGAATTCACCTAATTTCTGTTTGTGCCAAAACAAGCAGTCATTGTGTAGAGAATCCATAACCAAAAATCTATATATTTTCAGCTGTTGTACAAAACCGAAAGTAAAAGACGCAAAAACTAAACTAAAAGCATAGAAATGGAGCACTTAGAACGGATCTATCGCTTCTTAGACTTGTTTTCAATGAGAATTAAATATCTATAACTCAAATTTCTATGTTAATTTGGTTAAGTCTCCCAAAAAGTGACATATTGTAGCTTTAATATCTGGGACGTCCAAACTTACGTGACAAGCTCCTCACCTGTTCCTTGTGCTGGTCGGAATGGCGGCGCTCGTCCTCCACCTGCATGCACACCTCCTCCAGCTTCTTCTCTGTCCATCTCACAAGCTTATTGGCCGCTGCTCGCTCCCTGATAGGAGGACAGAGGAATGAGGTCATAGGACAGTTAGAGCACCACAGGAACCGCACTGTAACAAAGGCTGTCAGTCATAGATCTTCAAGTACATCTCTTAAGATTGCTTTTGACTCATTACATTAATCACGTTAAGATTTAGATCACATTCAAGAACCTCTCTTCCAACGGGCTTAGCTTGTTCTAAGGCTCATGGCTCAAGGCTCATGAACTCCTCCTGAGTCTTGGTCTCCTATTTCACCTTGTCTAATAAGGTATGGAGTTGTTATAAGAGAGTTGCTGTGTTTCTACCTTAGCCTCCTGCTCCAGCTGCTCCTCCAGCTGCAGTATCTTGGCCTCCAGGGCGGTGATGGAGGCCTTGAACTGGCTCTTCACGGAACCCTCCAGCTCGCCCAGCTTGGCCCTCAAGTCCTTGTTCTGCCTCTCCAGCTGCTGGCGCGCATTTTCACTCTTCTGGGCCATGCTGCGCTCTGCCACAAGCTCCAGGGTCAGGGTGTCCACCTGGGGGAGGAGAGGGGGAAGAGAGAGGTGGAGAGAGGAAAACAGGGAATGAAGGAGAGAGGGGAACGTGAGAGAGAGATAAGGGTACTTTTTATGGTAGGGCTGAATAATGGATTGTTCCATGGTGGTAGTAGGATCTGCAATCTACTCTGCGAGAACAAATGATGCTTGCATTTATGTCATGATCTGTTGACAGTTGTGACTGGTGTGGTAGTGACCAACTGGGTTTACAGAACAGCAAATATACAACAAATGCACTAACGTTAGTATTTTTGTTTAGTTTACAGTCACTAGGCAGAGTGGCAACTTTTCAATGAGGTACGGTCAGAGATTAATAGATCCTTTTGTGTTAAGGTGCTCCTAACAGTATACGCTGATGAAGACAGCTTGTCGGTCGGAAAGGTTGGATATTAGGTTATTAAATTATTGAGTCTGCGCTAGAGTGTGCAGCTCTCCCTTTCTTTTTCAAAGGTCCTCCTAACAACCATTGCAAAGCTACATTCGATCTGTATCAGATGAGCGTAAACTGAAGTGAAATAGGCATTTTACTTTCCATAATAAAATGTTTCTCTTAAGTATCTTAAAAAGATAGAAGCTAATAAATATGTTTTATGTTTACTGTATATTGTATAGGCTGTAAATGTGTCTTTATGTTTGTCTATTGCTGGCAGCACCAATTCATCGAATTCGTCAAATTCTGTGAATGTGTGAATGTAGGCCACTTGGCTAATAAAAGTTGTTTTGATTCTGATAGACAGTAACATTACTTTGAATGTCCTAGCCTCTTCCCATATCCCATACAATCACGCGTCAGTGGCCCAGGGAGCGTGGGAGAAAGATAACCCAATGTTTTATCAATAGAAAACAGGTGTATTGGCAAGAACCTAGTTATTTTGTATATTTTATGAAATAGGAATAACTCTGAATACATGATAAATTCATTTTGTAAATAATTTTTCAACATTTTGGTGTGTGTGATTTGTTGGCTATTTACGCTGGTAACGCGTAGACAGGCGCATCATAATTTGGTTTATGACATCACAATGTGAAATAGGCAACATATTTTGATGTTCTGCAAACTAAGGCACAGTCTACAAATACACTGAAATGGGATGTTTGTGTTGCTGTAAAAAGGTATGTGTCAATTCTGGGCTAGAATTTGTCTAATTCTGTTACAATTTAGAGTATATTCTATTATTTTCAGCTATTACTAGTTGTTTCATTGTCTATTTATGTGTGCCAAATAGCAGGATTTGGGACAGAGGGTATAACTGTATGGTTACAATGGTTTTATTTTTATAAACATGTATTTTTGCTATTTGTTAACCTATGATACAGAATTCAATATGATTGGGCAACGAGTTCTTTATTTTATGGTCAGATCACGTGGTTTGGGTGTGACATTTGCTGCTAGTTCAAATATAACATATATAATGTTTCTCCAAACAGAAAAAGAAGTGCAGAGTTCGCCTCGGGATTGGGAGCCGCTGTCCATCGCCGTTCCCAATCCCACCCAAACTGACGTCATTGGATGCCAGCATGGTAACTGCGTCAGTTTGGAAAAACCGGGAGAAGAAGAACGTAAAGGATCACCACCAACTTGATTCTTCCTTTGTCTCTTCTTTCCATTTGAAACCGTCTACAACATCTCTGACGCCCCTCGACCCCTTGTCTGGCCGAACACCAATCGGCACTCCATCCCCCTCACCCCCTGGATCCCCTGCCAGATCCCCTTCCACTCTCTTCAAGATCTTCGGCCTCTCTTCTCTCTCCTCTCTAAACATGTCATCTCTCTCTTCTTCTTCTTCTTCAGTGGAAGGATCACAGACCTCCTCCCCTTTTAGTGCTTCTTCTGTTTCCCTGGCAGTCTCAACTCAGTTATCCTCCTCTGGAACTCCCCCCAGTCCTGCCTGCCCTTCCTCCACAACTCACGTCTCCTCCCCTGCCCCCCAGTCCTCCTCTCCAAACCCCCTGCACCGCCATGGAGAGACCAACAAAGACAGTGAGACTGCCAGGTACTGCAGCCTGATATCACATTTCATGCCAACCTACACCATTAAATTGAAATGAAAAAGCCAATATAATATAGCTAACCTAATGCATATGTCTGTGTGTCTTTACAGAGATCTTATGAGCTCTGAGGTCAAAGAGGTGGGGGCAGTTGTTCCACAGACAAAGAGAATGGTACCCCTATTTGCTGGCATTGCAGGTCTGTAAACGGGTGCCATTTTTTGGTGCTACTTGTCTCAATTCATCTTTGACAAAGCTTCTCTCTTACCGCTCTCCGTCTCTCGGTCTCTCTCTGCAGAGGCCTCCATTGACCTGAAGGCTTCCTCTGTCTCCTTGGAGAGGTAAGTACTGTAGACAATAGCCACCTTCATCTCACTCAACTCTACATAAGAGTGGTCACTCACACCATGACATGGTAAGGAATATATGTATGCCTGTACATTAAAACAGTGTTCAAACAGACCGATTGGTGTTGAGCCACTGCTACTGAGGCCTCTACCCTGTCTCTCTTCCTCCAGGCCATTGGTCAGGTCTCGGGAAGCCATGGCTCGCCTTCCCAACCTGTTCAGCAAGAGTAGCACCCAGCTGGGGGAGCAGAGCTGCACAGGCGAGGGCGAAGACAACACCAAGCTCCTCGGGTAAACACACACACATCTACACACACACACACATACACCTACTCTTATCTCTGAGCTCTGCTTTTTGTTTTAAATACAAATCCATTACAAATCCATTCATTAGTTTACCTTTGGTCCACAGTTCAGATACTAGTGTGTAACTGATGGCTTCTTTCCCACAGGTTGCCTAATATTGGCAACACCTGCTTCATGAACTCTGCTCTGCAGTGCCTGCTGGGGCTGCCAGCATTTTGCAGAGACATCCTGAGACAGCAGAATATCTGGAGTTCCTCCCCCTCCTCTAAACTGCTATGGTATACAGCCTCGCTCTCACCCTCCTGTCCCACCTGTACACACACTGACCCACCCACCTAGACGCTTATAGTTACAGTACACAAGTTCCGCCTCAATGTATGTGTCAGTGGAAGCTGCTGAGGGGAGGACGGCTCGTAATGATGTCTGAAATGGAGCAAATGTAATGTCATCAAACACATGGAAACCATATGTTTGATGTATTTGATAGCATTCCACTGATTCCGAACCAGCCATTACCACGAACCCTTCCTCCCCAATTAAGGTGCCATCAACCTCCTGTGGTATGTATGTATGTATGTATGTATGTATGTTTGTATGTATCCATCCATCTATCTATCTATCTATCTATCTATCTATCTATCTATCTATCTATCTATCTATCTATCTATCTATCTATCTATCTATCTATCTATCTATCTATCTATCTATCTATCTATCTATCTATCTATCTATCTGTATGTATGTATGTATGTATGTATGTATGTATGTATGTATGTATGTATGTATGTATGTATGTATGTATGTATGTATGTATGTATGTATGTATGTTTTTATGTATGTATGTATGTATGTATGTTTGTATGTATCTATCTATCTATCTATGTATGTATGGATGGATGGATGGATGAATGGATATATATTGTCCTTCGTACACTCTTAGTGTCTCATATGATTTTTAAGATAAAACCACACCCAACTCAGCTTCTGATTAACACCAGAGATGATTTCCTGTCACAGTCAGGAATCAGTTGAATCATATTTGATCAGAAGTTAAAGTAGAAGCACAGAGCTAATCTGTGGCCAAGGTGAGAGAGTGAAACCTGAATGCATGCTCTTTGTCTCCCTCCACAGCTGCTTTGCCGAGTTACATCAGGCCAGGCTTTCTGGAGGCACTGTTAATGCTAAGAACAAGGAAAATAAGAAAATCCTTCAAACAGTCAAGCGCTGTCTTTCCGTTGTCAATGAGGACTATGAGGACGACAATGAACAGGTAAGATATTATTTGCTAAAAGACTCACTTAACAATAAACCTGGGACACGGGACAGTGTTTTTCCCCAGCTCTGTTTCAGTTGTAGTTGTTGATGTATTTTCTGCTTCTTTCCCATTCTTCTCTTAGGATGCCCATGAATGTGTGTTGCTCCTCCTCTTTCAGCTGAAGGAGGAGGGTATGGCATTAAAGGGCTCACCAGAGCCATACACCTGCCCCGTGAAGCAGTTAGAATTCAAGCTGAAGACTTCCCGTACCTGCACCAGGTAACAGCTGTCATTTGTATACGGTGTACCTTGATGTCATCATCACATTTGTGAGGAGGTTTAATGTCAGCATAATATGCAGGATACAGAGGTAAAGCATTAAGATAGTGTGTAGAGGATCAAAAGGTTTGTGTTGGATAGCTGATGCATTTCTCTCCGTACTTCTGAAGCTGTGGAGTTATAGTGTATGGTCAGGAGGATTACAATCACTTGTCCCTGAGCCTGAGCCATTACCTGCCACACAGCCTGGACCTCTACTTTAAGGTCAGCACTTAGCTTAAACCAAGAGTTAGTATGTCAAGGAACACTATCATTAATGTCATAATGTTCATAATTGTATTGCTATCCTTTGTCACCTAGCCATCTGCGTTAGAGTGTGCATGCAGGGTGTGCTCAGGCAGCATGGCATCTGTGACTATGCACTTCCTCACGCTGCCCCGGTGAGTCCCCCCATCATCATCTCAGATTACAATTGACAGTCCTGATCTAACTCACCAAACTGGGTTATTGAATTGAGTACAAGACTGATTCCTTTGTCTGTGTGAATGCCTACCTGGTCGTCCGTCCGTCCGTCCGCCCGCCCGCCCGCCCGCCCGCCCGCCCGCCCGCCCGCCCGCCCGCCCGCCCGTCCGTCTGTCTGTCTGTCTGTCTGTCTGTCTGTCTGTCTGTCTGCCCTGCCTGCCTGTCTGTCTCTGAGCAGGGTCCTAATGCTTCATATCAAGCGATTTACTGCAGGCGACTGGGAGCCAAAGAAGGTGGATGATCCCATGTCCATCCCTGCAGAAATAACCCTCCCAGCCGTATGTGGGAAGACAGCCCATGTCCAGTATGGAGCCAGGTTGGTTTACACTCTGTTTGGGGACATTGCACATTGAGTAGCCAACACACACCATGATTTTCACACACTTGATATTTATTTTCAATGCCATCAATTTACACAGGGCAAGCTCCCTGGGGAAAAACAACATGGACAACAAACCTGCAAACTCCCCGAAAGGCACCCTTGATAGACCAGGTAGGACATTGTGTTACTCACATCATGCATAATACCCTCTCATGAAACAGGACTGTTGAGGAAAGCAAGTCGGAAGCTGAAGTTAAGAGTATATTTGTTGATAGGTTTCCACTTCACTTTCTGGTTTGTATTTACACTATATTTGATATACCCCCACCAGCTTCAAATTCCTCTGACCAGCTAGAGAAACCAGCTGACAGTGAGGAAAAGCAGCAGGCAGCCGCTGTGGTGAGGAGAGAGAGAGAGAGAGAGAGAGAGAGAGAGAGAGAGAGAGAGAGAGAGAGAGAGAAATAGAACAGATAACAGATAATTAGATCCAGTTGAGATAGTTGAGATAGTGGGCGGATCAAGATAAGGCAGTTATAGAAGGCACCCCTATCCTGTAGACAAAATAACAATCCTATTATTAAATGTGTTTCCTTACAGAGACACCAGCCAGAAAATATCTACAAATTGTCAAGTGTGATCTCACATCTGGGAGACAACATGTATACAGGTATGCAGGCATGCAGGTATGCAGGCACGCAGGTATGCAGGCACGCACACACAATTATGAAAGCTAAATGTACACTCTATTTTGTTTCCCTTGTTCCCTAGGCCACTACATCAGTGATGTTTTGGACAGCCGTGGCAGTGGGTGGCTCTGCCTGGATGACGCACATGTCTTGAGGACAGATGAGGCCACTGTGCTGAAGGCGATTGCACAGACTGCCTACATCCTGTTCTATGTCTGCAGGTAAGGCTCTAGGCCACAAATTTGAGAAGAATGTCACAAATGGAGTCAATGACGACAATCAGTCCCTTTCACCTGTAATCCCTCTGTATGTGTTATTTTTCAGACATTGTATGTACATGTAAGATCTCCCTGTCATTTCTCATTGAAGTGGAGCAGGTGAAGGAGACCAGGCCCCTCACTACCAGGAGAAGGATCAGGAGAACCCATCATTAAACTCAGGGAGATGCACAGCGCTCAGGGACCACCTGGAGTAGCACCTACCACACACCAAGAAACATCAGATTAATCGAATTAGGCTGCCCTACACCACCCTCAACTGCCTTAGACCACCATAAAGCTGCCCTAGACCACCATCAGGCTGCCCATCACCACCATCAAGCTGCCCTAGACCACCATCAGACTGCCCTACACCACCATCAAGCTGCCCTAGACCACCATCAAGCTGCCCTACACCACCATCAAGCTGCCCTAGACCTCCATCAAGCTGCCCTACACCACCATCAAGCTGCCCTACACCACCATCAAGCTGCCCTAAACCACCATCAACTGCCTTAGACCACCATCAAGCTGCCCTAGACCACCATCAATTCTCCCTACACCACCATCAGACTATCTTTCACCACCATCAAGCTGCCCTAGACCACCATCAGACTATCCGACATCACGCTGCCCTAGACCACCAGAACACCAGGCTGCCCTAGACCACCAGAAGACCAGGCTGCCCTAGACCACCTGGACATCAGGCTGCCCTAGACCACCAGGCTGCCCTAGACCACCAGAAGAAACAGCCTACACCACAAAGCATGTACCCACTCTAGGCCATCTACTGTATGTTTACAATTATATAAATATAAAACATCTCACCGACCGAGTGCAATTAATGTTCTTTTACTGTACATGGTAGTGAATAAATGTACCTACAGTGCATTCAGAAAGTATTCAGATCCCTTGACTTTTTCCTCATTTAGTTAAGTTACAGCCTTATTCTAAAATGGATTCATTTATTTTTTCTTCTTCTCATCAATCTACCCTAGAATGACAGCAAAAACAGGTTTTTAGATTTTTTTGCAAATTTATCAAGAAAACATAAAGCTAAACTATCACATTTACATAAGAATTCAGACCCTTTACTCAGTACTTTGTTGAAGCATCTTTGGCAGCGATTACAGCCTCAAGTTTTCTTGGGTATGACGCTATAAGCTTAGCACATCTGTATTTGGGGAGTTTCTCTCATTCTTCTCTGCAGATCCTCTCAAGCTCTGTCGGGTTGGATGGGGAGCATCGCTGCACAGCTATTTTCAGGTCTCCAGAGATGTTCAATCAGGTTCAAGTCCGGGCTCTGGCTGGGCCACTCAAGGACATTCAGAGACTTGTCCCCAAGCCACCCCTGCGTTGTCTTGGCTGTGTGCTAAGGGTCGTTGTCCTGTTGGAAGGTGAACCTTCGCCCCAGTCTGAGATCCTGAACGCTCTGGAGCTGGTTTTCATCAAGCATCTCTCTGTACTTTGTGCCGTTCATCTTTCCCTCGATTCTGACTAGTCTACCAGTCCCTGCTGCTGAAAAACATCCCCACAGCATGATGCTGCCATCACCATGATTCACCGTAGAAATGGTGCCAGGTTTCCTCCAGACATGGCGAATGGCATTCAGGCCAAAGAGTTCAATCATCAGGTTCCTGATAGCTCAGTTTGGCCAGGCGGCCAGCTCTAGGAGTCTTTGGGGTTCCAAACTTCTTCCATTTAGGAATGATGGAGGACAATTCCTTCGACCTCAGGGTTTGGGTTTTGTTCTGACATGCACTGTGAACTGGGACCTTATATAGACCTTTCTTATACAGGCCTTTCTAATCGACCTGGCCGGGGTATCCTGGAAGGATATTGATCTCATCCCGTCAGTAGAGGATGCCTGGTTATTTTTTTTAAATGCCTTCCTACCCATCTTAAATAAGCATGCCCAATTCAAGAAATTTAGAACCAGGAACATATATAGCCCTTGGTTCTCCCCAGACCTGACTGCCCTTAACCAACACAAAAACATACTATGGCATTCTGCATTAGCATCGAACAGCCCCCGTGATATGCAGCTGTTCAGGGAAGCTAGAAACCAGTATACACAGGCAGTTAGAAAAGCCAAGGCTAGCTTTTTCAAGCAGAAATTTGCTTCCTGCAACACTAACTCAAAAAGTTCTGGGACACTGTAAAGTCCATGGAGAATAAGAACACCTCCTCCCAGCTGCCCACTGCACTGAAGATAGGAAATACTGTCACCACTGATAAATCCACTATAATTGAGAATTTCAATAAGCATTTTTCTACGGCTGGCCATGCTTTCCACCTGGTTACTTTCCACCTGGCTCAACAGCACTGCACCCCCCACAGCAACTCGCCCAAGCCTTCCCCATTTCTCCTTCTCCCAAATCCAGTCAGCTGATGTTCTAAAAGAGCTGCAAAATCTGGACCCCTACACATCAGCCGGGCTAGACAATCTGGACCCCTTCTTTCTAAAATGATCTGCCGAAATTGTTGCCACCCCTATTACTAGCCTGTTCAACCTCTCTTTCGTGTCGTCTGAGATTCCCAAAGATTGGAAAGCAGCTGCGGTCATCCCCCTCTTCAAAGGGGGGGACACTCTTGACCCAAACTGCTACAGACCTATATCTATCCTACCCTGCCTTTCTAAGGTCTTCGAAAGCCATGTCAACAAACAGATTACCGACCATTTCGAATCTCACCATACCTTCTCTGCTATGCAATCTGGTTTCAGAGCTGGTCATGGGTGCACCTCAGCCACGCTCAAGGTCCTAAACGATATCTTAACCTCCATCGATAAGAAACATTACTGTGCAGCCGTATTCATTGATCTGGCCAAGGCTTTCGAATCTGTCAATCACCACATCCTCATCGGCAGACTCGACAGCCTTGGTTTCTCAAATGATTGTCTTGCCTGGTTCACCAACTACTTCTCTGATAGAGTTCAATGTGTCAAATCGGAGGGTCTGCTGTCCGGACCTCTGGCAGTCTCTATGGGGGTGCCACAGGGTTAAATTCTTGGACCGACTCTCTTCTCTGTATACATCAATGATGTCGCTCTTGCTGCTGCTCTTTCGGCAATGTCATTTACAAAATAGCCTCCAATACCCTACTCAACAAATTGGATGCAGTCTATCACAGTGCAATCCGTTTTGTCACCAAAGCCCCATATACTACCCACCATTGCGACCTGTACCCTCTCGTTGGCTGGCCCTCGCTTCATACTCGTCGCCAAACCCACTGGCTCCATGTCATCTACAAGACCCTGCTAGGTAAAGTCCCCCCTTATCTCAGCTCGCTGGTCACCATAGCATCACCCACCTGTAGCACGCGCTCCAGCGGGTATATCTCTAGGGTCACCCCCAAAACCAATTCTTTCTTTGGCCGCCTCTCCTTCCAGTTCTCCGCTGCCAATGACTGGAACGAACTACAAAAATCTCTGAAACTGGAAACACTTATCTCCCTCACTAGCTTTAAGCACCAACTGTCAGAGCAGCTCACAGATTACTGCACCTGTACATAGCCCACCTATAATTTAGCCCAAACAACTACTATTTCCCTACTGTATTTATGTTATTTATTTATTTTGCTCCTTTGCACCCCATTATTTTTATTTCTACTTTTCACATTCTTCCACTGCAAATCTACCATTCCAGTGTTTTACTTGCTATATTGTATTTACTTTGACACCATGGCCTTTTTTTGCCTTTACCTCCCTTATCTCACCTCATTTGCTCACATCGTATATAGACTTGTTTATACTGTATTATTGACTGTATGTTTGTTTTACTCCATGTGTAAGTCTGTGTTGTTGTATGTGTCGAACTGCTTTGCTTTATCTTGGCCAGGTCGCAATTGTAAATGAGAACTTGTTCTCAACTTGCCTACCTGGTTAAATAAAGGTGAAATCAAAAATAAATAAAATAAATAGACAGGTGTGTTCCGTTCCAAACCTTGTACAATCATGTACAAGTATTTCTTTTTTTTATTTTGTATAAATTTGCTACAATGTCTAAAAACCTGTCTTCACTTTGTCATTATGGGGTATTGTGTGTAGATTGATGATTTTTTATATCCATTTTGAATAAGGCTGTAACATAACAACATGTGGAAAAAGTCAAGGGGTGTGAATACGATCTGAATGCACTGTATAAGAGGCAATCTCTATCATTCATTCATGTTGGGTAAAAAGAGGAAAAAGTTAATATTACAACAATATTGTGTGTCTGTGCACAGTCTATCTACGCACTCCCTCAGGGTTTTAATGTAACCACAAATACAATGAAGTAATGGAACAATGAATGGCAATGTAACATAGACCATACATCACATATCAGTTTGGAGACAGTCTTGACCCACAACTACTGTGGGAAAGACTAAGAGGACATCAATGTGTTGCACAAGAAATATAGAAGAAAAACAATATTTTTCTATAATGGATATGTTTATTGGTCTTTTACAACAACAACAAAAAAAGTCTAGAAATACAAGAAATAAAAGGAGATAATGAATACCTGGTCGTCAACAGCCAGTCCACTAATAATAACAACCTTCAGGATGTTAAAGCTTTGAACCCAATGAAATTCTACTTTCTGCCTGGCAGACAGAAGGCTCCATAAATCATTATGTTATAACACTGGTTCACACCAACACGATGGGAGAGGTGCTTATGGTATAATATGACACTAAAGCTATGAAACTGGTTCAAACACTATACACTTTTTTCCCCCTCATGTCTTTATTGAGAAGTGTCTTTCAAAAGAAACAGATAAACCTTTTTTTCCCCCAATTTGTTCTGGCTTAAAATAATAATAAAGGCCTCAAATATGTAATTAGTCATTTACAAAATGGTCATTTATGTTTAACATTTAATAATCAAGGCATCAACAAGTGTGCATATTCAAATTGAATGATTGCTCTACCCTGAACCACTGAATTAAAACCAACGCTCTAACACTCAATAAAACGTCAATAAAAGATGAATTACCCTTCTGTAAATCATGCTAATATTATTCAGCCATTTGAAATGCATTGAAATGAAGGTGACACGAGATGTCAAAGAGACCTTTTTGAGTTAAGTATTTTGTACATGGTACAGAAAACATAACTGAATAGCCAGAATTATACATAGCAATATTATAGTATGTCAAGCACACATTTGGGCTGTCTTTCTAAAAAAAAGGGCCTTTGCTCCAAGTCTGACAAACCTAATTCCACACATTATCGTACACCACTTAAAGTAGATTGATATGTCAAATATAAAATGGTGGGTTATTGGACAAGGTTATATTGGTCAAGTTAACAGGGTCTTTTGCTGGTCATATATATAGGGGGAATGCTGAGGCAACATGGCGTGGTACAATCTAATTCACTACAAACCTGCTACCAAAGAGTTAGTCACATAGTTATTTTTATACTAAACTAAGTGGATTGCAGTATCTCTATGACAGTGGTGGTTTTGATGAAAAAAATTTGGTGTGATCGTCATTTCATTTAGGCTACCATTTAAAAATAATTCCCTCGCTTATGCTGTGCTTTGTTTTACATATCCTGGTCCAATACTGTACAATCATGAAAGACACATGTTTTTACCGACTTGTGTGCAGTCGTCCACCTGTGTGCCAGTAAACCAGCTGAAATGACAGTGGTTAATTCTAGCTAGAGGGCTGTTTGATTCTAATGGCTGTTCCAGGGAAGTAGCTTAACATAATTATGGTAAACTCCTGCTATTTGTTTTCGAGTGCCTATGCACACTCAGACGCCTATGCAATAAAAATGCACTATTATCTGCAATTGATGTTAAAAACGAATCCAAGGCTTGATGTGCGGTATATTCATATGGAGGAGGTGATGGATTTGCTTGGCCCTGCAGCTTGCCATAGAGGGGTAAGGCAGAGTAGTGGGGTCCACTGCTGGTGTCTGGGGTTAGGAGGACAGGGGTACGGTTTGGGCTGTAGGGAGCGCGTCTACTCTGGTTGGGGAGCTGCTGGCGTCTCTTTGGCATTGGCGTCCGTGGTTTTGTTTTCCACCTCATCGTCGGATAGGAGGTCGAGCGATGTTCCCTCCACCTGCAGCTGACGCCTGCCCGAGCGGCTGGAGGAGAAACTGATGGGGCCTCCACGCCTTCAGGGGACAGAGGGGGCCAGGAGAGGTATTAGTAACGAGGACCATCAATTTGGCCAATATACACAACTGTTTGTGTGTGTGGGGGGGGGGGGGGCTCTAAATACCTGAGGCGGCTCTTGAGTGTGTTGACCTCACGGCTGAGACCCTCGCTGTTCTCAGTGGCATCGTCCAGCTCCCTCTGCAGCTTCCTGCGGCAGGCGTTGGCACGTGCTCCTCAAGCTGCCTCTTCAGCTGTTTCATACGAGAGTTGGCCTTCTCACTCTGACCCAGCCAGGTGTCACAACAGACATCAACAATGATGAACAGTCAATACTAATACTTACAATACTCAGCATTCCTATGGTCCAGTGGTTACTGGAATTAACCTACTGTAGGAAAGACTCCAATCCTAAATCTTCACACCTATCCAATCCTGTCCCACCTTTACAAGTTGTACTGAATTGGATAGAAATCCTTCTTTAGCTGTGGAACATCTTAAAAATGGACTATGCAGAATTCACCTAATTTCTGTTTGTGCTAAAACAAGCAGTCATTGTGTAGAGAATCCATAACCAAAAATCTATATATTTTCAGCTGTTGTACAAAACCGAAAGTAAAAGACGCAAAAACTAAACTAAAAGCATAGAAATGGAGCACTTAGAACGGATCTATCGCTTCTTAGACTTGTTTTCAATGAGAATTAAATATCTATAACTCAAATTTCTATGTTAATTTGGTTAAGTCTCCCAAAAAAGTGACATATTGTAGCTTTAATATGTGGGACGTCCAAACTTCCGTGACAAGCTCCTCACCTGTTCCTTGTACTGGTCGGAATGGCGGCGCTCGTCCTCCACCTGCATGCACACCTCCTTCAGCTTCTTCTCTGTCCATCTCACAAGCTTATTGGCCGCTGCTCGCTCCCTGATAGGAGGACAGAGGAATGAGGTCATAGGACAGTTAGAGCACCACAGGAACCGCACTGTAACAAAGGCTGTCAGTCATAGATCTTCAAGTACATCTCTTAAGATTGCTTTTGACTCATTACATTAATCACGTTAAGATTTAGATCACATTCAAGAACCTCTCTTCCAACGGGCTTAGCTTGTTCTAAGGCCGTCATGAACTCCTCCTGAGTCTTGGTCTCCTATTTCACCTTGTCTAATAAGGTATGGAGTTGTTATAAGAGAGTTGCTGTGTTTCTACCTTAGCCTCCTGCTCCAGCTGCTCCTCCAGCTGCAGTATCTTGGCCTCCAGGGCGGTGATGGAGGCCTTGAACTGGCTCTTCACGGAACCCTCCAGCTCGCCCAGCTTGGCCCTCAAGTCCTTGTTCTGCCTCTCCAGCTGCTGGCGCGCATTTTCACTCTTCTGGGCCATGCTGCGCTCTGCCACAAGCTCCAGGGTCAGGGTGTCCACCTGGGGGAGGAGAGGGGGAAGAGAGAGGTGGAGAGAGGAAAACAGGGAATGAAGGAGAGAGGGGAACGTGAGAGAGAGATAAGGGTACTTTTTATGGTAGGGCTGAATAATGGATTGTTCCATGGTGGTAGTAGGATCTACAATCTACTCTGCGAGAACAAATGATGCTTGCATTTATGTCATGATCTGTTGACAGTTGTGACTGGTGTGGTAGTGACCAACTGGGTTTACAGAACAGCAAATATACAACAAATGCACTAACGTTAGTATTTTTGTTTAGTTTACAGTCACTAGGCAGAGTGGCAACTTTTCAATGAGGTACGGTCAGAGATTAATAGATCCTTTTGTGTTAAGGTGCTCCTAACAGTATACGCTGATGAAGACAGCTTGTCGGTCGGAAAGGTTGGACATTAGGTTATTAAATTATTGAGTCTGCACTAGAGTGTGCAGCTCTCCCTTTCTTTTTCAAAGGTCCTCCTAACAACCATTGCAAAGCTACATTCGATCTGTATCAGATGAGCGTAAACTGAAGTGAAATAGGCATTTTACTTTCCATAATAAAATGTTTCTCTTAAGTATCTTAAAAAGATAGAAGCTAATAAATATGTTTTATGTTTACTGTATATTGTATAGGCTGTAAATGTGTCTTTATGTTTGTCTATTGCTGGCAGCACCAATTCATCGAGTCAAATTCTGTGAATGTGTGAATGTAGGCCACTTGGCTAATAAAAGTTGTTTTGATTCTGATAGACAGTAACATTACTTTGAATGTCCTAGCCTCTTCCCATATCCCATACAATCACGCATCAGTGGCCCAGGGAGCGTGGGAGAAAGATAATCCAATGTTTTCTCAATAAAAAACAGGTGTATTGGCAAGAACCTAGTTATTTTGTATATTTTATGAAATAGGAATAACTCTGAATACATGCTAAATTCATTTAGTAAATTATTTTTCAACATTTTGGTGTGTGTGATTTGTTGGCTATTTACGCTGGTAACGCGTAGACAGGCGCATCATAATTTGGTTTATGACATCACAATGTGAAATAGGCAACATATTTTGATGTTCTGCAAACTAAGGCACAGTCTACAAATACACTGAAATGGGTTGTTTGTGTTGCTGTAAAAAGGTATGTGTCAATTCTGGGCTAGAATTTGTCTAATTCTGTTACAATTTAGAGTATATTCTATTCTTTTCAGCTATTACTAGTTGTTTCATTGTCTATTTATGTGTGCCAAATAGCAGGATTTGGGACAGAGGGTATAACTGTATGGTTACAATGGTTTTATTTTTATAAACATGTATTTTTGCTATTTGTTAGCCTATGATACAGAATTCAATATGATTGGGCAACGAGTTCTTTATTTTATGGTCAGATCACGTGGTTTGGGTGTGACATTTGCTGCTAGTTCAAATATAACATATATAATGTTTCTCCAAACAGAAAAAGAAGTGCAGAGTTCACCTCGGGATTGGGAGCCGCTGTCCATCGCCGTTCCCAATCCCACCCAAACTGACGTCATTGGATGCCAGCATGGTAACTGCGTCAGTTTGGAAAAACCGGGAGAAGAAGAACGTAAAGGATCACCACCAACTTGATTCTTCCTTTGTCTCTTCTTTCCATTTGAAACCGTCTACAACATCTCTGACGCCCCTCGACCCCTTGTCTGGCCGAACACCAATCGGCACTCCATCCCCCTCACCCCCTGGATCCCCTGCCAGATCCCCTTCCACTCTCTCCAAGTTCTTCGGCCTCTCTTCCCTCTCCTCTCTAAACATGTCATCTCTCTCTTCTTCTTCTTCTTCTTCAGTGGAAGGATCACAGACCTCCTCCCCTTTTAGTGTTTCTTCTGTTTCCCTGGCAGTCTCAACTCAGTTATCCTCCTCTGGAACTCCCCCCAGTCCTGCCTGCCCTTCCTCCACAACTCACGTCTCCTCCCCTGCCCCCCAGTCCTCCTCTCCAAACCCCCTGCACCGCCATGGAGAGACCAACAAAGACAGTGAGACTGCCAGGTACTGCAGCCTGATATCAAATTTCATGCCAACCAACACCATTAAATTGAAATGAAAAAGCCAATATAATATAGCTAACCTAATGCATATGTCTGTGTGTCTTTACAGAGATCTTATGAGCTCTGAGGTCAAAGAGGTGGGGGCAGTTGTTCCACAGACAAAGAGAATGGTACCCCTATTTGCTGGCATTGCAGGTCTGTAAACGGGTGCCATTTTTTGGTGCTACTTGTCTCAATTCATCTTTGACAAAGCTTCTCTCTTACCGCTCTCCGTCTCTCGGTCTCTCTCTGCAGAGGCCTCCATTGACCTGAAGGCTTCCTCTGTCTCCTTGGAGAGGTAAGTACTGTAGACAATAGCCACCTTCATCTCACTCAACTCTACATAAGAGTGGTCACTCACACCATGACATGGTAAGGAATATATGTATGCCTGTACATTAAAACAGTGTTCAAACAGACCGATTGGTGTTGAGCCACTGCTACTGAGGCCTCTACCCTGTCTCTCTTCCTCCAGGCCATTGGTCAGGTCTCGGGAAGCCATGGCTCGCCTTCCCAACCTGTTCAGCAAGAGTAGCACCCAGCTGGGGGAGCAGAGCTGCACAGGCGAGGGCGAAGACAACACCAAGCTCCTCGGGTAAACACACACACATCTACACACACACACATACACCTACTCTTATCTCTGAGCTCTGCTTTTTGTTTTAAATACAAATCCATTACAAATCCATTCATTAGTTTACCTTTGGTCCACAGTTCAGATATTAGTGTGTAACTGATGGCTTCTTTCCCACAGGTTGCCTAATATTGGCAACACCTGCTTCATGAACTCTGCTCTGCAGTGCCTGCTGGGGCTGCCAGCATTTTGCAGAGACATCCTGAGACAGCAGAATATCTGGAGTTCCTCCCCCTCCTCTAAACTGCTATGGTATACAGCCTCGCTCTCACCCTCCTGTCCCACCTGTACACACACTGACCCAAACACCTAGACGCTTATAGTTACAGTACACAAGTTCCGCCTCAATGTATGTGTCAGTGGAAGCTGCTGAGGGGAGGACGGCTCGTAATGATGTCTGAAATGGAGCAAATGTAATGGCATCAAACACATGGAAACAATATGTTTGATGTATTTGATAGCATTCCACTGATTCCGAACCAGCCATTACCACGAACCCTTCCTCCCCAATTAAGGTGCCATCAACCTCCTGTGGTATGTATGTATGTATGTATGTATGTTTGTATGTATCCATCCATCTATCTATCTATCTATCTATCTATCTATCTATCTATCTATCTATCTATCTATCTATCTATCTATCTATCTATCTATCTATCTATCTATCTATCTCTCTGTATGTATGTATGTATGTATGTATGTATGTATGTATGTATGTATGTATGTATGTATGTATGTTTGTATGTATCTATCTATCTATCTATGTATGTATGGATGGATGGATGGATGAATGGATATATATTGTCCTTCGTACACTCTTAGTGTCTCATATGATTTTTAAGATAAAACCACACCCAACTCAGCTTCTGATTAACACCAGAGATGATTTCCTGTCACAGTCAGGAATCAGTTGAATCATATTTGATCAGAAGTTAAAGTAGAAGCACAGAGCTAATCTGTGGCCAAGGTGAGAGAGTGAAACCTGAATGCATGCTCTTTGTCTCCGTCCACAGCTGCATTGCCGAGTTACATCAGGCCAGGCTTTCTGGAGGCACTGTTAATGCTAAGAACAAGGAAAATAAGAAAATCCTTCAAACAGTCAAGCGCTGTCTTTCCGTTGTCAATGAGGACTATGAGGACGACAATGAACAGGTAAGATATTATTTGCTAAAAGACTCACTTAACAATAAACCTGGGACACGGGACAGTGTTTTTCCCCAGCTCTGTTTCAGTTGTAGTTGTTGATGTATTTTCTGCTTCTTTCCCATTCTTCTCTTAGGATGCCCATGAATGTGTGTTGCTTCTCCTCTTTCAGCTGAAGGAGGAGGGTATGGCATTAAAGGGCTCACCAGAGCCATACACCTGCCCTGTGAAGCAGTTAGAATTCAAGCTGAAGACTTCCCGTACCTGCACCAGGTAACAGCTGTCATTTGTATACGGTGTACCTTGATGTCATCATCACATTTGTGAGGAGGTTTAATGTCAGCATAATATGCAGGATACAGAGGTAAAGCATTAAGATAGTGTGTAGAGGATCAAAAGGTTTGTGTTGGATAGCTGATGCATTTCTCTCCGTACTTCTGAAGCTGTGGAGTTATAGTGTATGGTCAGGAGGATTACAATCACTTGTCCCTGAGCCTGAGCCATTACCTGCCACACAGCCTGGACCTCTACTTTAAGGTCAGCACTTAGCTTAAACCAAGAGTTAGTATGTCAAGGAACACTATCATTAATGTCATAATGTTCATAATTGTATTGCTATCCTTTGTCACCTAGCCATCTGCGTTAGAGTGTGCATGCAGGGTGTGCTCAGGCAGCATGGCATCTGTGACTATGCACTTCCTCACGCTGCCCCGGTGAGTCCCCCCATCATCATCTCAGATTACAATTGACAGTCCTGATCTAACTCACCAAACTGGGTTATTGAATTGAGTACAAGACTGATTCCTTTGTCTGTGTGAATGCCTACCTGGTCGTCCGTCCGTCCGCCCGCCCGCCCGCCCGCCCGCCCGCCCGCCCGCCCGCCCGTCTGTCTGTCTGTCTGTCTGTCTGTCTGTCTGTCTGTCTGCCCTGCCTGCCTGTCTGTCTCTGAGCAGGGTCCTAATGCTTCATATCAAGCGATTTACTGCAGGCGACTGGGAGCCAAAGAAGGTGGATGATCCCATGTCCATCCCTGCAGAAATAACCCTCCCAGCCGTATGTGGGAAGACAGCCCATGTCCAGTATGGAGCCAGGTTGGTTTACACTCTGTTTGGGGACATTGCACATTGAGTAGCCAACACACACCATGATTTTCACACACTAGATATTTATTTTCAATGCCATCAATTTACACAGGGCAAGCTCCCTGGGGAAAAACAACATGGACAACAAACCTGCAAACTCCCCGAAAGGCACCCTTGATAGACCAGGTAGGACATTGTGTTACTGACATCATGCATAATACCCTCTCATGAAACAGGACTGTTGAGGAAAGCAAGTCGGAAGCTGAAGTTAAGAGTATATTTGTTGATAGGTTTCCACTTCACTTTCTGGTTTGTATTTACACTATATTTGATATACCCCCACCAGCTTCAAATTCCTCTGACCAGCTAGAGAAACCAGCTGACAGTGAGGAAAAGCAGCAGGCAGCCGCTGTGGTGAGGAGAGAGAGAGAGAGAGAGAGAGAGAGAGAGAGAGAGAGAGAGAGAGAGAGAGAGAGAGGGAGAAATAGAACAGATAACAGATAATTAGATCCAGTTGAGATAGTTGAGATAGTGGGCGGATCAAGATAAGGCAGTTATAGAAGGCACCCCTATCCTGTAGACAAAATAACAATCCTATTATTAAATGTGTTTCCTTACAGAGACACCAGCCAGAAAATATCTACAAATTGTCAAGTGTGATCTCACATCTGGGAGACAACATGTATACAGGTATGCAGGCATGCAGGTATGCAGGCACGCAGGTATGCAGGCACGCACACACAATTATGAAAGCTAAATGTACACTCTATTTTGTTTCCCTTGTTCCCTAGGCCACTACATCAGTGATGTTTTGGACAGCCGTGGCAGTGGGTGGCTCTGCCTGGATGACGCACATGTCTTGAGGACAGATGAGGCCACTGTGCTGAAGGCGATTGCACAGACTGCCTACATCCTGTTCTATGTCTGCAGGTAAGGCTCTAGGCCACAAATTTGAGAAGAATGTCACAAATGGAGTCAATGACGACAATCAGTCCCTTTCACCTGTAATCCCTCTGTATGTGTTATTTTTCAGACATTGTATGTACATGTAAGATCTCCCTGTCATTTCTCATTGAAGTGGAGCAGGTGACGGAGACCAGGCCCCGCACTACCAGGAGAAGGATCAGGAGAACCCATCATTAAACTCAGGGAGATGCACAGCGCTCAGGGACCACCTGGAGTAGCACCTACCACACACCAAGAAACATCAGATTAATCGAATTAGGCTGCCCTACACCACCCTCAACTGCCTTAGACCACCATAAAGCTGCCCTAGACCACCATCAGGCTGCCCATCACCACCATCAAGCTGCCCTAGACCAACATCAGACTGCCCTACACCACCATCAAGCTGCCCTAGACCACCATCAAGCTGCCCTACACCACCATCAAGCTGCCCTAGACCTCCATCAAGCTGCCCTACACCACCATCAAGCTGCCCTACACCACCATCAAGCTGCCCTAAACCACCATCAACTGCCTTAGACCACCATCAAGCTGCCCTAGACCACCATCAATTCTCCCTACACCACCATCAGACTATCTTTCACAACCATCAAGCTGCCCTAGACCACCATCAGACTATCCTAGACCATTAGGACATCACGCTGCCCTAAACCACCTAGACACCAAGCTGCCCTAGACCACCAGAACACCAGGCTGCCCTAGACCACCAGAAGACCAGGCTGCCCTAGACCACCTGGACATCAGGCTGCCCTAAACCACCTAGACACCAAGCTGCCCTAGACCACCAGAACACCAGGCTGCCCTAGACCACCAGGACATCAGGCTGCCCTAGACCACCTGGACATCAGGCTGCCCTAGACCACCAGGCTGCCCTAGACCACCAGAATAAACAGCTTACACCACAAAGCATGTACCCACTCTAGGCCATCTACTGTATGTTTACAATTATATAAATATAAAACATCTCACCGACCGAGTGCAATTAATGTTCTTTTACTGTACATGGTAGTGAATAAATGTACCTACAGTGCATTCAGAAAGTATTCAGATCCCTTGACTTTTTCCTCATTTAGTTAAGTTACAGCCTTATTCTAAAATGGATTCATTTATTTTTTCTTCTTCTCATCAATCTACCCCAGAATGACAGCAAAAACAGGTTTTTAGATTTTTTTGCAAATTTATCAAGAAAACATAAAGCTAAACTATCACATTTACATAAGAATTCAGACCCTTTACTCAGTACTTTGTTGAAGCATCTTTGGCAGCGATTACAGCCTCAAGTTTTCTTGGGTATGACGCTATAAGCTTAGCACATCTGTATTTGGGGAGTTTCTCTCATTCTTCTCTGCAGATCCTCTCAAGCTCTGTCGGGTTGGATGGGGAGCATCGCTGCACAGCTATTTTCAGGTCTCCAGAGATGTTCAATCAGGTTCAAGTCCGGGCTCTGGCTGGGCCACTCAAGGACATTCAGAGACTTGTCCCCAAGCCACCCCTGCGTTGTCTTGGCTGTGTGCTAAGGGTCGTTGTCCTGTTGGAAGGTGAACCTTCGCCCCAGTCTGAGATCCTGAACGCTCTGGAGCTGGTTTTCATCAAGCTTCTCTCTGTACTTTGTGCCGTTCATCTTTCCCTCGATTCTGACTAGTCTACCAGTCCCTGCTGCTGAAAAACATCCCCACAGCATGATGCTGCCATCACCATGCTTCACCGTAGAAATGATGCCAGGTTTCCTCCAGACATGGCGAATGGCATTCAGGCCAAAGAGTTCAATCATCAGGTTCCTGATAACTCAGTTTGGCCAGGCGGCCAGCTCTAGGAGTCTTTGGGGTTCCAAACTTCTTCCATTTAGGAATGATGGAGGACAATTCCTTCGACCTCAGGGTTTGGGTTTTGTTCTGACATGCACTGTGAACTGGGACCTTATATAGACCTTTCTTATACAGGCCTTTCTAATCGACCTGGCCGGGGTATCCTGGAAGGATATTGATCTCATCCCGTCAGTAGAGGATGCCTGGTTATTTTTTTTAAATGCCTTCCTACCCATCTTAAATAAGCATGCCCAATTCAAGAAATTTAGAACCAGGAACATATATAGCCCTTGGTTCTCCCCAGACCTGACTGCCCTTAACCAACACAAAAACATACTATGGCATTCTGCATTAGCATCGAACAGCCCCCGTGATATGCAGCTGTTCAGGGAAGCTAGAAACCAGTATACACAGGCAGTTAGAAAAGCCAAGGCTAGCTTTTTCAAGCAGAAATTTGCTTCCTGCAACACTAACTCAAAAAGTTCTGGGACACTGTAAAGTCCATGGAGAATAAGAACACCTCCTCCCAGCTGCCCACTGCACTGAAGATAGGAAATACTGTCACCACTGATAAATCCACTATAATTGAGAATTTCAATAAGCATTTTTCTACGGCTGGCCATGCTTTCCACCTGGTTACTTTCCACCTGGCTCAACAGCACTGCACCCCCCACAGCAACTCGCCCAAGCCTTCCCCATTTCTCCTTCTCCCAAATCCAGTCAGCTGATGTTCTAAAAGAGCTGCAAAATCTGGACCCCTACACATCAGCCGGGCTAGACAATCTGGACCCCTTCTTTCTAAAATGATCTGCCGAAATTGTTGCCACCCCTATTACTAGCCTGTTCAACCTCTCTTTCGTGTCGTCTGAGATTCCCAAAGATTGGAAAGCAGCTGCGGTCATCCCCCTCTTCAAAGGGGGGGACACTCTTGACCCAAACTGCTACAGACCTATATCTATCCTACCCTGCCTTTCTAAGGTCTTCGAAAGCCATGTCAACAAACAGATTACCGACCATTTCGAATCTCACCATACCTTCTCTGCTATGCAATCTGGTTTCAGAGCTGGTCATGGGTGCACCTCAGCCACGCTCAAGGTCCTAAACGATATCTTAACCTCCATCGATAAGAAACATTACTGTGCAGCCGTATTCATTGATCTGGCCAAGGCTTTCGAATCTGTCAATCACCACATCCTCATCGGCAGACTCGACAGCCTTGGTTTCTCAAATGATTGTCTTGCCTGGTTCACCAACTACTTCTCTGATAGAGTTCAATGTGTCAAATCGGAGGGTCTGCTGTCCGGACCTCTGGCAGTCTCTATGGGGGTGCCACAGGGTTAAATTCTTGGACCGACTCTCTTCTCTGTATACATCAATGATGTCGCTCTTGCTGCTGCTCTTTCGGCAATGTCATTTACAAAATAGCCTCCAATACCCTACTCAACAAATTGGATGCAGTCTATCACAGTGCAATCCGTTTTGTCACCAAAGCCCCATATACTACCCACCATTGCGACCTGTACCCTCTCGTTGGCTGGCCCTCGCTTCATACTCGTCGCCAAACCCACTGGCTCCATGTCATCTACAAGACCCTGCTAGGTAAAGTCCCCCCTTATCTCAGCTCGCTGGTCACCATAGCATCACCCACCTGTAGCTCCAGCGGGTATATCTCTAGGGTCACCCCCAAAACCAATTATTTCTTTGGCCGCCTCTCCTTCCAGTTCTCCGCTGCCAATGACTGGAACGAACTACAAAAATCTCTGAAACTGGAAACACTTATCTCCCTCACTAGCTTTAAGCACCAACTGTCAGAGCAGCTCACAGATTACTGCACCTGTACATAGCCCACCTATAATTTAGCCCAAACAACTACTATTTCCCTACTGTATTTATGTTATTTATTTATTTTGCTCCTTTGCACCCCATTATTTTTATTTCTACTTTTCACATTCTTCCACTGCAAATCTACCATTCCAGTGTTTTACTTGCTATATTGTATTTACTTTGACACCATGGCCTTTTTTTGCCTTTACCTCCCTTATCTCACCTCATTTGCTCACATCGTATATAGACTTGTTTATACTGTATTATTGACTGTATGTTTGTTTTACTCCATGTGTAAGTCTGTGTTGTTGTATGTGTCGAACTGCTTTGCTTTATCTTGGCCAGGTCGCAATTGTAAATGAGAACTTGTTCTCAACTTGCCTACCTGGTTAAATAAAGGTGAAATCAAAAATAAATAAAATAAATAGACAGGTGTGTTCCGTTCCAAACCTTGTACAATCATGTACAAGTATTTCTTTTTTTTATTTTGTATAAATTTGCTACAATGTCTAAAAACCTGTCTTCACTTTGTCATTATGGGGTATTGTGTGTAGATTGATGATTTTTTATATCCATTTTGAATAAGGCTGTAACATAACAACATGTGGAAAAAGTCAAGGGGTGTGAATACGATCTGAATGCACTGTATAAGAGGCAATCTCTATCATTCATTCATGTTGGGTAAAAAGAGGAAAAAGTTAATATTACAACAATATTGTGTGTCTGTGCACAGTCTATCTACGCACTCCCTCAGGGTTTTAATGTAACCACAAATACAATGAAGTAATGGAACAATGAATGGCAATGTAACATAGACCATACATCACATATCAGTTTGGAGACAGTCTTGACCCACAACTACTGTGGGAAAGACTAAGAGGACATCAATGTGTTGCACAAGAAATATAGAAGAAAAACAATATTTTTCTATAATGGATATGTTTATTGGTCTTTTACAACAACAACAAAAAAAGTCTAGAAATACAAGAAATAAAAGGAGATAATGAATACCTGGTCGTCAACAGCCAGTCCACTAATAATAACAACCTTCAGGATGTTAAAGCTTTGAACCCAATGAAATTCTACTTTCTGCCTGGCAGACAGAAGGCTCCATAAATCATTCTGTTATAACACTGGTTCACACCAACACGATGGGAGAGGTGCTTATGGTATAATATGACACTAAAGCTATGAAACTGGTTCAAACACTATACACTTTTTTCCCCCTCATGTCTTTATTGAGAAGTGTCTTTCAAAAGAAACAGATAAACCTTTTTTTCCCCCAATTTGTTCTGGCTTAAAATAATAATAAAGGCCTCAAATATGTAATTAGTCATTTACAAAATGGTCATTTATGTTTAACATTTAATAATCAAGGCATCAACAAGTGTGCATATTCAAATTGAATGATTGCTCTACCCTGAACCACTGAATTAAAACCAACGCTCTAACACTCAATAAAACTTCAATAAAACATGAATTACCCTTCTGTAAATCATGCTAATATTATTCAGCCATTTGAAATGCATTGAAATGAAGGTGACACGAGATGTCAAAGAGACCTTTTTGAGTTAAGTATTTTGTACATGGTACAGAAAACATAACTGAATAGCCAGAATTATACATAGCAATATTATAGTATGTCAAGCACACATTTGGGCTGTCTTTCTAAAAAAAAGGGCCTTTGCTCCAAGTCTGACAAACCTAATTCCACACATTATCGTACACCACTTAAAGTAGATTGATATGTCAAATATAAAATGGTGGGTTATTGGACAAGGTTATATTGGTCAAGTTAACAGGGTCTTTTGCTAGTCATATATATAGGGGGAATGCTGAGGCAACATGGCGTGGTACAATCTAATTCACTACAAACCTGCTACCAAAGAGTTATTCACATAGTTATTTTTATACTAAACTAAGTGGATTGCAGTATCTCTATGACAGTGGTGGTTTTGATGAAAACAATTCGGTGTGATCGTCATTTAGGCTACCATTTAAAAATAATTCCCTCGCTTATGCTGTGCTTTGTTTTACATATCCTGGTCCAATACTGTACAATCATGAAAGACACATGTTTTTACATCGTCCACCTGTGTGCCAGTAAACCAGCTGAAATGACAGTGGTTAATTCTAGCTAGAGGGCTGTTTGATTCTAATGGCTGTTCCAGGGAAGTAGCTTTACATAATTATGGTAAACTCCTGCTACTTGTTTTCGAGTGCCTATGCACACTCAGACGCCTATGCAATTTAAATGCACTTTTATCTGCAATTGATGTTAAAAACGAATCCAAGGCATGATGTGCGGTATATTCATATGGAGGAGGTGATGGATTTGCTTGGCCCTGCAGCTTGCCATAGAGGGGTAAGGCAGAGTAGTGGGGTCCACTGCTGGTGTCTGGGGTTAGGAGGACAGGGGTAAGGTTTGTGGGGGCGGAGGCCATGCTGCGTGTGGGCTGTAGGGAGCGCGTCTACTCCAGTTGGGGAGCTGCTGGCGTCTCGTTGGCATTGGCATCCGTGGTCTTGTTTTCCATTTCATCGTCGGATAGGAGGTCGAGCGATGTTCCCTCCACCTGCAGCTGACGCCTGCCCGAGCGGCTGGAGGAGAAACTGATGGGGCCTCCACGCCTGCAGGGGACAGAGGGGGCCAGGAGAGGTATTAGTAACGAGGACCATCAATTTGGCCAATATACACAACTGTTTGTGTGTGTGTGTGGGGGGGGGCTCTAAATACCTGAGGCGGCTCTTGAGTGTGTTGACCTCACGGCTGAGACCCTCGCTGCTCTCAGTGGCATCGTCCAGCTCCCTCTGCAGCTTCCTGCGGTAGGCGTTGGCACGTGTGGACTCCTCCTCAAGCTGCCTCTTCAGCTGCTTCATGCGAGAGTTGGCCTTCTCCATCTGACCCAGCCAGGTGTCACAACAGACATTAACAATGATGAACAGTCAATACTAATACTTACAATACTCAGCATTCCTATGGTCCAATGGTTACTGGAAAGAACCTACTGTAGGAAAGACTCCAATCCTAAATCTTCACACCTATCCAATCCTGTCCCACCTTTGCGAGTTGTACTGAATTGGATAGAATTCCTTCTTTAGCTGTGTACATCTTAAAAATGCACTATGCAGAATTCGCATAATTTCTGTTTATGTCAAAACAAGCAGTCATTGTGTAGAGAATCCATAACCAAAAATCTATACATTTTCAGCTGTTGTACAAAACCGAAAGTAAAAGACGCAAAAACTAAACTAAAAGCATAGAAATGGAGTACTTAGAACGGATCTATCGCTTCTTAGACTTGTTTTCAATGAGAATTAAATATCTATAACTCAAATTTCTATGTTAATTTGGTTAAGTCTCCCAAAAAGTTACATATTGTAGCTTTAATATCTGGGACGTCCAAACTTCCGTGACAAGCTCCTCACCTGTTCCTTGTACTCGTCGGAATGGCGGCGCTCGTCCTCCACCTGCATGCACACCTCCTTCAGCTTCTTCTCTGTCCATCTCACAAGCTTATTGGCCGCTGCTCGCTCCCTGATAGGAGGACAGAGGAATGAGGTCATAGGACAGTTAGAGCACCACAGAAACCGCACTGTAACAAAGGCTGTCAGTCATAGATCTTCAAGTACATCTCGTAAGATTGCTTTTGACTCATTACATTGATCACATTAAGATTTAGATCACATTCAAGAACCTCTCTTCCAACGGGCTTAGCTTGTTCTAAGGCCCTCATGAACTCCTCCTGAGTCTTGGTCTCCTATTTCACCTTGTCTAATAAGGTATGGAGTTGTTATAAGAGAGTTGCTGTGTTTCTCACTTAGCCTCCCGCTCCAACTGCTCCTCCAGCTGCAGTATCTTGGCCTCCAGGGCGGTGATGGAGGCCTTGAACCGGCTCTTCACGGAGCCCTTCAGCTCGCCCAGCTTGGCCCGCAAGTCCTTGTTCTGCCTCTCCAGCTGCTGGCGCACATTTTCACTCTTCTGGGCCATGCTGCGCTCTGCCACAAGCTCCAGGGTCAGGGTGTCCACCTGGGGGAGGAGAGGGGGAAGAGAGAGGTGGAGAGAGGAAAACAGGGAATGAAGGAGAGAGGGGAAAGTGAGAGAGAGATAAGGGTACTTTTTATGGTAGGGCTGAATAATGGATTGTTCCCTGGTGGTAGTAGGATCTACAATCTACTCTGCGAGAACAAATTCTGCTTTGCATTTATGTCATGATCTGTTGATAGTTGTGACTGGTGTGGTAGTGACCAACTGGGTTTACAGAACAGCAAATATACAACAAATGTACTAACGTTAGTATTTTTGTTTAGTTTACAGTCACTAGGCAGAGTGGCAACTTTTCAATGAGGTACGGTCAGAGATGAATAGCTCCATCTGTGTTAAGGTGCTCCTAACAGTATACGCTGATGAAGACAGCTTGTCGGTCAGAAAGGTTGGATATTAGGTTATTAAATAATTGAGTCTGCGCTAGAGTGTGCAGCTCTCCTTTTCCAAGGTCCTCCTAACAACCATTGCAAGGCTATGTTCCATCTGTATCAGATCAGCGTCAACTGAAGTGGAATATGCATTTTACGTTCCATAATTGTAACGATTCTCCTCGTAGGTGGAAGGAGGAGCGGACCAAAGCACAGCATGGTAAGTGTTCATCTTATTTAATGATGAAAGAACACTTCAAAATACAAAACAACAAAGTGAAAACCCAAACAGTTCTGTCTGGTGCAGACACACAAAGACTGAAAATAACCACCCACAAAACACAAAGGAAAACAGGCTACCTAAATATGGTTCTCAATCAGGGACAACAATTGACAGCTGCCTCTGATTGAGAACAATATCAGGCCAAATACAGAAATAGAAAATCATAGAAAAACTAACATAGACAACCCACCCAACTCACGCCCTGACCATACTAAAACAAAAGACAAAACAAAGGAACTAAGGTCAGAACGTGACAATAATAAAATTTTACTCTAAAGTATCTTAAGAAGATAGAAGCTAATAAATATGTTTTATGTTTACTTTATATTGTATAGGCTATAAATGTGTCTTTACGTTGGTCTATTAATGGCAGCACCAATTCATCGAGTCAAATTCTGTGAATGTGTGAATGTAGGCCACTTGGCCAATAAAAGTTGTTTTGATTCTGCTAGACAGTAACATTACTTTGAATGTCCTAGCCTCTTCCCATATCCCATACAATCACGCGTCAGTGGCCCAGGGAGCGTGGGAGAAAGATAACCCAATGTTTTCTCAATAAAAAACAGGTGTATTGGCAAGAACCTAGTTATTTTGTATATTTTATGAAATAGGAATAACTCTGAATACATGATAAATTCATTTTGTAAATTATTTTTCAACATTTTGGTGTGTGTGATTTGTTGGCTATTTACGCTGGTAACGCGTAGACAGGCGCATCATAATTTGGTTTATGACATCACAATGTGAAATGGGCAACATATTTTGATGTTCTGTAAAATAAGGCACAGTCTACAAATACACTGAAATGGGATGTTTGTGTTGCTGTAAAAAGGTATGTGTCAATTCTGGGCTAGAATTTGTCTAACTCTGTTACAATTTAGAGTATATTCTATTCTTTTCAGCTATTACTAGTTGTTTCATTGTCTATTTATGTGTGCCAAATAGCAGGATTTGGGACAGAGGGTATAACTGTATGGTTACAATGGTTTTATTTTTATAAACATGTATTTTTGCTATTTGTTAGCCTATGATACAGAATTCAATATGATTGGGCGACGAGTTCTTTATTTTATGGTCAGATCATGTGGTTTGGGTGTGACATTTGCTGCTAGTTCAAATATAACATATATAATGTTTCTCCAAACAGAAAAAGAAGTGCAGAGTTCGCCTCGGGATTGGGAGCCGCTGTCCATCGCCGTTCCCAATCCCACCCAAACTGACGTCATTGGATGCCAGCATGGTAACTGAGTCAGTTTGGAAAAACCGGGAGAAGAAGAACGTAAAGGATCACGACCAACTTGATTCTTCCTTTGTCTCTTCTTTCCATTTGAAACCGTCTACAACATCTCTGACGCACCTCGACCCCTTGTCTGGCCGAACACCAATCGGCACTCCCTCCCCCTCACCCCCTGGATCCCCTGCCAGATCCCCTTCCACTCTCTCCAAGTTCTTCGGCCTCTCTTCCCTCTCCTCTCTCCACATGTCATCTCTCTCTTCTTCTTCTTCTTCTTCAGTGGAAGGATCACAGACCTCCTCCCATTTTAGTGCTTCTTCTGTTTCCCTGGCAGTCTCAACTCAGTTATCCTCCTCTGCCACTCCCCCCAGTCCTGCCTGCCCTTCCTCCACAACTCACGTCTCCTCACCTGCCCCCCAGTCCTCCTCTCCAAACCCCCTGCACCGCCATGGAGAGACCAACAAAGACAGTGAGACTGCCAGGTACTGCAGCCTGATATCACATTTCATGCCAACCAACACCATTAAATTGAAATGAAAAAGCCAATTTAATATAGCTAACCTAATGCATATGTCTGTGTATCTTTACAGAGATCTTATGAGCTCTGAGGTCAAAGAGGTGGGGGCAGTTGTTCCACAGACAAAGAGAATGGTACCCCTATTTGCTGGCATCGCAGGTCTGTAAACGGGTGCCATTTTTTGGTGCTACTTGTCTCAATTCATCTTTGACAAAGCTTCTCTCTTACCGCTCTCCGTGTCTCGGTCTCTCTCTGCAGAGGCCTCCATTGACCTGAAGGCTTCCTCTGTCTCCTTGGAGAGGTAAGTACTGTATACAATAGCCACCTTCATCTCACTCAACTCTACATAAGAGTGGTCACTCACACCATGACATGGTAAGGAATATCTGTATGCCTGTACATTAAAACAGTGTTCAAACAGACCGATTGGTGTTGAGCTACTGCTACTGAGGCCTCTACCCTGTCTCTCTTCCTCCAGGCCATTGGTCAGGTCTCGGGAAGCCATGGCTCGCCTTCCCAACCTGTTCAGCAAGAGTAGCACCCAGCTGGGGGAGCAGAGCTGCACAGGCGAGGGCGAAGACAACACCAAGCTCCTCGGGTAAACACACACACACACACACACACACACACACACACACATAATTCCGTGTGGTACTCAGAGTTATCTTGTGTTCATGCCTTACAAATCCATTCATTAGTTTACCTTTGGTCCACAGTTCAGATATTAGTGTGTAACTGATGGCTTCTTTCCCACAGGTTGCCTAATATAGGCAACACCTGCTTCATGAACTCTGCTCTGCAGTGCCTGCTGGGGCTAACAGCATTTTGCAGAGACATCCTGAGGCAGCAGAACATCTGGAGTTCCTCCCCCTCCTCTAAACTGCTATGGTATACAGCCTCGCTCTCACCCTCCTGTCCCACCTGTACACACACTGACCCACCCACCTAGACGCTTATAGTTACAGTACACAAGTTCCGCCTCAATGTATGTGTCAGTGGAGGCTGCTGAGGGGAGGACGGCTCGTAATGATGTCTGAAATGGAGCAAATGTAATGGCATCAAACACATGGAAACCATATGTTTGATGTATTTGATAGCATTCCACTGATTCCGCTCCAGCCATTACCACGAACCCTTCCTCCCCAATTAAGGTGCCATCAACCTCCTGTGGTATGTATGTATGTATGTATGTATGTATGTATGTATCCATCCATCTATCTATCTATCTATCTATCTATCTATCTATCTATCTATCTATCTATCTATCTATCTATCTATCTATCTATCTATCTATCTATCTATCTATCTATCTATCTATCTATCTATCTCTCTCTCTCTCTCTCTCTCTCTCTCTCTCTCTCTCTCTCTCTCTCTCTCTCTCTCTCTCTCTCTCTCTCTCTCTATGTATGTTTGTATCTATCTATCTATCTTTCTATCTATCTATCTATCTATCTATCTATCTATCTATCTATCTATCTATCTATCTATATATCTATCTCTCTCTCTATCTATCTATCTCGCTCTCTCTCTCTCTATCTATTTATCTATGTATGAATGTAGGTATGGATGGATGGATGATATATATTGTCCTTCGTACACTCAGTGTCTCATATGATTTTTAAGATAAAACCACACCCAACTCAGCTTCTGATTAACACCAGAGATGATTTCCTGTCACAGTCAGGAATCAGTTGAATCATATTTGATCAGAAGCTAAAGTAGAAGCACAGAGCTAATCTGTGGCCAAGGTGAGAGAGTGAAACCTGAATGCATGCTCTTTGTCTCCCTCCACAGCTGCTTTGCCGAGTTACATCAGGCCAGGCTTTCTGGAGGCACTATTAATGCTAAGAACAAGGAAAATAAGAAAATCCTACAAACAGTCAAGCGCTGTCTTTCCGTTGTCAATGAGGACTATGAGGAAGACTATGAACAGGTAAGATATTATTTGCTAAAAGACTCACGTAACAATAAACCTGGGACACGTGACAGTGTTTTTCCTCAGCTCTGTTTCAGTTGTAGTTGTTGATGTATTTTCTGCTTCTTTCCCATTCTTCTCTTAGGATGCCCATGAATGTGTGTTGCTCCTCCTCTTTCAGCTGAAGGAGGAGGGTATGGCATTAAAGGGCTCACCAGAGCCATACACCTGCCCCGTGAAGCAGTTAGAATTCAAGCTGAAGACTTCCCGTACCTGCATCAGGTAACAGCTGTCATTTGTATACGGTGTACCTTGATGTCGTCATCACATTTGTGAGGAGGTTTTAATGTCAGCATAACATGCAGGATACAGAGGTAAAGCATTAAGATAGTGTGTAGAGGGATCAAAAGGTTTGTGTTGGATAGCTGATGCATTTCTCTCCGTACTTCTGAAGCTGTGGAGTTATAGTGTATGGTCAGGAGGATTACAATCACTTGTCCCTGAGCCTGAGCCATTACCTGCCACACAGCCTGGACCTCTACTTTAAGGTCAGCACTTAGCTTAAACCAAGAGTTAGTATGTCAAGGAACACTATCATTAATGTCATAATGTTCATAATTGTATTGCTATCCTTTGTCACCTAGCCATCTGCGTTAGAGTGTGCATGCAGGGTGTGCTCAGGCAGCATGGCATCTGTGACTATGCACTTCCTCACGCTGCCCCGGTGAGTCCCCCCATCATCATCTCAGATTACAATTGACAGTCCTGATCTAACTCACCAAACTGGGTTATTGAATTGAGTACAAGACTGATTCCTTTGTCTGTGTGAATGCCTGCCTGGTCGTCTGTGTATGTGAATGTCTGTCTGTCTGTCTGTCTGTCTGTCTGTCTGTCTGTCTGTCTGTCTGTCTGTCTGTCTGTCTGTCTGTCTGTCTTTGTGAATGCCTGCCTGCCTGCCTGTCTGTCTCTGAGCAGGGTCCTAATGCTTCATATCAAGCGATTTACTGCAGGCGACTGGGAGCCAAAGAAGGTGGATGATTCCATGTCCATCCCTGCAGAAATAACCCTCCCAGCCGTATGTGGGAAGACAGCCCCTGTCCAGTATGGAGCCAGGTTGGTTTACACTCTGTTTGGGGACAATGCACATTGAGTAGCCAACACACACCATGATTTTCACACACTAGATATTTATTTTCAATGCCATCAATTTACACAGGGCAAGCTCCCTGGGGAAAAACAACAAGGACAACAAACCTGCAAACTCCCCGAAAGGCACCCTTGATAGACCAGGTAGGACATTATGTTACTGACATCATGCATAATACCCTCTCATGAAACAGGACTGTTGAGGAAAGCAAGTCGGAAGCTGAAGTTAAAAGTATATTTGTTGATAGGTTTCCACTTCACCTTCTGGTTTGTATTTACACTATATTTGATATACCCCCACCAGCTTCAAATTCCTCTGACCAGCTAGAGAAACCAGCTGACAGTGAGGAAAAGCAGCAGGCAGCCGCTGTGGTGAGGAGAGAGAGAGAGAGAGAGAGAGAGAGAGAGAGAGAGAGAGAGAGAGAGAGAGAGAGAGAGAGAGAGAGAGAGAGAGAGAGAGAAATAGAACAGATAACAGATAATTAGATCCAGTTGAGATAGTTGAGATAGTGGGCGGATCAAGATGAGGCAGTTATAGAAAGCACCCCTATCCTGTAGACAAAATAACAATCCTATTATTAAATGTGTTTCCTTACAGAGACACCAGCCAGACAATATCTACAAATTGTCAAGTGTGATCTCACATCTGGGAGACAACATGTATACAGGTATGCAGGCATGCAGGTATGCAGGCACGCAGGTATGCAGGCACGCACACACAATTATGAAAGCTAAATGTACACTCTATTTTGTTTCCCTTGTTCCCTAGGCCACTACATCAGTGATGTTTTGGACAGCCGTGGCAGTGGGTGGCTCTGCCTGGATGACGCACATGTCTTGAGGACAGATGAGGCCACTGTGCTGAAGTCGATTGCACAGACTGCCTACATCCTGTTCTATGTCTGCAGGTAAGGCTCTAGAACACAAATTTGAGAAGAATGTCACAAATGGAGTCAATGACGACAATCAGTCATCAAGAAAAAAAAAAGTTTTTACCAAAGCTAGAAAGATGATTCATTGACCACACATTAAGAGTTATCCCTTTAACCTGTAATCCCTGTAATCCCTATTTTTCAGACATTGTATGTACATGTAAGATCTCCCTGTCATTTCTCATTGAAGTGGAGCAGGTGAAGGAGACCAGGCCCCTCACTACCAGGAGAAGGACCAGGAGAACCCATCATTAAACTCAGGGAGAGGCACAGCGCTCAGGGAACACCTGGAGTAGCACCTACCACACACCAAGAAACATCAGATTAATCGAATTACGCTGCCCTACACCACCCTCAACTGCCTTAGACCACCATAAAGCTGCCCTAGACCACCATCAGGCTGCCCATCACCACCATCAAGCTGCCCTAGACCACCATCAGACTGCCCTACACCACCATCAAGCTGCCCTAGACCACCATCAAGCTGCCCTACACCACCATCAAGCTGCCCTAGACCTCCATCAAGCTGCCCTACACCACCATCAAGCTGCCCTACACCACCATCAAGCTGCCCTAGACCACCATCAACTGCCTTAGACCACCATCAAGCTGCCCTAGACCACCATCAATTCTCCCTACACCACCATCAAGCTGCCCTACACCACCATCAAGCTGCCCTACACCACCTTCAAGCTGCCCTAGACCACCATCAGACTATCCTAGACCACCAGAACACCAGGCTGCCCTAGACCACCTGGACATCAGGCTGCACTAGACCACCAGGCTGCCCTAGACCACCAGAAGAAACAGCCTACACCACAAAGCATGTACCCACTCTAGGCCATCTACTGTATGTTTACAATTATATAAATATAAAACATCTCACCGACCTAGTGCAATTAATGTTCTTTTACTGTGCATGTTAGTGAATAAATGTACCTACAGTGCATTCAGAAAGTATTCAGATCCCTTGACTTTTTCCACATTTAGTTAAGTTACAGCCTTATTCTAAAATTGATTAATTTATTTTTTCTTCTTCTCATCAATCTACCCCATAATGACACCAAAAACAGGTTTTTAGATTTTTTTGCAAATTTATCAAGAAAACATCAAGCTAAACTATCACATTTACATAAGAATTCAGACCCTTTACTCAGTACTTTGTTGAAGCATCTTTGGCAGCGATTACAGCCTCAAGTTTTCTTGGGTATGACGCTATAAGCTTAGCACATCTGCATTTGGGGAGTTTCTCTCATTCTTCTCTGCAGATCCTCTCAAGCTCTGTCGGGTTGGATGGGGAGCATCGCTGCACAGCTATTTTCAGGTCTCCAGAGATGTTCAATCAGGTTCAAGTCCGGGCTCTGGCTGGGCCACTCAAGGACATTCAGAGACTTGTCCCCAAGCCACCCCTGCATTGTCTTGGCTGTGTGCTAAGGGTCGTTGTCCTGTTGGAAGGTGAACCTTCGCCCCAGTCTGAGATCCTGAACGCTCTGGAGCTGGTTTTCATCAAGCATCTCTCTGTACTTTGTGCCGTTCATCTTTCCCTCGATTCTGACTAGTCTACCAGTCCCTGCTGCTGAAAAACATCCCCACAGCATGATGCTGCCACCACCATGCTTCACCGTAGAAATGGTGCCAGGTTTCCTCCAGACATGGTGAATGGCATTCAGGCCAAAGAGTTCAATCATCAGGTTCCTGATAGCTCAGTTTGGCCAGGCGGCCAGCTCTAGGAGTCTTTGGGGTTCCAAACTTCTTCCATTTAGGAATGATGGAGGACAATTCCTTCGACCTCATGGTTTGGTTTTTGTTCTGACATGCACTGTGAACTGGGACCTTATATAGACCTTTCTTATACAGGCCTTTCTAATCGACCTGGCCGGGTTATCCTGGAAGGATATTGATTTCATCCCGTCAGTAGAGGATGCCTGGATATTTTTTTTAAATGCCTTCCTACCCATCTTAAATAAGCATGCCCCATTCAAGAAATTTAGAACCAGGAACAGATATAGCCCTTGGTTCTCCCCAGACCTGACTGCCCTTAACCAACACAAAAACATCCTATGGCATTCTGCATTAGCATCGGACAGCCCCCGTGATATGCAGCTGTTCAGGGAAGCTAGAAACCAGTATACACAGGCAGTTAGAAAAGCCAAGGCTAGCTTTTTCAAGCAGAAATTTGCTTCCTGGAACACTAACTCAAAAAGTTCTGGGACACTGTAAAGTCCATGGAGAATAAGAACACCTCCTCCCAGCTGCCCACTGCACTGAAGATAGGAAATACTGTCACCACTGATAAATCCACTATAATTGAGAATTTCAATAAGCATTTTTCTACGGCTAGCCATGCTTTCCACCTGGCTACTCCTACCCTGGTCAACAGCACTGCACCCCCCACAGCAACTCGCCCAAGCCTTCCCCATTTCTCCTTCTCCCAAATCCAGTCAGCTGATGTTCTAAAAGAGCTGCAAAATCTGGACCCCTACACATCAGCCGGGCTAGACAATCTGGACCCCTTCTTTCTAAAATTATCTGCCGAAATTTTTGCCACCCCTATTACTAGCCTGTTCAACCTCTCTTTCGTGTCGTCTGAGATTCCCAAAGATTGGAAAGCAGCTGCGGTCATCCCCCTCTTCAAAGGGGGGGACACTCTTGACCCAAACTGCTACAGACCTATATCTATCCTACCCTGCCTTTCTAAGGTCTTCGAAAGCCATGTCAACAAACAGATTACCGACCATTTCGAATCTCACCATACCTTCTCTGCTTTGCAATCTGGTTTCAGAGCTGGTCATGGGTGCACCTCAGCCACGCTCAAGGTCCTAAACGATATCTTAACCTCCATCGATAAGAAACATTACTGTGCATCCGTATTCATTGATCTGGCCAAGGCTTTCGAATCTGTCAATCACCACATCCTCATCGGCAGACTCGACAGCCTTGGTTTCTCAAATGATTGTCTTGCCTGGTTCACCAACTACTTCTCTGATAGAGTTCAGTGTGTCCAATCGGAGGGTCTGCTGTTCGGACCTCTGGCAGTCTCTATGGGGGTGCCACAGGGTTCAATTCTTGGACCGACTCTCTTCTCTGTATACATCAATGATGTCGCTCTTGCTGCTGGTGAGTCTCTGATCCACCTCTACGCAGACGACACCATTCTGTATACTTCTGGCCCTTCTTTGGACACTGTGTTAACAACCCTCCAGGCAAGCTTCAATACCATACAACTCTCCTTCCGTGGCCTCCAATTGCTCTTAAATACAAGTAAAACTAAATGCATGCTCTTCAACCGATCGCTGCCTGCACCGGCCCGCCTGTCCAACATCACTACTCTGGACGGTTCTGACTTAGAATACGTGGACAACTACAAATACCTAGGTGTCTGGTTGGACTGTAAACTCTCCTTCCAGACCCACATCAAACATCTCCAATCCAAAGTTAAATCTAGAATTGGCTTCCTATTTCGCAACAAAGCATTCTTCACTCATGCTGCCAAACATACCCTTGTAAAACTGACCATCCTACCATCCTCGACTTCGGCGATGTCATTTACAAAATAGCCTCCAATACCCTACTCAACAAATTGGATGCAGTCTATCACAGTGCAATCCGTTTTGTCACCAAAGCCCCATATACTACCCACCATTGCGACCTGTACCCTCTGGCTGGCTGGTCCTCGCTTCATACTCGTCGCCAAACCCACTGGCTCCATGTCATCTACAAGACCCTGCTAGGTAAAGTCCCCCCTTATCTCAGCTCGCTGGTCACCATAGCATCACCCACCTGTAGCACGCGCTCCAGCAGGTATATCTCTAGGGTCACCCCCAAAACCAATTCTTTCTTTGGCCGCCTCTCCTTCCAGTTCTCTGCTGCCAATGACTGGAAGGAACTACAAAAATCTCTGAAACTGGAAACACTTATCTCCCTCACTAGCTTTAAGCACCAACTGTCAGAGCAGCTCACAGATTACTGCACCTGTACATAGCCCACCTATAATTTAGTCCAAACAACTACCTCTTTCCCTACTGTATTTATGTTATTTATTTATTTTGCTCCTTTGCACCCCATTATTTTTATTTCTACTTTTCACATTCTTCCACTGCAAATCTACCATTCCAGTGTTTTACTTGCTATATTGTATTTACTTTGACACCATGGCCTTTTTTTGCCTTTACCTCCCTTTTCTCACCTCATTTGCTCACATCGTATATAGACTTGTTTATACTGTATTATTGACTGTATGTTTGTTTTACTCCATGTGTAACTCTGTGTTGTTGTATGTGTCGAACTGCTTTGCTTTATCTTGGCCAGGTCGAAATTGTAAATGAGAACTTGTTCTCAACTTGCCTACCTGGTTAAATAAAGGTGAAATCAAAAATAAATAAAAAGAAATAGACAGGTGTGTTCCGTTCCAAACCTTGTACAAGTATTTCTGTTTTTTATTTTGTATAAATTTGCTACAATGTCTAAAAACATGTCTTCACTTTGTCATTGTGGGGTATTGTGTGTAGATTGATGATTTTTTATATCCATTTTGAATAAGGCTGTAACATAACAACATGTGGAAAAAGTCAAGGGGTGTGAATACGATCTGAATGCACTGTATAAGAGGCAATCTCTATCATTCATTCATGTTGGGTAAAAAGAGGAAAAAGTTAATATTACAACAATATTGTGTGTCTGTGCACAGTCTATCTACGCACTCCCTCAGGGTTTTAATGTAACCACAAATACAATGAAGTAATGGAACAATGAATGGCAATGCAACATAGACCATACATCACATATCAGTTTGGAGACAGTCTTGACCCACAACTACTGTGGGAAAGACTAAGAGGACATCAATGTGTTGCACAAGAAATATAGAAGAAAAACAATATTTTTCTATAATGGATATGTTTATTGGTCTTTTACAACAACAACAAAAAAAGTCTAGAAATACAAGAAATAAAAGGAGATAATGAATACCTGGTCGTCAACAGCCAGTCCACTAATAATAACAACCTTCAGGATGTTAAAGCTTTGAACCCAATGAAATTCTACTTTCTGCCTGGCAGACAGAAGGCTCCATAAATCATTCTGTTATAACACTGGTTCACACCAACACGATGGGAGAGGTGCTTATGGTATAATATGACACTAAAGCTATGAAACTGGTTCAAACACTATACACTTTTTTCCCCCTCATGTCTTTATTGAGAAGTGTCTTTCAAAAGAAACAGATAAACCTTTTTTTCCCCCAATTTGTTCTGGCTTAAAATAATAATAAAGGCCTCAAATATGTAATTAGTCATTTACAAAATGGTCATTTATGTTTAACATTTAATAATCAAGGCATCAACAAGTGTGCATATTCAAATTGAATGATTGCTCTACCCTGAACCACTGAATTAAAACCAACGCTCTAACACTCAATAAAACTTCAATAAAACATGAATTACCCTTCTGTAAATCATGCTAATATTATTCAGCCATTTGAAATGCATTGAAATTAAGGTGACACGAGATGTCAAAGAGACCTTTTTGAGTTAAGTATTTTGTACATGGTACAGAAAACATAACTGAATAGCCAGAATTATACATAGCAATATTATAGTATGTCAAGCACACATTTGGGCTGTCTTTCTAAAAAAAAGGGCCTTTGCTCCAAGTCTGACAAACCTAATTCCACACATTATCGTACACCACTTAAAGTAGATTGATATGTCAAATATAAAATGGTGGGTTATTGGACAAGGTTATATTGGTAAAGTTAACAGGGTCTTTTGCTGGTCATATATATAGGGGGAATGCTGAGGCAACATGGCGTGGTACAATCTAATTCACTACAAACCTGCTACCAAAGAGTTAGTCACATAGTTATTTTTATACTAAACTAAGTGGATTGCAGTATCTCTATGACAGTGGTGGCTTTGATGAAAAAAATTTGGTGTGATCGTCATTTAGGCTACCATTTAAAAATAATTCCCTCGCTTATGTTGTGCTTTGTTTTACATATCCTGGTCCAATACTGTACAATCATGAAAGACACATGTTTTTACCGACTTGTGTGCAGTCGTCCACCTGTGTGCCAGTAAACCAGCTGAAATGACAGTGGTTAATTCTAGCTAGAGGGCTGTTTGATTCTAATGGCTGTTCCAGGGAAGTAGCTTAACATAATTATGGTAAACTCCTGCTATTTGTTTTCGAGTGCCTATGCACACTCAGACGCCTATGCAATAAAAATGCACTATTATCTGCAATTGATGTTAAAAACGAATCCAAGGCTTGATGTGCGGTATATTCATATGGAGGAGGTGATGGATTTGCTTGGCCCTGCAGCTTGCCATAGAGGGGTAAGGCAGAGTAGTGGGGTCCACTGCTGGTGTCTGGGGTTAGGAGGACAGGGGTAAGGTTTGTGGGGGCGGAGGCCATGCTGCGTGTGGGCTGTAGGGAGCGCGTCTACCCTGGTTGGGGAGCTGCTGGCGTCTCGTTGGCATTGGCGTCCGTGGTCTTGTTTTCCACCTCATCGTCGGATAGGAGGTCGAGCGATGTCCCCTCCACCTGCAGCTGACGCCTGCCCGAGCGGCTGGAGGAGAAACTGATGGGGCCTCCACGCCTGCAGGGGACAGAGGGGGCCAGGAGAGGTATTAGTAACGAGAACCATCAATTTGGCCAATATACACAACTGTTTGTGTGTGTGTGGGGGGGGCTCCCGGAACCCTCCAGCTCGCCCAGCTTGGCTCGCAAGTCCTTGTTCTGCCTCTCCAGCTGCTGGCGCGCATTCTCACTCTTCTGGGCCATGCTGCGCTCTGCCACAAGCTCCAGGGTCAGGGTGTCCACCTGGGGGAGGAGAGGGGGAAGAGAGAGGTGGAGAGAGGAAAACAGGGAATGAAGGAGAGAGGGGAAAGTGAGAGAGAGATAAGGGTACTTTTTATGGTAGGGCTGAATAATGGATTGTTCCCTGGTGGTAGTAGGATCTACAATCTACTCTGCGAGAACAAATTATGCTTGCATTTATGTCATGATCTGTTGACAGTTGTGACTGGTGTGGTAGTGACCAACTGGGTTTACAGAACAGCAAATATACAACAAATGTACTAACGTTAGTATTTTTGTTTAGTTTACAGTCACTAGGCAGAGTGGCACCTTTTCAATGAGGTACGGTCAGAGATTAATAGATCCATCTGTGTTAAGGTGCTCCTAACAGTATACGCTGATGAAGACAGCTTGTCGGTCAGAAAGGTTGGATATTAGACTGAAAATAACCACCCACAAAACACAAAGGAAAACAGGCTATCTAAATATGGTTCTCAATCAGGGACAACAATTGACAGCTGCCTCTGATTGAGAACAATATCAGGCCAAATACAGAAATAGAAAATCATAGAAAAACTAACATAGACAACCCACCCAACTCACGCCCTGACCATACTAAAACAAAAGACAAAACAAAGGAACTAAGGTCAGAACGTGACAATAATAAAATGTTACTCTAAAGTATCTTAAGAAGATAGAAGTTAATAAATATGTTTTATGTTTACTGTATATTGTATAGGCTGTAAATGTGTCTTTACGTTTGTCTATTAATGGCAGCACCAATTCATCGAGTCAAATTCTGTGAATGTGTGAATGTAGGCCATTTGGCCAATAAAAGTTGTTTTGATTCTGCTAGACAGTAATGTTACTTCGAATGTCCTAGCCTCTTCCCATATCCCATACAATCACGCGTCAGTGGCCCAGGGAGCGTGGGAGAAAGATAACCCAATGTTTTCTCAATAGAAAACAGGTGTATTGGCAAGAACCTAGTTATTTTGTATATTTTATGAAATAGGAATAACTCTGAATACACAATCAATTAATTTTGTAAATTATTTTTCAACATTTTGGTGTGTGTGATTTGTTTACCATTTATGCTGGTAACGTGTAGACAGGCGCATCATAATTTGGTTTATGACATCACAATGTGAAATGGGCAACATATTTTGATGTTCTGTAAAATAAGGCACAGTCTACAAATACACTGAAATGGGATGTTTGTGTTGCTGTAAAAAGGTATGTGTCAATTCTGGGCTAGAATTTGTCTAATTCTGTTACAATTTAGAGTATATTCTATTCTTTTCAGCTATTACTAGTTGTTTCATTGTCTATTTATTTGTGCCAAATAGCAGGATTTGGGACAGAGGGTATAACTGTATGGTTACAATGGTTTTATTTTTATAAACATGTATTTTTGCTATTTGTTAGCCTATGATACAGAATTCAATATGATTGGGCGACGAGTTCTTTATTTTATGGTCAGATCATGTGGTTTGGGTGTGACATTTGCTGCTAGTTCAAATATAACATATATAATGTTTCTCCAAACAGAAAAAGAAGTGCAGAGTTCGCCTCGGGATTGGGAGCCGCTGTCCATCGCCGTTCCCAATCCCACCCAAACTGACGTCATTGGATGCCAGCATGGTAACTGAGTCAGTTTGGAAAAACCGGGAGAAGAAGAACGTAAAGGATCACCACCAACTTGATTCTTCCTTTGTCTCTTCTTTCCATTTGAAACCGTCTACAACATCTCTGACGCCCCTCGACCCCTTGTCTGGCCGAACACCAATCGGCACTCCATCCCCCTCACCCCCTGGATCCCCTGCCAGATCCCCTCCAACTCTCTCCAAGATCTTCGGCCTCTCTTCCCTCTCCTCTCTCCACATGTCATCTCTCTCTTCTTCTTCTTCTTCTTCAGTGGAAGGATCACAGACCTCCTCCCCTTTTAGTGCTTCTTCTGTTTCCCTGGCAGTCTCAACTCAGTTATCCTCCTCTGGAACTCCCCCCAGTCCTGCCTGCCCTTCCTCCACAACTCACGTCTCCTCCCCTGCCCCCCAGTCCTCCTCTCCAAACCCCCTGGACCAGCATGGAGAGACCAACAAAGACAGTGAGACTGCCAGGTACTGCAGCCTGATATCACATTTCATGCCAACCAACACCATTACATTGAAATGAAAAAGCCAATATAATATAGCTAACCTAATGCATATGTCTGTGTGTCTTTACAGAGATCTTATGAGCTCTGAGGTCAAAGAGGTGGGAGCAGTTGTTCCACAGACAAAGAGAATGGTACCCCTATTTGCTGGCATCGCAGGTCTGTAAACGGGTGCCATTTTTTGGTGCTACTTGTCTCAAATCATCTTTGACAAAGCTTCTCTCTTACCGCTCTCCGTCTCTCGGTCTCTCTCTGCAGAGGCCTCCATTGACCTGAAGGCTTCCTCTGTCTCCTTGGAGAGGTAAGTACTGTATACAATAGCCACCTTCATCTCACTCAACTCTACATAAGAGTGGTCACTCACACCATGACATGGTAAGGAATATCTGTATGCCTGTACATTAAAACAGTGTTCAAACAGACCGATTGGTGTTGAGCTACTGCTACTGAGGCCTCTACCCTGTCTCTCTTCCTCCAGGCCATTGGTCAGGTCTCGGGAAGCCATGGCTCGCCTTCCCAACCTGTTCAGCAAGAGTAGCACCCAGCTGGGGGAGCAGAGCTGCACAGGCGGGGGCGAAGACAACACCAAGCTCCTCGGGTAAACACACACACATCTACACACACACACATACACCTCCTCTTATCTCTGAGCTCTGCTTTTTGTTTTAAATACAAATCCATTACAAATCCATTCATTAGTTTACCTTTGGTCCACAGTTCAGATATTAGTGTGTAACTGATGGCTTCTTTCCCACAGGTTGCCTAATATTGGCAACACCTGCTTCATGAACTCTGCTCTGCAGTGCCTGCTGGGGCTGCCAGCATTTTGCAGAGACATCCTGAGACAGCAGAATATCTGGAGTTCCTCCCCCTCCTCTAAACTGCTATGGTATACAGCCTCGCTCTCACCCTCCTGTCCCACCTGTACACACACTGACCCAAACACCTAGACGCTTATAGTTACAGTACACAAGTTCCGCCTCAATGTATGTGTCAGTGGAAGCTGCTGAGGGGAGGAAGGCTCGTAATGATGTCTGAAATGGAGCAAATGGAATGGCATCAAACACATGGAAACCATATGTTTGATGTATTTGATAGCATTCCACTGATTCCGCTCCAGCCATTACCACGAACCCTTCCTCCCCAATTAAGGTGCCATCAACCTCCTGTGGTATGTATGTATGTATGTATGTATGTATGTTTGTATGTATCCATCTATCTATCTATCTATCTATCTATCTATCTATCTATCTATCTATCTATCTATCTATCTATCTATCTATCTATCTATCTATCTATCTCTCTGTATGTATGTATGTATGTATGTATGTATGTATGTATGTATGTATGTATGTATGTTTTTATGTATGTATGTATGTATGTATGTTTGTATGTTTGTATGTATCCATCCATCTATCTATCTATCTATCTATCTATCTATCTATCTATCTATCTATCTATCTATCTATCTATCTATCTATCTATCTATCTATCTATCTATCTATCTATCTATCTATCTATCTCTCTGTATGTATGTATGTATGTATGTATGTATGTATGTATGTATGTATGTATGTTTTTATGTATGTATGTATGTATGTATGTTTGTATGTATCTATCTATCTATCTATGTATGTATGGATGGATGGATGGATGAATGGATATATATTGTCCTTCGTACACTCTTAGTGTCTCATATGATTTTTAAGATAAAACCACACCCAACTTAGCTTCTGATTAACACCAGAGATGATTTCCTGTCACAGTCAGGAATCAGTTGAATCATATTTGATCAGAAGTTAAAGTAGAAGCACAGAGCTAATCTGTGGCCAAGGTGAGAGAGTGAAACCTGAATGCATGCTCTTTGTCTCCCTCCACAGCTGCTTTGCCGAGTTACATCAGGCCAGGCTTTCTGGAGGCACTGTTAATGCTAAGAACAAGGAAAATAAGAAAATCCTTCAAACAGTCAAGCGCTGTCTTTCCGTTGTCAATGAGGACTATGAGGACGACAATGAACAGGTAAGATATTATTTGCTAAAAGACTCACTTAACAATAAACCTGGGACACGTGACAGTGTTTTTCCTCAGCTCTGTTTCAGTTGTAGTTGTTGATGTATTTTCTGCTTCTTTCCCATTCTTCTCTTAGGATGCCCATGAATGTGTGTTGCTCCTCCTCTTTCAGCTGAAGGAGGAGGGTATGGCATTAAAGGGCTCACCAGAGCCATACACCTGCCCCGTGAAGCAGTTAGAATTCAAGCTGAAGACTTCCCGTACCTGCACCAGGTAACAGCTGTCATTTGTATACGGTGTACATTGATGTCATCATCACATTTGTGAGGAGGTTTAATGTCAGCATAACATGCAGGATACAGAGGTAAAGCATTAAGATAGTGTGTAGAGGGATCAAAAGGTTTGTGTTGGATAGCTGATGCATTTCTCTCCGTACTTCTGAAGCTGTGGAGTTATAGTGTATGGTCAGGAGGATTACAATCACTTGTCCCTGAGCCTGAGCCATTACCTGCCACACAGCCTGGACCTCTACTTTAAGGTCAGCACTTAGCTTAAACCAAGAGTTAGTATGTCAAGGAACACTATCATTAATGTCATAATGTTCATAATTGTATTGCTATCCTTTGTCACCTAGCCATCTGCGTTAGAGTGTGCATGCAGGGTGTGCTCAGGCAGCATGGCATCTGTGACTATGCACTTCCTCACGCTGCCCCGGTGAGTCCCCCCATCATCATCTCAGATTACAATTGACAGTCCTGATCTAACTCACCAAACTGGGTTATTGAATTGAGTACAACACTGATTCCTTTGTCTGTGTGAATGCCTACCTGGTCGTCTGTGTATGTGAATGTCTCTCTCTCTGTCTGTCTGTCTGTCTGTCTGTCTGTCTGTCTTTGTGAATGCCTGCCTGCCTGCCTGTCTGTCTCTGAGCAGGGTCCTAATGCTTCATATCAAGCGATTTACTGCAGGCGACTGGGAGCCAAAGAAGGTGGATGATCCCATGTCCATCCCTGCAGAAATAACCCTCCCAGCCGTATGTGGGAAGACAGCCCCTGTCCAGTATGGAGCCAGGTTGGTTTACACTCTGTTTGGGGACATTGCACATTGAGTAGCCAACACACACCATGATTTTCACACACTAGATATTTATTTTCAATGCCATCAATTTACACAGGGCAAGCTCCCTGGGGAAAAACAACATGGACAACACATCTGCAAACTCCCCGAAAGGCACCCTTGATAGACCAGGTAGGACATTGTGTTACTGACGTCATGCATAATACCCTCTCATGAAACAGGACTGTTGAGGAAAGCAAGTCGGAAGCTGAAGTTAAGAGTATATTTGTTGATAGGTTTCCAATTCACTTTCTGGTTTGTATTTACACTATATTTGATATACCCCCACCAGCTTCAAATTCCTCTGACCAGCTAGAGAAACCAGCTGACAGTGAGGAAAAGCAGCAGGCAGCCGCTGTGGTGAGGAGAGAGAGAGAGAGAGAGAGAGAGAGAGAGAGAGAGAGAGAGAGAGAGAGAGAGAGAGAGAGAGAGAGAGAGAAATAGAACAGATAACAGATAATTAGATCCAGTTGAGATAGTTGAGATAGTGGGCGGATCAAGATAAGGCAGTTATAGAAGGCACCCCTGTCCTGTAGACAAAATAACAATCCTATTATTAAATGTGTTTCCTTACAGAGACACCAGCCAGACAATATCTACAAATTGTCAAGTGTGATCTCACATCTGGGAGACAACATGTATACAGGTATGCAGGCATGCAGGTATGCAGGCACGCAGGTATGCAGGCACGCACACACAATTATGAAAGCTTAATGTACACTCTATTTTGTTTCCCTTGTTCCCTAGGCCACTATATCAGTGATGTTTTGGACAGCCGTGGCAGTGGGTGGCTCTGCCTGGATGACGCACATGTCTTGATGACAGATGAGGCCACTGTGCTGAAGTCGATTGCACAGACTGCCTACATCCTGTTCTATGTCTGCAGGTAAGGCTCTAGAACACAAATTTGAGAAGAATGTCACAAATGGAGTCAATGACGACAATCAGTCATCAAGAAAAAAAAAAAGTTTTTACCAAAGCTAGAAAGATGATTCATTGACCACACATTAAGAGTTATCCCTTTAACCTGTAATCCCTGTAATCCCTATTTTTCAGACATTGTATGTACATGTAAGATCTCCCTGTCATTTCTCATTGAAGTGGAGCAGGTGAAGGAGACCAGGCCCCTCACTACCAGGAGAAGGACCAGGAGAACCCATCATTAAACTCAGGGAGAGGCACAGCGCTCAGGGAACACCTGGAGTAGCACCTACCACCCACCAAGAAACATCAGGTTAATCGAATTAGGTTGCCCTACACCACCCTCAACTGCCTTAGACCACCATAAAGCTGCCCATCACCACCATCAAGCTGCCCTAGACCACCATCAGACTGTCCTACACCACCATCAAGCTGCCCTACACCACCATCAAGCTGCTCTAGACCACCATCAAGCTGCCCTACACCACCATCAAGCTGCCCTACACCACCATCAAGCTGCCCTAGATCACCATCAACTGCCTTAGACTACCATCAAGCTGCCCTAGACCACCATCAATTCTCCCTACACCACCATCAAGCTGCCCTACACCACCATCAAGCTGCCCTACACCACCATCAAGCTGCCCTACACCACCTTCAAGCTGCCCTACACCACCATCAGACTATCTTTCACCACCATCAAGCTGCCCTAGACCACCATCAGACTATCCTAGACCATTAGGACATCACGCTGCCCTAAACCACCTAGACACCAAGCTGCCCTAGACCACCAGAACACCAGGCTGCCCTAGACCACCTGGACATCAGGCTGCCCTAGACCACCTGGACATCAGGCTGCCCTAGACCACCTGGACATCAGGCTGCCCTAGACCACCAGGCTGCCCTAGACCACCAGAAGAAACAGCCTACACCACAAAGCATGTACCCACTCTAGGCCATCTACTGTATGTTTACAATTATATAAATATAAAACATCTCACCGACCGAGTGCAATTAATGTTCTTTTACTGTACATGTTAGTGAATAAATGTACCTACAGTGCATTCAGAAAGTATTCAGATCCCTTGACTTTTTTAGTTACAGCCTTATTCTAAAATGGATTCATTTATTTTTTCTTCTTCTCATCATCTACCCCAGAATGACAGCAAAAACAGGTTTTTAGATTTTTTTGCAAATTTATCAAGAAAACATAAAGCTAAACTATCACATTTACATAAGAATTCAGACCCTTTACTCAGTACTTTGTTGAAGCATCTTTGGCGGTGATTACAGCCTCAAGTTTTCTTGGGTATGACGCTATAAGCTTAGCACATCTGTATTTGGGGAGTTTCTCTCATTCTTCTCTGCAGATCGAATCAAACTCTGTCGGGTTGGATGGGGTGCATCGCTGCACAGCTATTTTCAGGTCTCCAGAGATGTTCAATCAGGTTCAAGTCCGGGCTCTGGCTGGGCCACTCAAGGACATTCAGAGACTTGTCCCCAAGCCACCCCTGCGTTGTCTTGGCTGTGTGCTAAGGGTCGTTGTCCTGTTGGAAGGTGAACCTTCGCCCCAGTCTGAGATCCTGAACGCTCTGGAGCTGGTTTTCATCAAGCATCTCTCTGTACATTGTGCCGTTGATCTTTCCCTCGATTCTGACTAGTCTACCAGTCCCTGCTGCTGAAAAACATCGCCACAGCATGATGCTGCCACCACCATGCTTCACCATAGAAATGGTGTCTTTCTAATCAACCTGGCCGGGGTATCCTGGAAGGATATTGATCTCATCCCATCAGTAGAGGATGCCCGGTTATTTTTTTTAAATGCCTTCCTACCCATCTTAAATAAGCATGCCCAATTCAAGAAATTTAGAACCAGGAACAGATATAGCCCTTGGTTCTCCCCAGACCTGACTGCCCTTAACCAACACAAAAACATACTATGGCATTCTGCATTAGCATCGAACAGCCCCCGTGATATGCAGCTGTTCAGGGAAGCTAGAAACCAGTATACACAGGCAGTTAGAAAAGCCAAGGCTAGCTTTTTCAAGCAGAAATTTGCTTCCTGCAACACTAACTCAAAAAGTTCTGGGACACTGTAAAGTCCATGGAGAATAAGAACACCTCCTCCCAGCTGCCCACTGCACTGAAGATAGGAAATACTGTCACCACTGATAAATCCACTATAATTGAGAATTTCAATAAGCATTTTTCTACGGCTGGCCATGCTTTCCACCTGGTTACTTTCCACCTGGTTCAACAGCACTGCACCCCCCACAGCAACTCGCCCAAGCCTTCCCCATTTCTCCTTCTCCAAAATCCAGTCAGCTGATGTTCTAAAAGAGCTGCAAAATCTGGACCCCTACACATCAGCAGGGCTAGACAATCTGGACCCCTTCTTTCTAAAATTATCTGCCGAAATTTTTGCCACCCCTATTACTAGCCTGTTCAACCTCTCTTTCGTGTCGTCTGAGATTCCCAAAGATTGGAAAGCAGCTGCGGTCATCCCCCTCTTCAAAGGGGGGGACACTCTTGACCCAAACTGCTACAGACCTATATCTATCCTACCCTGCCTTTCTAAGGTCTTCGAAAGCCATGTCAACAAACAGATTACCGACCATTTCGAATCTCACCATACCTTCTCTGCTATGCAATCTGGTTTCAGAGCTGGTCATGGGTGCACCTCAGCCACGCTCAAGGTCCTAAACGATATCTTAACCTCCATCGATAAGAAACATTACTGTGCAGCCGTATTCATTGATCTGGCCAAGGCTTTCGACTCTGTCAATCACCACACCCTCATCGGCAGACTCGACAGCCTTGGTTTCTCAAATGATTGTCTTGCATGGTTCACCAACTACTTCTCTGATAAAGTTCAATGTGTCAAATCGGAGGGTCTGCTGTCCTGACCTCTGGCAGTCTCTATGGGGGTGCCACAGGGTTAAATTCTTGGACAGACTCTCTTCTCTGTATACATCAATGATGTCGCTCTTGCTGCTGGTGAGTCTCTGATCCACCTCTACGCAGACGACACCATTCTGTATACTTCTGGCCCTTCTTTGGACACTGTGTTAACAACCCTCCAGGCAAGCTTCAATACCATACAACTCTCCTTCCGTGGCCTCCAATTGCTCTTAAATACAAGTAAAACTAAATGCATGCTCTTCAACCGATCGCTGCCTGCACCTGCCCGCCTGTCCAACATCACTACTCTGGACGGTTCTGACTTAGAATACGTGGACAACTACAAATACCTAGGTGTCTGGTTGGACTGTAAACTCTCCTTCCAGACCCACATCAAACATCTCCAATCCAAAGTTAAATCTAGAATTGGCTTCCTATTTCGCAACAAAGCATTCTTCACTCATGCTGCCAAACATACCCTTGTAAAACTGACCATCCTACCATCCTCGACTTCGGCGATGTCATTTACAAAATAGCCTCCAATACCCTACTCAACAAATTGGATGCAGTATTTCACAGTGCAATCCGTTTTGTCACCAAAGCCCCATATACTACCCACCATTGTGACCTGTACCCTCTCGTTGGCTGGCCCTCGCTTCATACTCGTCGCCAAACCCACTGGCTCCATGTCATCTACAAGACCCTGCTAGGTAAAGTCCCCCCTTATCTCAGCTCGCTGGTCACCATAGCATCACCCACCTGTAGCAAGCGCTCCAGCAGGTATATCTCTAGGGTCACCCCCAAAACCAATTCTTTCTTTGGCCGCCTCTCCTTCCAGTTCTCTGCTGCCAATGATTGGAACGAACTACAAAAATCTCTGAAACTGGAAACACTTATCTCCCTCACTAGCTTTAAGCACCAACTGTCAGAGCAGCTCACAGATTACTGCACCTGTACATAGCCCACCTATAATTTAGCCCAAACAACTACCTCTTTCCCTACTGTATTTATGTTATTTATTTTGCTCCTTTGCACCCCATTATTTTTATTTCTACTTTTCACATTCTTCCACTTCCACCCTCAGGGTTTTAATGTAACCACAAATACAATGAAGTAATGGAACAATGAATGGCATTGTAACATAGACCATACATCACATATCAGTTTGGAGACAGTCTTGACCCACAACTACTGTGGGAAAGACTAAGAGGACATCAATGTGTTGTACAAGAAATATAGAAGAAAAACAATATTTTTCTATAATGGATATGTTTATTGGTCTTTTACAACAACAACAAAAAAAGTCTAGAAATACAAGAAATAAAAGGAGATAATGAATACCTGGTCGTCAACAGCCAGTCCACTAATAATAACAACCTTCAGGATGTTAAAGCTTTGAACCCAATGAAATTCTACTTTCTGCCTGGCAGACAGAAGGCTCCATAAATCATTCTGTTATAACACTGGTTCACACCAACACGATGGGAGAGGTGCTTATGGTATAATATGACACTAAAGCTATGAAACTGGTTCAAACACTATACACTTTTTTCCCCTTCATGTCTTTATTGAGAAGTGTCTTTCAAAAGAAACAGATAAACCTTTTTTCCCCCAATTTGTTCTGGCTTAAAATAATAATAAAGGCCTCAAATATGTAATTAGTCATTTACAAAATGGTAATTTATGTTTAACATTTAATAATCAAGGCATCAAGTGTGCATATTCAAATTGATTGATTGCTCTACCCTGAACCACTGAATTAAAACCAACGCTCTAACACTCAATAAAACTTCAATAAAAGATGAATTACCCTTCTGTAAATCATGCTAATTTTATTCAGCCATTTGAAATGCATTGAAATTAAGGTGACACGAGATGTCAAAGAGACCTTTTTGAGTTAAGTATTTTGTACATGGTACAGAAAACATAACTGAATAGCCAGAATTATACATAGCAATATTATAGTATGTCAAGCACACATTTGGGCTGTCTTTCTAAAAAAAAGGGCCTTTGCTCCAAGTCTGACAAACCTAATTCCACACATTATCGTACACCACTTAAAGTAGATTGATATGTCAAATATAAAATGGTGGGTTATTGGACAAGGTTATATTCGTCAAGTTAACAGGGTCTTTTGCTGGTCATATATATAGGGGGAATGCTGAGGCAACATGGCGTGGTACAATCTAACTCACTACAAACCTGCTACCAAAGAGTTAGTCACATAGTTATTTTTATAATAAACTAAGTGGATTGCAGTATCTCTATGACAGTGGTGGTTTTGATGAAAAAAATTTGGTGTGATCGTCATTTAGGCTACCATTTAAAAATAATTCCCTCGCTTATGCTGTGCTTTGTTTTACATATCCTGGTCCAATACTGTACAATCATGAAAGACACATGTTTTTACCGACTTGTGTGCAGTCGTCCACCTGTGTGCCAGTAAACCAGCTGAAATGACAGTGGTTAATTCTAGCTAGAGGGCTGTTTGATTCTAATGGCTGTTCCAGGGAAGTAGCTTAACATAATTATGGTAAACTCCTGCTATTTGTTTTCGAGTGCCTATGCACACTCAGACGCCTATGCAATTTAAATGCACTTTTATCTGCAATTGATATTAAAAACGAATCCAAGGCTTGATGTGCGGTATATTCATATGGAGGAGGTGATGGATTTGCTTGGCCCTGCAGCTTGCCATAGAGGGGTAAGGCAGAGTAGTGGGGTCCACTGCTGGTGTCTGGGGTTAGGAGGACAGGGGGAAGGTTTGTGGGGGCGGAGGCCATGCTGCGTGTGGGCTGTAGGGAGCGCGTCTACCCTGGTTGGGGAGCTGCTGGCGTCTCGTTGGCATTGGCGTCCGTGGTCTTGTTTTCCACCTCATCGTCGGATAGGAGGTCGAGCGATGTCCCCTCCACCTGCAGCTGACGCCTGCCCGAGCGGCTGGAGGAGAAACTGATGGGGCCTCCACGCCTGCAGGGGACAGAGGGGGCCAGGAGAGGTATTAGTAACGAGGACCATCAATTTGGCCAATATACACAACTGTTTGTGTGTGTGTGGGGGGGGGCTCCCGGAACCCTCCAGCTCGCCCAGCTTGGCTCGCAAGTCCTTGTTCTGCCTCTCCAGCTGCTGGCGCGCATTCTCATTCTTCTGGGCCATGCTGCGCTCTGCCACAAGCTCCAGGGTCAGGGTGTCCACCTGGGGGAGGAGAGGGGGAAGAGAGAGGTGGAGAGAGGAAAACAGGGAATGAAGGAGAGAGGGGAAAGTGAGAGAGAGATAAGGGTACTTTTTATGGTAGGGCTGAATAATGGATTGTTCCCTGGTGGTAGTAGGATCTACAATCTACTCTGCGAGAACAAATTATGCTTGCATTTATGTCATGATCTGTTGACAGTTGTGACTGGTGTGGTAGTGACCAACTGGGTTTACAGAACAGCAAATATACAACAAATGTACTAACGTTAGTATTTTTGTTTAGTTTACAGTCACTAGGCAGAGTGGCACCTTTTCAATGAGGTACAGTCAGAGATTAATAGATCCATCTGTGTTAAGGTGCTCCTAACAGTATACGCTGATGAAGACAGCTTGTCGGTCAGAAAGGTTGGATATTAGACTGAAAATAACCACCCACAAAACACAAAGGAAAACAGGCTATCTAAATATGGTTCTCAATCAGGGACAACAATTGACAGCTGCCTCTGATTGAGAACAATATCAGGCCAAATACAGAAATAGAAAATCATAGAAAAACTAACATAGACAACCCACCCAACTCACGCCCTGACCATACTAAAACAAAAGACAAAACAAAGGAACTAAGGTCAGAACGTGACAATAATAAAATGTTACTCTAAAGTATCTTAAGAAGATAGAAGTTAATAAATATGTTTTATGTTTACTGTATATTGTATAGGCTGTAAATGTGTCTTTACGTTTGTCTATTAATGGCAGCACCAATTCATCGAGTCAAATTCTGTGAATGTGTGAATGTAGGCCATTTGGCCAATAAAAGTTGTTTTGATTCTGCTAGACAGTAATGTTACTTCGAATGTCCTAGCCTCTTCCCATATCCCATACAATCACGCGTCAGTGGCCCAGGGAGCGTGGGAGAAAGATAACCCAATGTTTTCTCAATAGAAAACAGGTGTATTGGCAAGAACCTAGTTATTTTGTATATTTTATGAAATAGGAATAACTCTGAATACATGCTAAATTCATTTAGTAAATTATTTTTCAACATTTTGGTGTGTGTGATTTGTTGGCTATTTACGCTGGTAACGCGTAGACAGGCGCATCATAATTTGGTTTATGACATCACAATGTGAAATAGGCAACATATTTTGATGTTCTGCAAACTAAGGCACAGTCTACAAATACACTGAAATGGGATGTTTGTGTTGCTGTAAAAAGGTATGTGTCAATTCTGGGCTAGAATTTGTCTAATTCTGTTACAATTTAGAGTATATTCTATTCTTTTCAGCTATTACTAGTTGTTTCATTGTCTATTTATTTGTGCCAAATAGCAGGATTTGGGACAGAGGGTATAACTGTATGGTTACAATGGTTTTATTTTTATAAACATGTATTTTTGCTATTTGTTAGCCTATGATACAGAATTCAATATGATTGGGCGACGAGTTCTTTATTTTATGGTCAGATCATGTGGTTTGGGTGTGACATTTGCTGCTAGTTCAAATATAACATATATAATGTTTCTCCAAACAGAAAAAGAAGTGCAGAGTTCGCCTCGGGATTGGGAGCCGCTGTCCATCGCCGTTCCCAATCCCACCCAAACTGACGTCATTGGATGCCAGCATGGTAACTGAGTCAGTTTGGAAAAACCGGGAGAAGAAGAACGTAAAGGATCACCACCAACTTGATTCTTCCTTTGTCTCTTCTTTCCATTTGAAACCGTCTACAACATCTCTGACGCCCCTCGACCCCTTGTCTGGCCGAACACCAATCGGCACTCCATCCCCCTCACCCCCTGGATCCCCTGCCAGATCCCCTCCAACTCTCTCCAAGATCTTCGGCCTCTCTTCCCTCTCCTCTCTCCACATGTCATCTCTCTCTTCTTCTTCTTCTTCTTCAGTGGAAGGATCACAGACCTCCTCCCCTTTTAGTGCTTCTTCTGTTTCCCTGGCAGTCTCAACTCAGTTATCCTCCTCTGGAACTCCCCCCAGTCCTGCCTGCCCTTCCTCCACAACTCACGTCTCCTCCCCTGCCCCCCAGTCCTCCTCTCCAAACCCCCTGGACCAGCATGGAGAGACCAACAAAGACAGTGAGACTGCCAGGTACTGCAGCCTGATATCACATTTCATGCCAACCAACACCATTACATTGAAATGAAAAAGCCAATATAATATAGCTAACCTAATGCATATGTCTGTGTGTCTTTACAGAGATCTTATGAGCTCTGAGGTCAAAGAGGTGGGAGCAGTTGTTCCACAGACAAAGAGAATGGTACCCCTATTTGCTGGCATCGCAGGTCTGTAAACGGGTGCCATTTTTTGGTGCTACTTGTCTCAAATCATCTTTGACAAAGCTTCTCTCTTACCGCTCTCCGTCTCTCGGTCTCTCTCTGCAGAGGCCTCCATTGACCTGAAGGCTTCCTCTGTCTCCTTGGAGAGGTAAGTACTGTATACAATAGCCACCTTCATCTCACTCAACTCTACATAAGAGTGGTCACTCCCACCATGACATGGTAAGGAATATATGTATGCCTGTACATTAAAACAGTGTTCAAACAGACCGATTGGTGTTGAGCTACTGCTACTGAGGCCTCTACCCTGTCTCTCTTCCTCCAGGCCATTGGTCAGGTCTCGGGAAGCCATGGCTCGCCTTCCCAACCTGTTCAGCAAGAGTAGCACCCAGCTGGGGGAGCAGAGCTGCACAGGCGGGGGCGAAGACAACACCAAGCTCCTCGGGTAAACACACACACATCTACACACACACACATACACCTCCTCTTATCTCTGAGCTCTGCTTTTTGTTTTAAATACAAATCCATTACAAATCCATTCATTAGTTTACCTTTGGTCCACAGTTCAGATATTAGTGTGTAACTGATGGCTTCTTTCCCACAGGTTGCCTAATATTGGCAACACCTGCTTCATGAACTCTGCTCTGCAGTGCCTGCTGGGGCTGCCAGCATTTTGCAGAGACATCCTGAGACAGCAGAATATCTGGAGTTCCTCCCCCTCCTCTAAACTGCTATGGTATACAGCCTCGCTCTCACCCTCCTGTCCCACCTGTACACACACTGACCCAAACACCTAGACGCTTATAGTTACAGTACACAAGTTCCGCCTCAATGTATGTGTCAGTGGAAGCTGCTGAGGGGAGGACGGCTCGTAATGATGTCTGAAATGGAGCAAATGGAATGGCATCAAACACATGGAAACCATATGTTTGATGTATTTGATAGCATTCCACTGATTCCGCTCCAGCCATTACCACGAACCCTTCCTCCCCAATTAAGGTGCCATCAACCTCCTGTGGTATGTATGTATGTATGTATGTATGTATGTTTGTATGTATCCATCCATCTATCTATCTATCTATCTATCTATCTATCTATCTATCTATCTATCTATCTATCTCTCTGTATGTATGTATGTATGTATGTATGTATGTATGTATGTATGTATGTATGTATGTATGTATGTATGTATGTATGTATGTATGTATGTATGTTTTTATGTATGTATGTATGTATGTTTGTATGTTTGTATGTATCCATCCATCTATCTATCTATCTATCTATCTATCTATCTATCTATCTATCTATCTATCTATCTATCTATCTCTCTGTATGTATGTATGTATGTATGTATGTATGTATGTATGTATGTATGTATGTATGTATGTATGTATGTATGTATGTATGTATGTATGTATGTATGTTTTTATGTATGTTTGTATGTTTGTATGTATCCATCCATCTATCTATCTATCTATCTATCTATCTATCTATCTATCTATCTATCTATCTATCTATCTATCTATCTATCTATCTATCTATCTATCTATCTATCTATCTATCTTCTGTATGTATGTATGTATGTATGTATGTATGTATGTATGTATGTATGTATGTATGTATGTATGTATGTATGTATGTATGTATGTATGTATGTATGTATGTATGTATGTATGTATGTATGTTTTTATGTATGTATGTATGTATGTATGTTTGTATGTATCTATCTATCTATCTATGTATGTATGGATGGATGGATGGATGAATGGATATATATTGTCCTTCGTACACTCTTAGTGTCTCATATGATTTTTAAGATAAAACCACACCCAACTTAGCTTCTGATTAACACCAGAGATGATTTCCTGTCACAGTCAGGAATCAGTTGAATCATATTTGATCAGAAGTTAAAGTAGAAGCACAGAGCTAATCTGTGGCCAAGGTGAGAGAGTGAAACCTGAATGCATGCTCTTTGTCTCCCTCCACAGCTGCTTTGCCGAGTTACATCAGGCCAGGCTTTCTGGAGGCACTGTTAATGCTAAGAACAAGGAAAATAAGAAAATCCTTCAAACAGTCAAGCGCTGTCTTTCCGTTGTCAATGAGGACTATGAGGACGACAATGAACAGGTAAGATATTATTTGCTAAAAGACTCACTTAACAATAAACCTGGGACACGTGACAGTGTTTTTCCTCAGCTCTGTTTCAGTTGTAGTTGTTGATGTATTTTCTGCTTCTTTCCCATTCTTCTCTTAGGATGCCCATGAATGTGTGTTGCTCCTCCTCTTTCAGCTGAAGGAGGAGGGTATGGCATTAAAGGGCTCACCAGAGCCATACACCTGCCCCGTGAAGCAGTTAGAATTCAAGCTGAAGACTTCCCGTACCTGCACCAGGTAACAGCTGTCATTTGTATACGGTGTACCTTGATGTCATCATCACATTTGTGAGGAGGTTTAATGTCAGCATAATATGCAGGATACAGAGGTAAAGCATTAAGATAGTGTGTAGAGGATCAAAAGGTTTGTGTTGGATAGCTGATGCATTTCTCTCCGTACTTCTGAAGCTGTGGAGTTATGGTGTATGGTCAGGAGGATTACAATCACTTGTCCCTGAGCCTGAGCCATTACCTGCCACACAGCCTGGACCTCTACTTTAAGGTCAGCACTTAGCTTAAACCAAGAGTTAGTATGTCAAGGAACACTATCATTAATGTCATAATGTTCATAATTGTATTGCTATCCTTTGTCACCTAGCCATCTGCGTTAGAGTGTGCATGCAGGGTGTGCTCAGGCAGCATGGCATCTGTGACTATGCACTTCCTCACGCTGCCCCGGTGAGTCCCCCCATCATCATCTCAGATTACAATTGACAGTCCTGATCTAACTCACCAAACTGGGTTATTGAATTGAGTACAAGACTGATTCCTTTGTCTGTGTGAATGCCTACCTGGTCGTCCGTCCGTCCGTCCGCCCGTCCGTCCGCCCGCCCGCCCGCCCGCCCGCCCGCCCGCCCGCCCGCCCGCCCGCCCGTCCGTCCGTCTGTCTGTCTGTCTGTCTTTGTGAATGCCTGCCTGCCTGTCTGTCTCTGAGCAGGGTCCTAATGCTTCATATCAAGCGATTTACTGCAGGCGACTGGGAGCCAAAGAAGGTGGATGATCCCATGTCCATCCCTGCAGAAATAACCCTCCCAGCCGTATGTGGGAAGACAGCCCATGTCCAGTATGGAGCCAGGTTGGTTTACACTCTGTTTTGGGACATTGCACATTGAGTAGCCAACACACACCATGATTTTCACACACTAGATATTTATTTTCAATGCCATCAATTTACACAGGGCAAGCTCCCTGGGGAAAAACAACATGGACAACAAACCTGCAAACTCCCCGAAAGGCACCCTTGATAGACCAGGTAGGACATTGTGTTACTGACATCATGCATAATACCCTCTCATGAAACAGGACTGTTGAGGAAAGCAAGTCGGAAGCTGAAGTTAAGAGTATATTTGTTGATAGGTTTCCACTTCACTTTCTGGTTTGTATTTACACTATATTTGATATACCCCCACCAGCTTCAAATTCCTCTGACCAGCTAGAGAAACCAGCTGACAGTGAGGAAAAGCAGCAGGCAGCCGCTGTGGTGAGGAGAGAGAGAGAGAGAGAGAGAGAGAGAGAGAGAGAGAGAGAGAGAGAGAGAGAAATAGAACAGATAACAGATAATTAGATCCAGTTGAGATAGTTGAGATAGTGGACGGATCAAGATAAGGCAGTTATAGAAGGCACCCCTATCCTGTAGACAAAACAACAATCCTATTATTAAATGTGTTTCCTTACAGAGACACCAGCCAGACAATATCTACAAATTGTCAAGTGTGATCTCACATCTGGGAGACAACATGTATACAGGTATGCAGGCATGCAGGTATGCAGGCACGCAGGTATGCAGGCACGCACACACAATTATGAAAGCTAAATGTACACTCTATTTTGTTTCCCTTGTTCCCTAGGCCACTACATCAGTGATGTTTTGGACAGCCGTGGCAGTGGGTGGCTCTGCCTGGATGACACACATGTCTTGAGGACAGATGAGGCCACTGTGCTGAAGGCGATTGCACAGACTGCCTACATCCTGTTCTATGTCTGCAGGTAAGGCTCTTGGCCACAAATTTGAGAAGAATGTCACAAATGGAGTCAATGACGACAATCAGTCCCTTTCACCTGTAATCCCTCTGTATGTGTTATTTTTCAGACATTGTATGTACATGTAAGATCTCCCTGTCATTTCTCATTGAAGTGGAACAGGTGAAGGAGACCAGGCCCCTCACTACCAGGAGAAGGATCAGGAGAACCCATCATTAAACTCAGGGAGAGGCACAGCGCTCAGGGACCACCTGGAGTAGCACCTACCACACACCAAGAAACATCAGATTAATCGAATTAGGCTGCCCTACACCACCCTCAACTGCCTTAGACCACCATAAAGCTGCCCTAGACCACCATGAGGCTGCCCATCACCACCATCAAGCTGCCCTAGACCACCATCAGACTGCCCTACACCACCATCAAGCTGCCCTAGACCCCCATCAAGCTGCCCTACACCACCATCAAGCTGCCCTAGACCACCATCAAGCTGCCCTACACCACCATCAAGCTGCCCTAGACCACCATCAACTGCCTTAGACCACCATCAAGCTGCCCTAGACCACCATCAATTCTCCCTACACCACCATCAAGGTGCCCTACACCACCATCAAGCTGCCCTACACCACCTTCAAGCTGCCCTAGACCACCATCAGACTATGTTTCACCACCATCAAGCTGCCCTAGACCACCATCAGACTATCCTAGACCATCACGCTGCCCTAAACCACCTAGACACCATGCTGCCCTAGACCACCAGAACACCAGGCTGCCCTAGACCACCTGGACATCAGGCTGCCCTAGACCACCAGGCTGCCCTAGACCACCAGAAGAAACAGCTTACACCACCATCAAGCTGCCCTAGACCACCATCAGACTATCCTAGACCAATAGGACATCACGCTGCCCTAAACCACCTAGACACCAAGCTGCCCTAGACCACCAGAACACCAGGCTGCCCTAGACCACCTGAACATCAGGCTGCCCTAGACCACCTGGACATCAGGCTGCCCTAGACCACCTGGACATCAGGCTGCCCTAGACCACCAGGCTGCCCTAGACCACCAGAAGAAACAGCCTACACCACAAAGCATGTACCCACTCTAGGCCATCTACTGTATGTTTACAATTATATAAATATAAAACATCTCACCGACCGAGTGCAATTAATGTTCTTTTACTGTACATGGTAGTGAATAAATGTACCTACAGTGCATTCAGAAAGTATTCAGATCCCTTGACTTTTTCCACATTTAGTTAAGTTACAGCCTTATTCTTTTTTTTTTTTTTTTTTTTTTTCAATTTAAAGTTTTATTAAGTTTTCTTGTTTTTCATTCAACCAACAAAACACATTCCACAATTCACAGATGTGACAGGCTTTAAAAAAATAAAAAAATTAAAAATTAAAAAATAATAATACTAAATACATGCATATAGGTTCCGCTTTCAGAGGTACATCTTTTACAGTTAGGAGACATATCTGTTTTCATTCTATGGAGTCTCAAAGGAGTATAATAAAATTTGTACAAAAATGTGTAATTAGATTCTTTCATTTTTTACACTGGTAGAGGAGCAGTATACCCTGTCGCAAACCTCCGCCCATAACTCATCACTGATCGTCAGACCAAGGTCCTTTTCCCAGATTATTTTCAAAGGAGTAAAGGAGGAGCTTCCTTTCTCAGAAAGGAGTCTATAGATGTAAGATATTTTGCCTTTAATGGATTGTGCAGTGACAAGAAGGGTTTCAACTTCATTCAACTGAGTTCTAAACCTCCTCTTGGAGGTAAATGAGGAAATTACATGTCTAATTTGAAGATATTTAAAAAAAAAAAAAATGGGATCTTGGCACATCGAATTCACTGCAGAGCTCTTGAAAGGATTTCAGTGTAGAGGTTTTCTGATGAAATAGGTCTGAAAAGGTCCTGATTCCTAGAGTATGCCAAAGATTAATGTTGGCATCCCTCAGGGCTTTTGGCAAGTCTGGGTTGCCTACTATAGGCGAGTGAGAACATATTTGGGAGGAAATGCCCAGGTATTTCTTACAGTCCCTCCACGCTAGTAGGGTGCTGTAAATCGCAAAGGTTTTGGCTATGTTGCCCACTTCACTAAAGTTATTAATGAATATAATTGAGCTTAAGGGCAATGAACCACAGGATTGGGCTTCTATCTGATTCCACGTTGACTCTTGTCTGTTTGTGATCCATGTTAGCATGTTGCGGATTTGGGCAGACCAGTAGTACAGTTGAAAGGAGGGAAGGGCAAGACCACCTTTAGATTCAGGTTTTGATAAAGTGGAAAACTTGATCCTAGGTTTTTTATTGCCGCATATACATTTGGTGATGCTTTGGTTAGTTGTTTTGAAGAAGGAAACTGGGAGATAGCATGGAAGCATCTGAAATAAGTAGTTTAATCTAGGGAGGACGTTCATACGGATTACATTAATTCTTCCTACTAAGCTAATTGGGAGGGAGATCCAGGTTTGGAGATCGTTCTTGATTCGATCCAGGAGTGGAAGATAATTTTCCTTAAAAAGGCTATTCAGATCTGGTGTTATGAAGATCCCGAGGTATTGAAACCTGTGTGTTTTCCATTGGAAAGGACAAAGTGTCTTCATAGAGCTGGTGAGTGTAATATTGAGAGGGCAGACAGTGGATTTGTTAAAATTGATCTTATAACCTGAAAACTTCCCATACTGAGCAATTGTGTCTAAAATGAGAGGGAGGGATTTCTCAGGGTTGGATATGTAGAGCAAGACATCATCCGCGTAAAGCGAAATCTTGTGCTGCAGGCCACCTGCAGAAACACCCATAATACTTGGATTGCTCCTTATCAGCTCTGCCAGAGGCTCCGCCCCCAACAAGTAGAGCAGCGGGGACAGCGAGCACCCTTGTCTTGTGCCCCGTTCCAGAGGGAATCTGTCAGAGTTCAGTCCATTAGTAGTCACCATGGCATTTGGATGAGAGTATAGTGATTTGATCCATTTAATAAAATTTGGGCCCATATTGAACTTTTCTAAGACTGAAAACAGAAAGCTCCAATCCATCCTGTCAAACGCCTTCTCAGCATCCAGTGAAGCCAGCAGGACAGGGGTCTTTTGTGCGTTTACTTGATCAATAATATCAAAAAGACGGCGAATGTTATCAGAAGAGTATCTGTCTCTAATAAATCCAGTTTGGTCCGCTTTTATTATTTTGGGAAGAAGAGTGTTTAGTCTTTTGGCGAGCAATTTGGTAATTATTTTATAGTCGAAATCCAACAAGCTTATGGGCCGGAAGGACGAGCAGGATAGGGGGTCCTTGTCCTTTTTTAGCAACACTGTAATGCGAGCTGTGTGCATTGAGTCTGGGAGAACTCAGTTTTTGCAAAAATCCTCCAGCATTGGCATGAAGATAGGGCTGAGCTGGGGCCAAAAAGCTTTGTAGAACTCTTTGGGGAATCCATCTGGGCCTGGGGACTTATTAGGTGGCATGGAGGTAATTGCCTCCAGGATCTCCTCAGGAGTGAAGGGGGAGTTGAGATCTTCCTGGTCGGTCTCGGATAGTTTAGGTAGCGAGATTCCCTCTAGGAAAGAGTGGAGTTCTGCCTCCGTGTGTTTTCTCTCAGAGGTATATAGTTTGCAGTAAAAATCATGAAAAGTTAAATTGATCTTTTTTTGGGTCATATGTGACCTCGTCCTCTGCTGTTCGGATAGCCATGATTGTACGCTCCGACTGCTCCTTTTTTAATTGGTAAGCAAGCAATCTACTGGGCCTATTGCTATACTCATGGTATTTCTGTTTAGTAAAGAAAACTTTTTTTTTATCTCCCGAGTGTAGTCCAAATTCAGTTTGGCTTTGGCTGCTTTAAGATGACTCCAGGAGGTGCTGTCTAGGGATTGTTTATGTATTTTTTCACAGCATTCCAGCTCCCTCTCAAGATCTAGCCTGTGTGCTTCCATTGCTTTTTTCTTAGAGGAAGCATATGCAATTAGATGACCTCTTAGTGTGGCTTTAGCAGCGTCCCACATTGTGGCCGGAGAAACAGGAGAATCTTTATTGTCTTGTGTGTAGTTGTCTATCCATGTAGTTACCAATGTATGGAACTCGTCATTTGATAGCATGGAGGTGTTGAATTTCCAGCTCTTTGACCTCGGGATGTTTTTGCAGAGGTCAAAGCGGAGGTGGACAAAGGCGTGATCTGAAAGTGCTATGGGTCCGATTGTACATGTGGCTGAATTTATGAAACTCTTTGGGATAAAAATGTAATCTATACGGGAGTAGGTGTTATGGACATTAGAGTAGTATGTATAGTCCATAGATTAGCTATTATTCTCTCTCCAGATATCTATCAGTCCCATCTCTTTAGTAAGAGAGTTCAACATCTTTGCAGATCTAGGATTTGTGGTGGGGACTTGAGATGATTTGTCTAGGGTTGGGTTAAGGGTACATTTAAAATCTCCGGCCACCACGCCAAAGGAGACACAATGCTCATTGAACAGGGTTATGATTTTTGACATGAAGGCAGGAGTATCTGTGTTAGGGGCGTATATGTTTAATATAGTAATTGGTTGACCATATAGTGACCCAGTTATCAAAATAAATCTCCCCTCCGGATCAGATATGTTTTTGTCAATTATGAATGGAACATTTTTATGGATAAGTATGGCTGTGCCTCTACTGTTTGATTTGAAAGATGAGAAATACACCTGTCCCACCCAAGCTCTGCAGAGTTTGGCATGTTCAGCATCACAGAGTCTCTTGTAATAGCGCAATGTCTGCTTTTTCCTTTTTTAGAGCACATAGTATCTTTTTTCGTTTTATTGCATGCCCTAGACCATGGCAGTTCCATGTCAATAGATTTAAGGTACTAGTCATCGTCATCGAGCAGTAATCCAACTTTAGTGCAAGTCATCGCTGGGTAAAAGTGGATAGTAATTACAGCTGCGTTCACATAAAAGGAAAATAAATGGTGTACATAAAATAATAATCTCTGAACACCCCAGCCGAGTTCCCAAACAACTCGACACATCCCGTTGGATCTTTTACCCCCCCCCCCCCCCTCTCAGTCTCAATTCTGTGTTCCGAATAAAACAAAAACCGGGAACAGTTAGCAACGCACAACGTCTCCCTCTCCCCACCAAAGAAATGCCTCATCCTCTCCACCCCGCATTGAGTAAATAACACAGTTGCCCTCGTCCAGACCACAGTAAAAGAGGGGAGAAAAATAAAATCAATAGCCCAGCCTACATATACCTCCCCCGAGGGACATAGGGAACCCCAAGTAATAATAGCAACAACAAAAAAAACAGGGAAATAAAAGTAGGCTGAAACATTAGTAGGCCTAGGTTAGGCTATACAGCCCATCCCTCTCAGTTAAAGGACAATAAATATAAATTGGACGGCTATAATGACATTTAGGGGGTGGATCTCTGGATATCGGCTATATGTCGTCTTATCTCCTTTAGTAATGGCATTAATCGCATTTAGTCATTGGTCTGTTTCTCATTGGCCAGGATTGTCTTTCAAAAAACGTTTTGCCTCTTCGGGAGTTTTGAAGTGTCGCAAGGCTCCTTGGTGAAGAATCCTGAGCTCGTTTGGGTATTTGAATCCCCTGAAGATGCCTCGGTCAATGGAGTATTTCTTCACTTCGTCAAATTCTCGGCGCTTTCGGCGTATTCCAGCTGACAGGTCCTGGTGTAAAGCGAGTTTGGTGTTTCCCACTGTGATGGTGTTGTTTTTCGCCGCCTGTAGGACTCGTTCCTTGTCGGTGAATCTCAGGAAACGTATGGTGATTGGGCGCGGTGGTTGTCTGGCTGCTGGTGGGGGCCTCAGTGCTCGGTGAGCTCTCTCGAGTTCTATGGGCCTGTCGGTGGGCAGGTGGAGTCACTCGGGAGGTTTGTCTTGCAGGTAGCGGATCAGTGGCATGTTTCCCTCTTCTTTTTCGCCCAGATTGAATAGAACACAATTATTCCTTCGCCCCCTGTTTTCAAGGTCCTCTGTTTTCTCTTCCAGATGCTCGATTTTCTTTTTAGCATATGCTATTGTTTCCATGGCACCTGTCAATAAGTTTTCCATGGATAGGATTCGCCCCTCTGCCTCGTCCAGGCGCCCCGCGTTTATGGTTATCTTGTTGTTGATGTCAGGCAAAGCGTTTTCAAGGATTGTCACCTTGCCCCCTATCGCACTGAGCTGAGAGTTAATGGCATCTAATTTGGTGTTTAGTTCTGTACGTTGGGATCTCAACTCAGAAAGGATGTCTTCGACAGAGTGCGAGGTTGGCATTCGTTGTGCCTTGTGGGGGCGCGGGTTCTCTTGCTCCTGGCTAATGGCGCTAGTTTTTTCTGAAGTTAGCTTCTTCTTGGAGGCTTTTTCCGTCGCTAATACTCGAGTCCGGGTAAAAATGTCACCTGTAGTGTCGCCTTTTGTAGCCGCCATGACTTTTTCTTACTAAAGCTAAATGAGTGTGAACTTGGAGTGGAGGTAAGATTAGGAATTGGAAACTACTTGTGGAGAGCTCTTAGTTCATGCGGCCATCTCGTTCAAGGGTCACGTGATCCCCCCCAGCCTTATTCTAAAATTGATTAATTTATTTTTTCTTCTTCTCATCAATCTACCCCATAATGACAGCAAAAACAGGTTTTTAGATTTTTTTGCAAATTTATCAAGAAAACATAAAGCTAAACTATCACATTTACATAAGAATTCAGACCCTTTACTCAGTACTTTATTGAAGCATCTTTGGCAGCGATTACAGCCTCAAGTTTTCTTGGGTATGACGCTATAAGCTTAGCACATCTGTATTTGGGGAGTTTCTCTCATTCTTCTCTGCAGATCCTCTCAAGCTCTGTCGGGTTGGATGGGGAGCATCGCTGCACAGCTATTTTCAGGTCTCCAGAGATGTTCAATCAGGTTCAAGTCCGGGCTCTGGCTGGGCCACTCAAGGACATTCAGAGACTTGTCCCCAAGCCACCCCTGCGTTGTCTTGGCTGTGTGCTAAGGGTCGTTGTCCTGTTGGAAGGTGAACCTTCGCCACAGTCTGAGATCCTGAACGCTCTGGAGCTGGTTTTCATCAAGCATCTCTCTGTACTTTGTGCCGTTCATCTTTCCCTCAATTCTGACTAGTCTACCAGTCCCTGCTGCTGAAAAACATCCCCACAGCATGATGCTGCCACCACCATGCTTCACCGTAGAAATGGTGCCAGGTTTCCTCCAGACATGGCGAATGGCATTCAGGCCAAAGAGTTCAATCATCAGGTTCCTGATAGCTCAGTTTGGCCAGGCGGCCAGCTCTAGGAGTCTTTGGGGTTCCAAACTTCTTCCATTTAGGAATGATGGAGGACAATTCCTTCGACCTCATGGTTTGGTTTTTGTTCTGACATGCACTGTGAACTGGGACCTTATATAGACCTTTCTTATACAGGCCTTTCTAATCGACCTGGCCGGGGTCTCCTGGAAGGATATTGATCTCATCCCGTCAGTAGAGGATGCCTGGTTATTTTTTTTAAATGCCTTCCTACCCATCTTAAATAAGCATGCCCCATTCAAGAAATTTAGAACCAGGAACAGATATAGCCCTTGGTTCTCCCAAGACCTGACTGCCCTTAACCAACACAAAAACATCCTATGGCATTCTGCATTAGCATCGAACAGCCCCCGTGATATGCAGCTGTTCAGGGAAGCTAGAAACCAGTATACACAGGCAGTTAGAAAAGCCAAGGCTAGCTTTTTCAAGCAGAAATTTGCTTCCTGCAACACTAACTCAAAAAGTTCTGGGACACTGTAAAGTCCATGGAGAATAAGAACACCTCCTCCCAGCTGCCCACTGCACTGAAGACAGGAAATACTGTCACCACTGATAAATTCACTATAATTGAGAATTTCAATAAGCATTTTTCTACGGCTGGCCATGCTTTCCACCTGGCTATTCCTACCCCGGTCAACAGCACTGCACCCCACACAGCAACTCGCCCAAGCCTTCCCCATTTCTCCTTCTCCCAAATCCAGTCAGCTGATGTTTTAAAAGATCTGCAAAATCTGGACCCCTACACATCAGCCGGGCTAGACAATCTGGACCCCTTCTTTCTAAAATTATCTGCCGAAATTGTTGCCACCCCTATTACTAGCCTGTTCAACCTCTCTTTCGTGTCGTCTGAGATTCCCAAAGATTGGAAAGCAGCTGCGGTCATCCCCCTCTTCAAAGGGGGGGGACACTCTTGACCCAAACTGCTACAGACCTATATCTATCCTACCCTGCCTTTCTAAGGTCTTCGAAAGCCAAGTCAACAAACAGATTACCGACCATTTCGAATCTCACCATACCTTCTCTGCTATGCATCGATAAGAAACATTACTGTGCAGCCATATTCATTGATCTGGCCAAGGCTTTCGACTTTGTCAATCACCACATCCTCATCGGCAGACTCGACAGCCTTGGTTTCTCAAATGATTGTCTTGCCTGGTTCACCAACTACTTCTCTGATAAAGTTCAGTGTGTCCAATCGGAGGGTCTGCTGTCCGGACCTCTGACAGTCTCTATGGGGGTGCCACAGGGTTCAATTCTTGGACCGACTCTCTTCTCTGTATACATCAATGATGTCGCTCTTGCTGCTGGTGAGTCTCTGATCCACCTCTACGCAGACGACACCATTCTGTATACTTCTGGCCCTTCTTTGGACACTGTGTTAACAACCCTCCAGGCAAGCTTCAATACCATACAATTCTCCTTCCGTGGCCTCCAATTGCTCTTAAATACAAGTAAAACATTAAATGCATGCTCTTCAACTGATCGCTGCCTGCACCTGCCCGCCTGTCCAACATCACTACTCTGGACGGTTCTGACTTAGAATACGTGGACAACTACAAATACCTAGGTGTCTGGTTGGATTGTAAACTCTCCTTCCAGACCCACATCAAACATCTCCAATCCAAAGTTAAATCTAGAATTGGCTTCCTATTTCGCAACAAAGCATTCTTCACTCATGCTGCCAAACATACCCTTGTAAAACTGACCATCCTACCATCCTCGACTTTGGCGATGTCATTTACAAAATAACCTCCAATACCCTACTCAACAAATTGGATGCAGTCTATCACAGTGCAATCCGTTTTGTCACCAAAGCCCCATATACTACCCACCATTGCGACCTGTACCCTCTCGCTGGCTGGCCCTCGCTTCATACTCGTCGCCAAACCCACTGGCTCCATGTCATCTACAAGACCCTGCTAGGTAAAGTCCCCCCTTATCTCAGCTCGCTGGTCACCATAGCATCACCCACCTGTAGCAAGCGCTCCAGCAGGTATATCTCTAGGGTCACCCCCAAAACCAATTCTTTCTTTGGCCGCCTCTCCTTCCAGTTCTCTGCTGCCAATGACTGGAACGAACTACAAAAATCTCTGAAACTGGAAACACTTATCTCCCTCACTAGCTTTAAGCACCAACTGTCAGAGCAGCTCACAGATTACTGCACCTGTACATAGCCCACCTATAATTTAGCCCAAACAACTACCTCTTTCCCTACTGTATTTATGTTATTTATTTATTTTGCTCCTTTGCACCCCATTCTTTTTATTTCTACTTTTCACATTCTTCCACTGCAAATCTACCATTCCAGTGTTTTACTTGCTATACTGTATTTACTTTGCCACCATGGCCTTTTTTTGCCTTTACCTCCCTTATCTCAACTCATTTGCTCACATCGTATATAGACTTGTTTATACTGTATTATTGACTGTATGTTTGTTTTAACTCCATGTGTAGCTCTGTGTTGTTGTATGTGTCGAACTGCTTTGCTTTATCTTGGCCAGGTCGCAATTGTAAATGAGAACTTGTTCTCAACTTGCCTACCTGGTTAAATAAAGGTGAATCAAAAATAAATAAAATAAATAGACAGGTGTGTTCCGTTCCAAAACTTGTACAATCATGTACAAGTATTTCTGTTTTTTATTTTGTATAAATTTGCTACAATGTCTAAAAACCTGTCTTCACTTTGTCATTGTGGGGTATTGTGTGTAGATTGCTGATTTTTTATATCCATTTTGAATAAGGCTGTAACATAACAACATGTGGAAAAAGTCAAGGGGTGTGAATACGATCTGAATGCACTGTATAAGAGGCAATCTCTATCATTCATTCATGTTGGGTAAAAAGAGGAAAAAGTTAATATTACAACAATATTGTGTGTCTGTGCACAGTCTATCTACGCACTCCCTCAGGGTTTTAATGTAACCACAAATACAATGAAGTAATGGAACAATGAATGGCAATGTAACATAGACCATACATCACATATCAGTTTGGAGACAGTCTTGACCCACAACTACTGTGGGAAAGACTAAGAGGACATCAATGTGTTGCACAAGAAATATAGAAGAAAAACAATATTTTTCTATAATGGATATGTTTATTGGTCTTTTACAACAACAACAAAAAAAGTCTAGAAATACAAGAAATAAAAGGAGATAATGAATACCTGGTCGTCAACAGCCAGTCCACTAATAATAACAACCTTCAGGATGTTAAAGCTTTGAACCCAATGAAATTCTACTTTCTGCCTGGCAGACAGAAGGCTCCATAAATCATTCTGTTATAACACTGGTTCACACCAACACGATGGGAGAGGTGCTTATGGTATAATATGACACTAAAGCTATGAAACTGGTTCAAACACTATACACTTTTTTCCCCTTCATGTCTTTATTGAGAAGTGTCTTTCAAAAGAAACAGATAAACCTTTTTTTCCCCCAATTTGTTCTGGCTTAAAATAATAATAAAGGCCTCAAATATGTAATTAGTCATTTACAAAATGGTCATTTATGTTTAACATTTAATAATCAAGGCATCAACAAGTGTGCATATTCAAATTGAATGATTGCTCTACCCTGAACCACTGAATTAAAACCAACGCTCTAACACTCAATAAAACTTCAATAAAAGATGAATTACCCTTCTGTAAATCATGCTAATATTATTCAGCCATTTGAAATGCATTGAAATTAAGGTGACACGAGATGTCAAAGAGACCTTGTTGAGTTAAGTATTTTGTACATGGTACAGAAAACATAACTGAATAGCCAGAATTATACATAGCAATATTATAGTATGTCAAGCACACATTTGGGCTGTATTTCTAAAAAAAAGGGCCTTTGCTCCAAGTCTGACAAACCTAATTCCACACATTATCGTACACCCCTTAAAGTAGATTGATATGTCAAATATAAAATGGTGGGTTATTGGACAAGGTTATATTGGTCAAGTAAACAGGGTCTTATGCTGGTCATATACATTGCCTTGCGAAAGTATTCGGCCCCCTTGAACTTTGCGACCTTTTGCCACATTTCAGGCTTCAAACATAAAGATATAAAACTGTATTTTTTTGTGAAGAATCAACAACAAGTGGGACACAATCATGAAGTGGAACGACATTTATTGGATATTTCAAACTTTTTTTAAAAATCAAAAACTGAAAAATTGGGCGTGCAAAATTATTCAGCACCTTTACTTTCAGTGCAGCAATCTCTCTCCATTAGTTCAGAGAGGATCTCTGAATGATCCAATGTTGACCTAAATGACTAATGATGATAAATACAATCCACCTGTGGGTAATCAAGTCTCCGTATAAATGCAACTGCACTGTGATAGTCTCAGAGGTCCGTTAAAAGCGCAGAGAGCATCATGAAGAACAAGGAACACACCAGGCAGGTCCGAGATACTGTTGTGAAGAAGTTTAAAGCTGGATTTGGATACAAAAAGATTTCCCAAGCTTTAAACATCCCAAGGAGCACTGTGCAAGCGATAATATTGAAATGGAAGGAGTATCAGACCACTGCAAATCTACCAAGACCCGGCAGTCCCTCTAAACTTTCAGCTCATACAAGGAGAAGACTGATCAGAGATGCAGCCAAGAGGCCCATGATCACTCTGGATGAACTGCAGAGATCTACAGCTGAGGTGGGAGACTCTGTCCATAGGACAACAATCAGTCGTATATTGCACAAATCTGGCCTTTATGGAAGAGTGGCAAGAAGAAAGAAATTTCTTAAAGATATCCATAAAAAGTGTCGTTTAAAGTTTGCCACAAGCCACCTGGGAGACACACCAAACATGTGGAAGAAGGTGCTCTGGTCAGATGAAACCAAAATTGAACTTTTTGGCAACAATGCAAAACATTGTGTTTGGTGTAAAAGCAACACAGCTGAACACACCATCCCCACTGTCAAACATGGTGGTGGCAGCATCATGGTTTGGGCCTGCTTTTCTTCAGCAGGGACAGGGAAGAGGGTTAAAATTGATGGGAAGATGGTTGGAGCCAAATACAGGACCATTCTGGAAGAAAACCTGATGGAGTCTGCAAAAGACCTGAGACTGGGACGGAGATTTGTCTTCCAACAAGACAATGATCCAAAACATAAAGCAAAATCTACAATGGAATGGTTCAAAAATAAACATATCCAGGTGTTAGAATGGCCAAGTCAAAGTCCAGACCTGAATCCAATCGAAAATCTGTGGAAAGAACTGAAAACTGCTGTTCACAAATTCTCTCCATCCAACCTCACTGAGCTCGAGCTGTTTTGCAAGGAGGAATGGTAAAACATGTCAGTCTCTCGATGTGCAAAACTGATAGAGACATACCCCAAGCGACTTACAGCTGTAATCGAAGCAAAAGGTGGCGCTACAAAGTATTAACTTAAGGGGGCTGAATAATTTTGCACGCCCAATTTTTCAGTTTTTGATTTGTTAAAAAAGTTTGAAATATCCAATAAATGTCGTTCCACTTCATGATTGTGTCCCACTTGTTGTTGATTCTTCACAAAAAAATACAGTTTTATATCTTTATGTTTGAAGCCTGAAATGTGGCAAAAGGTCGCAAAGTTCAAGGGGGCCGAATAATTTCGCAAGGCACTGTATATAGGGGGAATGCTGAGGCAACATGGCGTGGTACAATCTAATTCACTACAAACCTGCTACCAAAGAGTTAGTCACATAGTTATTTTTATACTAAACTAAGTGGATTGCAGTATCTCTATGACAGTGGTGGTTTTGATGAAAATAAATTGGTGGGATCGTCATTTAGGCTACCATTTAAAAATAATTCCCTCGCTTATGCTGTGCTTTGTTTTACATATCCTGGTCCAATACTGTACAATCATGAAAGACACATGTTTTTACCGACTTGTGTGCAGTCGTCCACCTGTGTGCCAGTAAACCAGCTGAAATGACAGTGGTTAATTCTAGCTAGAGGGCTGTTTGATTCTAATGGCTGTTCCAGGGAAGTAGCTTAACATAATTATGGTAAACTCCTGCTATTTGTTTTCGAGTGCCTATGCACACTCAGACGCCTATGCAATAAAAATGCACTATTATTTGCAATTGATGTTAAAAATGAATCCAAGGCTTGATGTGCGGTATATTCATATGGAGGAGGTGATGGATTTGCTTGGCCCTGCAGCTTGCCATAGATGGGTAAGGCAGAGTAGTGGGGTCCACTGCTGGTGTCTGGGGTTAGGAGGACAGGGGTAAGGTTTGGGCTGTAGGGAGCACGTCTACTCTGGTTGGGGAGCTGCTGGCGTCTCGTTGGCATTGGCGTCCGTGGTTTTGTTTTCCACCTCATCGTCGGATAGGAGGTCGAGCGATGTTCCCTCCACCTGCAGCTGACGCCTGCCCGAGCGGCTGGAGGAGAAACTGATGGGGCCTCCACGCCTGCAGGGGACAGAGGGGGCCAGGAGAGGTATTAGTAACGAGGACCATCAATTTGGCCAATATACACAACTGTTTGTGTGTGTGTGGGGGGGGGCTCTAAATACCTGAGCCGGCTCTTGAGTGTGCTGACCTCACGGCTGAGACCCTCGCTGCTCTCAGGGACATTGTCCAGCTCCCTCTGCAGCTTCCTGCGGTAGGCGTTGGCACGTGTGGACTCCTCCTCAAGCTGCCTCTTCAGCTGTTTCATACGAGAGTTGGCCTTCTCACTCTGACCCAGCCAGGTGTCACAACAGACATCAACAATGATGAACAGTCAATACTAATACTTACAATACTCAGCATTCCTATGGTCCAGTGGTTACTGGAATTAACCTACTGTAGGAAAGACTCCAATCCTAAATCTTCACACCTATCCAATCCTGTCCCACCTTTGCAAGTTGTACTGAATTGGATAGAAATCCTTCTTTAGCTCTGGAACATCTTAAAAATGGACTATGCAGAATTCACCTAATTTCTGTTTGTGCTAAAACAAGCAGTCATTGTGTAGAGAATCCATAACCAAAAATCTATATATTTTCAGCTGTTGTACAAAACCGAAAGTGAAAGACGCAAAAACTAAACTTAAGAACGCAAAGCATAGAAATGGAGCACAAGCTCCGTGACAAGCTCCTCACCTGTTCCATGTACTGGTCGGAATGGCGGCGCTCGTCCTCCACCTGCATGCACACCTCCTTCAGCTTCTTCTCTGTCCATCTCACAAGCTTATTGGCCGCTGCTCGCTCCCTGATAGGAGGACAGAGGAATGAGGTCATAGGACAGTTAGAGCACCACAGGAACCGCACTGTAACAAAGGCTGTCAGTCATAGATCTTCAAGTACATCTCTTAAGATTGCTTTTGACTCATTACATTAATCACGTTAAGATTTAGATCACATTCAAGAACCTCTCTTCCAACGGGCTTAGCTTGTTCTAAGGCTCATGGCTCAAGGCTCATGAACTCCTCCTGAGTCTTGGTCTCCTATTTCACCTTGTCTAATAAGGTATGGAGTTGTTATAAGAGAGTTGCTGTGTTTCTACCTTAGCCTCCTGCTCCAGCTGCTCCTCCAGCTGCAGTATCTTGGCCTCCAGGGCGGTGATGGAGGCCTTGAACTGGCTCTTCACGGAACCCTCCAGCTCGCCCAGCTTGGCCCTCAAGTCCTTGTTCTGCCTCTCCAGCTGCTGGCGCGCATTTTCACTCTTCTGGGCCATGCTGCGCTCTGCCACAAGCTCCAGGGTCAGGGTGTCCACCTGGGGGAGGAGAGGGGGAAGAGAGAGGTGGAGAGAGGAAAACAGGGAATGAAGGAGAGAGGGGAAAGTGAGAGAGAGATAAGGGTACTTTTTATGGTAGGGCTGAATAATGGATTGTTCCCTGGTGGTAGTAGGATCTACAATCTACTCTGCGAGAACAAATGATGCTTGCATTTATGTCATGATCTGTTGATAGTTGTGACTGGTGTGGTAGTGACCAACTGGGTTTACAGAACAGCAAATATACAACAAATGCACTAACGTTAGTATTTTTGTTTAGTTTACAGTCACTAGGCAGAGTGGCACCTTTTCAATGAGGTACGGTCAGAGATGAATAGATGCATCTGTGTTAAGGTGCTCCTAACAGTATACGCTGATGAAGACAGCTTGTCGGTCAGAAAGGTTGGACATTAGGTTATTAAATAATTGAGTCTGCGCTAGAGTGTGCAGCTCTCCTTCTCCAAGGTCCTCCTAACAACCATTGCAAGGCTATGTTCCATCTGTATCAGATCAGCGTCAACTGAAGTGGAATAGGCATTTTACGTTCCATAATTGTAACGATTCTCCTCGTAGGTGGAAGGAGGAGCGGACCAAAGCACAGCATGGTAAGTGTTCATCTTATTTAATGATGAACGAACACTTCAAAACACAAAACAACAAAGTGAAACCCGAAACAGTTCTGTCTGGTGCAGACACACAAAGACTGAAAATAACCACCCACAAAACACAAAGGAAAACAGGCTAACTAAATATGGTTCTCAATCAGGGACAACGATTGACAGCTGCCTCTGATTGAGAACAATATCAGGCCAAATACAGAAATAGAAAATCATAGAAAAACTAACATAGACAACCCACCCAACTCACGCCCTGACCATACTAAAACAAAAGACAAAACAAAGGAACTAAGGTCAGAACGTGACAATAATAAAATGTTACTCTAAAGTATCTTAAGAAGATAGAAGCTAATAAATATGTTTTATGTTCACTTTATATTGTATAGGCTGTAAATGTGTCTTTACGTTTGTCTATTAATGGCAGCACCAATTCATAGTCAAATTCTGTGAATGTGTGAATGTAGGCCACTTGGCCAATAAAAGTTGTTTTGATTCTGATAGACAGTAACATTACTTTGAATGTCCTAGCCTCTTCCCATATCCCATACAATCACGCGTCAGTGGCCCAGGGAGCGTGGGAGAAAGATAACCCAATGTTTTCTCAATAAAAAACAGGTGTATTGGCAAGAACCTAGTTATTTTGTATATTTTATGAAATAGGAATAACTCTGAATACATGATAAATTCATTTTGTAAATAATTTTTCAACATTTTGGTGTGTGTGATTTGTTGGCTATTTACGCTGGTAACGCGTAGACAGGTGCATCATAATTTGGTTTATGACATCACAATGTGAAATGGGCAACATATTTTGATGTTCTGTAAAATAAGGCACAGTCTACAAATACACTGAAATGGGATGTTTGTGTTGCTGTAAAAAGGTATGTGTCAATTCTGGGCTAGAATTTGTCTAACTCTGTTACAATTTAGAGTATATTCTATTATTTTCAGCTATTACTAGTTGTTTCATTGTCTATTTATTTGTGCCAAATAGCAGGATTTGGGACAGAGGGTATAACTGTATGGTTACAATGGTTTTATTTTTATAAACATGTATTTTTGCTATTTGTTAGCCTATGATACAGAATTCAATATGATTGGGCAACGAGTTCTTTATTTTATGGTCAGATCATGTGGTTTGGGTGTGACATTTGCTGCTAGTTCAAATATAACATATATAATGTTTCTCCAAACAGAAAAAGAAGTGCAGAGTTCGCCTCGGGATTGGGAGCCGCTGTCCATCGCCGTTCCCAATCCCACCCAAACTGACGTCATTGGATGCCAGCATGGTAACTGCGTCAGTTTGGAAAAACCGGGAGAAGAAGAACGTAAAGGATCACGACCAACTTGATTCTTCCTTTGTCTCTTCTTTCCATTTGAAACCGTCTACAACATCTCTGACGCCCCTCGACCCCTTGTCTTGCCGAACACCAATCGGCACTCCCTCCCCCTCACCCCCTGGATCCCCTGCCAGATCCCCTTCCACTCTCTCCAAGTTCTTCGGCCTCTCTTCCCTCTCCTTTCTAAACATGTCATCTCTCTCTTCTTCTTCTTCTTCTTCAGTGGAAGGATCACAGACCTCCTCCCCTTTTAGTGCTTCTTCTGTTTCCCTGGCAGTCTCAACTCAGTTATCCTCCTCTGCCACTCCCCCCAGTCCTGCCTGCCCTTCCTCCACAACTCACGTCTCCTCACCTGCCCCCCAGTCCTCCTCTCCAAACCCCCTGCACCGCCATGGAGAGACCAACAAAGACAGTGAGACTGCCAGGTACTGCAGCCTGATATCACATGTCATGCCAACCAACACCATTAAATTGAAATGAAAAAGCCAATATAATGTAGCTAACCTAATGCATATGTCTGTGTATCTTTACAGAGATCTTATGAGCTCTGAGGTCAAAGAGGTGGGGGCAGTTGTTCCACAGACAAAGAGAATGGTACCCCTATTTGCTGGCATCGCAGGTCTGTAAACGGGTGCCATTTTTTGGTGCTACTTGTCTCAATTCATCTTTGACAAAGCTTCTCTCTTACCGTTTTCCGTCTCTCGGTCTCTCTCTGCAGAGGCCTCCATTGACCTGAAGGCTTCCTCTGTCTCCTTGGAGAGGTAAGTACTGTATACAATAGCCACCTTCATCTCACTCAACTCTACATAAGAGTGGTCACTCACACCATGACATGGTAAGGAATATCTGTATGCCTGTACATTAAAACAGTGTTCAAACAGACCGATTGGTGTTGAGCTACTGCTACTGAGGCCTCTACCCTGTCTCTCTTCCTCCAGGCCATTGGTCAGGTCTCGGGAAGCCATGGCTCGCCTTCTCAACCTGTTCAGCAAGAGTAGCACCCAGCTGGGGGAGCAGAACTGCACAGGCGAGGGCGAAGACAACACCAAGCTCCTCGGGTAAACACACACACACACACACACACACACATAATTCCGTGTGGTACTCAGAGTTATCTTGTGTTCATGCCTTACAAATCCATTCATTAGTTTACCTTTGGTCCACAGTTCAGATATTAGTGTGTAACTGATGGCTTCTTTCCCACAGGTTGCCTAATATAGGCAACACCTGCTTCATGAACTCTGCTCTGCAGTGCCTGCTGGGGCTGCCAGCATTTTGCAGAGACATCCTGAGGCAGCAGAACATCTGGAGTTCCTCCCCCTCCTCTAAACTGCTATGGTATACAGCCTCGCTCTCACCCTCCTGTCCCACCTGTACACACACTGACCCACCCACCTAGACGCTTATAGTTACAGTACACAAGTTCCGCCTCAATGTATGTGTCAGTGGAGGCTGCTGAGGGGAGGACGGCTCGTAATGATGTCTGAAATGGAGCAAATGTAATGGCATCAAACACATGGAAACCATATGTTTGATGTATTTGATAGCATTCCACTGATTCCGCTCCAGCCATTACCACGAACCCTTCCTCCCCAATTAAGTTGCCATCAACCTCCTGTGGTATGTATGTATGTATCCATCTATCTATCTATCTATCTATCTATCTATCTATCTATCTATCTATCTATCTATCTATCTATCTATCTATCTATCTATCTATCTATCTATCTATCTATCTATCTATCTATCTATCTCTCTCTCTCTCTCTCTCTCTCTCTCTCTCTCTCTCTCTATCTATCTATCTATCTATCTATCTATCTATCTATCTATCTATCTCTCTCTCTCTCTATCTATCTCGCTCTCTCTCTCTCTATCTATTTATCTATGTATGAATGTAGGTATGGATGGATGGATGGATATATATTGTCCTTCGTACACTCAGTGTCTCATATGATTTTTAAGATAAAACCACACCCAACTCAGCTTCTGATTAATACCAGAGATGATTTCCTGTCACAGTCAGGAATCAGTTGAATCATATTTGATCAGAAGCTAAAGTAGAAGCACAGAGCTAATCTGTGGCCAAGGTGAGAGAGTGAAACCTGAATGCATGCTCTTTGTCTCCCTCCACAGCTGCTTTGCCGAGTTACATCAGGCCAGGCTTTCTGGAGGCACTATTAATGCTAAGAACAAGGAAAATAAGAAAATCCTACAAACAGTCAAGCGCTGTCTTTCCGTTGTCAATGAGGACTATGAGGAAGACTATGAACAGGTAAGATATTATTTGCTAAAAGACTCACTTAACAATAAACCTGGGACACGGGACAGTGTTTTTCCCCAGCTCTGTTTCAGTTGTAGTTGTTGATGTATTTTCTGCTTCTTTCCCATTCTTCTCTTAGGATGCCCATGAATGTGTGTTGCTCCTCCTCTTTCAGCTGAAGGAGGAGGGTATGGCATTAAAGGGCTCACCAGAGCCATACACCTGCCCCGTGAAGCAGTTAGAATTCAAGCTGAAGACTTCCCGTACCTGCACCAGGTAACAGCTGTCATTTGTATATGGTGTACCTTGATGTCATCATCACATTTGTGAGGAGGTTTAATGTCAGCATAACATGCAGGATACAGAGGTAAAGCATTAAGATAGTGTGTAGAGGGATCAAAAGGTTTGTGTTGGATAGCTGATGCATTTCTCTCCGTACTTCTGAAGCTGTGGAGTTATAGTGTATGGTCAGGAGGATTACAATCACTTGTCCCTGAGCCTGAGCCATTACCTGCCACACAGCCTGGACCTCTACTTTAAGGTCAGCACTTAGCTTAAACCAAGAGTTAGTATGTCAAGGAACACTATCATTAATGTCATAATGTTCATAATTGTATTGCTATCCTTTGTCACCTAGCCATCTGCGTTAGAGTGTGCATGCAGGGTGTGCTCAGGCAGCATGGCATCTGTGACTATGCACTTCCTCACGCTGCCCCGGTGAGTCCCCCCATCATCATCTCAGATTACAATTGACAGTCCTGATCTAACTCACCAAACTGGGTTATTGAATTGAGTACAACACTGATTCCTTTGTCTGTGTGAATGCCTACCTGGTCGTCTGTGTATGTGAATGTCTCTCTCTCTGTCTGTCTGTCTGTCTGTCTGTCTGTCTGTCTGTCTGTCTGTCTTTGTGAATGCCTGCCTGCCTGCCTGTCTGTCTCTGAGCAGGGTCCTAATGCTTCATATCAAGCGATTTTCTGCAGGCGACTGGGAGCCAAAGAAGGTGGATGATCCCATGTCCATCCCTGCAGAAATAACCCTCCCAGCCGTATGTGGGAAGACAGCCCATGTCCAGTATGGAGCCAGGTTGGTTTACACTCTGTTTGGGGACATTGCACATTGAGTAGCCAACACACACCATGATTTTCACACACTAGATATTTATTTTCAATGCCATCAATTTACACAGGGCAAGCTCCCTGGGGAAAAACAACAAGGACAACAAACCTGCAAACTCCCCGAAAGGCACCCTTGATAGACCAGGTAGGACATTATGTTACTGACATCATGCATAATACCCTCTCATGAAACAGGACTGTTGAGGAAAGCAAGTCGGAAGCTGAAGTTAAGAGTATATTTGTTGATAGGTTTCCACTTCACCTTCTGGTTTGTATTTACACTATATTTGATATACCCCCACCAGCTTCAAATTCCTCTGACCAGCTAGAGAAACCAGCTGACAGTGAGGAAAAGCAGCAGGCAGCCGCTGTGGTGAGGAGAGAGAGAGAGAGAGAGAGAGAGAGAGAGAGAGAGAGAGAGAGAGAGAGAGAGAGAGAGAGAGAGAGAGAGAAATAGAACAGATAACAGATAATTAGATCCAGTTGAGATAGTTGAGATAGTGGGCGGATCAAAATAAGGCAGTTATAGAAGGCACCCCTATCCTGTAGACAAAATAACAATCCTATTCTTAAATGTGTTTCCTTACAGAGACACCAGCCAGACAATATCTACAAATTGTCAAGTGTGATCTCACATCTGGGAGACAACATGTATACAGGTATGCAGGCATGCAGGTATGCAGGCACGAAGGTATGCAGGCACGCACACACAATTATGAAAGTTTAATGTACACTCTATTTTGTTTCCCTTGTTCCCTAGGCCACTACATCAGTGATGTTTTGGACAGCCGTGGCAGTGGGTGGCTCTGCCTGGATGACGCACATGTCTTGAGGACAGATGAGGCCACTGTGCTGAAGTCGATTGCACAGACTGCCTACATCCTGTTCTATGTCTGCAGGTAAGGCTCTAGAACACAAATTTGAGAAGAATGTCACAAATGGAGTCAATGACGACAATCAGTCATCAAGAATTTTTTTTTTTTTTACCAAAGCTAGAAAGATGATTCATTGACCACACATTAAGAGTTATCCCTTTAACCTGTAATCCCTGTAATCCCTATTTTTCAGACATTGTATGTACATGTAAGATCTCCCTGTCATTTCTCATTGAAGTGGAGCAGGTGAAGGAGACCAGGCCCCTCACTACCAGGAGAAGGACCAGGAGAACCCATCATTAAACTCAGGGAGAGGCACAGCGCTCAGGGACCACCTGGAGTAGCACCTACCACACACCAAGAAACATCAGATGAATCAAATTAGGCTGCCCTACACCACCCTCAACTGCCTTAGACCACCATAAAGCTGCCCTAGACCACCATGAGGCTGCCCATCACCACCATCAAGCTGCCCTAGACCACCATCAGACTGCCCTACACCACCATCAAGCTGCCCTAGACCCCCATCAAGCTGCCCTACACCACCATCAAGCTGCCCTAGACCACCATCAAGCTGCCCTACACCACCATCAAGCTGCCCTACACCACCATCAAGCTGCCCTAGACCACCATCAACTGCCTTAGACCACCATCAAGCTGCCCTAGACCACCATCAATTCTCCCTACACCACCATCAAGCTGCCCTACACCACCATCAAGCTGCCCTACACCACCTTCAAGCTGCCCTAGACCACCATCAGACTATGTTTCACCACCATCAAGCTGCCCTAGACCACCATCAGACTATCCTAGACCATCACGCTGCCCTAAACCACCTAGACACCAAGCTGCCCTAGACCACCAGAACACCAGGCTGCCCTAGACCACCTGGACATCAGGCTGCCCTAGACCACCAGGCTGCCCTAGACCACCAGAAGAAACAGCCTACACCACAAAGCATGTACCCACTCTAGGCCATCTACTGTATGTTTACAATTATATAAATATAAAACATCTCACCGACCGAGTGCAATTAATGTTCTTTTACTGTACATGTTAGTGAATAAATGTACCTACAGTGCATTCAGAAAGTATTCAGATCCCTTGACTTTTTCCACATTTAGTTAAGTTACAGCCTTATTATTTATTTTATTTTTTTTTTTTTTTCAATTTTAAGTTTTATTAAGTTTTCTTGTTTTTCATTCAACCAACAAAACACATTCCACAATTCACAGATGTGACAGGCTTTAAAAAAATAAAAAAATTAAAAATAAAAAAATAATAATACTAAATACATGCATATAGGTTCCGCTTTCAGAGGTACATCTTTTACAGTTAGGAGACATATCTGTTTTCATTCTATGGAGTCTCAAAGGAGTATAATAAAATTTGTACAAAAATGTGTAATTAGATTCTTTCATTTTTTACACTGGTAGAGGAGCAGTATACCCTGTCGCAAACCTCCGCCCATAACTCATCACTGATCGTCAGACCAAGGTCCTTTTCCCAGATTATTTTCAAAGGAGTAAAGGAGGAGCTTCCTTTCTCAGAAAGGAGTCTATAGATGTAAGATATTTTGCCTTTAATGGATTGTGCAGTGACAAGAAGGGTTTCAACTTCATTCAACTGAGTTCTAAACCTCCTCTTGGAGGTAAATGAGGAAATTACATGTCTAATTTGAAGATATTTTAAAAAAAAAATGGGATCTTGGCACATCGAATTCACTGCAGAGCTCTTGAAAGGATTTCAGTGTAGAGGTTTTCTGATGAAATAGGTCTGAAAAGGTCCTGATTCCTAGAGTATGCCAAAGATTAATGTTGGCATCCCTCAGGGCTTTTGGCAAGTCTGGGTTGCCTACTATAGGCGAGTGAGAACATATTTGGGAGGAAATGCCCAGGTATTTCTTACAGTCCCTCCACGCTAGTAGGGTGCTGTAAATCGCAAAGGTTTTGGCTATGTTGCCCACTTCACTAAAGTTATTAATGAATATAATTGAGCTTAAGGGCAATGAACCACAGGATTGGGCTTCTATCTGAATCCACGTTGACTCTTGTCTGTTTGTGATCCATGTTAGCATGTTGCGGATTTGGGCAGACCAGTAGTACAGTTGAAAGGAGGGAAGGGCAAGACCACCTTTAGATTCAGGTTTTGATAAAGTGGAAAACTTGATCCTAGGTTTTTTATTGCCGCATATACATTTGGTGATGCTTTGGTTAGTTGTTTTGAAGAAGGAAACTGGGAGATAGCATGGAAGCATCTGAAATAAGTAGTTTAGTCTAGGGAGGACGTTCATACGGATTACATTAATTCTTCCTACTAAGCTAATTGGGAGGGAGATCCAGGTTTGGAGATCGTTCTTGATTCGATCCAGGAGTGGAAGATAATTTTCCTTAAAAAGGCTATTCAGATCTGGTGTTATGAAGATCCCGAGGTATTGAAACCTGTGTGTTTTCCATTGGAAAGGACAAAGTGTCTTCATAGAGCTGGTGAGTGTAATATTAAGAGGGCAGACAGTGGATTTGTTGAAATTGATCTTATAACCTGAAAACTTCCCATACTGAGCAATTGTGTCTAAAATGAGAGGGAGGGATTTCTCAGGGTTGGATATGTAGAGCAAGACATCATCCGCGTAAAGCGAAATCTTGTGCTGCAGGCCACCTGCAGAAACACCCATAATACTTGGATTGCTCCTTATCAGCTCTGCCAGAGGCTCCGCCCCCAACAAGTAGAGCAGCGGGGACAGCGAGCACCCTTGTCTTGTGCCCCGTTCCAGAGGGAATCTGTCAGAGTTCTGTCCATTAGTAGTCACCATGGCATTTGGATGAGAGTATAGTGATTTGATCCATTTAATAAAATTTGGGCCCATATTGAACTTTTCTAAGACTGAAAACAGAAAGCTCCAATCCATCCTGTCAAACGCCTTCTCAGCATCCAGTGAAGCCAGCAGGACAGGGGTCTTTTGTGCGTTTACTTGATCAATAATATCAAAAAGACGGCGAATGTTATCAGAAGAGTATCTGTCTCTAATAAATCCAGTTTGGTCCGCTTTTATTATTTTGGGAAGAAGAGTGTTTAGTCTTTTGGCGAGCAATTTGGTAATTATTTTATAGTCGAAATCCAACAAGCTTATGGGCCGGAAGGACGAGCAGGATAGGGGGTCCTTGTCCTTTTTTAGCAACACTGTAATGCGAGCTGTGTGCATTGAGTCTGGGAGAACTCAGTTTTTGCAAAAATCCTCCAGCATTGGCATGAAGATAGGGCTGAGCTGGGGCCAAAAAGCTTTGTAGAACTCTCTGGGGAATCCATCTGGGCCTGGGGACTTATTAGGTGGCATGGAGGTAATTGCCTCCAGGATCTCCTCAGGAGTGAAGGGGGAGTTGAGATCTTCCTGGTCGGTCTCGGATAGTTTAGGTAGCGAGATTCCCTCTAGGAAGGAGTGGAGTTCTGCCTCCGTGTGTTTTCTCTCAGAGGTATATAGTTTGCAGTAAAAATCATGAAAAGTTAAAAGTTAAAAGTTAAAAGTTGATCTTTTTTGGGGTCATATGTGACCTCGTCCTCTGCTGTTTGGATAGCCATGATTGTACGCTCTGACTGCTCCTTTTTTAATTGGTAAGCAAGCAATCTACTGGGCCTATTGCTATACTCATGGTATTTCTGTTTAGTAAAGAAAACTTTTTTTTTTTATCTCCCGAGTGTAGTCCAAATTCAGTTTGGCTTTGGCTGCTTTAAGATGACTCCAGGAGGTGCTGTCTAGGGATTGTTTATGTATTTTTTCACAGCATTCCAGCTCCCTCTCAAGATCTAGCCTGTGTGCTTCCATTGCTTTTTTCTTAGAGGAAGCATATGCAATTAGATGACCTCTTAGTGTGGCTTTAGCAGCGTCCCACATTGTGGCCGGAGAAACAGGAGAATCTTTATTGTCTTGTGTGTAGTTGTCTATCCATGTAGTTACCAATGTATGGAACTCGTCATTTGATAGCATGGAGGTGTTGAATTTCCAGCTCTTTGACCTCGGGATGTTTTTGCAGAGGTCAAAGCGGAGGTGGACAAAGGCGTGATCTGAAAGTGCTATGGGTCCGATTGTACATGTGGCTGAATTTATGAAACTCTTTGGGATAAAAATGTAATCTATACGGGAGTAGGTGTTATGGACATTAGAGTAGTATGTATAGTCCATAGATGAGCTATTATTCTCTCTCCAGATATCTATCAGTCCCATCTCTTTAGTAAGAGAGTTCAACATCTTTGCAGATCTAGGATTTGTGGTGGGGACTTGAGATGATTTGTCTAGGGTTGGGTTAAGGGTACATTTAAAATCTCCGGCCACCACGCCAAAGGAGACACAATGCTCATTGAACAGGGTTATGATTTTTGACATGAAGGCAGGAGTATCTGTGTTAGGGGCGTATAAGTTTAATATAGTAATTGGTTGACCATATAGTGACCCAGTTATCAAAATAAATCTCCCCTCCGGATCAGATATGTTTTTGTCAATTATGAATGGAACATTTTTATGGATAAGTATGGCTGTGCCTCTACTGTTTGATTTGAAAGATGAGAAATACACCTGTCCCACCCAAGCTCTGCAGAGTTTGGCATGTTCAGCATCACAGAGGTGTGTCTCTTGTAATAGCGCAATGTATGCTTTTTCCTTTTTTAGAGCACATAGTATCTTTTTTCGTTTTATTGCATGCCCTAGACCATGGCAGTTCCATGTCAATAGATTTAAGGTACTAGTCATCGTCATCGAGCAGTAATTCAACTTTAGTGCAAGTCATCGCTGGGTAAAAGTGGATAGTAATTACAGCTGCGTTCACATAAAAGGAAAATAAATGGTGTACATAAAATAATAATCTCTGAACACCCCAGCCGAGTTCCCAAACAACTCGACACATCGTGTTGGATCTATTACCCACCCCCCCCCCCCCCCCCCCCCCTCTCAGTCTCAATTCTGTGTTCCGAATAAAACAAAAACCGGGAACAGTTAGCAACGCACAACGTCTCCCTCTCCCCACCAAAGAAATGCCTCATCCTCTCCACCCCGCATTGAGTAAATAACACAGTTGCCCTCGTCCAGACCACAGTAAAAGATGGGAGAAAAATAAAATCAATAGCCCAGCCTACATATACCTCCCCCAAGGGACATAGGGAACCCCAAGTAATAATAGCAACAACAAAAAAAAACAGGGAAATAAAAGTAGGCTGAAACATTAGTAGGCCTAGGTTAGGCTATATAGCCCATCCCTCTCAGTTAAAGGACAATACATATAAATTGGACGGCTATAATGACATTTAGGGGGTGGATCTCTGGATATCGGCTATATGTCGTCTTACCTCCTTTAGTAATGGCATTAATCGCATTTAGTCATTGGTCTGTTTCTCATTGGCCAGGATTGTCTTTCAAAAAACGTTTTGCCTCTTCGGGAGTTTTGAAGTGTCGCAAGGCTCCTTGGTGAAGAATCCTGAGCTCGTTTGGGTATTTGAATCCCCTGAAGATGCCTTGGTCAATGGAGTATTTCTTCACTTCGTCAAATTCTCGGCGCTTTCGGCGTATTCCAGCTGACAGGTCCTGGTGTAAAGCGAGTTTGGTGTTTCCCACTGTGATGGTGTTGTTTTTCGCCGCCTGTAGGACTCGTTCCTTGTCGGTGAATCTCAGGAAACGTATGGTGATTGGGCGCGGTGGTTGTCTGGCTGCTGGTGGGGGCCTCAGTGCTCGGTGAGCTCTCTCGAGTTCTATGGGCCTGTCGGTGGGCAGGTGGAGTCACTCGGGAGGTTTGTCTTGCAGGTAGCGGATCAGTGGCATGTTTCCCTCTTCTTTTTCGCCCAGATTGAATAGAACACAATTATTCCTTCGCCCCCTGTTTTCAAGGTCCTCTGTTTTCTCTTCCAGATGCTCGATTTTCTTTTTAGCATATGCTATTGTTTCCATGGCACCTGTCAATAAGTTTTCCATGGATAGGATTCGCCCCTCTGCCTCGTCCAGGCACCCCGCGTTTATGGTTATCTTGTTGTTGATGTCAGGCAAAGCGTTTTCAAGGATTGTCACCTTGCCCCCTATCGCACTGAGCTGAGAGTTAATGGCATCTAATTTGGTGTTTAGTTCTGTACGTTGGGATCTCAACTCAGAAAGGATGTCTTCGACAGAGTGCGAGGTTGGCATTTGTTGTGCCTTGTGGGGGCGCGGGTTCTCTTGCTCCTGGCTAATGGCGCTAGTTTTTTCTGAAGTTAGCTTCTTCTTGGAGGCTTTTTCCGTCGCTAATACTCGAGTCCGGGTAAAAATGTCACCTGTAGTGTCGCCTTTTGTAGCCGCCATGACTTTTTCTTACTAAAGCTAAATGAGTGTGAACTTGGAGTGGAGGTAAGATTAGGAATTGGAAACTACTTGTGGAGAGCTCTTAGTTCATGCGGCCATCTCGTTCAAGGGTCACGTGATCCCCCCCAGCCTTATTCTAAAATGGATTAATTTATTTTTTCTTCTTCTCATCAATCTACCCCAGAATGACAGCAAAAACAGGTTTATCAAGAAAACATAAAGCTAAACTATCACATTTACATAAGAATTCAGACCCTTTACTCAGTACTTTGTTGAAGCATCTTTGGCAGCGATTACAGCCTCAAGTTTTCTTGGGTATGACGCTATAAGCTTAGCACATCTGTATTTGGGGAGTTTCTCTCATTCTTCTCTGCAGATCCTCTCAAGCTCTGTCGGGTTGGATGGGGAGCATCGCTGCACAGCTATTTTCAGGTCTCCAGAGATGTTCAATCAGGTTCAAGTCCGGGCTCTGGCTGGGCCACTCAAGGACATTCAGAGACTTGTCCCCAAGCCACCCCTGCGTTGTCTTGGCTGTGTGCTAAGGGTCGTTGTCCTGTTGGAAGGTGAACCTTCGCCCCAGTCTGAGATCCTGAACGCTCTGGAGCTGGTTTTCATCAAGCATCTCTCTGTACTTTGTGCCGTTCATCTTTCCCTCGATTCTGACTAGTCTACCAGTCCCTGCTGCTGAAAAACATCCCCACAGCATGATGCTGCCATCACCATGCTTCACCGTAGAAATGGTGCCAGGTTTCCTCCAGACATGGCGAATGGCATTCAGGCCAAAGAGTTCAATCATCAGGTTCCTGATAGCTCAGTTTGGCCAGGCGGCCAGCTCTAGGAGTCTTTGGGGTTCCAAACTTCTTCCATTTAGGAATGATGGAGGACAATTCCTTCGACCTCATGGTTTGGTTTTTGTTCTGACATGCACTGTGAACTGGGACCATATATAGACCTTTCTTATACAGGCCTTTCTAATCGACCTGGCCGGGGTATCCTGGAAGGATATTGATCTCATCCCATCAGTAGAGGATGCCTGGTTATTTTTTTTAAATGCCTTCCTACCCATCTTAAATAAGCATTAGAACCAGGAACAGATATAGCCCTTGGTTCTCCCAAGACCTGACTGCCCTTAACTAACACAAAAACATCCTATGGCATTCTGCATTAGCATCGAACAGCCCCCGTGATATGCAGCTGTTCAGGGAAGCTAGAAACCAGTATACACAGGCAGTTAGAAAAGCCAAGGCTAGCTTTTTCAAGCAGAAATTTGCTTCCTGCAACACTAACTCAAAAAGTTCTGGGACACTGTAAAGTCCATGGAGAATAAGAACACCTCCTCCCACCTGCCCACTGCACTGAAGATAGGAAATACTGTCACCACTGATAAATCCACTATAATTGAGAATTTCAATAAGCATTTTTCTACGGCTGGCCATGCTTTCCACCTGGTTACTTTCCACCTGGCTCAACAGCACTGCACCCCCCACAGCAACTCGCCCAAGCCTTCCCCATTTCTCCTTCTCCCAAATCCAGTCAGCTGATGTTCTAAAAGAGCTGCAAAATCTGGACCCCTACACATCAGCCGGGCTAGACAATCTGGACCCCTTCTTTCTAAAATTATCTGCCGAAATTGTTGCCACCCCTATTACTAGCCTGTTCAACCTCTCTTTCGTGTCGTCTGAGATTCCCAAAGATTGGAAAGCATCTGCGGTCATCCCCCTCTTCAAAGGGGGGGACACTCTTGACCCAAACTGCTACAGACCTATATCTATCCTACCCTGCCTTTCTAAGGTCTTCGAAAGCCATGTCAACAAACAGATTACCGACCATTTCGAATCTCACCATACCTTCTCTGCTATGCAATCTGGTTTCAGAGCTGGTCATGGGTGCACCTCAGCCACGCTCAAGGTCCTAAACGATATCTTAACCTCCATCGATAAGAAACATTACTGTGCAGCCGTATTCATTGATCTGGCCAAGGCTTTCGACTCTGTCAATCACCACACCCTCATCGGCAGACTCGACAGCCTTGGTTTCTCAAATGATTGTCTTGCATGGTTCACCAACTACTTCTCTGATAAAGTTCAATGTGTCAAATCGGAGGGTCTGCTGTCCGGACCTCTGGCAGTCTCTATGGGGGTGCCACAGGGTTAAATTCTTGGACCGACTCTCTTCTCTGTATACATCAATGATGTCGCTCTTGCTGCTGGTGAGTCTCTGATCCACCTCTACGCAGACGACACCATTCTGTATACTTCTGGCCCTTCTTTGGACACTGTGTTAACAACCCTCCAGGCAGACTTCAATACCATACAACTCTCCTTCCGTGGCCTCCAATTGCTCTTAAATACAAGTAAAACTAAATGCATGCTCTTCAACCGATCGCTGCCTGCACCTGCCCGCCTGTCCAACATCACTACTCTGGACGGTTCTGACTTAGAATACGTGGACAACTACAAATACCTAGGTGTCTGGTTGGACTGTAAACTCTCCTTCCAGACCCACATCAAACATCTCCAATCCAAAGTTAAATCTAGAATTGGCTTCCTATTTCGCAACAAAGCATTCTTCACTCATGCTGCCAAACATACCCTTGTAAAACTGACCATCCTACCATCCTCGACTTCGGCGATGTCATTTACAAAATAGCCTCCAATACCCTACTCAACAAATTGGATGCAGTATTTCACAGTGCAATCCGTTTTGTCACCAAAGCCCCATATACTACCCACCATTGCGACCTGTACCCTCTCGTTGGCTGGCCCTCGCTTCATACTCGTCGCCAAACCCACTGGCTCCATGTCATCTACAAGACCCTGCTAGGTAAAGTCCCCCCTTATCTCAGCTCGCTGGTCACCATAGCATCACCCACCTGTAGCAAGCGCTCCAGCAGGTATATCTCTAGGGTCACCCCCAAAACCAATTCTTTCTTTGGCCGCCTCTCCTTCCAGTTCTCTGCTGCCAATGATTGGAACGAACTACAAAAATCTCTGAAACTGGAAACACTTATCTCCCTCACTAGCTTTAAGCACCAACTGTCAGAGCAGCTCACAGATTACTGCACCTGTACATAGCCCACCTATAATTTAGCCCAAACAACTACCTCTTTCCCTACTGTATTTATGTTATTTATTTTGCTCCTTTGCACCCCATTATTTTTATTTCTACTTTTCACATTCTTCCACTTCCACCCTCAGGGTTTTAATGTAACCACAAATACAATGAAGTAATGGAACAATGAATGGCAATGTAACATAGACCATACATCACATATCAGTTTGGAGACAGTCTTGACCCACAACTACTGTGGGATTGACTAAGAGGACATCAATGTGTTGTACAAGAAATATAGAAGAAACATTTTTTTTTTCTATAATGGATATGTTTATTGGTCTTTTACAACAACAACAAAAAAAGTCTAGAAATACAAGAAATAAAAGGAGATAATGAATACCTGGTCGTCAACAGCCAGTCTACTAATAATAACAACCTTCAGGATGTTAAAGCTTTGAACCCAATGAAATTCTACTTTCTGCCTGGCAGACAGAAGGCTCCATAAATCATTCTGTTATAACACTGGTTCACACCAACACGATGGGAGAGGTGCTTATGGTATAATATGACACTAAAGCTATGAAACTGGTTCAAACACTATACACTTTTTTCCCCTTCATGTCTTTATTGAGAAGTGTCTTTCAAAAGAAACAGATAAACCTTTTTTCCCCCAATTTGTTCTGGCTTAAAATAATAATAAAGGCCTCAAATATGTAATTAGTCATTTACAAAATGGTCATTTATGTTTAACATTTAATAATCAAGGCATCAACAAGTGTGCATATTCAAATTGATTGATTGCTCTACCCTGAACCACTGAATTAAAACCAACGCTCTAACACTCAATAAAACTTCAATAAAAGATGAATTACCCTTCTGTAAATCATGCTAATTTTATTCAGCCATTTGAAATGCATTGAAATTAAGGTGACACGAGATGTCAAAGAGACCTTTTTGAGTTAAGTATTTTGTACATGGTACAGAAAACATAACTGAATAGCCAGAATTATACATAGCAATATTATAGTATGTCAAGCACACATTTGGGCTGTCTTTCTAAAAAAAAGGGCCTTTGCTCCAAGTCTGACAAACCTAATTCCACACATTATCGTACACCACTTAAAGTAGATTGATATGTCAAATATAAAATGGTGGGTTATTGGACAAGGTTATATTGGTAAAGTTAACAGGGTCTTTTGCTGGTCATATATATAGGGGGAATGCTGAGGCAACATGGCATGGTACAATCTAACTCACTACAAACCTGCTACCAAAGAGTTATTCACATAGTTATTTTTATACTAAACTAAGTGGATTGCAGTATCTCTATGACAGTGGTGGTTTTGATGAAAAAAATTTGGTGTGATCGTCATTTAGGCTACCATTTAAAAATAATTCCCTCGCTTATGCTGTGCTTTGTTTTACATATCCTGGTCCAATACTGTACAATCATGAAAGACACATGTTTTTACCGACTTGTGTGCAGTCGTCCACCTGTGTGCCAGTAAACCAGCTGAAATGACAGTGGTTAATTCTAGCTAGAGTGCTGTTTGATTCTAATGGCTGTTCCAGGGAAGTAGCTTTACATAATTATGGTAAACTCCTGCTATTTGTTTTCGAGTGCCTATGCACACTCAGACGCCTATGCAATTTAAATGCACTTTTATCTGCAATTGATATTAAAAACGAATCCAAGGCTTGATGTGCGGTATATTCATATGGAGGAGGTGATGGATTTGCTTGGCCCTGCAGCTTGCCATAGAGGGGTAAGGCAGAGTAGTGGGGTCCACTGCTGGTGTCTGGGGTTAGGAGGACAGGGGTAAGGTTTGTGGGGGCGGAGGCCATGCTGCTTTTGGGCTGTAGGGAGCGCGTCTACTCTGGTTGGGGAGCTGCTGGCGTCTCGTTGGCATTGGCGTCCGTGGTCTTGTTTTCCACCTCATCGTCGGATAGGAGGTCGAGCGATGTCCCCTCCACCTGCAGCTGACGCCTGCCCGAGCGGCTGGAGGAGAAACTGATGGGGCCTCCACGCCTGCAGGGGACAGAGGGGGCCAGGAGAGGTATTAGTAACGAGGACCATCAATTTGGCCAATATACACAACTGTTTGTGTGTGTGTGGGGGGGGGGCTCCCGGAACCCTCCAGCTCGCCCAGCTTGGCTCGCAAGTCCTTGTTCTGCCTCTCCAGCTGCTGGCGCGCATTCTCACTCTTCTGGGCCATGCTGCGCTCTGCCACAAGCTCCAGGGTCAGGGTGTCCACCTGGGGGAGGAGAGGGGGAAGAGAGAGGTGGAGAGAGGAAAACAGGGAATGAAGGAGAGAGGGGAAAGTGAGAGAGAGATAAGGGTACTTTTTATGGTAGGGCTGAATAATGGATTGTTCCCTGGTGGTAGTAGGATCTACAATCTACTCTGCGAGAACAAATTATGCTTGCATTTATGTCATGATCTGTTGACAGTTGTGACTGGTGTGGTAGTGACCAACTGGGTTTACAGAACAGCAAATATACAACAAATGTACTAACGTTAGTATTTTTGTTTAGTTTACAGTCACTAGGCAGAGTGGCACCTTTTCAATGAGGTACGGTCAGAGATTAATAGATCCATCTGTGTTAAGGTGCTCCTAACAGTATACGCTGATGAAGACAGCTTGTCGGTCAGAAAGGTTGGATATTAGACTGAAAATAACCACCCACAAAACACAAAGGAAAACAGGCTACCTAAATATGGTTCTCAATCAGGGACAACAATTGACAGCTGCCTCTGATTGAGAACAATATCAGGCCAAATACAGAAATAGAAAATCATAGAAAAACTAACATAGACAACCCACCCAACTCACGCCCTGACCATACTAAAACAAAAGACAAAACAAAGGAACTAAGGTCAGAACGTGACAATAATAAAATGTTACTCTAAAGTATCTTAAGAAGATAGAAGTTAATAAATATGTTTTATGTTTACTGTATATTGTATAGGCTGTAAATGTGTCTTTACGTTTGTCTATTAATGGCAGCACCAATTCATCGAGTCAAATTCTGTGAATGTGTGAATGTAGGCCATTTGGCCAATAAAAGTTGTTTTGATTCTGCTAGACAGTAATGTTACTTCGAATGTCCTAGCCTCTTCCCATATCCCATACAATCACGCGTCAGTGGCCCAGGGAGCGTGGGAGAAAGATAACCCAATGTTTTCTCAATAGAAAACAGGTGTATTGGCAAGAACCTAGTTATTTTGTATATTTTATGAAATAGGAATAACTCTGAATACATGCTAAATTCATTTAGTAAATTATTTTTCAACATTTTGGTGTGTGTGATTTGTTGGCTATTTACGCTGGTAACGCGTAGACAGGCGCATCATAATTTGGTTTATGACATCACAATGTGAAATAGGCAACATATTTTGATGTTCTGCAAACTAAGGCACAGTCTACAAATACACTGAAATGGGATGTTTGTGTTGCTGTAAAAAGGTATGTGTCAATTCTGGGCTAGAATTTGTCTAACTCTGTTACAATTTAGAGTATATTCTATTCTTTTCAGCTATTACTAGTTGTTTCATTGTCTATTTATGTGTGCCAAATAGCAGGATTTGGGACAGAGGGTATAACTGTATGGTTACAATGGTTTTATTTTTATAAACATGTATTTTTGCTATTTGTTAGCCTATGATACAGAATTCAATATGATTGGGCGACAAGTTCTTTATTTTATGGTCAGATCATGTGGTTTGGGTGTTACATTTGCTGCTAGTTCAAATATAACATATATAATGTTTCTCCAAACAGAAAAAGAAGTGCAGAGTTCGCCTCGGGATTGGGAGCCGCTGTCCATCGCCGTTCCCAATCCCACCCAAACTGACGTCATTGGATGCCAGCATGGTAACTGCGTCAGTTTGGAAAAACCGGGAGAAGAAGAACGTAAAGGATCACCACCAACTTGATTCTTCCTTTGTCTCTTCTTTCCATTTGAAACCGTCTACAACATCTCTGACGCCCCTCGACCCCTTGTCTGGCCGAACACCAATCGGCACTCCATCCCCCTCACCCCCTGGATCCCCTGCCAGATCCCCTCCAACTCTCTCCAAGATCTTCGGCCTCTCTTCCCTCTCCTCTCTAAACATGTCATCTCTCTCTTCTTCTTCTTCTTCTTCAGTGGAAGGATCACAGACCTTTAGTGCTTCTTCTGTTTCCCTGGCAGTCTCAACTCAGTTATCCTCCTCTGGAACTCCCCCCAGTCCTGCCTGCCCTTCCTCCACAACCCACGTCTCCTCCCCTGCCCCCCAGTCCTCCTCTCCAAACCCCCTGGACCAGCATGGAGAGACCAACAAAGACAGTGAGACTGCCAGGTACTGCAGCCTGATATCACATTTCATGCCAACCAACACCATTACATTGAAATGAAAAAGCCAATATAATATAGCTAACCTAATGCATATGTCTGTGTGTCTTTACAGAGATCTTATGAGCTCTGAGGTCAAAGAGGTGGGAGCAGTTGTTCCACAGACAAAGAGAATGGTACCCCTATTTGCTGGCATCGCAGGTCTGTAAACGGGTGCCATTTTTTGGTGCTATTTGTCTCAATTCATCTTTGACAAAGCTTCTCTCTTACCGCTCTCCGTCTCTCGGTCTCTCTCTGCAGAGGCCTCCATTGACCTGAAGGCTTCCTCTGTCTCCTTGGAGAGGTAAGTACTGTATACAATAGCCACCTTCATCTCACTCAACTCTACATAAGAGTGGTCACTCACACCATGACATGGTAAGGAATATCTGTATGCCTGTACATTAAAACAGTGTTCAAACAGACCGATTGGTGTTGAGCTACTGCTACTGAGGCCTCTACCCTGTCTCTCTTCCTCCAGGCCATTGGTCAGGTCTCGGGAAGCCATGGCTCGCCTTCCCAACCTGTTCAGCAAGAGTAGCACCCAGCTGGGGGAGCAGAGCTGCACAGGCGAGGGCGAAGACAACACCAAGCTCCTCGGGTAAACACACACACATCTACACACACACACATACACCTACTCTTATCTCTGAGCTCTGCTTTTTGTTTTAAATACAAATCCATTACAAATCCATTCATTAGTTTACCTTTGGTCCACAGTTCAGATATTAGTGTGTAACTGATGGCTTCTTTCCCACAGGTTGCCTAATATTGGCAACACCTGCTTCATGAACTCTGCTCTGCAGTGCCTGCTGGGGCTGCCAGCATTTTGCAGAGACATCCTGAGACAGCAGAATATCTGGAGTTCCTCCCCCTCCTCTAAACTGCTATGGTATACAGCCTCGCTCTCACTCTCCTGTCCCACCTGTACACACACTGACCCACCCACCTAGACGCTTATAGTTACAGTACACAAGTTCCGCCTCAATGTATGTGTCAGTGGAAGCTGCTGAGGGGAGGACGGCTCGTAATGATGTCTGAAATGGAGCAAATGGAATGGCATCAAACACATGGAAACCATATGTTTGATGTATTTGATAGCATGTAATTATGTATGTATGTATGTATGTATGTATGTATGTATGTATGTATGTATGTATGTATGTATGTATGTATGTATGTATGTATGTATGTATGTATGTTTGTATGTATGTATGTTTGTATGTATCCATCTATCTATCTATCTATCTCTCTGTATGTATGTATGTATGTATCTATCTATCTATCTATCTATCTATCTATCTATCTATCTATCTATCTATCTATGTATGGATGGATATATATTGTCCTTCGTACACTCTTAGTGTCTCATATGATTTTTAAGATAAAACCACACCCAACTCAGCTTCTGATTAACACCAGAGATGATTTCCTGTCACAGTCAGGAATCAGTTGAATCATATTTGATCAGAGGCTAAAGTAGAAGCACAGAGCTAATCTGTGGCCAAGGTGAGAGAGTGAAACCTGAATGCATGCTCTTTGTCTCCCTCCACAGCTGCTTTGCCGAGTTACATCAGGCCAGGCTTTCTGGAGGCACTGTTAATGCTAAGAACAAGGAAAATAAGAAAATCCTACAAACAGTCAAGCGCTGTCTTTCCGTTGTCAATGAGGACTATGAGGACGACAATGAACAGGTAAGATATTATTTGCTAAAAGACTCACTTAACAATAAACCTGGGACACGTGACAGTGTTTTTCCCCAGCTCTGTTTCAGTTGTAGTTGTTGATGTATTTTCTGCTTCTTTCCCATTCTTCTCTTAGGATGCCCATGAATGTGTGTTGCTCCTCCTCTTTCAGCTGAAGGAGGAGGGTATGGCATTAAAGGGCTCACCAGAGCCATACACCTGCCCCGTGAAGCAGTTAGAATTCAAGCTGAAGACTTCCCGTACCTGCACCAGGTAACAGCTGTCATTTGTATACGGTGTACCTTGATGTCGTCATCACATTTGTGAGGAGGTTTAATGTCAGCATAACATGCAGGATACAGAGGTAAAGCATTAAGATAGTGTGTAGAGGATCAAAAGGTTTGTGTTGGATAGCTGATGCATTTCTCTCCGTACTTCTGAAGCTGTGGAGTTATAGTGTATGGTCAGGAGGATTACAATCACTTGTCCCTGAGCCTGAGCCATTACCTGCCACACAGCCTGGACCTCTACTTTAAGGTCAGCACTTAGCTTAAACCAATAGTTAGTATGTCAAGGAACACTATCATTAATGTCATAATGTTCATAATTGTATTGCTATCCTTTGTCACCTAGCCATCTGCGTTAGAGTGTGCATGCAGGGTGTGCTCAGGCAGCATGGCATCTGTGACTATGCACTTCCTCACGCTGCCCCGGTGAGTCCCCCCATCATCATCTCAGATTACAATTGACAGTCCTGATCTAACTCACCAAACTGGGTTATTGAATTGAGTACAAGACTGATTCCTTTGTCTGTGTGAATGCCTACCTGGTCGTCTGTGTATGTAATTGTCTGTCTGTCTGTCTGTCTGTCTGTCTGTCTGTCTGTCTGTCTGTCTGTCTGTCTGTCTGTCTGTCTGTCTGTCTGTCTGTCTGTCTGTCTGTCTGTCTGTCTGTCTGTCTGTCTGTGTCTGTCTGTGTCTGTCTGTGTCTGTCTGTCTGTCTGTCTTTGTGAATGCCTGCCTGCCTGTCTGTCTCTGAGCAGGGTCCTAATGCTTCATATCAAGCGATTTACTGCAGGCGACTGGGAGCCAAAGAAGGTGGATGATCCCATGTCCATCCCTGCAGAAATAACCCTCCCAGCCGTATGTGGGAAGACAGCCCATGTCCAGTATGGAGCCAGGTTGGTTTACACTCTGTTTTGGGACATTGCACATTGAGTAGCCAACACACACCATGATTTTCACACACTAGATATTTATTTTCAATGCCATCAATTTACACAGGGCAAGCTCCCTGGGGAAAAACAACATGGACAACAAACCTGCAAACTCCCCGAAAGGCACCCTTGATAGACCAGGTAGGACATTGTGTTACAGACATCATGCATAATACCCTCTCATGAAACAGGACTGTTGAGGAAAGCAAGTCGGAAGCTGAAGTTAAGAGTATATATGTTGATAGGTTTCCAATTCACTTTCTGGTTTGTATTTACACTATATTTGATATACCCCCACCAGCTTCAAATTCCTCTGACCAGCTAGAGAAACCAGCTGACAGTGAGGAAAAGCAGCAGGCAGCCGCTGTGGTGAGGAGAGAGAGAGAGAGAGAGAGAGAGAGAGAGAGAGAGAGAGAGAGAGAGAGAGAGAGAGAGAGTGAGAGAGAGAGAGAGAGAAAGAGAGAAAGAGAGAGAGAGAGAGAGAGAGAGAGAGAGAGAGAGAGAGAGAGAGAGAAATAGAACAGATAACAGATAATTAGATCCAGTTGAGATAGTTGAGATAGTGGGCGGATCAAGATAAGGCAGTTATAGAAGGCACCCCTATCCTGTAGACAAAATAACAATCCTATTATTAAATGTGTTTCCTTACAGAGACAACAGCCAGACAATATCTACAAATTGTCAAGTGTGATCTCACATCTGGGAGACAACATGTATACAGGTATGCAGGCATGCAGGTATGCAGGCACGAAGGTATGCAGGCACGCACACACAATTATGAAAGCTAAATGTACACTCTATTTTGTTTCCCTTGTTCCCTAGGCCACTACATCAGTGATGTTTTGGACAGCCGTGGCAGTGGGTGGCTCTGCCTGGATGACGCACATGTCTTGAGGACAGATGAGGCCACTGTGCTGAAGGCGATTGCACAGACTGCCTACATCCTGTTCTATGTCTGCAGGTAAGGCTCTAGGCCACAAATTTGAGAAGAATGTCACAAATGGAGTCAATGACGACAATCAGTCATCAAGAAAAAAAAAAGTTTTTACCAACGCTAGAAAGATGATTCATTGACCACACATTAAGAGTTATCCCTTTAACCTGTAATCCCTGTAATCCCTATTTTTCAGACATTGTATGTACATGTAAGATCTCCCTGTCATTTCTCATTGAAGTGGAGCAGGTGAAGGAGACCAGGCCCATCACTACCAGGAGAAGGACCAGGAGAACCCATCATTAAACTCAGGGAGAGGCACAGCGCTCAGGGAACACCTGGAGTAGCACCTACCACCCACCAAGAAACATCAGGTTAATCGAATTAGGTTGCCCTACACCACCCTCAACTGCCTTAGACCACCATAAAGCTGCCCTAGACCACCATCAGGCTGCCCATCACCACCATCAAGCTGCCCTAGACCACCATCAGACTGTCCTACACCACCATCAAGCTGCCCTACACCACCATCAAGCTGCCCTACACCACCATCAAACTGCCCTACACCACCATCAAGCTGCCCTAGATCACCATCAACTGCCTTAGACTACCATCAAGCTGCCCTAGACCACCATCAATTCTCCCTACACCACCATCAAGCTGCCCTACACCACCATCAAGCTGCCCTACACCACCTTCAAGCTGCCCTACACCACCATCAGACTATCTTTCACCACCATCAAGCTGCCCTAGACCACCATCAGACTATCCTAGACCATTAGGACATCACGCTGCCCTAAACCACCTAGACACCAAGCTGCCCTAGACCACCAGAACACCAGGCTGCCCTACACCACCTGGACATCAGGCTGCCCTAGACCACCTGGACATCAGGCTGCCCTAGACCACCTGGACATCAGGCTGCCCTAGACCACCAGGCTGCCCTAGACCACCAGGCTGCCCTAGACCACCAGGCTGCCCTAGACCACCAGGCTGCCTGGGACCACCAGAATAAACAGCCTACACCACAAAGCATGTACCCACTCTAGGCCATCTACTGTATGTTTACAATTATATAAATATAAAACATCTCACCGACCGAGTGCAATTAATGTTCTTTTACTGTACATGGTAGTGAATAAATGTACCTACAGTGCATTCAGAAACTATTCAGATCCCTTGACTTTTTCCTCATTTAGTTAAGTTACAGCCTTATTCTAAAATTGATTAATTTATTTCTTCTTCTTCTCATCATCTACCCCAGAATGACAGCAAAAACAGGTTTTTAGATTTTTTTTTTGCAAAATTTATCAAGAAAAATAAAGCTAAACTATCACATTTACATAAGAATTCAGACCCTTTATTCAGTACTTTGTTGAAGCATCTTTGGCAGCGATTACAGCCTCAAGTTTTCTTGGGTATGACGCTATAAGCTTAGCACATCTGTATTTGGGGAGTTTCTCTCATTCTTCTCTGCAGATCCTCTCAAGCTCTGTCGGGTTGGATGGGGAGCATCGCTGCACAGCTATTTTCAGGTCTCCAGAGATGTTCAATCAGGTCAAGTCCGGGCTCTGGCTGGGCACTCAAGGACATTCAGAGACTTGTCCCCAAGCCACCCTGCGTTGTCTGGCTGTGTGCTAAGGGTCGTTGTCCTGTTGGAAGGTGAACCTTCGCCCCAGTCTGAGATCCTGAACGCTCTGTACTGTGTGCCGTTCATCTTTCCCTCGATTCTGACTAGTCTTACCAGTCCCTGCTGCTGAAAAACATCCCCACAGCATGATGCTGCCACCACCATGCTTCACCGTAGAAATGGTGCCAGGTTTCCTCCAGACATGGCGAATGCATTCAAGGCAAAGAGTTCAATCATCAGGTTCCTGATAGCTCAGTTTGGCCAGGGCGGCCAGCTCTAGGAGTCTTTGGGGTTCCAAACTTCTTCCATTTAGGAATGATGGAGGACAATTCCTTCGACCTCGTGGTTTGGTTTTTGTTCTGACATGCACTGTGAACTGGGACCCTTATATAGACCTTTCTTATACAGGCCTTTCTAATCGACCTGGCCGGGTTATCCTGGAAGGATATTGATCTCATCCCTCAGTAGAGGATGCTGGTTATTTTTTTAAATGCCTTCCTACCCATCTTAAATAAGCATGCCCCATTCAATACATTTAGAACCAGAAACAGATATATAGCCTTGGTTCTCCCCAGACCTGACTGCCCTTAACCAACACAAAAACATCCTATGGCATTCTTCATTAGCATCGAACAGCCCCCCGTGATATGCAGCTGTTCAGGGAAGCTAGAAACCAGTATACACAGGCAGTTAGAAAAGCCAAGGCTAGCTTTTTCAAGCAGAAATTTGCTTCCTGCAACACTAACTCAAAAAGTTCTGGGACACTGTAAAGTCCATGGAGAATAAGAACACCTCCTCCAGCTGCCCACTGCACTGAAGATAGGAAATACTGTCACCACTGATAAATCCACTATAATTGAGAATTTCAATAAGCATTTTCTACGGCTGGCCATGCTTTCCACCTGGATACTCCTACCCGGTCAACATTACTGCACCCCCCCCACAAGCAACTCGCCCAAGCCTTCCCATTTCTCCTTCTCCCAAATCCAGTCAGCTGATGTTCTAAAAGAGCTGCAAAATCTGGACCCCTACACATCAGCCGGGCTAGACAATCTGGACCCCTTCTTTCTAAAATAATCTGCCGAAATTGTTGCCACCCTATTACTAGCCTGTTCAACCTCTCTTTCGTGTCGTCTGAGATTCCCAAAGATTGGAAAGCAGCTGCGGTCATCCCCCTCTTCAAAAGGGGGGGACACTCTTGACCCAAACTGCTAAGACCTATATCTATCCTACCTGCCTTTCTAAGGTCTTCGAAAGCCAAGTCAACAAACAGATTACGACCATTTCGAATCTCACCATACCTTCTCTGCTATGCAATCTGGTTTCAGAGCTGGTCATGGGGTGCACCTCAGCCACGCTCAAGGTCCTAAACGATATCTTAAACCGCCATCGATAAGAAACATTACTGTGCAGCCGTATTCGTTGATCTTGGCCAAGGCTTTCGACTCTGTCAATCAAACACCATCCTCATCGACAGACTCGACAGCCTTGGTTTCTCAAAATGATTGTCTTGCCTGGTTCACCAACTACTTCTCTGATAGAGTCAGTGTGTCAAATCGGAGGGTCTGCTGTCCGGACCTCTGGCAGTCTCTATGGGGCGTGCCACAGGGTTAAATTTTTGGACTGACTCTCTTCTCTGTATACATCAATGATGTCGCTCTTGCTGCTGGTGAGTCTCTGATCCACCTCTACGCAGACGACACCAATTCTGTATACTTCTGCCCTTCTTTTGACACTGTGTTAACAACCCTCCAGGCAAGCTTCAATACCATACAACTCTCCTTCCGTGGCCTCCAATTGCTCTTAAATACAAGTAAAACTAAATGCATGCTCTTCAAACCGATCGCTGCCCTGCACCTGCCCGCCTGTCCAACATCACTACTCTGGACGGTTCTGACTTAGAATACGTGGACAACTACAAATACCTAGGTGTCTGGTTGGACTGTAAACTCTCCTTCCAGACCCACATCAAACATCTCCAATCCAAGTTAAATTAGAATTGGCTTCCTATTTCGCAACAAAGCATTCTTCACTCATGCTGCCAAACATACCCTTGTAAAACTGACCATCCTACCATCCTCGACTTTGGCGATGTCATTTATAAAATAGCCTCCAATACCCTACTCAACAAATTGGATGCAGTCTATCACAGTGCAATCCGTTTTGTCACCAAAGCCCCATATACTACCCACCATTGCGACCTGTACCCTCTCGTTGGCTGGCCCTCGCTTCATACTCGTCGCCAAACCCACTGGCTCCATGTCATCTACAAGACCCTGCTAGGTAAAGTCCCCCCTTATCTCAGCTCGCTGGTCACCATAGCATCACCCACCTGTAGCAAGCGCTCCAGCAGGTATATCTCTAGGGTCACCCCCAAAACCAATTTCTTTTCTTGGCCGCCTCTCCTTCCAGTTTCTCTGCTGCCAATGATTGGAACGAACTACAAAATCTCTGAAACTGGAAACACTTATCTCCCTCACTAGCTTTAAAGCACCAACTGTCAGAGCAGCTCACAGATTACTGCACCTGTACATAGCCCACCTATAATTTAGCCCAAACAAACTACTATTTCCCCTACTGTATTTATGTTATTTATTTTGCTCCTTTGCACCCCATTATTTTTATTTCTACTTTTCACATTCTTCCACTGCAAATCTACCATTCCAGTGTTTTACTTGCTATATGTATTTACTTTGACACCATGGCCTTTTTTTGCCTTTACCTCCCTTATCTCACCTCATTTGCTCACATCGTATATAGACTTGTTTATACTGTATTATTGACTGTATGTTTGTTTTACTCCATGTGTAACTCTGTGTTGTTGTATGTGTCGAACCTGCTTTGCTTTATCTTGGCCAGGTCGCAATTGTTCTCAACTTGCCTACCTGGTTAAATAAAGGTGAAATCAAAATAAATAAAATAAATAGACAGGTGTGTTCCGTTCCAAACCTTGTACAATCATGTACAAGTATTTCTGTTTTTTATTTTGTATAAATTTGCTACAATGTCTAAAACCTGTCTTCACTTTGTCATTATGGGGTATTGTGTGTAGATTGCTGATTTTTTATATCCATTTTGAATAAGGCTGTAACATAACAACATGTGGAAAAAGTCAAGGGGTGTGAATACGATCTGAATGCACTGTATAAGAGTCAATCTCTATCATTCATTCATGTTGGGTAAAAAGAGGAAAAAGTTAATATTACAACAATATTGTGTGTCTGTGCACAGTATATCTACGCACTCCCTCAGGGTTTTAATGTAACCACAAATACAATGAAGTAATGGAACAATGAATGGCAATGTAACATAGACCATACATCACATATCAGTTTGGAGACAGTCTTGACCCACAACTACTGTGGGAAAGACTAAGAGGACATCAATGTGTTGCACAAGAAATATAGAAGAAAAACAATATTTTTCTATAATGATATGTTTATTGGTCTTTTACAACAACAACAAAAAAGTCTAGAAATACAAGAAATAAAAGGAGATAATGAATACCTGGTCGTCAACAGCCAGTCCACTAATAATAACAACCTTCAGGATGTTAAAGCTTTGAACCCAATGAAATTCTACTTTCTGCCTGGCAGACAGAAGGCTCCATAAATCATTCTGTTATAACACTGGTTCACACCAACACAATGGGAGAGGTGCTTATGGTATAATATGACACTAAAGCTATGAAACTGGTTCAAACACTATACACTTTTTTTCCCCTTCATGTCTTTATTGAGAAGTGTCTTTCAAAAGAAACAGATAAACCTTTTTTTCCCCCAATTTGTTCTGGCTTAAAATAATAATAAAGGCCTCAAATATGTAATTAGTCATTTACAAAATGGTCATTTATGTTTAACATTTAATAATCAAGGCATCAACAAGTGTGCATATTCAAATTGAATGATTGCTCTACCCTGAACCACTGAATTAAAACCAACGCTCTAACACTCAATAAAACTTCAATAAAAGATGAATTACCCTTCTGTAAATCATGCTAATATTATTCAGCCATTTGAAATGCATTGAAATTAAGGTGACACGAGATGTCAAAGAGACCTTGTTGAGTTAAGTATTTTGTACATGGTACAGAAAACATAACTGAATAGCCAGAATTATACATAGCAATATTATAATATGTCAAGCACACATTTGGGCTGTATTTCTAAAAAAAAGGGCCTTTGCTCCAAGTCTGACAAACCTAATTCCACACATTATCGTACACCACTTAAAGTAGATTGATATGTCAAATATAAATGGTGGGTTATTGGACAAGGTTATATTGGTAAAGTTAACAGGGTCTTATGCTGGTCATATACATTGCCTTGCGAAAGTATTCGGCCCCCTTGAACTTTGCGACCTTTTGCCACATTTCAGGCTTCAAACATAAAGATATAAAACTGTATTTTTTTGTGAAGAATCAACAACAAGTGGGACACAATCATGAAGTGGAACGACATTTATTGGATATTTCAAACTTTTTTTAAAAATCAAAAACTGAAAAATTGGGCGTGCAAAATTATTCAGCACCTTTACTTTCAGTGCAGCAATCTCTCTCCATTAGTTCAGTGAGGATCTCTGAATGATCCAATGTTGACCTAAATGACTAATGATGATAAATACAATCCACCTGTGGGTAATCAAGTCTCCGTATAAATGCAACTGCACTGTGATAGTCTCAGAGGTCCGTTAAAAGCGCAGAGAGCATCATGAAGAACAAGGAACACACCAGGCAGGTCCGAGATACTGTTGTGAAGAAGTTTAAAGCTGGATTTGGATACAAAAAGATTTCCCAAGCTTTAAACATCCCAAGGAGCACTGTGCAAGCGATAATATTGAAATGGAAGGAGTATCAGACCACTGCAAATCTACCAAGACCTGGCAGTCCCTCTAAACTTTCAGCTCATACAAGGAGAAGACTGATCAGAGATGCAGCCAAGAGGCCCATGATCACTCTGGATGAACTGCAGAGATCTACAGCTGAGGAGGGAGACTCTGTCCATAGGACAACAATCAGTCGTATATTGCACAAATCTGGCCTTTATGGAAGAGTGGCAAGAAGAAAGAAATTTCTTAAAGATATCCATAAAAAGTGTTGTTTAAAGTTTGCCACAAGCCACCTGGGAGACACACCAAACATGTGGAAGAAGGTGCTCTGGTCAGATGAAACCAAAATTGAACTTTTTGGCAACAATGCAAAACATTGTGTTTGGTGTAAAAGCAACACAGCTGAACACACCATCCCCACTGTCAAACATGGTGGTGGCAGCATCATGGTTTGGGCCTGCTTTTCTTCAGCAGGGACAGGGAAGAGGGTTAAAATTGATGGGAAGATGGATGGAGCCAAATACAGGACCATTCTGGAAGAAAACCTGATGGAGTCTGCAAAAGACCTGAGACTGGGACGGAGATTTGTCTTCCAACAAGACAATGATCCAAAACATAAAGCAAAATCTACAATGGAATGGTTCAAAAATAAACATATCCAGGTGTTAGAATGGCCAAGTCAAAGTCCAGACCTGAATCCAATCGAAAATCTGTGGAAAGAACTGAAAACTGCTGTTCACAAATTCTCTCCATCCAACCTCACTGAGCTCGAGCTGTTTTGCAAGGAGGAATGGTAAAAAATGTCAGTCTCTCGATGTGCAAAACTGATAGAGACATACCCCAAGCGACTTACAGCTGTAATCGAAGCAAAAGGTGGCGCTACAAAGTATTAACTTAAGGGGGCTGAATAATTTTGCACGCCCAATTTTTCAGTTTTTGATTTGTTAAAAAAGTTTGAAATATCCAATAAATGTCGTTCCACTTCATGATTGTGTCCCACTTGTTGTTGATTCTTCACAAAAAAATACAGTTTTATATCTTTATGTTTGAAGCCTGAAATGTGGCAAAGGTCGCAAAGTTCAAGGGGGCCGAATAATTTCGCAAGGCACTGTATATAGGGGGAATGCTGAGGCAACATGGCGTGGTACAATCTAATTCACTACAAACCTGCTACCAAAGAGTTAGTCACATAGTTATTTTTATACTAAACTAAGTGGATTGCAGTATCTCTATGACAGTGGTGGTTTTGATGAAAATAATTTGGTGGGATCGTCATTTAGGCTACCATTTAAAAATAATTCCCTCGCTTATGCTGTGCTTTGTTTTACATATCCTGGTCCAATACTGTACAATCATGAAAGACACATGTTTTTTACCGACTTGTGTGCAGTCGTCCACCTGTGTGCCAGTAAACCAGCTGAAATGACAGTGGTTAATTCTAGCTAGAGGGCTGTTTGATTCTAATGGCTGTTCCAGGGAAGTAGCTTAACATAATTATGCAAACTCCTGCTATTTGTTTTCGAGTGCCTATGCACACTCAGACGCCTATGCAATAAAAATGCACTATTATTTGCAATTGATGTTAAAAATGAATCCAAGGCTTGATGTGCGGTATATTCATATGGAGGAGGTGATGGATTTGCTTGGCCCTGCAGCTTGCCATAGATGGGTAAGGCAGAGTAGTGGGGTCCACTGCTGGTGTCTGGGGTTAGGAGGACAGGGGTAAGGTTTGGGCTGTAGGGAGCACGTCTACTCTGGTTGGGGAGCTGCTGGCGTCTCGTTGGCATTGGCGTCCGTGGTTTTGTTTTCCACCTCATCGTCGGATAGGAGGTCGAGCGATGCTCCCTCCACCTGCAGCTGACGCCTGCCCGAGCGGCTGGAGGAGAAACTGATGGGGCCTCCACGCCTGCAGGGGACAGAGGGGGCCAGGAGAGGTATTAGTAACGAGGACCATCAATTTGGCCAATATACACAACTGTTTGTGTGTGTGTGGGGGGGGGCTCTAAATACCTGAGCCGGCTCTTGAGTGTGCTGACCTCACGGCTGAGACCCTCGCTGCTCTCAGTGGCATCGTCCAGCTCCCTCTGCAGCTTCCTGCGGTAGGCGTTGGCACGTGTGGACTCCTCCTCAAGCTGCCTCTTCAGCTGTTTCATACGAGAGTTGGCCTTCTCACTCTGACCCAGCCAGGTGTCACAACAGACATCAACAATGATGAACAGTCAATACTAATACTTACAATACTCAGCATTCCTATGGTCCAGTGGTTACTGGAATTAACCTACTGTAGGAAAGACTCCAATCCTAAATCTTCACACCTATCCAATCCTGTCCCACCTTTGCAAGTTGTACTGAATTGGATAGAAATCCTTCTTTAGCTCTGGAACATCTTAAAAATGGACTATGCAGAATTCACCTAATTTCTGTTTGTGCTAAAACAAGCAGTCATTGTGTAGAGAATCCATAACCAAAAATCTATATATTTTCAGCTGTTGTACAAAACCGAAAGTGAAAGACGCAAAAACTAAACTTAAGAACGCAAAGCATAGAAATGGAGCACAAGCTCCGTGACAAGCTCCTCACCTGTTCCTTGTACTGGTCGGAATGGCGGCGCTCGTCCTCCACCTGCATGCACACCTCCTTCAGCTTCTTCTCTGTCCATCTCACAAGCTTATTGGCCGCTGCTCGCTCCCTGATAGGAGGACAGAGGAATGAGGTCATAGGACAGTTAGAGCACCACAGAAACCGCACTGTAACAAAGGCTGTCAGTCATAGATCTTCAAGTACATCTCGTAAGATTGCTTTTGACTCATTACATTGATCACATTAAGATTTAGATCACATTCAAGAACCTCTCTTCCAACGGGCTTAGCTTGTTCTAAGGCCCTCATGAACTCCTCCTGGGTCTTGGTCTCCTATTTCACCTTGTCTAATAAGGTATGGAGTTCTTATAAGAGAGTTGCTGTGTTTCTCACTTAGCCTCCCGCTCCAACTGCTCCTCCAGCTGCAGTATCTTGGCCTCCAGGGCGGTGATGGAGGCCTTGAACCGGCTCTTCACGGAACCCTCCAGCTCGCCCAGCTTGGCCCGCAAGTCCTTGTTCTGCCTCTCCAGCTGCTGGCGCGCATTTTCACTCTTCTGGGCCATGCTGCGCTCTGCCACAAGCTCCAGGGTCAGGGTGTCCACCTGGGGGAGGAGAGGGGGAAGAGAGAGGTGGAGAGAGGAAAACAGGGTATGAAGGAGAGAGGGGAAAGTGAGAGAGAGATAAGGGTACTTTTTATGGTAGGGCTGAATAATGGATTGTTCCCTGGTGGTAGTAGGATCTACAATCTACTCTGCGAGAACAAATTCTGCTTTGCATTTATGTCATGATCTGTTGATAGTTGTGACTGGTGTGGTAGTGACCAACTGGGTTTACAGAACAGCAAATATACAACAAATGTACTAACGTTAGTATTTTTGTTTAGTTTACAGTCACTAGGCAGAGTGGCAACTTTTCAATGAGGTACGGTCAGAGATTAATAGATCCTTTTGTGTTAAAGTGCTCCTAACAGTATACGCTGATGAAGACAGCTTGTCGGTCAGAAAGGTTGGATATTAGGTTATTAAATAATTGAGTCTGCGCTAGAGTGTGCAGCTCTCCTTCTCCAAGGTCCTCCTAACAACCATTGCAAGGCTACGTTCCATCTGTATCAGATCAGCGTCAACTGAAGTGGAATATGCATTTTACGTTCCATAATTGTAACGATTCTCCTCGTAGGTGGAAGGAGGAGCGGACCAAAGCACAGCATGGTAAGTGTTCATCTTATTTAATGATGAAAGAACACTTCAAAATACAAAACAACAAAGTGAAAACCCAAACAGTTCTGTCTGGTGCAGACACACAAAGACTGAAAATAACCACCCACAAAACACAAAGGAAAACAGGCTGCCTAAATATGGTTCTCAATCAGGGACAACAATTGACAGCTGCCTCTGATTGAGAACAATATCAGGCCAAATACAGAAATAGAAAATCATAGAAAAACTAACATAGACAACCCACCCAACTCACGCCCTGACCATACTAAAACAAAAGACAAAACAAAGGAACTAAGGTCAGAACGTGACAATAATAAAATGTTACTCTAAAGTATCTTAAGAAGATAGAAGCTAATGAATATGTTTTATGTTTACTGTATATTGTATAGGCTGTAAATGTGTCTTTACTTTTGTCTATTAATGGCAGCACCAATTCATCGAGTCAAATTCTGTGAATGTGTGAATGTAGGCCATTTGACCAATAAAAGTTGTTTTGATTCTGCTAGACAGTAATGTTACTTCGAATGTCCTAGCCTCTTCCCATATCCCATACAATCACGCGTCAGTGGCCCAGGGAGCGTGGGAGAAAGATAACCCAATGTTTTCTCAATAGAAAACAGGTGTATTGGCAAGAACCTAGTTATTTTGTATATTTTATGAAATAGGAATAACTCTGAATACACAATCAATTAATTTTGTAAATTATTTTTCAACATTTTGGTGTGTGTGATTTGTTTACCATTTATGCTGGTAACGTGTAGACAGGCGCATCATAATTTGGTTTATGACATCACAATGTGAAATGGGCAACATATTTTGATGTTCTGTAAAATAAGGCACAGTCTACAAATACACTGAAATGGGATGTTTGTGTTGCTGTAAAAAGGTATGTGTCAATTCTGGGCTAGAATTTGTCTAACTCTGTTACAATTTAGAGTATATTCTATTCTTTTCAGCTATTACTAGTTATTTCATTGTCTATTTATTTGTGCCAAATGGCAGGATTTGGGACAGAGGGTATAACTGTATGGTTACAATGGTTTTATTTTTATAAACATGTATTTTTGCTATTTGTTAGCCTATGATACAGAATTCAATATGATTGGGCGACAAGTTCTTTATTTTATGGTCAGATCATGTGGTTTGGGTGTGACATTTGCTGCTAGTTCAAATATAACATATATAATGTTTCTCCAAACAGAAAAAGAAGTGCAGAGTTCGCCTCGGGATTGGGAGCCGCTGTCCATCGCCGTTCCCAATCCCACCCAAACTGACGTCATTGGATGCCAGCATGGTAACTGCGTCAGTTTGGAAAAACCGGGAGAAGAAGAACGTAAAGGATCACCACCAACTTGATTCTTCCTTTGTCTCTTCTTTCCATTTGAAACCGTCTACAACATCTCTGACGCCCCTCGACCCCTTGTCTGGCCGAACACCAATCGGCACTCCATCCCCCTCACCCCCTGGATCCCCTGCCAGATCCCCTTCCACTCTCTCCAAGTTCTTCGGCCTCTCTTCCCTCTCCTCTCTAAACATGTCATCTCTCTCTTCTTCTTCTTCTTCTTCAGTGGAAGGATCACAGACCTCCTCCACTTTTAGTGTTTCTTCTGTTTCCCTGGCAGTCTCAACTCAGTTATCCTCCTCTGGAACTCCCCCCAGTCCTGCCTGCCCTTCCTCCACAACTCACGTCTCCTCCCCTGCCCCCCAGTCCTCCTCTCCAAACCCCCTGCACCGCCATGGAGAGACCAACAAAGACAGTGAGACTGCCAGGTACTGCAGCCTGATATCAAATTTCATGCCAACCAACACCATTAAATTGAAATGAAAAAGCCAATATAATATAGCTAACCTAATGCATATGTCTGTGTGTCTTTACAGAGATCTTATGAGCTCTGAGGTCAAAGAGGTGGGGGCAGTTGTTCCACAGACAAAGAGAATGGTACCCCTATTTGCTGGCATTGCAGGTCTGTAAACGGGTGCCATTTTTTGGTGCTACTTGTCTCAATTCATCTTTGACAAAGCTTCTCTCTTACCGCTCTCCGTCTCTCGGTCTCTCTCTGCAGAGGCCTCCATTGACCTGAAGGCTTCCTCTGTCTCCTTGGAGAGGTAAGTACTGTAGACAATAGCCACCTTCATCTCACTCAACTCTACATAAGAGTGGTCACTCACACCATGACATGGTAAGGAATATATGTATGCCTGTACATTAAAACAGTGTTCAAACAGACCGATTGGTGTTGAGCTACTGCTACTGAGGCCTCTACCCTGTCTCTCTTCCTCCAGGCCATTGGTCAGGTCTCGGGAAGCCATGGCTCGCCTTCCCAACCTGTTCAGCAAGAGTAGCACCCAGCTGGGGGAGCAGAGCTGCACAGGCGAGGGCGAAGACAACACCAAGCTCCTCGGGTAAACACACACACATCTACACACACACACATACACCTACTCTTATCTCTGAGCTCTGCTTTTTGTTTTAAATACAAATCCATTACAAATCCATTCATTAGTTTACCTTTGGTCCACAGTTCAGATACTAGTGTGTAACTGATGGCTTCTTTCCCACAGGTTGCCTAATATTGGCAACACCTGCTTCATGAACTCTGCTCTGCAGTGCCTGCTGGGGCTGCCAGCATTTTGCAGAGACATCCTGAGACAGCAGAATATCTGGAGTTCCTCCCCCTCCTCTAAACTGCTATGGTATACAGCCTCGCTCTCACCCTCCTGTCCCACCTGTACACACACTGACCCAAACACCTAGACGCTTATAGTTACAGTACACAAGTTCCGCCTCAATGTATGTGTCAGTGGAAGCTGCTGAGGGGAGGACGGCTCGTAATGATGTCTGAAATGGAGCAAATGTAATGGCATCAAACACATGGAAACAATATGTTTGATGTATTTGATAGCATTCCACTGATTCCGAACCAGCCATTACCACGAACCCTTCCTCCCCAATTAAGGTGCCATCAACCTCCTGTGGTATGTATGTATGTATGTATGTATGTTTGTATGTATCCATCCATCTATCTATCTATCTATCTATCTATCTATCTATCTATCTATCTATCTATCTATCTATCTATCTATCTATCTATCTATCTATCTCTGTATGTATGTATGTATGTATGTATGTATGTATGTATGTATGTATGTATGTATGTATGTATGTTTTTATGTATATATGTATGTATGTATGTTTGTATGTATCTATCTATCTATCTATGTATGTATGGATGGATGGATGGATGAATGGATATATATTGTCCTTCGTACACTCTTAGTGTCTCATATGATTTTTAAGATAAAACCACACCCAACTCAGCTTCTGATTAATACCAGAGATGATTTCCTGTCACAGTCAGGAATCAGTTGAATCATATTTGATCAGAAGTTAAAGTAGAAGCACAGAGCTAATCTGTGGCCAAGGTGAGAGAGTGAAACCTGAATGCATGCTCTTTGTCTCCCTCCACAGCTGCTTTGCCGAGTTACATCAGGCCAGGCTTTCTGGAGGCACTGTTAATGCTAAGAACAAGGAAAATAAGAAAATCCTTCAAACAGTCAAGCGCTGTCTTTCCGTTGTCAATGAGGACTATGAGGACGACAATGAACAGGTAAGATATTATTTGCTAAAAGACTCACTTAACAATAAACCTGGGACACGTGACAGTGTTTTTCCCCAGCTCTGTTTCAGTTGTAGTTGTTGATGTATTTTCTGCTTCTTTCCCATTCTTCTCTTAGGATGCCCATGAATGTGTGTTGCTCCTCCTCTTTCAGCTGAAGGAGGAGGGTATGGCATTAAAGGGCTCACCAGAGCCATACACCTGCCCCGTGAAGCAGTTAGAATTCAAGCTGAAGACTTCCCGTACCTGCACCAGGTAACAGCTGTCATTTGTATACGGTGTACCTTGATGTCATCATCACATTTGTAAGGAGGTTTAATGTCAGCATAATATGCAGGATACAGAGGTAAAGCATTAAGATAGTGTGTAGAGGATCAAAAGGTTTGTGTTGGATAGCTGATGCATTTCTCTCCGTACTTCTGAAGCTGTGGAGTTATAGTGTATGGTCAGGAGGATTACAATCACTTGTCCCTGAGCCTGAGCCATTACCTGCCACACAGCCTGGACCTCTACTTTAAGGTCAGCACTTAGCTTAAACCAAGAGTTAGTATGTCAAGGAACACTATCATTAATGTCATAATGTTCATAATTGTATTGCTATCCTTTGTCACCTAGCCATCTGCGTTAGAGTGTGCATGCAGGGTGTGCTCAGGCAGCATGGCATCTGTGACTATGCACTTCCTCACGCTGCCCCGGTGAGTCCCCCCATCATCATCTCAGATTACAATTGACAGTCCTGATCTAACTCACCAAACTGGGTTATTGAATTGAGTACAAGACTGATTCCTTTGTCTGTGTGAATGCCTACCTGGTCGTCCGTCCGTCCGTCCGCCCGTCCGCCCGTCCGTCCGTCCGTCTGTCTGTCTGTCTGTCTTTGTGAATGCCTGCCTGCCTGTCTGTCTCTGAGCAGGGTCCTAATGCTTCATATCAAGCGATTTACTGCAGGCGACTGGGAGCCAAAGAAGGTGGATGATCCCATGTCCATCCCTGCAGAAATAACCCTCCCAGCCGTATGTGGGAAGACAGCCCATGTCCAGTATGGAGCCAGGTTGGTTTACACTCTGTTTTGGGACATTGCACATTGAGTAGCCAACACACACCATGATTTTCACACACTAGATATTTATTTTCAATGCCATCAATTTACACAGGGCAAGCTCCCTGGGGAACAAACCTGCAAACTCCCCGAAAGGCACCCTTGATAGACCAGGTAGGACATTGTGTTACTGACATCATGCACAATACCCTCTCATGAAACAGGACTGTTGAGGAAAGCATGTCGGAAGCTGAAGTTAAGAGTATATTTGTTGATAGGTTTCCACTTCACTTTCTGGTTTGTATTTACACTATATTTGATATACCCCCACCAGCTTCAAATTCCTCTGACCAGCTAGAGAAACCAGCTGACAGTGAGGAAAAGCAGCAGGCAGCCGCTGTGGTGAGGAGAGAGAGAGAGAGAGAGAGAGAGAGAGAGAGAGAGAGAGAGAGAGAGAGAGAGAGAGAGAGAGAGAGAGAAATAGAACAGATAACAGATAATTAGATCCAGTTGAGATAGTTGAGATAGTGGACGGATCAAGATAAGGCAGTTATAGAAGGCACCCCTATCCTGTAGACAAAATAACAATCCTATTATTAAATGTGTTTCCTTACAGAGACACCAGCCAGACAATATCTACAAATTGTCAAGTGTGATCTCACATCTGGGAGACAACATGTATACAGGTATGCAGGCATGCAGGTATGCAGGCACGCAGGTATGCAGGCACGCACACACAATTATGAAAGCTAAATGTACACTCTATTTTGTTTCCCTTGTTCCCTAGGCCACTACATCAGTGATGTTTTGGACAGCCGTGGCAGTGGGTGGCTCTGCCTGGATGACACACATGTCTTGAGGACAGATGAGGCCACTGTGCTGAAGGCGATTTCACAGACTGCCTACATCCTGTTCTATGTCTGCAGGTAAGGCTCTAGGCCACAAATTTGAGAAGAATGTCACAAATGGAGTCAATGACGACAATCAGTCCCTTTCACCTGTAATCCCTCTGTATGTGTTATTTTTCAGACATTGTATGTACATGTAAGATCTCCCTGTCATTTCTCATTGAAGTGGAGCAGGTGAAGGAGACCAGGCCCCTCACTACCAGGAGAAGGATCAGGAGAACCCATCATTAAACTCAGGGAGAGGCACAGCGCTCAGGGACCACCTGGAGTAGCATCTACCACACACCAAGAAACATCAGATTAATCGAATTAGGCTGCCCTACACCACCCTCAACTGCCTTAGACCACCATAAAGCTGCCCTAGACCACCATCAGGCTGCCCATCACCACCATCAAGCTGCCCTAGACCACCATCAGACTGCCCTACACCACCATCAAGCTGCCCTAGACCACCATCAAGCTGCCCTACACCACCATCAAGCTGCCCTAGACCTCCATCAAGCTGCCCTACACCACCATCAAGCTGCCCTACACCACCATCAAGCTGCCCTAAACCACCATCAACTGCCTTAGACCACCATCAAGCTGCCCTAGACCACCATCAATTCTCCCTACACCACCATCAGACTATCTTTCACCACCATCAAGCTGCCCTAGACCACCATCAGACTATCCGACATCACGCTGCCCTAGACCACCAGAACACCAGGCTGCCCTAGACCACCAGAAGACCAGGCTGCCCTAGACCACCTGGACATCAGGCTGCCCTAGACCACCAGGCTGCCCTAGACCACCAGAAGAAACAGCCTACACCACAAAGCATGTACCCACTCTAGGCCATCTACTGTATGTTTACAATTATATAAATATAAAACATCTCACCGACCGAGTGCAATTAATGTTCTTTTACTGTACATGGTAGTGAATAAATGTACCTACAGTGCATTCAGAAAGTATTCAGATCCCTTGACTTTTTCCTCATTTAGTTAAGTTACAGCCTTCTTCTAAAATTGATTCATTTATTTTTTCTTCTTCTCATCAATCTACCCCAGAATGACAGCAAAAACAGGTTTTTTAGATTTTTTTGCAAATTTATCAAGAAAACATAAAGCTAAACTATCACATTTACATAAGAATTCAGACCCTTTACTCAGTACTTTGTTGAAGCATCTTTGGCAGCGATTACAGCCTCAAGTTTTCTTGGGTATGACGCTATAAGCTTAGCACATCTGTATTTGGGGAGTTTCTCTCATTCTTCTCTGCAGATCCTCTCAAGCTCTGTCGGGTTGGATGGGGAGCATCGCTGCACAGCTATTTTCAGGTCTCCAGAGATGTTCAATCAGGTTCAAGTCCGGGCTCTGGCTGGGCCACTCAAGGACATTCAGAGACTTGTCCCCAAGCCACCCCTGCGTTGTCTTGGCTGTGTGCTAAGGGTCGTTGTCCTGTTGGAAGGTGAACCTTCGCCCCAGTCTGAGATCCTGAACGCTCTGGAGCTGGTTTTCATCAAGCATCTCTCTGTACTTTGTGCCGTTCATCTTTCCCTCGATTCTGACTAGTCTACCAGTCCCTGCTGCTGAAAAACATCCCCACAGCATGATGCTGCCATCACCATGCTTCACCGTAGAAATGGTGCCAGGTTTCCTCCAGACATGGCGAATGGCATTCAGGCCAAAGAGTTCAATCATCAGGTTCCTGATAGCTCAGTTTGGCCAGGCGGCCAGCTCTAGGAGTCTTTGGGGTTCCAAACTTCTTCCATTTAGGAATGATGGAGGACAATTCCTTCGACCTCAGGGTTTGGGTTTTGTTCTGACATGCACTGTGAACTGGGACCTTATATAGACCTTTCTTATACAGGCCTTTCTAATCGACCTGGCCGGGGTATCCTGGAAGGATATTGATCTCATCCCGTCAGTAGAGGATGCCTGGTTATTTTTTTTAAATGCCTTCCTACCCATCTTAAATAAGCATGCCCAATTCAAGAAATTTAGAACCAGGAACATATATAGCCCTTGGTTCTCCCCAGACCTGACTGCCCTTAACCAACACAAAAACATACTATGGCATTCTGCATTAGCATCGACCAGCCCCCGTGATATGCAGCTGTTCAGGGAAGCTAGAAACCAGTATACACAGGCAGTTAGAAAAGCCAAGGCTAGCTTTTTCAAGCAGAAATGTGCTTCCTGCAACACTAACTCAAAAAGTTCTGGGACACTGTAAAGTCCATGGAGAATAAGAACACCTCCTCCCAGCTGCCCACTGCGCTGAAGATAGGAAATACTGTCACCACTGATAAATCCACTATAATTGAGAATTTCAATAAGCATTTTTCTACGGCTGGCCATGCTTTCCACCTGGTTACTTTCCACCTGGCTCAACAGCACTGCACCCCCCACAGCAACTCGCCCAAGCCTTCCCCATTTCTCCTTCTCCCAAATCCAGTCAGCTGATGTTCTAAAAGAGCTGCAAAATCTGGACCCCTACACATCAGCCGGGCTAGACAATCTGGACCCCTTCTTTCTAAAATGATCTGCCGAAATTGTTGCCACCCCTATTACTAGCCTGTTCAACCTCTCTTTCGTGTCGTCTGAGATTCCCAAAGATTGGAAAGCAGCTGCGGTCATCCCCCTCTTCAAAGGGGGGGACACTCTTGACCCAAACTGCTACAGACCTATATCTATCCTACCCTGCCTTTCTAAGGTCTTCGAAAGCCATGTCAACAAACAGATTACCGACCATTTCGAATCTCACCATACCTTCTCTGCTATGCAATCTGGTTTCAGAGCTGGTCATGGGTGCACCTCAGCCACGCTCAAGGTCCTAAACGATATCTTAACCTCCATCGATAAGAAACATTACTGTGCAGCCGTATTCATTGATCTGGCCAAGGCTTTCGAATCTGTCAATCACCACATCCTCATCGGCAGACTCGACAGCCTTGGTTTCTCAAATGATTGTCTTGCCTGGTTCACCAACTACTTCTCTGATAGAGTTCAATGTGTCAAATCGGAGGGTCTGCTGTCCGGACCTCTGGCAGTCTCTATGGGGGTGCCACAGGGTTAAATTCTTGGACCGACTCTCTTCTCTGTATACATCAATGATGTCGCTCTTGCTGCTGGTGAGTCTCTGATCCACCTCTACGCAGACGACACCATTCTGTATACTTCTGGCCCTTCTTTGGACACTGTGTTAACAACCCTCCAGGCAAGCTTCAATACCATACAACTCTCCTTCCGTGGCCTCCAATTGCTCTTAAATACAAGTAAAACTAAATGCATGCTCTTCAACCGATCGCTGCCTGCACCTGCCCGCCTGTCCAACATCACTACTCTGGACGGTTCTGACTTAGAATACGTGGACAACTACAAATACCTAGGTGTCTGGTTGGACTGTAAACTCTCCTTCCAGACCCACATCAAACATCTCCAATCCAAAGTTAAATCTAGAATTGGCTTCCTATTTCGCAACAAAGCATTCTTCACTCATGCTGCCAAACATACCCTTGTAAAACTGACCATCCTACCATCCTCGACTTCGGCAATGTCATTTACAAAATAGCCTCCAATACCCTACTCAACAAATTGGATGCAGTCTATCACAGTGCAATCCGTTTTGTCACCAAAGCCCCATATACTACCCACTATTGCGACCTGTACCCTCTCGTTGGCTGGCCCTCGCTTCATACTCATCGCCAAACCCACTGGCTCCATGTCATCTACAAGACCCTGCTAGGTAAAGTCCCCCCTTATCTCAGCTCGCTGGTCACCATAGCATCACCCACCTGTAGCACGCGCTCCAGCGGGTATATCTCTAGGGTCACCCCCAAAACCAATTCTTTCTTTGGCCGCCTCTCCTTCCAGTTCTCCGCTGCCAATGACTGGAACGAACTACAAAAATCTCTGAAACTGGAAACACTTATCTCCCTCACTAGCTTTAAGCACCAACTGTCAGAGCAGCTCACAGATTACTGCACCTGTACATAGCCCACCTATAATTTAGCCCAAACAACTACTATTTCCCTACTGTATTTATGTTATTTATTTATTTTGCTCCTTTGCACCCCATTATTTTTATTTCTACTTTTCTACTTTTCTACCACTTTTCACATTCTTCCACTGCAAATCTACCATTCCAGTGTTTTACTTGCTATACTGTATTTACTTTGCCACCATGGCCTTTTTTTGCCTTTACCTCCCTTATCTCACCTCATTTGCTCACATCGTATATAGACTTGTTTATACTGTATTATTGACTGTATGTTTGTTTTACTCCATGTGTAAGTCTGTGTTGTTGTATGTGTCGAACTGCTTTGCTTTATCTTGGCCAGGTCGCAATTGTAAATGAGAACTTGTTCTCAACTTGCCTACCTGGTTAAATAAAGGTGAAATCAAAAATAAATAAAATAAATAGACAGGTGTGTTCCGTTCCAAACCTTGTACAATCATGTACAAGTATTTCTTTTTTTATTTTGTATAAATTTGCTACAATGTCTAAAAACCTGTCTTCACTTTGTCATTATGGGGTATTGTGTGTAGATTGCTGATTTTTTATATCCATTTTGAATAAGGCTGTAACATAACAACATGTGGAAAAAGTCAAGGGGTGTGAATACGATCTGAATGCACTGTATAAGAGGCAATCTCTATCATTCATTCATGTTGGGTAAAAAGAGGAAAAAGTTAATATTACAACAATATTGTGTGTCTGTGCACAGTCTATCTACGCACTCCCTCAGGGTTTTAATGTAACCACAAATACAATGAAGTAATGGAACAATGAATGGCAATGTAACATAGACCATACATCACATATCAGTTTGGAGACAGTCTTGACCCACAACTACTGTGGGAAAGACTAAGAGGACATCAATGTGTTGCACAATAAATATAGAAGAAAAACAATATTTTTCTATAATGGATATGTTTATTGGTCTTTTACAACAACAACAAAAAAAGTCTAGAAATACAAGAAATAAAAGGAGATAATGAATACCTGGTCGTCAACAGCCAGTCCACTAATAATAACAACCTTCAGGATGTTAAAGCTTTGAACCCAATGAAATTCTACTTTCTGCCTGGCAGACAGAAGGCTCCATAAATCATTCTGTTATAACACTGGTTCACACCAACACGATGGGAGAGGTGCTTATGGTATAATATGACACTAAAGCTATGAAACTGGTTCAAACACTATACACTTTTTTCCCCCTCATGTCTTTATTGAGAAGTGTCTTTCAAAAGAAACAGATAAACCTTTTTTCCCCCAATTTGTTCTGGCTTAAAATAATAATAAAGGCCTCAAATATGTAATTAGTCATTTACAAAATGGTCATTTATGTTTAATATTTAATAATCAAGGCATCAACAAGTGTGCATATTCAAATTGAATGATTGCTCTACCCTGAACCACTGAATTAAAACCTGAAATTTCCCTTCTGTAAATCATGCTAATATTATTCAGCCATTTGAAATGCATTGAAATGAAGGTGACACGAGATGTCAAAGAGACCTTTTTGAGTTAAGTATTTTGTACATGGTACAGAAAACATAACTGAATAGCCAGAATTATACATAGCAATATTATAGTATGTCAAGCACACATTTGGGCTGTCTTTCTAAAAAAAAGGGCCTTTGCTCCAAGTCTGACAAACCTAATTCCACACATTATCGTACACTACTTAAAGTAGATTGATATGTCAAATATAAAATGGTGGGTTATTGGACAAGGTTATATTGGTAAAGTTAACAGGGTCTTTTGCTGGTCATATATATAGGGGGAATGCTGAGGCAACATGGCGTGGTACAATCTAATTCACTACAAACCTGCTACCAAAGAGTTAGTCACATAGTTATTTTTATACTAAACTAAAAAAATTTGGTGTGATCGTCATTTAGGCTACCATTTAAAAATAATTCCCTCGCTTATGCTGTGCTTTGTTTTACATATCCTGGTCCAATACTGTACAATCATGAAAGACACATGTTTTTACCGACGTGTGTGCAGTCGTCCACCTGTGTGCCAGTAAACCAGCTGAAATGACAGTGGTTAATTCTAGCTAGAGGGCTGTTTGATTCTAATGGCTGTTCCAGGGAAGTAGCTTAACATAATTATGGTAATCTCCTGCTATTTGTTTTCGAGTGCCTATGCACACTCAGACGCCTATGCAATAAAAATGCACTATTATTTGCAATTGATGTTAAAAACGAATCCAAGGCATGATGTGCGGTATATTCATATGGAGGAGGTGATGGATTTGCTTGGCCCTGCAGCTTGCCATAGAGGGGTAAGGCAGAGTGGTGGGGTCCACTGCTGGTGTCTGGGGTTAGGAGGACAGGGGTAAGGTTTGGGCTGTAGGGAGCGCGTCTACTCTGTTTGGGGAGCTGCTGGCGTCTCGTTGGCATTGGCGTCCGTGGTTTTGTTTTCCACCTCATCGTCGGATAGGAGGTCGAGCGATGTTCCCTCCACCTGCAGCTGACGCCTGCCCGAGCGGCTGGAGGAGAAACTGATGGGGCCTCCACGCCTTCAGGGGACAGAGAGGTATTAGTAACGAGGACCATCAATTTGGCCAATATACACAACTGTTTGTGTGTGTGGGGGGGGGGGGCTCTAAATACCTGAGGCGGCTCTTGAGTGTGTTGACCTCACGGCTGAGACCCTCGCTGCTCTCAGTGGCATCGTCCAGCTCCCTCTGCAGCTTCCTGCGGTAGGCGTTGGCACGTGCTCCTCAAGCTGCCTCTTCAGCTGTTTCATACGAGAGTTGGCCTTCTCACTCTGACCCAGCCAGGTGTCACAACAGACATCAACAATGATGAACAGTCAATACTAATACTTACAATACTCAGCATTCCTATGGTCCAGTGGTTACTGGAATTAACCTACTGTAGGAAAGACTCCAATCCTAAATCTTCACACCTATCCAATCCTGTCCCACCTTTACAAGTTGTACTGAATTGGATAGAAATCCTTCTTTAGCTGTGGAACATCTTAAAAATGGACTATGCAGAATTCACCTAATTTCTGTTTGTGTCAAAACAAGCAGTCATTGTGTAGAGAATCCATAACCAAAAATCTATATATTTTCAGCTGTTGTACAAAACCGAAAGTAAAAGACGCAAAAACTAAACTAAAAGCATAGAAATGGAGCACTTAGAACGGATCTATCGCTTCTTAGACTTGTTTTCAATGAGAATTAAATATCTCTAACTCAAATTTCTATGTTAATTTGGTTAAGTCTCCCAAAAAGTGACATATTGTAGCTTTAATATCTGGGACGTCCAAACTTCCGTGACAAGCTCCTCACCTGTTCCTTGTACTGGTCGGAATGGCGGCGCTCGTCCTCCACCTGCATGCACACCTCCTTCAGCTTCTTCTCTGTCCATCTCACAAGCTTATTGGCCGCTGCTCGCTCCCTGATAGGAGGACAGAGGAATGAGGTCATAGGACAGTTAGAGCACCACAGGAACCGCACTGTAACAAAGGCTGTCAGTCATAGATCTTCAAGTACATCTCTTAAGATTGCTTTTGACTCATTACATTAATCACGTTAAGATTTAGATCACATTCAAGAACCTCTCTTCCAACGGGCTTAGCTTGTTCTAAGGCTCATGGCTCAAGGCTCATGAACTCCTCCTGAGTCTTGGTCTCCTATTTCACCTTGTCTAATAAGGTATGGAGTTGTTATAAGAGAGTTGCTGTGTTTCTACCTTAGCCTCCTGCTCCAGCTGCTCCTCCAGCTGCAGTATCTTGGCCTCCAGGGCGGTGATGGAGGCCTTGAACTGGCTCTTCACGGAACCCTCCAGCTCGCCCAGCTTGGCCCTCAAGTCCTTGTTCTGCCTCTCCAGCTGCTGGCGCGCATTTTCACTCTTCTGGGCCATGCTGCGCTCTGCCACAAGCTCCAGGGTCAGGGTGTCCACCTGGGGGAGGAGAGGGGGAAGAGAGAGGTGGAGAGAGGAAAACAGGGAATGAAGGAGAGAGGGGAAAGTGAGAGAGAGATAAGGGTACTTTTTATGGTAGGGCTGAATAATGGATTGTTCCATGGTGGTAGTAGGATCTACAATCTACTCTGCGAGAACAAATGATGCTTGCATTTATGTCATGATCTGTTGACAGTTGTGACTGGTGTGGTAGTGACCAACTGGGTTTACAGAACAGCAAATATACAACAAATGTACTAACGTTAGTATTTTTGTTTAGTTTACAGTCACTAGGCAGAGTGGCAACTTTTCAATGAGGTACGGTCAGAGATTAATAGATCCTTTTGTGTTAAAGTGCTCCTAACAGTATACGCTGATGAAGACAGCTTGTCGGTCGGAAAGGTTGGACATTAGGTTATTAAATTATTGAGTCTGCGCTAGAGTGTGCAGCTCTCCCTTTCTTTTTCAAAGGTCCTCCTAACAACCATTGCAAAGCTACATTCGATCTGTATCAGATGAGCGTAAACTGAAGTGAAATAGGCATTTTACTTTCCATAATAAAATGTTTCTCTTAAGTATCTTAAAAAGATAGAAGCTAATAAATATGTTTTATGTTTACTGTATATTGTATAGGCTGTAAATGTGTCTTTACGTTTGTCTATTAATGGCAGCACCAATTCATAGTCAAATTCTGTGAATGTGTGAATGTAGGCCACTTGGCTAATAAAAGTTGTTTTGATTCTGATAGACAGTAACATTACTTTGAATGTCCTAGCCTCTTCCCATATCCCATACAATCACGCGTCAGTGGCCCAGGGAGCGTGGGAGAAAGATAATCCAATGTTTTCTCAATAAAAAACAGGTGTATTGGCAAGAACCTAGTTATTTTGTATATTTTATGAAATAGGAATAACTCTGAATACATGCTAAATTCATTTAGTAAATTATTTTTCAACATTTTGGTGTGTGTGATTTGTTGGCTATTTACGCTGGTAACGCGTAGACAGGCGCATCATAATTTGGTTTATGACATCACAATGTGAAATAGGCAACATATTTTGATGTTCTGCAAACTAAGGCACAGTCTACAAATACACTGAAATGGGATGTTTGTGTTGCTGTAAAAAGGTATGTGTCAATTCTGGGCTAGAATTTGTCTAATTCTGTTACAATTTAGAGTATATTCTATTCTTTTCAGCTATTACTAGTTGTTTCATTGTCTATTTATTTGTGCCAAATGGCAGGATTTGGGACAGAGGGTATAACTGTATGGTTACAATGGTTTTATTTTTATAAACATGTATTTTTGCTATTTGTTAGCCTATGATACAGAATTCAATATGATTGGGCGACAAGTTCTTTATTTTATGGTCAGATCACGTGGTTTGGGTGTGACATTTGCTGCTAGTTCAAATATAACATATATAATGTTTCTCCAAACAGAAAAAGAAGTGCAGAGTTCGCCTCGGGATTGGGAGCCGCTGTCCATCGCCGTTCCCAATCCCACCCAAACTGACGTCATTGGATGCCAGCATGGTAACTGCGTCAGTTTGGAAAAACCGGGAGAAGAAGAACGTAAAGGATCACCACCAACTTGATTCTTCCTTTGTCTCTTCTTTCCATTTGAAACCTTCTACAACATCTCTGACGCCCCTCGACCCCTTGTCTGGCCGAACACCAATCGGCACTCCATCCCCCTCACCCCCTGGATCCCCTGCCAGATCCCCTTCCACTCTCTCCAAGTTCTTCGGCCTCTCTTCCCTCTCCTCTCTAAACATGTCATCTCTCTCTTCTTCTTCTTCTTCTTCAGTGGAAGGATCACAGACCTCCTCCACTTTTAGTGTTTCTTCTGTTTCCCTGGCAGTCTCAACTCAGTTATCCTCCTCTGGAACTCCCCCCAGTCCTGCCTGCCCTTCCTCCACAACTCACGTCTCCTCCCCTGCCCCCCAGTCCTCCTCTCCAAACCCCCTGCACCGCCATGGAGAGACCAACAAAGACAGTGAGACTGCCAGGTACTGCAGCCTGATATCAAATTTCATGCCAACCAACACCATTAAATTGAAATGAAAAAGCCAATATAATATAGCTAACCTAATGCATATGTCTGTGTGTCTTTACAGAGATCTTATGAGCTCTGAGGTCAAAGAGGTGGGGGCAGTTGTTCCACAGACAAAGAGAATGGTACCCCTATTTGCTGGCATTGCAGGTCTGTAAACGGGTGCCATTTTTTGGTGCTACTTGTCTCAATTCATCTTTGACAAAGCTTCTCTCTTACCGCTCTCCGTCTCTCGGTCTCTCTCTGCAGAGGCCTCCATTGACCTGAAGGCTTCCTCTGTCTCCTTGGAGAGGTAAGTACTGTAGACAATAGCCACCTTCATCTCACTCAACTCTACATAAGAGTGGTCACTCACACCATGACATGGTAAGGAATATATGTATGCCTGTACATTAAAACAGTGTTCAAACAGACCGATTGGTGTTGAGCTACTGCTACTGAGGCCTCTACCCTGTCTCTCTTCCTCCAGGCCATTGGTCAGGTCTCGGGAAGCCATGGCTCGCCTTCCCAACCTGTTCAGCAAGAGTAGCACCCAGCTGGGGGAGCAGAGCTGCACAGGCGAGGGCGAAGACAACACCAAGCTCCTCGGGTAAACACACACACATCTACACACACACACATACACCTACTCTTATCTCTGAGCTCTGCTTTTTGTTTTAAATACAAATCCATTACAAATCCATTCATTAGTTTACCTTTGGTCCACAGTTCAGATACTAGTGTGTAACTGATGGCTTCTTTCCCACAGGTTGCCTAATATTGGCAACACCTGCTTCATGAACTCTGCTCTGCAGTGCCTGCTGGGGCTGCCAGCATTTTGCAGAGACATCCTGAGACAGCAGAATATCTGGAGTTCCTCCCCCTCCTCTAAACTGCTATGGTATACAGCCTCGCTCTCACCCTCCTGTCCCACCTGTACACACACTGACCCAAACACCTAGACGCTTATAGTTACAGTACACAAGTTCCGCCTCAATGTATGTGTCAGTGGAAGCTGCTGAGGGGAGGACGGCTCGTAATGATGTCTGAAATGGAGCAAATGTAATGGCATCAAACACATGGAAACAATATGTTTGATGTATTTGATAGCATTCCACTGATTCCGAACCAGCCATTACCACGAACCCTTCCTCCCCAATTAAGGTGCCATCAACCTCCTGTGGTATGTATGTATGTATGTATGTATGTTTGTATGTATCCATCCATCTATCTATCTATCTATCTATCTATCTATCTATCTATCTATCTATCTATCTATCTATCTATCTATCTATCTATCTATCTATCTATCTATCTATCTATCTATCTATCTATCTATCTATCTATATATCTCTCTGTATGTATGTATGTATGTATGTATGTATGTATGTATGTATGTATGTATGTATGTATGTATGTATGTATGTATGTATGTATGTATGTATGTATGTATGTTTTTATGTATGTATGTATGTATGTATGTTTGTATGTATCTATCTATCTATCTATGTATGTATGGATGGATGGATGGATGAATGGATATATATTGTCCTTCGTACACTCTTAGTGTCTCATATGATTTTTAAGATAAAACCACACCCAACTCAGCTTCTGATTAACACCAGAGATGATTTCCTGTCACAGTCAGGAATCAGTTGAATCATATTTGATCAGAAGTTAAAGTAGAAGCACAGAGCTAATCTGTGGCCAAGGTGAGAGAGTGAAACCTGAATGCATGCTCTTTGTCTCCCTCCACAGCTGCTTTGCCGAGTTACATCAGGCCAGGCTTTCTGGAGGCACTGTTAATGCTAAGAACAAGGAAAATAAGAAAATCCTTCAAACAGTCAAGCGCTGTCTTTCCGTTGTCAATGAGGACTATGAGGACGACAATGAACAGGTAAGATATTATTTGCTAAAAGACTCACTTAACAATAAACCTGGGACACGTGACAGTGTTTTTCCTCAGCTCTGTTTCAGTTGTAGTTGTTGATGTATTTTCTGCTTCTTTCCCATTCTTCTCTTAGGATGCCCATGAATGTGTGTTGCTCCTCCTCTTTCAGCTGAAGGAGGAGGGTATGGCATTAAAGGGCTCACCAGAGCCATACACCTGCCCCGTGAAGCAGTTAGAATTCAAGCTGAAGACTTCCCGTACCTGCACCAGGTAACAGCTGTCATTTGTATACGGTGTACCTTGATGTCATCATCACATTTGTAAGGAGGTTTAATGTCAGCATAATATGCAGGATACAGAGGTAAAGCATTAAGATAGTGTGTAGAGGATCAAAAGGTTTGTGTTGGATAGCTGATGCATTTCTCTCCGTACTTCTGAAGCTGTGGAGTTATAGTGTATGGTCAGGAGGATTACAATCACTTGTCCCTGAGCCTGAGCCATTACCTGCCACACAGCCTGGACCTCTACTTTAAGGTCAGCACTTAGCTTAAACCAAGAGTTAGTATGTCAAGGAACACTATCATTAATGTCATAATGTTCATAATTGTATTGCTATCCTTTGTCACCTAGCCATCTGCGTTAGAGTGTGCATGCAGGGTGTGCTCAGGCAGCATGGCATCTGTGACTATGCACTTCCTCACGCTGCCCCGGTGAGTCCCCCCATCATCATCTCAGATTACAATTGACAGTCCTGATCTAACTCACCAAACTGGGTTATTGAATTGAGTACAAGACTGATTCCTTTGTCTGTGTGAATGCCTACCTGGTCGTCCGTCCGTCCGTCCGCCCGTCCGTCCGCCCGTCCGTCCGTCCGTCTGTCTGTCTGTCTGTCTTTGTGAATGCCTGCCTGTCTGTCTCTGAGCAGGGTCCTAATGCTTCATATCAAGCGATTTACTGCAGGCGACTGGGAGCCAAAGAAGGTGGATGATCCCATGTCCATCCCTGCAGAAATAACCCTCCCAGCCATATGTGGGAAGACAGCCCATGTCCAGTATGGAGCCAGGTTGGTTTACACTCTGTTTTGGGACATTGCACATTGAGTAGCCAACACACACCATGATTTTCACACACTAGATATTTATTTTCAATGCCATCAATTTACACAGGGCAAGCTCCCTGGGGAAAAACAACATGGACAACAAACCTGCAAACTCCCCGAAAGGCACCCTTGATAGACCAGGTAGGACATTGTGTTACTGACATCATGCACAATACCCTCTCATGAAACAGGACTGTTGAGGAAAGCAAGTCGGAAGCTGAAGTTAAGAGTATATTTGTTGATAGGTTTCCACTTCACTTTCTGGTTTGTATTTACACTATATTTGATATACCCCCACCAGCTTCAAATTCCTCTGACCAGCTAGAGAAACCAGCTGACAGTGAGGAAAAGCAGCAGGCAGCCGCTGTGGTGAGGAGAGAGAGAGAGAGAGAGAGAGAGAGAGAGAGAGAGAGAGAGAGAGAGAGAGAGAGAGAGAGAGAGAGAAATAGAACAGATAACAGATAATTAGATCCAGTTGAGATAGTTGAGATAGTGGACGGATCAAGATAAGGCAGTTATAGAAGGCACCCCTATCCTGTAGACAAAATAACAATCCTATTATTAAATGTGTTTCCTTACAGAGACACCAGCCAGACAATATCTACAAATTGTCAAGTGTGATCTCACATCTGGGAGACAACATGTATACAGGTATGCAGGCATGCAGGTATGCAGGCACGCAGGTATGCAGGCACGCACACACAATTATGAAAGCTAAATGTACACTCTATTTTGTTTCCCTTGTTCCCTAGGCCACTACATCAGTGATGTTTTGGACAGCCGTGGCAGTGGGTGGCTCTGCCTGGATGACACACATGTCTTGAGGACAGATGAGGCCACTGTGCTGAAGGCGATTTCACAGACTGCCTACATCCTGTTCTATGTCTGCAGGTAAGGCTCTAGGCCACAAATTTGAGAAGAATGTCACAAATGGAGTCAATGACGACAATCAGTCCCTTTCACCTGTAATCCCTCTGTATGTGTTATTTTTCAGACATTGTATGTACATGTAAGATCTCCCTGTCATTTCTCATTGAAGTGGAGCAGGTGAAGGAGACCAGGCCCCTCACTACCAGGAGAAGGATCAGGAGAACCCATCATTAAACTCAGGGAGAGGCACAGCGCTCAGGGACCACCTGGAGTAGCACCTACCACACACCAAGAAACATCAGATTAATCGAATTAGGCTGCCCTACACCACCCTCAACTGCCTTAGACCACCATAAAGCTGCCCTAGACCACCATCAGGCTGCCCATCACCACCATCAAGCTGCCCTAGACCACCATCAGACTGCCCTACACCACCATCAAGCTGCCCTAGACCACCATCAAGCTGCCCTACACCACCATCAAGCTGCCCTAGACCTCCATCAAGCTGCCCTACACCACCATCAAGCTGCCCTACACCACCATCAAGCTGCCCTAAACCACCATCAACTGCCTTAGACCACCATCAAGCTGCCCTAGACCACCATCAATTCTCCCTACACCACCATCAGACTATCTTTCACCACCATCAAGCTGCCCTAGACCACCATCAGACTATCCGACATCACGCTGCCCTAGACCACCAGAACACCAGGCTGCCCTAGACCACCAGAAGACCAGGCTGCCCTAGACCACCTGGACATCAGGCTGCCCTAGACCACCAGGCTGCCCTAGACCACCAGAAGAAACAGCCTACACCACAAAGCATGTACCCACTCTAGGCCATCTACTGTATGTTTACAATTATATAAATATAAAACATCTCACCGACCGAGTGCAATTAATCTTCTTTTACTGTACATGGTAGTGAATAAATGTACCTACAGTGCATTCAGAAAGTATTCAGATCCCTTGACTTTTTCCTCATTTAGTTAAGTTACAGCCTTATTCTAAAATGGATTAATTTATTTTTTCTTCTTCTCATCAATCTACCCCAGAATGACAGCAAAAACAGGTTTTTAGATTTTTTTGCAAATTTATCAAGAAAACATAAAGCTAAACTATCACATTTACATAAGAATTCAGACCCTTTACTCAGTACTTTGTTGAAGCATCTTTGGCAGCGATTACAGCCTCAAGTTTTCTTGGGTATGACGCTATAAGCTTAGCACATCTGTATTTGGGGAGTTTCTCTCATTCTTCTCTGCAGATCCTCTCAAGCTCTGTCGGGTTGGATGGGGAGCATCGCTGCACAGCTATTTTCAGGTCTCCAGAGATGTTCAATCAGGTTCAAGTCCGGGCTCTGGCTGGGCCACTCAAGGACATTCAGAGACTTGTCCCCAAGCCACCCCTGCGTTGTCTTGGCTGTGTGCTAAGGGTCGTTGTCCTGTTGGAAGGTGAACCTTCGCCCCAGTCTGAGATCCTGAACGCTCTGGAGCTGGTTTTCATCAAGCATCTATCTGTACTTTGTGCCGTTCATCTTTCCCTCGATTCTGACTAGTCTACCAGTCCCTGCTGCTGAAAAACATCCCCACAGCATGATGCTGCCATCACCATGCTTCACCGTAGAAATGGTGCCAGGTTTCCTCCAGACATGGCGAATGGCATTCAGGCCAAAGAGTTCAATCATCAGGTTCCTGATAGCTCAGTTTGGCCAGGCGGCCAGCTCTAGGAGTCTTTGGGGTTCCAAACTTCTTCCATTTAGGAATGATGGAGGACAATTCCTTCGACCTCAGGGTTTGGGTTTTGTTCTGACATGCACTGTGAACTGGGACCTTATATAGACCTTTCTTATACAGGCCTTTCTAATCGACCTGGCCGGGGTATCCTGGAAGGATATTGATCTCATCCCGTCAGTAGAGGATGCCTGGTTATTTTTTTTAAATGCCTTCCTACCCATCTTAAATAAGCATGCCCAATTCAAGAAATTTAGAACCAGGAACATATATAGCCCTTGGTTCTCCCCAGACCTGACTGCCCTTAACCAACACAAAAACATACTATGGCATTCTGCATTAGCATCGACCAGCCCCCGTGATATGCAGCTGTTCAGGGAAGCTAGAAACCAGTATACACAGGCAGTTAGAAAAGCCAAGGCTAGCTTTTTCAAGCAGAAATGTGCTTCCTGCAACACTAACTCAAAAAGTTCTGGGACACTGTAAAGTCCATGGAGAATAAGAACACCTCCTCCCAGCTGCCCACTGCACTGAAGATAGGAAATACTGTCACCACTGATAAATCCACTATAATTGAGAATTTCAATAAGCATTTTTCTACGGCTGGCCATGCTTTCCACCTGGTTACTTTCCACCTGGCTCAACAGCACTGCACCCCCCACAGCAACTCGCCCAAGCCTTCCCCATTTCTCCTTCTCCCAAATCCAGTCAGCTGATGTTCTAAAAGAGCTGCAAAATCTGGACCCCTACACATCAGCCGGGCTAGACAATCTGGACCCCTTCTTTCTAAAATTATCTGCCGAAATTGTTGCCACCCCTATTACTAGCCTGTTCAACCTCTCTTTCGTGTCGTCTGAGATTCCCAAAGATTGGAAAGCAGCTGCGGTCATCCCCCTCTTCAAAGGGGGGGGACACTCTTGACCCAAACTGCTACAGACCTATATCTATCCTACCCTGCCTTTCTAAGGTCTTCGAAAGCCAAGTCAACAAACAGATTACCGACCATTTCGAATCTCACCATACCTTCTCTGCTATGCAATCTGGCTTCAGAGCTGGTCATGGGTGCACCTCAGCCACGCTGAAGGTCCTAAACAATATCTTAACCACCATCGATAAGAAACATTACTGTGCAGCCGTATTCATTGATCTGGCCAAGGCTTTCGACTCTGTCAATCACCACATCCTCATCGGCAGACTCGACAGCCTTGGTTTCTCAAATGATTGTCTTGCCTGGTTCACCAACTACTTCTCTGATAAAGTTCAGTGTGTCCAATCGGAGGGTCTGCTGTCCGGACCTCTGGCAGTCTCTATGGGGGTGCCACAGGGTTAAATTCTTGGACCGACTCTCTTCTCTGTATACATCAATGATGTCGCTCTTGCTGCTGGTGAGTCTCTGATCCACCTCTACGCAGACGACACCATTCTGTATACTTCTGGCCCTTCTTTGGACACTGTGTTAACAACCCTCCAGGCAAGCTTCAATACCATACAACTCTCCTTCCGTGGCCTCCAATTGCTCTTAAATACAAGTAAAACATTAAATGCATGCTCTTCAACCGATCGCTGCCTGCACCTGCCCGCCTGTCCAACATCACTACTCTGGACGGTTCTGACTTAGAATACGTGGACAACTACAAATACCTAGGTGTCTGGTTGGACTGTAAACTCTCCTTCCAGACCCACATCAAACATCTCCATTCCAAAGTTAAATCTAGAATTGGCTTCCTATTTCGCAACAAAGCATTCTTCACTCATGCTGCCAAACATACCCTTGTAAAACTGACCATCCTACCATCCTCGACTTTGGCGATGTCATTTACAAAATAGCCTCCAATACCCTACTCAACAAATTGGATGCAGTCTATCACAGTGCAATCCGTTTTGTCACCAAAGCCCCATATACTACCCACCATTGCGACCTGTACCCTCTCGTTGGCTGGCCCTCGCTTCATACTCATCGCCAAACCCACTGGCTCCATGTCATCTACAAGACCCTGCTAGGTAAAGTCCCCCCTTATCTCAGCTCACTGGTCACCATAGCATCACCCACCTGTAGCACGCGCTCCAGCAGGTATATCTCTAGGGTCACCCCCAAAACCAATTCTTTCTTTGGCCGCCTCTCCTTCCAGTTCTCTGCTGCCAATGACTGGAACGAACTACAAAAATCTCTGAAACTGGAAACACTTATCTCCCTCACTAGCTTTAAGCACCAACTGTCAGAGCAGCTCACAGATTACTGCACCTGTACATAGCCCACCTATAATTTAGCCCAAACAACTACCTCTTTCCCTACTGTATTTATGTTATTTATTTTGCTCCTTTGCACCCCATTATTTTTATTTCTACTTTTCACATTCTTCCACTGCAAATCTACCATTCCAGTGTTTTACTTGCTATATTGTATTTACTTTGACACCATGGCCTTTTTTTGCCTTTACCTCCCTTATCTCACCTCATTTGCTCACATCGTATATAGACTTGTTTATACTGTATTATTGACTGTATGTTTGTTTTACTCCATGTGTAACTCTGTGTTGTTGTATGTGTCGAACTGCTTTGCTTTGCTTTATCTTGGCCAGGTCGCAATTGTAAATGAGAACTTGTTCTCAACTTGCCTACCTGGTTAAATAAAGGTGAAATCAAAAATAAATAAAATAAATAGACAGGTGTGTTCCGTTCCAAACCTTGTATAATCATGTACAAGTATTTCTGTTTTTTATTTTGTATAAATTTGCTACAATGTCTAAAAACCTGTCTTCACTTTGTCATTGTGGGGTATTGTGTGTAGATTGATGATTTTTTATATCCATTTTGAATAAGGCTGTAACATAACAACATGTGGAAAAAGTCAAGGGGTGTGAATACGATCTGAATGCACTGTATAAGAGGCAATCTCTATCATTCATTCATGTTGGGTAAAAAGAGGAAAAAGTTAATATTACAACAATATTGTGTGTCTGTGCACAGTCTATCTACGTACTCCCTCAGGGTTTTAATGTAACCACAAATACAATGAAGTAATGGAACAATGAATGGCAATGTAACATAGACCATACATCACATATCAGTTTGGAGACAGTCTTGACCCACAACTACTGTGGGAAAGACTAAGAGGACATCAATGTGTTGTACAAGAAATATAGAAGAAAAACAATATTTTTCTATAATGGATATGTTTATTGGTCTTTTACAACAACAACAAAAAAAGTCTAGAAATACAAGAAATAAAAGGAGATAATGAATACCTGGTCGTCAACAGCCAGTCCACTAATAATAACAACCTTCAGGATGTTAAAGCTTTGAACCCAATGAAATTCTACTTTCTGCCTGGCAGACAGAAGGCTCCATAAATCATTCTGTTATAACACTGGTTCACACCAACACGATGGGAGAGGTGCTTATGGTATAATATGACACTAAAGCTATGAAACTGGTTCAAACACTATACACTTTTTTCCCCCTCATGTCTTTATTGAGAAGTGTCTTTCAAAGGAAACAGATAAACCTTTTTTCCCCCAATTTGTTCTGGCTTAAAATAATAATAAAGGCCTCAAATATGTAATTAGTCATTTACAAAATGGTCATTTATGTTTAACATTTAATAATCAAGGCATCAACAAGTGTGCATATTCAAATTGAATGATTGCTCTACCCTGAACCACTGAATTAAAACCAACGCTCTAACACTCAATAAAACTTCAATAAAACATGAATTACCCTTCTGTAAATCATGCTAATATTATTCAGCCATTTGAAATGCATTGAAATGAAGGTGACACGAGATGTCAAAGAGACCTTTTTGAGTTAAGTATTTTGTACATGGTACAGAAAACATAACTGAATAGCCAGAATTATACATAGCAATATTATAGTATGTCAAGCACACATTTGGGCTGTCTTTCTAAAAAAAAGGGCCTTTGCTCCAAGTCTGACAAACCTAATTCCACACATTATCGTACACCACTTAAAGTAGATTGATATGTCAAATATAAAATGGTGGGTTATTGGACAAGGTTATATTGGTCAAGTTAACAGGGTCTTTTGCTGGTCATATATATAGGGGGAATGCTGAGGCAACATGGCGTGGTACAATCTAATTCACTACAAACCTGCTACCAAAGAGTTAGTCACATAGTTATTTTTATACTAAACTAAGTGGATTGTAGTATCTCTATGACAGTGGTGGTTTTGATGAAAAAAATTTGGTGTGATCGTCATTTAGGCTACCATTTAAAAATAATTCCCTCGCTTATGCTGTGCTTTGTTTTACATATCCTGGTCCAATACTGTACAATCATGAAAGACACATGTTTTTACCGACTTGTGTGCAGTCGTCCACCTGTGTGCCAGTAAACCAGCTGAAATGACAGTGGTTAATTCTAGCTAGAGGGCTGTTTGATTCTAATGGCTGTTCCAGGGAAGTAGCTTAACATAATTATGGTAAACTCCTGCTACTTGTTTTCGAGTGCCTATGCACACTCAGACGCCTATGCAATTTAAATGCACTATTATTTGCAATTGATGTTAAAAACGAATCCAAGGCATGATGTGCGGTATATTCATATGGAGGAGGTGATGGATTTGCTTGGCCCTGCAGCTTGCCATAGAGGGGTAAGGCAGAGTAGTGGGGTCCACTGCTGGTGTCTGGGGTTAGGAGGACAGGGGTAAGGTTTGGGCTGTAGGGAGCGCGTCTACTCTGGTTGGGGAGCTGCTGGCGTCTCGTTGGCATTGGCGTCCGTGGTTTTGTTTTCCACCTCATCGTCGGATAGGAGGTCGAGCGATGTTCCCTCCACCTGCAGCTGACGCCTGCCCGAGCGGCTGGAGGAGAAACTGATGGGGCCTCCACGCCTGCAGGGGACAGAGGGGGCCAGGAGAGGTATTAGTAACGAGGACCATCAATTTGGCCAATATACACAACTGTTTGTGTGTGTGTGGGGGGGGGGCTCTAAATACCTGAGGCGGCTCTTGAGTGTGTTGACCTCACGGCTGAGACCTTCGCTGCTCTCAGTGGCATCGTCCAGCTCCCTCTGCAGCTTCCTGCGGTAGGCGTTGGCACGTGTGGCCTCCTCCTCAGCCTCCTCAAGCTGCCTCTTCAGCTGCTTCATACGAGAGTTGGCCTTCTCCATCTGACCCAGCCAGGAGTCACAACAGACATTAACAATGATGAACAGTCAATACTAATACTTACAATACTCAGCATTCCTATGGTCCAGTGGTTACTGGAATTAACCTACTGTTGGAAAGACTCCAATCCTAAATCTTCACACCTATCCAATCCTGTCCCACCTTTACAAGTTGTACTGAATTGGATAGAAATCCTTCTTTAGTTGTGGAACACCTTAAAAATGCACTATGCAGAATTCACCTAATTTCTGTTTGTGTCAAAATAAGCAGTCATTGTGTAGAGAATCCATAACCAAAAATCTATATATTTTCAGCTGTTGTACAAAACCGAAAGTAAAAGACGCAAAAACTAAACATAAGAATGGAAAGCATAGAAAGGGAGCACTTAGAACAGATCTATCGCTTCTTAGACTTGTTTTCAATGATAATTAAATATCTATTCCTCAAATTTCTATGTTAATTTGGTTAAGTCTCCCAAAAAGTTAATATCTTTAATATCTGGGACGTCCAAACTTCCGTGACAAGCTCCTCACCTGTTCCTTGTACTGGTCGGAATGGCGGCGCTCGTCCTCCACCTGCATGCACACCTCCTTCAGCTTCTTCTCTGTCCTTCTCACAAGCTTATTGGCCGCTGCTCGCTCCCTGATAGGAGGACAGAGGAATGAGGTCATAGGACAGTTAGAGCACCACAGGAACCGCACTGTAACAAAGGCTGTCAGTCATAGATCTTCAAGTACATCTCTTAAGATTGCTTTTGACTCATTACATTGATCACTTTAACATTTAGATCACATTCAAGAACCTCTCTTCCAACGGGCTGAGCTTGTTCTAAGGCCCTCATGAACTCCTCCTGATACTTGGTCTCCTATTTCACCTTGTCTAATAAGGTATGGAGTTGTTATAAGAGAGTTGCTGTGTTTCTCACTTAGCCTCCTGCTCCAGCTGCTCCTCCAGCTGCAGTATCTTGGCCTCCAGGGCGCTGATGGAGGCCTTGAACCGGCTCTTCACGGAGCCCTCCAGCTCGCCCAGCTTGGCCCGCAAGTCCTTGTTCTGCCTCTCCAGCTGCTGGCGCGCATTCTCACTCTTCTGGGCCATGCTGCGCTCTGCCACAAGCTCTAGGGTCAGGGTGTCCACCTGGGGGAGGAGAGGGGGAAGAGAGAGGTGGAGAGAGGAAAACAGGGAATGAAGGAGAGAGGGGAAAGTGAGAGAGAGATGAGAGTACTTTTTATGGTAGGGCTGAATAATGGATTGTTCCCTAAAAGTCAGAGGAACAAGGGTAGTATGATTACAATGATCAAGTCTGCAACCTGAAAAGGTTTCCTCCTGGCTCATACCTGCATGGTGGTCTTGCGGAAGCGGTCGTTAAGCAGCTCCATGTTGCCCTGTTCCTCCTCTAGTTCCTCCTCCAGCTGAGCAATGCGAGCCTCCAGCCTCCTTTTCTCATCCATCAAGGCAGACTTGCCCGAGGTGCTGTTGGAGATCTCGTCCGCTAACTCATCCCGTTCCTGCTCTGCGTGGCGCCGCGCCCTCTCTGACGCCGCCAGGTCCTACAGGGCAGAGGTCACACAGAGGTCAAACACAGGTCACCATTTCTCACAGTAAGACGAGCCAGTCTAGACTACAGGAAACAGAAGACCAAAACACAGAGTTATGACAGGAGCAATACTACAGCCCACTGTACCTCATGCAGCTGGAGAACCTCGGCCTCCAGGCTCTTCAGCTTCTTCTCGTTCTCCTTGGATTGGGAGAATATCTCATCCCGAGAGGCCCGGGCGTCCTCCAACTCCCTCTGGTAGTCTTTCATCTGGGACTGAGGGAGAAAGTGGAGATATATTTTGGTCAATAATGGGATATATATATATATATATATATATACACATACATATATATATATACACACACACACATACAATTTGTTTTTACATTTATTTTTATTTGTCTCGTCTGTTCTACAGATAGTGTGAGTTTATTACCTGCAATTTGCGTAGCTGCTTGATGGCTTCGTCACGGGCCTTGTTGGCGCCCTCTATCTGTCCCACCATGTCCATCAGGTCCATCTCCAGCTTCTTCTTAGCAGCCAGGGCCAGAGCTCTCTGCTTCCGCTCATCCTCCAGCTCTGCCTCCATCTCACGCACCTGAGGAGACCAGGACAGACCAGGTCAGAGGAGGGGAAGGTGTACATTCTCTGAGAGTATGACAACATATTGTTCCTGGAATTTTTTCACACAATTCTTGTTTGTATGGAAGTGATATGTCCTCTATGCACCTGTTTGACAAGCGCCCTTTTCTTCTCGTCGTTCTGGTCGTCTCGCCCTGCCAGGTCTCTCTCGTACTGGGCCTTCATGGCCTGCATGTTGACCTCCAGACGCAGCTTGGCGTCCTCCGTGGCCTGCAGCTCGTCCTCCAGCTCCTCCAGCTGAGTCCTCATCTCCTCCAGCTGCTGATCCAGAGTCCTCTTGGACTTCTCCAACTCATGGACCTGGACGATGGTAGAGAAGATACTTTGAGGTGATGCTATTTGGAATGAACTGGCTTTTATAGTTTAAGTTTAACCTAGTTTATTTCTGTAGGATGCAGAACAGTCCATCTGAAAACAACAGATGCAAACCATTCTGCCCTCAGCTGAACAAAACACCAGTATTCAGTGCAACACTCACGTTCTTGCCCACGTCGTCCTTGGAGCTCATCAGGTCCTCCATCTCACTCCTCAGCTGCTTGTTGAGTCTCTCAAACTCCTCCTTGGCCTCCAGAGCCTCCTCCAGAGCCCGGGCCAGAGACAGGGACTTGGTCTCCTTCTCCCTGGCTTCTGCCTCAGCCCTGTCCTTCTCCTCAGCATAGCGTGCAGAGATGTTCTTCTCCTCAGCCAGCAGCTACAACACAGGGTAAAAACTGACTTACAGAGGGAAATGTCCACCATCTATCTACACAATGTCATTCCATACTGTGCTCTAAGACCAAGCCAATTTAGCTACCATTATGGATGGCTTAGAGTGATCAGTCAAACCTGGTCAAACTTCTTCTGCTTCTTCTCCAGGTTGGAGACGATGGTTCTCTGGTGGTCCAGATCCACCATGAGGTCGTCCAGCTCCTGCTGCAGGCGGGTCTTGGTCTTCTCCATCTTCTCAAAGGCGATGCCCTTCTCCTCCAGCCTCAGGGTGGCCAGCTCCATGTCCTTCTGCAGCTTCCTCTTCACTTCCTCCAGACCCTCCACCATCCCCACGTCATCCTCCAGCTTCTTCTTGGTGTCAACCAGCTACACATACATAAAGTTTATAATGATAGGATGCTCACTGAAGGATGGCTACAGTAGGTGGTAGATTGTTATGGTGATAACATCTGTATTGCAATTAATGTGTAATATTATTTGAATAGATACAATTAAGCTGTAAGGCGCTGTATTGACCTGGGCCTGCAGTGTGCACAGCTGTTTCTCCAGGTTTCTGCGCGCCACCTCGTCCTCCTCCTGCTGCTCCTGCAGGGTGCTCTTCTCCTCCTCCAGCTGGCGGATACGACTGCTCATGTTCAGCTTCTGACGCGTCTCTTCCTGGAGAAGCTCCTACACACACAGACAGAGAGAGACACAGAATGCCACCTCCTCTTAATGTAAAATGCCCAATACAACCACTTTTATATCAAATAATTTCTAGGTAACAATGAAGTACTTTATTGTAATAGATTTCCATTAAAATGGGCAAAGATAGCTTTTAGCAAAACACAATTTTTCAAGCAACAATTTCACTGGGACTGTCTGGGAGTGGGGAGTGGGAAACTGAAAACTAGCTGCTATTGGCAGATAGGTTTGGATCTCCCTTTGTTATTGGTCTATTAATCAGTTTACATGGCAATGTCACCATGGAAAGCCGAAGCTCCTACGCATGCAAACCTGCTGATTAGAAGGACTTGCTGGTTGAAAATACAATTTATGCAACTACCAGGAAATAACACTGATCAAATTTGTTCAGTGTTAGTTTCATTAGTTGTTGTACAATATGATATAAAAGACAGGAAAACAAGATTTTGTCTGCACTGGGCCTTTAAGATAAACATGATGTATTCCTCTCCGTTGAGAGGTTGTCCAGTCTAGCTCACCTGTGTGTCCTGCAAAGTGCTCTCCAGGACAGCGGTGTCTTTAACCAGCTTGATTCCCTTCCTCTCTGCATCTTCCAGCAGAGCAGACACACTGTCCAGCTCCGTCTGCACACACAGCAAACAGCCCAGTTGAGAGACCATCACCAGCAGAGGTTAACGTGTGTGTGTGCTGCAAATGGCCCTCTCTCACCTGTAGTTTGAGGGAGCGGTCGGCCAGCTCTCCCTTGCCCTTCTCTCCCTCTGTGACCCGGGCCATGAACTCCTGGAGCTGGGCCTCCAGCTTCTTCTTCTTGTGTTCTGACTCCGTCTTGGCCTGCTGCAGCCCCTTTACCTCACTGACCAGCTCCTTGTTGGCACTCTCTGTGCTCTGCTTGTTCTTCTCCAGGTTGACCTTGAACTGGACACAGACCAAGAGATATTACAATAGGAATCATGCTCAGACAACACATAACATTTAAAACAGAGGAAGTACTACCTCAACCATGTGAAACATTTTCTCTGACTAAACATGACCATGGGGTTGTTGTGAAGCCACCCACCCTTTTGGCCTGCTCTAGCTGCTCAGACAGCTCCTCCAGGGCTGTGGAGTGTCTCTGTCTCATCTCCTGGATCTGGGCCTCGTGGTTCTTGGTCTCTTCGTCGATGGCCTTCTTCAGCTCCGTCACCTCCTGCTCACGCTTGGTCCTGAGCTCCTGCTGGGCTGCGGTGGTGTCCAGGGTGTCCTCCAGCTCAGTCTTTAAGGCCTCCAGTTCCTCACTCAGATCTCTCTTGAGCTTCTCAGCCTTGTTCCTAGAGACCTTCTCTGATTCCAGGTCTTCCTGCAGCTCTGCCAACTGGGCCTGTAGCTCCCGTACCTGCTTCAGGGCGTTGTTCTTCTGGGTCACCTCCTCGTCTCCCCTGACACACACATTTTAAATTCTTTATTAGGATGCAAAATACAACATTGTCGTACAAGTACAAAGGACCCCAAATAGTCAGGCCTATGGTTGGAGAGTTGAACTAAGTTACTATGCATGTATTTTCCACTGGGTGGCAGTATCAGACAATATATCCTGAAATAAACACAGTTACCTTGTTTCTGTCACTACCATTGAGTATGTGAGTTGGTCCTGAAAGAGCAGAGTGTTTTTAATGGCCAGTGTTCAACACAGACTAGACGTGGGGCCAACATTTACACATTCCAACCCAGTGAGATCTGCTGAATAAATAGCTGCTGGGTGGTCTGGTCAGCACTGTTTTCATGACAAGAGGGCATAAAAATGGTAAATGCTCATAGGGTTTTAATAGTCAGATTACAAGATTACCGGTGCAAGTCTGGCCAACTGTAGACCTACCATTGTTAAATATGGCATATAAAAAGACAGGTGTTGAGACAATTAAAATAGGAGGACATTTGATGACGGCGCTACACAGCTATGTGATAATTACTTCAGTCAGAGAATCAGACTTCCTCGCAGTCAAACACCTTCCAATTGCAAAAGACAGCTGAACTACATCTCCAGGTGGCTTCCATCCAGCTTTGGCCCTGTCTGTCAATCTGTCAGTCTGTCAGTCTGTCACCTGGCCTGTATAGCCTGCAGCTCCTCCTCCTTCTTGGCCAGCTGCACCCTGAGCTCCTCTATCTGGGCCTGCAGCTCAGCTATCTGGTCCTGCAGGTCTGTGGTCTCTCCATCCAGCTTCCTCTTGGCCTTCTCCAGCTCCTGACGAGTCTTCTCCTCCTTCTTCAAACGCTCTGAGGGGAGAAGGGAAGGAGACCGATGGTGTTAAAGTGTCTGGACTCACTACCTATAACAAGTGAGACCTTGTAGGTAAGAGGACACCTACCTTCCAGGTCCACCATCATCACCTCCTGCTTGTTCTTTGTCTTGCCCAGGTTCTTGGCCTTCTCCTCCTCCTCAGTCAGCTGGGACATCATCTCATTGACACGGTCATCCAGGAGCTTCTTCTCCTGAAGGGGAAAAGAGGAGTCCGGTTGTTTATAATGATAGTAAAGTCCAGCAGCATAATGTTAGTAAGGTCCAATATTTCTCAACCCTAGACTGCCTTTCATCTCCACTCACCTTCAGGAACTTGGAGTTCTGGTCCTCCAGGAGCAAGATGTCCTCCTCAAATTTCTTCATCTTGGCCTCGGCTGTCACCTTCTCCAGCTGCAGCTTCTGCCTGGCAGCCTCCTCCTCATCCAACTGCTCCTCCAGGTCCTGGAAGAAATAAAATCACAGCATTTATTAAGAAGGTAACTGGTAGAAATGCTTTGGGTCCACAGAAAATGTATTTTCTGTCATAAAACACGTGCAACCACTTCCATGTTCAATCTTCTCAAGCTTCCACTCTGCAGCCTCCATGTCTCATCAGTACCTGGATGTGAGACTGCATCTTCTTCTTCTCACTTTGCAGGCCCTGGGTCCTCTCCTCCTCCTCTTCCACTCTAGACTCCAGGTCATGAAGGATCTCCTCCAGCTCCTGCTTCTTAGCGGCCAGACGGGCTCTCATCTCCTCAGCCTCGGCAAACAGCTCCGTCTCAGCCTGCAGCTGCTCCGCTAGGATGTTCTTCTCCTCAATCAGCTACACAATGCAAACATGGGCATAATGGACTGAACGGTACAATGCGGAATTGAAATTCATAAAGGGATGATCCTTAGGGTCTCCCTTCTACCTGAAACCTTTTTGGTTTCAGGTAGAACCCTTTTTGGTTTCAGGTAGAACCCTTTTTGGTTTCAGGTAGAACCCTTTTTTGTTTCAGGTAGAACCCTTTTTGGTTTCAGGTAGAACCCTTTTTGGTTTCAGGTAGAACCCTCTGTGGAAAGGGTTCTACATGGAACCAAAAAGGGTTATTCAAAGGGTTCTCCTATGGGAACAGCCAAATAACAATTTCACGTTCTAGATAGAAAACAAGGTGCTAAGAGTGTAGTCTACTATAGTTGGTGTGGACTGGACACTGACCTGTGAGTGCTTTCTCTCCATTTCCACCAGTTCTCCCTCCACCTTGGTCTGCTTCTCCTTCACCTTGACAAGCTCATCGTCCTTGGCCTGCATCTCCTCCTCCTGCCTGGTCACCTGCAGCAGGGGCTTTACCTGGGGGACAGAACAGACCTGGGGTCAGCCACTGTTCAAACGTAGATGACTAGGAGCCTTATCATATAGCTATATAGAGAGACGTGACAATGCTGGTGTTACAAAGACAGATTAGCCATATACAGTAGATATAGTGTACTGTAATGGAGACATGCCCACCTTGGTAAAGAGTCTCCACCACTGCCAATGCTTCAGCTTCAGGTAGGCAGAACAGTTCCTCTGAAGCACCTTCAGACAATTCAGTTGCTGCTGCTTCTTAACAAACGCCCTGTCAGGTGAGAGAGGGGAGGCGTGGTCAGACATACTGACCAAGAAGGTCAAAGGAAACATATATCTGTGGCATCTTTCTGTCCTAAGAAGTGTTGTAGTGGTCACGAAAGGAAGGAATTGAGGAAAGGTAAGGCCATTACATATAGAGAACTCACTTGCGGGCCAGGTATCCCCGGCAGACAGACTGGAAGTAGATGATGATGTCTGTGATCTTCAGGTCTCTCTCCTCCTCCAGGTGAGCCAGCACTCCAGCCCTGAAGAAGATCTTACTCTGACCAATCCTGAACAGATTAGGATCCAACTCCAAGGCTCGGATCTGGAGTGAAAATGGGTCATAGATTTAAATCCAGGGAAGGAAGGCCAAATCATAATAAACAGTGTCATTTAAGCGATGCCCTATAAATACTAAGGAAAAATCATGTCATGGGTGTTTATGAAGTCGATATACATTTAACATGCTTACCGTGCTCTAGCTTGTAAAAGGACAAAGAGCCTCTCCCAAGTATTCAATGTGCTAAACACAGTAAAATAGTGACACACAAATCCTCACCATTCTCTCACAGGCTTGCTTGCCATCCATGAAGCCCTTGGGGATGGCGTTGGGGGTGAGGATCTCATACCTGGCAACAGAGTGGACATGAATGTGTAAAGGCCCTGGGTCATTACACCACACCTCCATGTTGACTAGGACCAGGGTGTGAGGAGAGACGTGAGAGGCCTCGGATCTTACAGAAGCCTCACTGTTCAGAAATAGAACAGCTCCATGAGATAATCAAAGCACAACACCCAGGGCAATGGGAAACCAATGCCACTAGACACTGTATAATCTCTCTCTCTAAAGTAAACACAGGAGCTTATCAATTGGGTTGAAATACATAAATAGGCTGTATGAGGTATGAGGTGTGTGTATGAGGTGCGTGTATGAGGTGCGTGTAGAATGAATACAGTACCTCTGTCTGAACTCCTGGAAGACGATACGGTTGGGGAAGCCCTGTCTGCAGATACGGATCCCCTCCAGAACACCATTACACCTCAGCTGGTCCAGAACCAGGTGGGGGTCTAGCTTACCAGCCTGTAGGGAGGGAGGGGCATTGAAGTGAGAGGTCAGGGAGAGATACAGTACAGTACCAAACTTCATGCAAAGAAGATTATTCTAAACTAATAGCAATTAAAATGCTGTTACTGTTCATTCAGCTTTTAAAATTTCATCCAGAAAATATTTTATAGGGAAACAATGTTACTTCAAATATATTTGTGTAATATTATGCAAAATGCCATTCTACAATTAGGATTGCATAGGGACTAGACTAACTACTTGAACACATTCACACCAAAAAAACAGTGTTTATATCCTCTTCTCCATCCATACCATCCATTTATGACAGTCATTTGTGGTTGCGCTGCAGAAACAAGCGTGTCTAGTCTAAATCCCCTGGAATACATTAGGGAACACTTAACAAGCCCACATAGCCCATAACTCTCCACTCTGCTATTGTTTCATTTCCAGCCTTCCATCTGAGCTGTTGTTTATGGAGGCAGAGGGCCCACTGAGGCCTGGTAGCAGAGTGTGTCTCCAGGGGTTCTGGTGGGTGGTGGAGGGGCTGTAGTCTGGGCTACAGTGGTTCTCGTGGGTGGAGGAGGGGCTGTAGTCTGGGCTACAGTGGTTCTGGTGGGTGGTGGAGGGTCTGTAGTCTGGGCTACAGTGGTTCTGGTGTGTGGTGGAGGGGCTGTAGTCTGGGCTACAGTGGTTCTCGTGGGTGGAGGAGGGGCTGTAGTCTGGGCTACAGTGGTTCTGGTGTGTGGTGGAGGGGCTGTAGTCTGGGCTACAGTGGTTCTGGTGTGTGGTGGAGGGGCTGTAGTCTGGGCTACAGTGGTTCTGGTGTGTGGTGGAGGGGCTGTAGTCTGGGCTACAGTGGTTCTGGTGGGTGGTGGAGGGTCTGTAGTCTGGGCTACAGTGGTTCTGGTGTGTGGTGGAGGGGCTGTAGTCTGGGCTACAGTGGTTCTCGTGGGTGGAGGAGGGGCTGTAGTCTGGGCTACAGTGGTTCTGGTGTGTGGTGGAGGGGCTGTAGTCTGGGCTACAGTGGTTCTGGTGGATGGTGGAGGGGCTGTAGTCTGGGCTACAGTGGTTCTGGTGGATGGTTGTGGAGGGGCTGTAGTCTGGGTTACAGGGTTTCTGATGGCTGGTTGTGGAGGGGCTGTAGTCTGGGTTACAGTGGTTCTGGTGGGTGGTGGAGGGGCTGTAGTCTGGGCTACAGTGGTTCTGGTGGGTGGTGGAGGGGCTGTAGTCTGGGCTACAGTGGTTCTGGTGGGTGGTGGAGGGGCTGTAGTCTGGGATACAGTGGTTCTGGTGGATGGTGGAGGGGCTGTAGTCTGGGCTACAGTGGTTCTGGTGGGTGGTGGAGGGGCTGTAGTCTGGGCTACAGTGGTTCTGGTGGGTGGTTGTGGAGGGGTTGTAGTCTGGGCTACAGTGGTTCTGGTGGGTGGTGGAGGGGCTGTAGTCTGGGCTACAGTGGTTCTGGTGGGTGGTTGTGGAGGGGTTGTAGTCTGGGCTACAGTGGTTCTGGTGGGTGGTTGTGGAGGGGCTGTAGTCTGGGCTACAGTGGTTCTGGTGGGTGGTGGAGGGGCTGTAGTCTGGGCTACAGTGGTTCTGGTGGATGGTTGTGGAGGGGTTGTAGTCTGGGCTACAGTGGTTCTGGTGGGTGGTTGTGGAGGGGCTGTAGTCTGGGCTACAGTGGTTCTGGTGTGTGGTGGAGGGGCTGTAGTCTGGGCTACAGTGGTTCTGGTGGGTAGTGTGGTGGCTGTAGTCTGGGCTACAGTGGTTCTGGTGTGTGGAGGAGGGGCTGTAGTCTGGGCTACAGTGGTTCTGGTGGGTAGTGTGGTGGCTGTAGTCTGGGCTACAGTGGTTCTGGTGTGTGGTGGAGGGGCTGTAGTCTGGGCTACAGTGGTTCTGGTGGGTAGTGTGGTGGCTGTAGTCTGGGCTACAGTGGTTCTGGTGGGTAGTGTGGTGGCTGTAGTCTGGGCTACAGTGGTTCTGGTGGGTGGTGGAGGGGCTGTAGTCTGGGCTACAGTGGTTCTGGTGTGTGGTGGAGGGGCTGTAGTCTGGGCTACAGTGGTTCTGGTGGGTAGTGTGGTGGCTGTAGTCTGGGCTACAGTGGTTCTGGTGGGTGGTGGAGGGGCTGTAGTCTGGGCTACAGTGGTTCTGGTGGATGGTGGAGGGGTTGTAGTCTGGGCTACAGTGGTTCTGGTGGGTGGTGGAGGGGCTGTAGTCTGGGCTACAGTGGTTCTGGTGGGTGGTGGAGGGTCTGTAGTCTGGGCTACAGTGGTTCTGGTGGGTGGTGGAGGGGCTGTAGTCTGGGCTACAGGGGTTCTGGTGGATGGTGGAGGGGTTGTAGTCTGGGCTACAGTGGTTCTGGTGGGTGGTTGTGGAGGGGCTGTAGTCTGGGCTACAGTGGTTCTGGTGGATGGTGGAGGGTCTGTAGTCTGGGCTACAGGGGTTCTGGTGGATGGTGGAGGGGTTGTAGTCTGGGCTACAGTGGTTCTGGTGGGTGGTGGAGGGGCTGTAGTCGGGGCTACAGAGGTTCTGGTGGATGGGTTGTAGTCTGGGCTACAGTGGTTCTGGTGGATGGTGGAGGGTCTGTAGTCTGGGCTACAGTGGTTCTGGTGGGTGGTGTGGGGGCTGTAGTCTGGGCTACAGTGGTTCTGGTGGGTGGTGTGGGGTCTGTAGTCTGGGCTACAGTGGTTCTGGTGGGTGGTGTGGGGTCTGTAGTCTGGGCTACAGGGGTTCTGGTGGATGGTGGAGGGGTTGTAGTCTGGGCTACAGTGGTTCTGGTGGGTGGTGGAGGGGCTGTAGTCTGGGCTACAGTGGTTCTGGTGGGTGGTTGTGGAGGGGCTGTAGTCTGGGCTACAGGGGTTCTGGTGGGTGGTTGTGGAGGGGCTGTAGTCTGGGCTACAGTGGTTCTGGTGGGTGGTTGTGGAGGGGCTGTAGTCTGGGCTACAGTGGTTCTGGTGGATGGTGGAGGGGTTGTAGTCTGGGCTACAGTGGTTCTGGTGGGTGGTGGAGGGGCTGTAGTCTGGGCTACAGTGGTTCTGGTGTGTGGTGGAGGGGCTGTAGTCTGGGTTACAGTGGTTCTGGTGTGTGGTGGAAGGGCTGTAGTCTGGGTTACAATGGGCAGAGGGGGGGAGGGACTGGTGTTCAATGAAAGGGGGAGGTTAGTGTGCTGCTCATTGCTCACCCTCTTCTCGTGGTTGGGGATGATGCAGCGGACAAAGTTGGGGTTGGTGTTCCTCAGAGTGGCCATGAGCTTGGTGAGAGACTCCTTGTAGAGCTGGCCCACCGTGCGGAACATGCCCTTCTTGGTCTTATAGGCTGCGCCGAAGGCCGTCTCGTTCATCCCTGCTACCTGGTCCAGACCCACGATACGGTCCACTGACAGAAGAAAGAGGGACAGGAGACAAGGGCAGAGTTAGATGGGTAGACGCTGGTAGAGGGGTGACTGGTGCGTGAACTAAACATATATACTGTATAATCAAGCAGCAAAGGACTAGAGGCATGACCAGGACAGATGAGGGCTTCCAAGCGTAACATGTATACAACATGACTAACAGCCAGAGTGGGTGGGATGGGCGGTTGGCCCTAGCATGACTACATGTTCATTAAAAGCAGACAAAGGAAACAAGACTGAACCAAGCTATTGCAAAACCTAATCCAACTAAACTCAAAACATGTTCATAATGCAGCTGTTTTTCCAAGAACAGCACGGCCATTTTATTTGACCTTTCCACCCCCGCCGTTACATAAACTGCAGTCAATTGGTTTTATTTGAATGTAAATAGACTAGCTAGATCAGTTGTTGTTCTTGCCATAGAATACAGAGAAAAATATCAACAATACCATCTTGTTTGCATATTCAGATAGCATCAATATATGAGGCAATGTTCTTTGCAGAGATCAAGGGGAACTGAAGGGAAGAGATGTTATTATTCAATGTGATGTGTGGCAGCTCACCTTCCTTTAGAGACCAGTTGGCTGTCTCCATTTAGGACAGACAAAACAACCTCCGGGCTAAAAAAGGCATTCCTCAGAGTATTACTAACATAGTGCCTTTGGAAAGTATTCAGACTCCTTGTCTTTACAGCCTTAATCTAAAATGTATTACAGCGTTTTTTCCCCCTCATCAATCTACACACAATACCCCATAATAACAAAGCAAACAGGTTTTTAGAAATGTTTGCTAATTTATAAAAAAAAAAAAATGAAATATGACATATACATAAGTATTCAGACCATTTACTCAGTACTTTGTTGAAGCACCTTTGGCAGCAATTACAGCATCGAGTCTTCTTGGGTATGACGCTACAAGCTTGGCACACCTGTATTTGGGGAGTTTCTCACATTCTTCTATGCAGATCCTCCCAAGCTCTGTCAGGTTGGATGGGGAGTATTGCTGCACAGCTATTTTCAGGTCTCGCCAGAGATGTTAGATTGGGTTCAAGTCCGGGCTCTGGCTGGGCCACTCAAGGACATTCAGAGACCTGTCCCGAAGCCACTCCTGCGTTGTCTTGGCTGTGTGCTAAGGGTCGTTGTCCTGTTGGAAGGTGAACCTTTGCCCCAGTCTGAAGTCCTGAGCGCTCTGGAGCAGGTTTTCATTAAGGATCTCTCTGTTCATATTTGCCTCGATCCTTCCACTGAAAAACATCCACACAGCATGATGTTGCAACCACCATGCTTCACCGTAGGGATGGTGCCAGGTTCCCTCCAGATGTGACACTTGGCATTCAGGTCAAAGAGATGAATCTTGGTTACATCAGACCAGAGAATCTTTTTTCTCATGGTCTGAGAGTCTATAGGTGGCTGTTGGCAAACTCCAAGCGGCCTGTCATGTGCCTTATACTGAGGAGTGGCTTCCGTCTCGCCACTCTACCATAAAGGCCTGATTGGTGGAGTGCTGCAGAAATGTCTCGACACAATCCTGTCTCGGAGCTCTGCGGACAATTCCTTTGGCCTCATGGCTTGGTTTTTGCTCTGACATGCACTGTCAACTGTGGGACCTTATATAGACAGGTGTGTGTACCTTTTCAAAACATGTCCAATTGAATTTACCACTGGTGGACTCCAATCAAGATAATATAAAGATAATCAATGGAAACAGGATGCATATGAGCTCAATTTCAAGTCTCTTAGCGAAGGGTCTGAAAAATGTTTTCTATTTATAATAAATATCAAAAAAACAGTTTTTGCTTTGTCATTATGGGGGATTGTGTGTAGATTGCTGAGATTTTTTTTTTTAAATGAAAAAATGTTAGAATAAGGCTTGAAGTCAAGGGGTCTGAATACTTTCCAAAGGCACTGTATAGTTAAGAAGCGATATCATTTTCAAAACAAGAACTAGATGGAAATGGAACCCCGACTGGGTGTCTCAATGTAATTAAATGACACAATCTAATGCATTTGATTTAACAAAAACATAAAAGGAGAAATACTGCTACCGAAGGATAAGTGTGAATTATCATACACTAGAGCAACACATTGGGGGATAAATTTCTTTCTGTATTCAGAGAGAATGATATGTCACAAAGAGCACAACAAAACCCAAAAGTAATATATCTTTCATTCACCAATTCCAATTATGAACACGTAATTGCCATCTCTCTTTCCATAAGGTACACAGCAGAGCTGAAATTGACCTGTTTGGTGAACGAGGGTGAACACATACAGACCGTGCTGCAATGGGCTATAAATCAGAGCTATACTACTGAATCTATATACTGTACTGAAATATCTTTCAGAAATCCTCTGTTGGGGTCAGTCAGTATTTCCCTTGGCAGGGATGCATCATGCCTCTTTGATGTGATTTTAGAGGCTTATTAGGAAACCATGGTTTCACAGTGTAGTTGGCTGTCCTTAAATATGGCATGGTAAGCTTAATTAGCATGGTAAGCTTCATTGGCATGGTAAGCTTCATTGGCATGGTAAGCTTCATTGGCATGGTAAGCTTCATTGGCATGGTAAGCTTCATTGGCATGGTAAGCTTCATTGGCATGGTAAGCTTCAGTCGCCTTATTATGAAAGAATCTGGACATATGCATACACATTCTTCATAGATGGTGCAAAGGATAAAGTCATCAGATGAAAAGGGCCCTGATCCATTTGGAGAACCAGAACCAGGCTTCTAAGCATATGGCAATGGTCAAGACTGACAACTGATTGGAACAGGAACAGAGCTGAATCATTACAACTTTTTGAATCATACTCTCCCCTTAACTCTCAGTGACTGCTCGGATTTACTTCAATATCCAAGGGTGACAGAAGTTTAAGGAGTGTGTGCGAAGGTTAAGTGACACTGACTGATGAATCTTTTCTCCTTCAATCATTGTCATTCCACATCAGCTTCACCGATATCTACAGGGTGATATTATAAGCAAAGCTTCATTTCACAATCTATATTTTTAAATAAAAGGTTATGGAAATCAGATCAGTGGTCTGGCATGCAGGTTAAAGTTGCTAAAAAATGTACCCTCAAAAAATAGGCTTAGCTCATGCTAAAGGGATTATGAAATCCAGCAAAGTCAGTGTGATCTGTAGCTAAAATATCCTGTGAAAGAGGTGGAGGAGGAAGTCGGTCTCTATCCATCACTCTCCAGTCAGCTCCAAGCCTTACTGTCGTCAGTTTACAGGTGAGTGTTGAATACATTAAACAGCCATGGCCCTGGCAATGTCCAGGCTTTTTCTCATACATTTACTCCACACCGGCAGATGTCTCCATGCTAGTATTCTTCAAGGTCCTACCTCTTCCAAACAAATTATAACAATCCTGGTGTTTCCTTGTGCAGGTATCTCAAATAAACAATCTGAGCTGAGATTTGACTGAGACAGAATGGCACCAGACAAACCAGCATCGCTGAAAGGTACGGTCTTGGTTAGCAACAGTGCATTATGGGTCATGCAAAGCCTAGAGGCGGTGGGTGCATCTAAGGGTGCAGAGTGCAGCCGTGAGCGAGCAGGAAGAACCCTACAGAGCTGCAGCAACGTGTGCATTCACCTGGAGGCTCAAGGAGACCAGAGGCCTTGTCATAGAAAGAGGCTCTCTGAAAGGTCTGAATGTCTACAGCTCAGAAACAGAGAGAGGGGAGGATGTGAGGGACAACTCAGCTTTACATAAACATCCATGCAGACACAGATTTATTCGTATTATGTTACCGCATACACACTCACACAAACAATGATTAGTTGTGTACATTGTAAAGGACAGACATATTGCTGTTACTGGTCTAGTAGAATATTCCATGCACAAAAACAAAGCAATTCAGTCATTTCCTTTCTATTAGTTGTTTTTGTATACATTGTAGATGTCCAATGACTCATAATGAAACTCAATCGCTTTTTAAAACAAGTGGATGTGCCAAATGGGGAAATAAAAGGCGGGAGGAGATTTACGAGCGGATATTTCAGGTTACCTCACAAACGCACAATATTTTGGCTGGCAATACTCATCACAGAGAAGCGAGCAGCTGAATATGAACCAGACAAGAAGTCTAATGGATGAGAGTGCGTACAAAATACTCCCTCCATAGACACTGTCCTAAGTTCCAGGTTTTAAGGGGATTCTTCAAACAAACTCAAACAAAGTGACAACTACATGGTCCAAACAGGAAGAGAGTATGGGACACTCACCGTCCTTCCACAGTTCAGACACAAACTTGTCAGTGGACTGGTTGAGCAGCGTGGCCACGTTGTCGTTCAGAGGGTCCATGTTCTTCATCAGCCACTCGTCAGCCTTGTAGTCCACCTGAGGAGAGACAGACAGACGTAAGCTAAACAGGCTATGTGTACCGGTACATCGTGTTAAACAGCTTCCTATAATCTTGTCTCACTGACTTTCATGTCTGAACAAATTAAATAGATACCTGGTCAAGAGAAAATGAGTTTATGCGCTGTAAACAAAACCTATTTATTAAGTCTTAACATGCGTGAGGACTACTGGTGCTGTGACCAGAACAAAATGTACATCTGAATTTTGTGTGACAAATTTAATAAGAAAATGGATGAAGATGATATGAACTTTATTTCATGTGGAGTCTGGCCTGGAATGTACACAGGCCCTCTGCAGATGGGAGACCACACTGAGGTCAAAGTTGAAAAATCCTTGATTATGTAACAGTGTCAAATCGGTCTCACACCAACGTGAACCAGATGTGGAGATTGGGAGCAGAACTGGACTTTTGTGCTAAGGCAATTACCTGTTAACTAGAGCTTTAGTGGAGACATGTCTGCTGCCTCAAAGGCAGCACTTTAACATTGACTGGTTACAACGTCATTCAGAAAACAAACATGTTTCTCAAGACATTATGGAGCTGAACAATCATTCTAATTTCAAAAACACTGCTTCATCTTTCCAACACTCCAACACCTAACCAGGCAAAGCAACAAAAATGTCAATGGCAAATCAGTTTCTTTGAATGAATGAGGCCCTCAGCAGAAAAAGGGAGCTCATATGGCAGAAATACCTTGTTTTCACCAATCAATGATACGATATGAGAGGACGAGCTGAGGAGAGGAAGTCATTTCAGTGTATTAAGACCCAGGCTCTGTGTGGACGTACCCTGCCAGCGTAGTGAATGATGCAGAAGTCGGCTTTGTCCTTCAGCTGCCGGGGTTTCTGGAACTTGGGGTGGGTGCCCTGCTCCTGGAGCACCTTGTCTACAAATGTCTTATCAGTGGCCTTGGGGAACCAGCACTCCTCATCCAACAGGGCCAGAACTCCTGGAGGGTTGGTCTGCAGACAGAGAGAAAGGAGAAGAATCTGATGAAGTTCCTCAGACATAATCTGAGTAAAATATGTGTAAAGATGAAAAGCTGACCGGTCTCTCAATGAGGTCGATGCAGGGCTGCAGGTCCAGGCCGAAGTCGATGAAGCTCCACTCGATGCCCTCCCTCTGGTACTCCTCCTGCTCCAGGATGAACATGGTGTGGTTGAACAGCTGCTGCAGCTTCTCGTTGGTGTAGTTGATGCACATCTGCTCAAATGAGTTCAGCTAGAGGAGGGATATGGGGAGAGAAAGAGATGTGAGAGATGAGTATTACAGATCAATAAGACAAGACAGTCCCTCTTGGACATGATTATATGTCTGCAACAAGAGATGAATGATCTTGAAAATAAATTTACCTCAAAGATCTCAAAGCCAGCGATGTCCAGAATGCCGATGAAGGAGGCTCCCTGTCTCTTGGTCCTGTCCAGGGCCTTGTTGATGCGGTGGACGAGCCAGCGGAACAGACGCTCATATGTGGCCTTGGCCAGGGCTTCCACTGCAAAGTCAGCCTGAGGAGAGAACCAGAGAGCGATAGACGACAATGTGCTGGGTACCAGTCTGTTTCTGCTAAGGCCAACTTCATGGACCTGCATAGATCAGTGTTAGTGAATTCATAAACAGGAGTGTACAACTGATGGGAACTGGAGAACAGCTCCTACCTGTTCTTTGGTCTGGGCCTTCTGGACGTAGTCTCGGCCCACTTTGATGCGGGGGGACAGAATGGCCCTGGTAAACTCCATCACATTCAGCCCCAGCAGGTGGCACAGCTTCTGAGCCACTGGGAGGAGAGACAGGACATTGGGTTACTAGTGACCCATCAGTGTTGCCCCTGGAAATGGGCACAGACAGAGCCTTCTATACAGTACAAATAGAGAGCTTTGTATGCAGCCTAACCAGTCTCAATTCAAAACAGTTGGGGAAATGTCAGACAGGAATATGTAATGAAAGACCTCAGTAAAGCACTACCGCTACATTTCACCCCAGCTACCCAAGGATATGGCCACAGTCTGATGTATGATTCATCAGTCAAAATCACCAAGGATAAATCTCAGCAGAGACACATCCATTTTCCTAATGACAACCAAACTGCATGGTTTACCGTTATCAACTGACCATTAATGCAGAGCAACGTGCCAGAAAGAAATACTAGCCATCTCCTTCTGAAGTAAAATACAGACACGTAGCATGAGCCCCAGGGTATAACATACCTGATATGGACCGCTACAATGTGCCTGCATGTCTTTATATTAACAAAAACCGGACAAAGAGCTCCAGCCAAGACACTGTCACTGCAGGAGTTCCTAGGAATCTGACCTCAGTTCAGTGAAGTGTCTCTGCGCTGCCAGACTTCATACTGTACTAAGGACAGACATCTGGAGCTGCTGACGCTTTGCTATCCTTGTCTCAGCCACAACGGTGAAGGATGACTCTACTCTGCTAGGGTTGTGATTCCAGCGGACTCACACTAAGACCCAATACTGATTACAGCATCATTTTAATGAAGCTGTTCTGCAGTAAGTTACGTGGACCAAGTGAGTGGACTGTTTTTGAGACTGAGCAGCATATTGTGGGAGGATGATCAATGTTGAAGACTTGCAGCCCAGAGAGTAAGCTCACTGTAAACTGGGACAATGTTTTTTCAGCTGTGTGGTGAGAAATGGTCAAACATAAGCTGGATGATTTCAAAGTCCTGGAGTGTTGGTTGGATTATGTATGGCCTCTGAGGGTATAGCATCACCTGTGTTCTCGGGCATGGAGGCCTGGTCTGTGTTCCTCTCCTTCTTGAAGACAACGTTACCAAACTGTAGTACTGCAGACACCACCTTCAGCATGCCTGCAACCACAAGGGAGAGTGAATCAGACAAGAGGCAAGGACAGACATTGATACTACATGTATGGTCTAGCGTGTGTGTACTCACATACGATCTCCTCATGGGAGAAGCTCATGATGTGCATGGCATCCATGGTCTCTTGGAAGTTGTCCTTGTCCTGCTGGCCAGGGATGGTAATGTTGCCGTTGGACAGGAAGCGGTAGTTGTTGAAGCCCTCCAGGAGCAGGTCGGCTGAAAGGAGAGGGGTAGAGGGAGACAAATCAAAAACCAGTAGTATAACAGAACAGCCAAGACTTATAACATGAGGAGAAATAATGAAATGGTATTATTTCTGTTCGAGCCATTTCTGGCACAGAGCACTGACAAACTGAAAATAATAGACATTGTTGTGATTCTTCTTGCAGGAGACACTACTGACAATCATTATAATTGGAATGGTGTATAAGATACTGACTTTTGAGGTGCTCCCCGGCTCCTGCAAGAAGCTGGTAGAAGACATGGAAGGTCCTCTCGTCTTTGGCCTGGCGAACGGCCCTGGACTTCTCCAGGAGGTCTGGTAGTCAGGGAGTCAAGGTCCAAAGGAGCAATGCCATCATTCCTGTGCTGGTAAATGGCTTACTGGTTATTGTGCCATGCCTAGCAGAATCTTCTCAAACATACAATGGATTGGTATGAATTGCTGCTTCTTGCTATACTCGTATGATATACTGTAAAATAATAAGTGTTTATTTCTGTTAATGCCAATCTCAATAGACTTTAATATGTTAAATGCGGTCCCAATCTAGAGATACTGGGCATAATTTGCTGGCCCTAAAACGGTAAAGTCCTGTGTTTCTGATCACTTGTGTCTGAATACAGGGTGTTTTGTCTAAAGAGCGACCATTTTGGGCTTCAGGCAAGAGCTCAACTGTGCACATCACTGGACCTTAGTTTTACAGGAGACTGAAATGCCCACTGAGTGGGTTGCTATTTAGTCCGTGTTTCCAGAAACCTTGACTACCACCATCTCAGAAAGAGGAATGCCTGTATAGCACACATCACACTGCTTTATAAAATCATACTTTCTGCAACGCCAAATCTTGCACAACATGCTATTCTTGAGGGACACAAATTTGACATATCTCACAAGCATAACGACCAGATATAATTCAATCTTAGAAAACGAAAACCAGTATTCTCCAAAGTCAACCTAATCATGAATAAACAAAGGCTGAGTATGAATATATCTAGCTCTAAGAACCTAAGTCTATCTACAATCTGGTGAGCACTCTGAATTGAAGTGTGGCACAAATCCCAGAGCCCCTTGAGCCAAACCCCGACTATGTATGTACATCTGCAGACTCCTGCATCCCCTCCCCCTTCACTTCCCAGTCTCCCATCTTTGAGGATACAGGTCTCGATATTGGCCCCAACAATGTAGCCGGTCACGTCAAAGTTGACTCTGATGAACTTGCCCTGTAGGGAAGGATACAAAATGTGTAAGGCAGCAGTTCTAAACATTGTGTGACATTGTAGGCCTCTGTGAGCCCAAAAGTCCCCACTGAGTCAACAGTATCACTTCTGCAGACATCCGTGACGTAGAATGTCAGGTCTGGTCGGAAGTGGGGATACACTGTGTGTGTGTGTGTGTGTGTGTGTGTGTATGCCAGGATTATGGAACATGGAAAGCACATTGCCGTGCTCTTTAGCAGACAGTGTTCTCCTTCACACACTTTTTCACTGTATTCTGGAGAGGCAGGTCCTACAATACCTATTTACACAGAGGGTCTGTGTGTAGACCGTCTACAAATGTGTACATAAAACATACAGTACAACTGTCACATTCAAGACTATTTGTATCCAAGTGTAGCTTTTTGAACTTACAAAACGTGACGAGTTGTCGTTTTTCACCGTCTTGGCATTGCCAAAGGATTCAAGGATGGGGTTGGCTTGCAGAAGCTGCCGTTCCAGCTCGCCCTGTAAAGTGAGGGAGAAACTGAGTGATATAGAGCCAGTTAATACCGCCACTACCTAAACCAGCCATGAACCGCTAATGAAAGATGTATTCAAATCGGAATGGACAAGTGCCATTGCTTTCACCACAGGGTGGACATGGGAAGTAAAGAGAGTGTGAGAATGGAACCTCTGTTATGCAGTAGACATCTGCTATATTTCTACTGAATGAATAACCCATTAAAAGTATGATGTCAGTAAGACGACATTGTACCCAATTATTTCATGCAATGTTGAGAAACACTAAATGTAAACCATATGGTTCAGCTCATCTGCAAAACGGAAGGTTCAGTGCACTCTTGACTGAGGCTTTCTTTAATAATGCATTCCTCAATATCAATACCAGTCTTTGGAGAGAAAAATAATTTTTGTTTGACTGAACACAAAATGGTGCAGCACTAGAATCCTCCTCAAAGGGCCTGATCATAATGCTCTTAAATCAGATGTGGCGGTCGTGTTATGCTCATATTAACATCTGGGACTAAATATTATACAGTTTAATAATATTATCTCAAAACATACACCAACTGATCAATTCGAGCTATTGAGCAGAGCGAATACAAGCCTACTGTATGAATCATGTAGACAGAGGTTTATATGCTGTTTATATGCTGCTGGTCATGTCCATCACAGGTTGGAGGGCATAGCCAACCACAGGGCATAGCCAACTGTCTCACAGGGTTTGAGAGGCCACTAGTCTACTTCTTCCCCACATACAGAGAGGACAGAGGGTAAAAAGCAGCACTGCCTGAAGTAACTAAAGTGAGATTGTGGGGTGGTGAGAACATTCCTGTGGTTGTGACGCTGCTCACATGCACCCTCCACTTCCGGGAGGCACTGCTGTGATGGGGCGGTGGCTACTTCCCAAATCCTCGAGCGGTGGAGGCATTCCACCATCCCGCACCTCGCCCCCTTTACCCACTTTAACCAGGGCGCTGGCTGTGTGGGCACAACAGAAATAGCACTGCAACCAGCCAGCCTGTACCACCCTGGTTTCTCTACGGTGATGGGACACTGGGGCCTGGTTTTTGTTGACCCAGTGGGCCAGAGTTTTCTGTGATTTTAAAGGTTGGGGGGTAGCGCTGCCCAGCCCCACCACAGATATGTGGGACAGGCTCAGCCTACATACGGGTGAGTGAGAGAGTGGTGCAGAGAGAAGTAGGGCTGCTGCCCGAAGGACTGGGGTCTGGCCCACTTAAACATACTGCAGCCTCTACCGCGTAGATGTGTCGCAGCCAACCCTGAAGCACATCCTATAACTCAGGTTTCTAGAGTTTGAGAAACACACTACAGAGCATACATACACTAAACCCCTGGTTCCGGACAAGACACATTCTTGACTAAATGTTTTCTGAATAGTTAAACATGTCAATGTAAGAGATGGGAGCATCATCGGGGTAGCTTGTGTTTAATTCGCCCCAATGACTCCACATATAAATCATTTCCAGGAATGAGACTGGAGTCGGGGTGCCTGGCGGGGCAGAACAGGACGTGAGGACTATTTTTCTTTCAGGATTTCAACTCAGGGTGGAAATCAGATCTAAACTGTACAGATCACATGGGGGTATTGAGTTCCTCCTCCCACTGTCTGGATCAGAGTCAGAGAGCTGCTCCAGTCAAACTGCTCTCTCCTGATGGCTGGACGATAGGGAAGGGTGATGTGGACATATCACTCCCTCTCTTATCCTTTACCTACTACACTGCACAATACCTCCCTACCTCCCTAATGCACACACATTGTATCAGATCAATGCAATACTTCCACTGCTCTGCCCCACAAAAAAAGCCCCAAGTTCCTGGCTACTGGGTGTCTGGGGCCCACTGTTCTATCAGATCTGCTACTTTGACCCCAGCCTCCCCTCTCCTCCCTCCCATCATCCCCTCGCTCCACATTCCTCTGGCCCGTGCTCATAGGGATCCTAACTGGACACAGAGGCAGCGTGGTGTGGGAGAGCAGTGAGCTGTAGTGGACTGGTGTATTCTGGCACAGGGACCCAGGTACAGAGTTACAGCCAGGATATCGCCACACATCAACACTGTGTAGTACATATACACAACCTGGGTGAGTGTAAAACCGGGGTGTTTAATCATAGCAGCATCTGCTTCAGCAAAGCATAGCTTTACTGAGGGGGAAAAAAGGCTTTGGGAAAGAAAAATAGCTCCTGGGCAAACTGAGTGGGGGGACAATGAGGGCCAGTAAATACTGTATCTCAGTTATACTCAGAAGTATGCACAGTGGAGTATTCAGTTGGAAAGAATGATGTAATGTTAGAAGTCTCTGTGGGGGAACAGTGGATCATGAATCAAGCTGAAACATTCTGCACGGTGTATTAGTCCCAGGTGAGTAACTCCATTGTTACTGAAGCATGCCCATGTTATGCAGCAGAGAGACAATAGTAGCTTCATTTCATTCCCCAAGATGTCCAGGTGAGGATCGCGATGGAGATGGGAAGGTCAAAGCATTCCCACATCACTGACCCAACATGTGCTTATTGATTAGGAACAATCAAAAGCAACAGCTACTCACAGACTGTACTGTAGGACAGGAATCCACGGTGTGTGAATGAGCAGTCAGGTGTTATTATGGACACAAACCGTATTCGTGTGGCCGTGGGCATTAACCGTGCATGAAAGGTATTTGAAGCTATGCCAAAGGCTTTCTGAGCTAAATCAAATGAAAAGCTAGCATGAATAAAGGAGAATGGTTGAGATATTAGAGGGCTGTTGTGGAAGAGGGTTTGGAGAGCCACAGTCTGATGTGATTTCACAGTTCACACCAAATCCCCTCATTGCCATGGACATTCAAAGTGGGAATAACAAAGATAAATATGAGTAGAACCTAACCACAAAAAGCACATGCATATGGGGTTAGTTATTGTAAGGTCACTGCAAATTAACAGCCACTGTGTTTCAAATGACAAAATATTTGTTTCCCTTTTTAAGGCTTACTGTATGTTGACACTGTTGGGCATTTCCTTAAAATAAACCTAAAACAACTGATAAAACACAATGTAATGCAAGTCTGTCGGTTTGATAGCAGACTTAAACGTTTTGCCAGCACAAACAAATACCACATATACCAGCCAGTACAGTTTGATTTCGGGAAGGGCATGCAAAAACATCCAAACGGAGCACAAGTGTTTTAGAAAGTGGGGAAACACTTGCCTGGAGCTTGTTCAACGCTTTAGGGGATTCGGGCTGTTTGTTTCAGGTAATAAACAAAGGGAAGGGTTAGACCTGGAGGTGCTTATGTCAAACACAAGCCATAAGCAGTGAACCTACTGGTGGCTAACATTATCCTGCTAACATTATCCTGCTAACATTATCCTGCTAACATTAGGCTCTGACAGAGTGGCACTGAGCACCACAGAGCTGGAGCGGAGACCGTTCAGGTTCAGGCGGTACACAACAACAAACTGATTAGACTCTACTGGAGGAGCTGCGTTAGCCATTAGCATCAGTGGTCATTAAACTAGAACACATTGTTTAGAAGCAAGTTGAGTACACACTGTGGTAAAGCCTCTGCCTTTGGATCCAGCATGGACACATTGGAGGGTTTAACAGGAGGAGTTCAGGAAGGGAACAGGGAAGTAGGGAATGGTAACACTCACAGGAATGTTGTGGTCTTTGCGTCCTTTGTGTGACGAGGCGACGTGGGCCAGGTACTGGATGACCTTTTTGGTGTTTTCTGTCTTGCCGGCACCCGACTCGCCTCTGTGTGAGGAGGAGACAGACAGGACCAATACATATCAGATTAGACAGAGGAGGAAGAGAGGATGGGGAGAGAGAGAGGGGGGTGGGGTGGAGGGATGAGGGAGAGCAAAGAAACTGGTCTAGTCTACTACCAAGCAGGCCTCATAAAATAAATAACATTTCAGCACTGTTGAACACTTCCAGCAAATACTTATATAACCCTTTGTCTACTGTTATAACTGTGCCTTTAGTTGCCAGACAGAGCCAAGCTTCCTGGAAGGCTTCCACATATAATCTCAACCAAGTACAGTCAAAACACATAAACGACCCAGCCCAGCCCATAGGCTCATCATGTCAGATGGGGTGGCTCTGCTCAGCCCTGGGACATACTATAGACTAGAGAGTCTGATACTGTTGTTTGTTTTGCCTGCTCTGCTCTGTCTGATTTGAACTCCAGGGTCCTGTGGTTGGGTGGGCAGGTCTCCAGGGTTTCTAGGCTCTGCTTTTGGCCTGGCTCTAATGACAGGGACGTCCGCCAGGACCCAACTCTCACTCCCCTCCAGAACCAGCACACAGCCACATACCCGTGGCTTTACCATAGCCAGCTATTAGCTCTCCACACAGAATGCTGGCTTAATGGATAAATGGCCAGAGTGCAACTCAATGTGAGTCTCCTCCTCTACACTTTGTATATGGGTGATATGGGGGTATAGTGTAATATATGTTAATCAAATGCCATTTCAGATTCATTTGATGTCACATTACAATTGTGAGAACAGTGAGATGTTTTAGGTTGAAATGACAACATCAGATTTGGGCATGGGACATACTTTTCTTCATTCCAAGCAGACTGACTTTCTGAATTAGTCACTCTTCTTGTTCAAGCACAAGGTAGCCAGATCATCAGTGTGTGAGGCCTGTGACTCTTGCATCAGTGTGTCACACTCTTAAGGTGAGAGATTCCACAGGTCTGTGGCCCAGTGGATCACTTCCTGTTCTGTAAACCAAATTACTTAATCATCATGTGGACTGTCATGTAAACCAGTCCTCACTGGTTTTCAATGACAGGAAGACTGGATTCTCTCTCAGATAGTACAACAGAGTAGGTTTCTGATTGGACATGACAACTTTATAAGATGATGTAAGATTGGTGTGCTTATTTCTGTGATAATGGGAGGGTCTAAATGAGATCATTGGCATATAGCACTCAAGAACTCGCACAAAGTTTCTCAAAGGCCAACTTAGTTACATAACTACATCATAAAGCTTTTTAGATCTAGTCCATAACTGAAAACCAGCAGCAACTAACAGATGCTAATGCTGCTCACTTCACTCCCACATACTGTAGGCTTGTTCTGCCTTCTTCCCCGAGTCTAAGAGCTCGACTGTAAATCTGAAAGGAGTGATTGGGGTGCAACTCTGCATGGAGGAAATCTCCAAAAGTGAACTCAAGGAAAAGAGGGGGCACGTCACTGAGACCCTACTGAAGGTGCAGCCACATCAGTCTCAGCGCCAGACAGGTTACTTTTCCAGCTCATAAAGCCACTAAATCTCCTCTGGAATCGGCCCACCTTAAAAAAACAACCTCTACCCTCTGAGTCCTCTTGGAGAGATGGTGTCAGAGCAGGACTTGGCAGGCTGAGGCGATCTGTTTTCCTTACTGGGCAGTTTAATGAGGTAATGTTTCAGGAGCAGGACAGCTAGCATACTGACGGAGCAGAGAAGAGGCCTCTGAGAACATCATCAGGCGTCATCAGGTGCATTAGCATGATGCAGTTTAGATAAAGGATTGGGCTGATAATACACCTCTGATGTGGAACACTGAAACATACACATAACACATTTTTTGATATGTTAAATTTAGTCAATGTCATTACCACCATTTGATTACGTCGACTAACCTGTACCCCTGCACATTGACTCGGTACCGGTACCCCCTGTATTATAGCCTCGTTATTGAAATGTAATCTTATTGTGTTACTTTTTATTTTATACTTTAGTTTATTGAGGAAATATTGTCTTTACTCTATTTCTTGAACTGCATTGTCGGTTAAGGGCTTGGTACGGTAAAGTAAGGTCTACACCTGTTGTATTCGGCGCATGTGACAAATACAATTTGATTTGAAAAGCAAGCTGTTTTCAATCATGTAAAATGTTTCATTGAAATGTGAGTGGAAAGGATGTCTAGAGAAATGATCCCAACAGAGTAGTAGGATACTCACGTGCAAAGGATTGATTGGTCTTCACGATCTGTGGGGGGAAAAAAACCAAAAAGACGGAGTCAGAATCAGCCTATTCCACTACAGATAGTGCGCACACACACACGGGCCATTTCATGACATCCAGACAAGAAATGAACACCCCCCCATGCAGTGTTTATGTCAACAGGAGTCCCCTGGCCTGCAGTGACAGTGTGGTCCTGTTCTGCCCCAGCAGACACTGAGGAGTGTGATCAGATCAGCCTTACAGCCCATTCATAAAGACTCTAGCTGTATGAGAGACAGTCATAACCATCAGGGTCAGGGTCAGATCTTAACACGTCTTTCATTTCAAAAGAGATTTCAAAAGAGATTTCGATCCATAGCAGATTGGACATGCCTAGTCCTAAACTCTGAGGGCAGCCATGTAGACTACAAATCCTAGGATCCACAGAGGACTGCTCTGACACCCTGGCTCTGTGGTTGAGGAGGTGCTTGATATTATCAAATCATGCCCTAATTTCATCCATATATTGAAAAACAAGATATTCAATACGACATAACTACTAAAGTTGAACACCCAGTTACAGGGAAACCCAGATGAAAGCCGCCAACTTGGCAAGCGTCTTTCTCCACGCTGCAAGGCAAGTGTTTAATCCAGTAAACGCAGGCAACGGATGAGGTTAAAGAGTACTGGGCCTAAGTCTCAGATGTAGCTGGATATACAGGTGCTCTGAAACTTGTGCATAATAGTGTTTCCATGACCTTTTATTCTGCCAACGGCGGTATGATAAGATCCCTAGCTAGCTACAATTGGGGGCTACTAAATTAAATCAATATTCCATTTCATTTGGAACGGCAAGCCAGACAAAATTAAACAGGCATATTTATTAATGAATATGAATTCAGCGGGCATAAATGATGAAATATTAAAGCATTAGACCAAAGGCCCTGTTCCAACCCTGTTCCTGGAGAGCCCGCGTCCAGGTTTTTGCTCCAACCCTAATCAAGCGCACCTGATTCTAATAATTAGCTGGTTGAAAAGCTGAATCAACGAGGTTACAACTGGGGTTGTAGTAAAAGCCTACAGGAGGGTAGCTCTCCAGGACCTGGGTTAGAAGCATAGATAGAGACAGATTCTAGATAGATCAGGGCTCTGCCAGAGAAATAGAGAAATGCCAGAGAAATACCTGCTGCAGCTGCTCTCCTCGTGATTCTCCTTTTGCCTCTCATTATTCACCCCCTCTGACTCAGCATCTATTCACCATCTCCTCTAACAAGAACCTGCTCTGTGGACTGGACACACAGTAACTCAACTCCATAGATTGACTCTGATGAAGCTCTTTAGTGGGTGTTGTGGAGGCATGCCAGTATTTCTGAGTGGCTATCAGCCCCAAAAATGTAATGGAACAGGACCTGTCGGAATGATGTGACAGGCACTCTCTCAACCCCAGAATGTATGGGAAATGAAATCACAAAGTTATTTGGGGATAGGTGACATAGCTGACATGACACAGTGACACCAGAAGGTATATCATCCGGAGGGATATAACACACGGAGTCAACACAATGAGGGTCTCTGGGTAGGAAGCTATTTGAGTCCAGATGGAAACATCTTGTAATGTGGACAAACATCATAGCCACGGAGGCCCCTCTGTGTTTGGATAACCTTTTCTCCTAAAATGCAGACAACATTCTGAAGCTGTAAGGACGGAGTCCTCAACATTCCTGTGGAAGATAGACAGTGTCACACCCTGATTCGTTTCACCTGTCCTCATTATTGTCTCCACCACCTCCAGGTGTCGCTCGTTTTCCCCAGTGTATTTACCCCTGTGTTTCCTGTCTCTCTGTACCAGTGTATTTACCCCTGTGTTTCCTGTCTCTCTGTGCCAGTTCATCTTGTATGTCCAAGTCAACCAGCAGTTTTTCCCCATTCTCCTGCATTTGCTCTTTCTCCTTCTTCTAGTCCTCCCGGTTTTGTCCCTTGCCTGTTTCTGGACTCTGTACCCGCCTGCCTGACCATTCTGCCTGCCTTGACCTCAAACCTGTCTGCCTCTCTGTACCTCCTGGACTCTGATCTGGTTTTGACCTTTTGCCCGTCCACAACCTTTCTCTTGCCTACACCTTTTTGATTATTGAACATCTAAGACTCCAACCGTCTGCCTCTGGGTCTCGCCTTGAGTTATTATACAGAGGTTGTTTCATTTCCTGTGGAAATCCTCCAAACGTACAGTTGAAGTTGGAAGTTTACATACACTTCGGTTGGAGTCATTAAAATTTGTTTTTCAACCACTCCAAAAATGTATTTTTAACAAACCATAGTTTTTTCAGTCATTTCTCCAACAATTGTTTACAGACAGATTATTTTACTTATAATTCACTGTATCACAATTCCAGTGGGTCAGAAGTACATACACTAAGTTGACTGGGCATTCAAACAGGTTGGAAAATTCCATAAAATGATGTCATGGCTTTAGAAGCTTCTGAAAGGCTAATTGACATAATTTGAGTCAATTGGAGGTGTACCTGTGGATGTATTTTAAGGCTTACCTTCAAACTGAGTGCCTCTTTGTACATCATGGGAAAATCAAAAGAAATCAGCTAAGACTTCAGAAAAAAAAATTGTAGACCTCCACAAGTCTGGTTCATCCTTGGAAGCAATTTCCAAATGCCTGAAGGTACCACGTTCATCTGTACAAACAATAGTACGCAAGTATAAACACCATGGGACCACGCAGCCGTCATACCGCTCAGGAAGGAGACGCATTCTGTCTCCTGGAGATGAACGCACTTTGGTGTGAAAAGTGCAAATCAATCCCAGTACAACAGCAAAGGACCTTGTGAAGATGCTGAAGGAAACAGGTACAAACGTATCTATATCCACAGTAAAATGAGTCCTATATCGACATAACCTGAAAGGCCGCTCAGCAAGGAAGAAGCCTCAGCTCCAAAACCGCCATAAAAAAGACAGACTACGGTTTGCAAATGCACATGGGGACAAATAGTAATTTTTTGAGAAATGTCCTCTGGTCTGATGAAACAAATATAACTTTGGCCATAATGACCAATGTTATGTTTGGAGGAAAAAGGGGATGCTTGCAAGCTGAAGAACACCATCCCAACCGTGAAGCACAGGGGTGGCAGCATCATGTTGTGGGGGTGCTTTGCTGCAGGAGGGATTGGTGCACTTCACAAAATATATGGCATCATGTTGCAGGAAAATTATGTGGATATGTTGAAGCAACATCTCAAGACATCAGTCAGGAAGTTAAAGCTTGGTCGCAAATGGGTCTTCCAAATGGACAATGACCCAAGAATACTTCCAAAGTTGTGGCAAAACAAAGCCCTGACCTCAATCCCATAGAAAATTTGTGGGCAGAACTGAAAAAGCGTGTGTGAGCAAAGGAGGCCTACAAACCTGACTCAGTTACACCAGCTCTGTCAGGAGGAATGGGCCAAAATTCACCCAAATTATTGTGGAAGGTTACCCGAAACGTTTGCCCTAAGTTAAACAATGTAAAGACAATACTACCAAATACTAATTAAGTGTGTATGCAAACTTCTGACCCACTGGGAATGTGATGAAAGAAATAAAAGCTGAAATCAAATCACTCTCTACTATTATTCTGACATTTCACATTCTTTAAATAAAGTGGTGATTCTAACTGACCTAAGACAGGGAATTTTTACTAGGATTAAATGTCAAGAATTGTGAGTTAAAATGTATTTGGCTAAGGTGTATGTAAACTTCCGACTTCAATTGTACCTTGAATTCCTGAACATTAATATCAATGGGAGGAATGACCTCTCCACTAATACCAACACCTCTTACCACCTCCATCTATATCTAACCAGTATTGCTGTGCTCCCCAATCTCTGAAGGGGTTGGATTTCACAGCCCCTCTGCTGTAGGTTACACTGATATTTTAATGTGACAAGCCAACTTTATGTCTGTGTAGCCCCGGCATTACAAACAACCACGCTGTGAGTGGTCTCTGTCGCCAGCAGAGCGTATCCCCTACACTGTCTGCTGAACCAGCAGCCTGCCTGACGCCCCTAAATCTACCCACCCTGGGGGCGATGCTTTGAGCCAGGGAGAGAGTGGGAAAGGGGTGAACTGAGGACACACTGATTCTTTGTGTGCATGTGCATCATGAATAGCTAATGAATCCACTGCAATTTTTAGAAGAGAAAGGCATGTCGCAAACGCTGAAAACTGACATCGTGACAGCCACAGTGGATGGTTATAGATTAAACAGAGCATTCTCAAAAGGGATCAGAGGGACACGAGCTAGTATGTGTTGGTTACAAGTCTGGTCCTATAGCAACCCCCTCCCTCTGTGTCTCTGTCATAGCTCTGTCCTCACTCCCTAAAAGCTCATTGTGCCTCAGCTCCATTCAGACTCACCCTGGTGGCCCATGGTATGAGGTGTTGTCAGTATGAGGGGGCCTGTGGAGGCCTGTGGGTGACTCAGCCACACTGAAGGTCACCATTGGATACCCTTTAAGGTCACTGTGTTTACCTTACCAGCCCCATGTCCCTCTGACTAACAGATTGGACAGCCACAGAGGGCAGCTGTCACTGCTAGACCCTGCGTCATGGGTACATTGCTCCCCAGCCCAAGCCCATATTATATTTGAGCTTACATGGTTTTATTAAGCCCACAGATCCGGGACAGATTTGAACAATGAGTCCCAGGAACAAATATAACTCTACGGATGATCATCTTTAAACTCAAATGATGGTTGGAATGATAAATAGTTCATGTCGGTCACCTTTCATCAGAGAACTGACTGGCTACCTGAATGTCTACCAGGTGTTATAGGCACGACCTTTTGTTATGTCACTATAGTGTGAACTGCTGCTGGCGACTAGTCGCACTGATAAATGACCATATTGTTCAGCGCTCCGATTTCTCTGACCGGTGGTGCTCTTTTTTCCTCCCAGAGACTCACGGTCTGTTTCTACTTGCATGCGTCTGATGAGAATAGTAAAACAGGAGGGATGATCGATGGGTTGCTGAGTAGAAGTGGCCAGGTTCCTGACGACACACCAGACTCCAGAGCTCCAGTTTGATTACTCTCCCTCTCCGTGACAGAGCTTTTCACTGGGTTTTCATGAGAATAACTTTCTATGAAACTCAGATGGTTATCATCCACGTCCTGTTGATTTTCAACCAGACATTGTAGCTGTGATCGATTTGAATCGAAGCACCCAACACCGAGCTACATCAACTCAGATATACATGATCAGAATATGATTCACATCAGAGACCAATCGCGTTTTTCAAAATGGCAGCTGAACGTCGGTAGTCAGCGATAATTATGACCTCAGCCATTGATTCGTCGATCCAGTCACTGATATAAAATGGTATGCTGGTCTCTACCTACTTCCTGTTTTCTCTTGTTCTAATATTCTCTCCTTGACACCTGCCTTACTCCCTCTCCAATGACGAAGGGTTAGGCATTCAAACGGTCATTTATCATCTTTAATTCTCTTCTAAAGCCAAATAAATAAATAAATCTGATATTGACTTCAATTACCCGTCTCTGTGGGCCATTTATAAAAAGGCATTTCACAATCAGAGCACAGAGCCAGACACCCAATAAGCTGAAGTCATTCTGTAATACATGGCTCATATGATCTCCATGTTCTCAGAAAGCATGCTAGCTAAAGGTCATTATGTGAATGGGGAAAGTAATCTTTATTACATAGGATAGATACTTTATACCTACCACAAAATCATTCATTTAGTATGCATTGTGTTATTATACTCACTATAGGGCTAATAATTATATTATCATATGAAAGAGAAATCTATTGGCTCCATACATTCATATCAATCAACTAACTGATCCAAACCCATTGCCTGGTGAAGTGAGCCAGTAGCTCCTCCATTCTGAACAGCCACCAAATATTGATCAAACCATTGACTTTGTCTCTCTTGTTCCCATGCACAGAGGGCTGTCTGACTGAATCCATCTGTTCTGCCCATATATGCTCGATCCCTGGCTGTTTCCTAGAGTACCAGTTTCACATACCCAGGACGGGACCAATGAAAATTGTTCTACCAATTTCACACTCTATTGGCTCATCTCTCTCCCGACTGTTGCTCTCATCTCTTATTCTCTCCGTCCTCTGACAGAGTCCTTCTCTCCCTCTGCAGCCATGGCACAGAGCCAAAGTATTACTCAGAAATAAAACAAAAGCTCTTTTGCGACCCACAGGTCCTTGATTTGATCGATTAATCAGCAATTCCAGCACAGTTTTTGTTTCCTCCCAATGAAGTTACAAGCCACCATTATCCTGGGCCTAACAAGAGGACAGGGTCAAATCAGTCCATACATTCATCAAGCTGTGGACTACTGAAAAACCCTTTCTGAACGCTCAGGAAGGCTGATCTCAGTCTCCTGCCATCAATTCAGAGTGAACAGTTCACTATAACCAGGGGAGAACCTATACCCCTACCAACGAAAAACAACAGTTCAGATAATGGTTGGGTAGAAACAAACATGTCCTTGGCCTTGTTGTCTGTTAATCCACACAGCATGCAACAACTACGGGAATGAAAGAGATGCAACTGCGACCTGGCCAAGATAAAGCAAAGCAGTGTGAGACAAAAAACACAAGAGTTACACATGGAATAAATAAACGTACAGTCAATAATACAATAGAATAATCTATATGCAGTGTGTGCAAATGAAGTAAGATTAGGGAGGTAAGGCAATAAAGAGGACATAGTCTCGAAATAATTACAATTTAGCAATTAAACACTGGAGTGATAGATGTGCAGAAAATGAATGTGCAAGTAGAGATACTGGGTGCAAAGGAGCAATAAATAAATAAATAAATAACAATATGGGGATGAGGTAGTTGGGTGGGCTATTTACAGATAGGCTATGTACAGGTGCAATGATCTGTAAACTGCTCTGACAGCTGATGCTTAAAGTTAGTGAGGGAGATATGAGTATCCAGCTTCAGTGATTTTTGCAATTCGTTCCAGTCATTGGCAGCAGAGAACTGGAAGGAAAGGCATTCGGGTGACCAGTGAAACATACCTGTTGGAGCACGTGCTACGGGTGGGTGCTACTATGGTGACCAGTGAGCTGAGATAAGGCGGGGCTTTACCTAGCAAAGACTTATAGATGACCTGGAGCCAGTGGGTTTGGCGACAGATATGAAGCAAGGGCCAGCCAACGAGAGCGTACAGGTCACAGTGGTGGGTAGTATATGGGGATTTGGTGACAAAAATGGATGGCACTGTGATAGACCATCATCCAATTTGTTGAGTAGAGTGTTGGAAGCTATTTTGTAAATGACATCGCCGAAGTCGAGGATCGGTAGGATGGTCAGTTTTACGAGGGTATGTTTGGCAGCATGAGTGAAGGAGAGTTCTATGGCATTGAAGCTCGTCTGGAAGTTAGTTAACACAGTGTCCAAAGAAGGGCCAGAAGTATACAGAATGGTGTCGTCTGCGTAGGTGTACATAGGTCTACATCTAGGTCTACATAGACATACAACCCTCTCCTCATCTCCACCCTGGGCCACGCAGCAGGAGACAGACTGGGGATCCGACAAATTAATCTACTCATTCCACACATTCCAGACCCCCCCCCCCCCCCAGGCCACCCATTTTACCCCCTCAACCTCTCCCCTCCTCCCTCAACTAGCCCCCTAATCTCTCAACATTCCCATCTACTCCCCAAAACATGTCCAAGCCTCCCTAATCTTTAACCGTAGAAGTACAGTAAAGCCCAAGTATGGATTGTAGCCTACTCCATTCCACGCTTCCTGCTGGACCACTCCAAATTCAAACAAGTCAAAAAGGCAGAGAAAATAATGGTTATATTCTAGAGGTCGACCGATTAATCGGAATGGCTGATTAATTAGGGCCGATTTCAAGTTTCATAATCGGAAATCGGTATTTTTGGACACCGATTTAAAAAAGTATATATTTTTACACCTTTATTTAATCTTTATTTAACTAGGCAAGTCAGTTAAGAACACATTCATATTTTCAATGACGGCCTAGGAACGGTGGGTTAACTGCCACGTTCAAGGGCAGAACGACATATTTTCACCTTGTCAGTTCGGGGGATCCAATCTTGCAACATTACAGTTAACTAATACAACGCAATAACGACCGTTGCACTCCACAAGGAGACTGACTGCCTGTTACGCAAATGCAGTAAGCCAAGGTAAGTTGCTAGCTAGCATTAAAATCTTATAAAAAACAATCAATCATAATCACTAGTTAACTACACATGGTTGATGATTTTACTAGATATTACCTAGCGTGTCCTGCGTTGCTATAATCTGACTGAGCATACAAGTATCTAAGTATCTGACTGAGCGGTGGTAGGCAGAAGCACGCACGTTAACATTCATTCAAACAGCACTTTCGTGCGTTTTGCCAGCAGCTCTTCGTTGTGCGTCAAGCATTGCGCTGTTTATGACTTCAAGCCTATCAACTCTCGAGATGAGGCTGGTGTAACCGAAGTGAAATGTTTGGCTAGTTAGCGCGCGCTAATAGCGTTTCAAACTGTCACTCGCTCTGAGCCTTGGGGTGGTTGTTTCCCTTGCTCTGCATGGGTAACGCTGCTTCGAGGGTGGCTGTTGTCGTTGTGTTCCTGGTTCGAGCCCAGGGAGGAGCGAGTAGAGGGACGGAAGCTATACTGTTACACTGACAATACTAAAGTGCCTATAAGAACATCCAATAGTCAAATGTTAATGAAATACAAACGGTATAGGAGGGAAATAGTCCTATAATTCCTATAATAACTACAACCTAAAACTTCTTACCTGGGAATATTGAAGACTCATGTTAAAAGGAACCACCAGCTTTCATATGTTCTCATGTTCTGAGCAAGGAACGTTAGCTTTCTTACATTGCACATATTGCACTTTTACTTTCTTCTCCAACACTTTGCATTATTTAAACCAAACATGTTTCATTATTTATTTGAGGCTAACTTTATTTATGTATTATATTAAGTTAAAATAAGTTTTCATTCAGTATTGTTGTAATTGTCATTATTACAAATACATGTTTTTAAAGAAAAAAAAAAAAAAAAAAAATTGGCCGATTAAATCGGTATCTGCTTTTTTGGTCCTCCAATAATCGGTATCGCCGTTGAAAAATCATAATCGGTCGACCTCTATTATATTCTGACATGGGGTCTGTAGTTAGTGAAATATGATCACAGACTAGGGGAGACAGGGTGAGAGCTGGTATGACAAAACCACCTCACCACCACTTCAACTGGATACTACACTCTTTTTCCACATCCTTCTTCCTGCTCTCTAAATTAGCTTAATAAAAGAAGTCATAAAACCTGAAACAAACGCAGTGCTAATTCTAGAGCCATGGTTACCACTTTGCACACATCAGAAATCCTGAGTGATGGCCAGTATTCCCCATAACTCAAAGGGTATAGCACTACCCAGGCCTACCCACCCTGTACACACACACACACACAGACACTCATCAGACATAGTAGAGCAGAGGCATGGATCATCTACTAGGACTGGTCATTACAGCAGTAGCAATAGAAAGAGCTGTGGCCTGTTTACTCATATAGAGCAGTCAGGATGGATTCCAGGGGTACTTAAAGCCGGAGGAACAAAAGACTGAGTGTCTGTGTGAGAGAGAGTGAGGTCCCTGCCATGTCTGGGGTTTCTCACTGCTGTATTGTCAATGCTGCGACGCAGGGAGCCTAGTCCAATCTCAATACCCCCTCCACACACACACACACACACACACCAGCCTACATTCTCAGACGGGTGAACTGGTAAACACACAATTAGATCTGGCTAGTCCTCTCTGTACCTGCTCTGTGTAACTGTCACCTCTGGGCTTCTGAGCTGTTATGATAACCCACACTAACACTGTGGAGTGCTGCTGCTGAGAGGACTGGGCCAGAGAGAGAGGCCGACATGCACAGTTCATTAAAGCATTAACAACACAGTATGACTCTTCCTTGGTCTGAGGGGGATTCTGGTCATATATCCTGGCGGTAATGAAGAGCTCGCCAAGCCTGATGAATGTTGTAATGGAGACTGGGTAATATTTCTCCTTTTTTAAACGTATTTTACCAGGTTTTGTCTCATTAAAATACCTACAAAGTGATACTTTCAGACCAGTTTGACACAAAGCTGAGAAGTGTGAGATCAGAAGAAGACCCTCCAGTTCTGCCAGCTAGCAGTGCATTGTGGGCTGCAGTCAGTAATCAGTTATGACTGTTGGAATTCGGATGCCCATGGTTCCCCTCACCATCAACGCTGGGGTCCTGGGGCGAGGACATTCCTGTGATGTCACAGAGGGTGGCCAGGCTTCCTGGCCCACAGCAACTGGTAGGGGTAAAGGGGAAGAGGTGAGGGGGCAGAGGGGGAGGGGAGCTGTAGACTGCACCTTTCAAGGCCATGGAAACCCACTGACAGTAATGCATAGAGAGCAGCGTGGTGGACCAGACCTGGGCATGCAGTGGGCAAGGTAGGATGGCATCAGTCAACTCAGATACACAGATGAGGGCATTCTAGATGTGGCATTGTAGGCCGGAATGGAATGTGTAACTACTGTAGCTACAGTAACTACTGTAGCTACAATAAATAGCTTCCGATCCTATGAGAGAGACTACTTTATTGGTTTGACTCAATTACAGTGGAAATTGAGATCATTGGTAGGAACGGAATAAGGGTCAGAAAGAAGGACTGTTCCCTGTCTAGTGGATATGACAGGGAAGGGAGGCTGTGTAAAGTGACCAGTGGGACTAGAGAGAGAGAGCGAGAGCGAGACTGCACATTAAAGGAAGGAAGTCATTGTCCTGCCTCACACCTAGCGAGGCTTCCTTCCTCCCACACCTAAGCCTGTTGACCCCCACAGAGGGTAACGGCCTCACACACACACACTTTGCTCATACCTCACAAAGCACATTTTCCACATGCTTCTGATGCGGGGTGAAATGAGAAACACCTGTGAATGTGTAACAGCAGTAACAGAGGCTCATCATGGGGTTCTAATGTAGCCCTGCTGCTGGTGTCAACATCCTAGGGCTTATTGGAAACTGGAATACAATGTCTCTATTCCACTGAATTCACCGCAAGCTGCTCTGAGAGGAGATATAGAGGTACAGGAGAGTGGAATGAGAAGTCATGGTCTCACTTCAAAGGAGGAGTACAGATGTATTACTGTTCACTGGAGGGTTAGGTGGGTCAGACAAAGTAGAGACCCATGCAAGGGACGTGCATTAGAAATTATGTTTCTGAGCAGTGTTGTACACACACACCAACAGCAAGATTCAATGTTCCTTTTGGTTCACTAAGCCCATTGCCCCGACAGACATCCAGCAGCACCAAAATAGCAGAAGACACACACTCATGTTCTCAATGTTTAGGCTAGTCACAATAGAGAGGGGGAGCCACCCTACCCTGCTCCTGATACAGTCCCTGTTCAGATCCAATCCCTACGTCTGATACAGTCCCTGTTCAGATCCAATCCCTACGTCTGATACAGTCCCTGTTCAGATCCAATCCCTACGTCTGATACAGTCCCTGTTCAGATCCAATCCCTACGTCTGATACAGCTCATCCCTGTTTGGACCCATTCACTAACCCAACAGAAAGCCATCACTGATTTAAACACGGATGCACCTCATGCTGTTTAGAATGCAGTCCCCTGTAAAACAGACTGTTATTCATCTTACCTACAGAGAGCCCAGTCTGGCAGAGCCCCAGCCTACAGTCATCACTGTGAGAACTACAGAATGACTCAAACCTGTCTCCACTCTTAAATATGCTGAAAACAGGTTGAGTCTGAGCATAGAACACCTGCTGCCATCGGGAGTAATACTGTAAACCCAGGTAGTTGATCTGAATTCCTTGAATTGCAACTTCAGATATTCCAAGAGATTTGTCCCAGTGTACCATGAGGCAATCATGCAGTCCAGTCCTGTCCGTACATATCTACATTCTAAGGGTGTAGTCACTGCTACATTCTCCAGACAGTGATCTAAACACTCCCTGCTTCCACAGAGATCCTCCATGTCAGAATGGATCACATTACCAAGTGACCTGGTTGTCACTGTTCATCTGCCCACTTTCCATGCATGTCACTTTCAAATAGTCCCAAGACATATCCCTTGCTCTCATTTTATGGAGCATATTTACATTCAGGCACTGCTGCTACTTTATCCCCAGAGGTCCACTAAATGTGTGTTTGTTAGAAAGAGTTGGTTGTGTACTGTCCTACATGTCCCTCCTTGCCCTCCACAGTGGCTGGTGGCAGCTCCAGGGAGGGAGGGAGTGAGTGAGGGGCAGCAGCTTCAGGTAACCTCATCTCCCTGGCTCAGACTGCAGCTATCCCAGCTATGTGTGACCAATGAAAACACTTCTAGACGGATGCTGCTGGTTCTCGCTCTTCACCCACCCACCCAACACCATGTCTCCAGTGGTGCCCTGCATGCCCAGACCGTGGGTGGATAGGTGGCATTGTGTGGCCACCCAAGACACAGGCCCCAGTAAAACATTGGACAGACCTGCAGCGCTGGGGAAGCTGCCATTCTACCTGAGGTGGTTGAGCTCCCCTCTCTACCCTTACGGAAAAAAGACATGAATTTGTGTCCAAAAACACGTCTCCATGTGATCTTATGTGAAGTTAATACGATAACGTGGCAACATGTGATAACATGAAACTACACTTGAAAACGTGATCACGTGACGCTTTCCACAAAACATGTCTTCACATTAATACACGTGAAATTTCATGGGAAATAATGTGATTTTCCACATGTGAAATCATGTGTTTTTTCTGTAAAGGTACTTAGAACAGCCCGATAACCTCTAACATATACAGTAATAAAGCACCTATGATAATAATTTATTTAATAACAGGACTGTCACTCATAGCCATGCACGTACAGTTGAAGTCAGAAGTTTACATACACTTAGGTTGGAGTCATTAAAACTCGTTTTTCAACAGCTCCACAAATTTCTTGTTAACAAACTATAGTTTTGGCAAGTCGGTTAGGGCATCTACTTTGTGCATGACACAAGTAATTTCTCCAACAATTGTTTACAGACAGATTATTTCATAATTCACTGTATCACAATTCCAGTGGGTCAGAAGTTTACATACACTAAGTTGACTGTGCCTTTAAACAGGTTGGAAAATTCCAGAAAATGTTGAAAGGTTAATTGACATAATTTGAGTCAATTGGAGTTGTACCTGTGGATGTATTTTAAGGCCTACCTTCAAACTTAGTGCCTCTTTGCTTGACATCATGGGAAAATCAAAAGAAATCAAAAGAAATCAGCCAAGACCTCCATAAGTCTAGTTCATACTTGGGAGCAATTTCCAAACACCTGAACGTACCATGTTCATCTGTACAAACAATAGTACGCAAGTATAAACACCATGGGACCACACAGCCGTCATACCGCTCAGGAAGGAAAAAGTGCAAATCAATCCCAGAACAACAGCAAAGGACCTTGTGATGATGCTTGAGGAAACAGGTACAAAAGTATCTATATCCACTGTAAAACGAGTCCTATATCGACAGAACCTGAAAGGCCACTCAGCAAGGAAGAAGACACGGCTCCAAAATTGGCATTAAAAAAAAGCCAGCCTTCGGTTTGTAACTGCACATGGGGACAAAAATTTTACTTTTTGGAGAAATGTCCTCTGGTCTGATGAAACAAAAATAGAACGGTTTGGCCATAATGAACATCGCTATGTTTGGAGGAAAAAGTGGGAGGCTTGCAAGCCAAAGAACACCATCCCAACGGGGGTGGCAGCATCATGTTGTGGGGGTGCTTTGCTGCAGGAGGGACTGGTGCACTTCACAAAATAGATGGCTTCATGAGGATGGAAATTTATGTGGATGGAAAATTATGTGGAGATATTGAAGAAACATCTCAAGACATCAGTCAGGAAGTTAAAGCTTGCTCGCAAATGGGTCTTCCAAATGGACAATGACCTCAAGAATACTTCAAAAGTTGTGGCAAAATGGCTTAAGGACAACAAAGTCCAGGTATTGGAGTGGCCATCACAAAGCCCTGACCTCAATAGAACATTTATGGGCAGAACTGAAAAAAGCGTATGCGAGCAAGGAGGCCTACAAACCTGACTCAGTTACACCAGCTCTGTCAGGAGGAATGGGCCAAAATTCACCCAAATTATTGTGGGAAGCTTATGGAAGGCTACCCGAAATGTTTGACCCAAGTTAAACAATTTAAAGGCAATGCAACCAAATACTAATTGAGTGCATGTAAACTTCTGACCCGCTGGAAATGTGATGAAAGAAATAAAAGCTGAAATACATCATTCTCTCTACTATTATTCTGACATTTCACATTCTTAAAATAAAGTGGTGATCCTAACTGAGCTAAGACAGGGAATTTTTACTAGGATGTGAGGAGTTGTGAAGAACTGAGTTTAAATGTATTTGACTAAGGTGTATGTATGTAAACTTCTGACTTCAACTGTATGTTGAGCAAACTCCCCACATCGTCAAGGGCTTTCATGGGGTCTCCATTCAAGCCCGGTCTGTAATCTCAGACTCTGCTCCCTCCCACCAGTGAAACCTCTAAAAACCAGTGAACTGAGGAGAACATGTTCATGTCTCTGGTTTATTAAGGGTGCATTCTTTCCCCCTATTGGAGAGACTCAACAGTTCATGGCTGTCTGAGATCAGAGATCTATGACAAGAGTCTGCCAACAGAAATACCATTTTATACTGAATGAACTCCACAGCTGTCTGCCATTAGGGGAGCATCTGCCAACATGTGTCTATATGAGTGGGATTGTGTGTGTGTGTACACTGCCATTTGTCTGAAACTCTAGTACATCCACCAAGGAACACAGAGTTATTTCACTACAGAGAGAGGGTCCCCTCTTCCACCATACCCCCGTCCTGCCTGGCCCTTCACACCTGTCCTGTCACTCAGACCTGACCTCTTCCCTGCAGTCAACACTCTCTGCCCCAACACAAGACCCTCTATTCCCAGCCCTGTCGGTCCTCCCCATACTGCACCCTGGCCCCTTCTCCAGGCAACACAAAGCCCCCATTGTGAGCCACAATACAGGCCGCCCCATTTCTCTCCTGTCTGCTCTGGAGTGCAGGAGCACGTCAGCAGCAGAGCGTGCTTCGGACGAGGGGGTCAGAGCAGAGAGAGGGAGCCTCGTCTGTAGCAGTCCCTGAGACTCAAACATGTGTCTGAGAGAGACAGAGAGTGTCAAACACAAACAAATGACCTGAGGAAAGGGCTACATCCCATAATAAGCACCTAGAACTATTCAAGCTGTGCTCCTGCTGACAGCTTAGGTGCAGTGAGGCCTCGGTACGGTTCGGTTGACTAACCCCCTGACTGAAGCCAGAGGGCCAGAGACGCTGTTACTGTAAATGAGGGGAGAAGAGAATGGGACAGAGATAGAGAGAGATGGTCATTGGTTGAGGCAGAAAATAAACTGTAGAATGGTCTGTGAACCTTCCATAGCAATGCTAGAGCCATAGTCTGGGCTGAAGTCAGAACACAGACATTCCACACACTTGTCCTCCTGTGTTCTCCTCACAAAGGAACCACGTTGGGTAAAGAGAGCGCACAAAGCCACCCGGTTGTATTTTTCAGTTAACAGTGCTGTAAGTGAAAGGGTCCCAGAAAAGCCCTGGCAGGATGAGTGGAATTTTTCCTTCAACGTCCTCCGAGCCAGAACATTTTGAAGAGAAGGGGGAAAAAAAGACAGAACAAAATAAGGAACAAAAGAAAAGAAGTGGAAATGAGATAGGTTGGCTTGTTTAGTTCCTGAGAGGAGAAGAAAGAGAGCCATTACAGAACAGTGGGGGATCCCTAAAAGCCTGAGATGGCTTTTGAAACATCAATAGAGGCAGCCTTTCCACTCCCAAATGAAATAATCTGTATAACACACTGTAAGCACTACGCAGATCATAAGTTATTCAACTGTGCAAGATACAATATGCTGTCAATATAAGGTCAGCTACTCAGAAAGTGAGCTGACACACTAACTCCTCTGTGTGATGTGCCAGTGCGGGAATGTTATTTTGGTCACACTCATATCCATAATGAGGCATCCCTCTTCAGGCAGCCGGACAGTCTGCACTCCGCAGTGATCTGAGGCCCATGACACTACTACGATGACTCAGTTCTTAGCATGCTGCGGATCGCTAAGACAAGGGATGACCTCATTCCACAGTAGAACCCATAGGGAGTGTACACAATGACCACTATGTGGCAGGACTGTGGGCAGTGGGGCAATGAGGGGGGTAGATTTGACATGGGGCCCCAATTCAAACACCTCTCATGTTGAAACTGGAAGGCAGGCTGGCCACAATGGGTGAGTGCTCTGTGCAGGGACTAAGCCTATATTTAGTTAATGGAAAGTATGATGGGGGGGGGGGGGGGGGGGGGGTGATTGGTCACAAGGGTTTCATGGCTATCATTGGTTAAGACACCATAATGTATGTGTGGATGGGGGTCACCAAAGGAAGTCAGTGATGAGACTTTGGGTGAGGTGGGGGGATAGAGGTGTTTGAATTGGACCAACCGGTAAAGCACTTGACCTACTGAATACGTGAGGTCACTGGCCAATATCATAACACTACTCAACTCCTCAATAGAACTAAGAAGCAGGAAGGATTACTGCTCATCGCTTTAAGCTCTGGCTAAAAAAACTAGACACAGACAGTACCAGTCAAAGGTCAGGACACACCTACTCATCCCAGGGTTTTACTTTATTTTTACTATTTTCTACATTGTGGAATAATAGTGAAGACATCAAAACTATGAAATGACACATGCAGTGCCTTGCGAAAGTATTCGGCCCCCTTGAACTTTGCGACCTTTTGCCACATTTCAGGCTTCAAACATAAAGATATAAAACTGTATTTTTTTGTGAAGAATCAACAACAAGTGGGACACAATCATGAAGTGGAACAACATTTATTGGATATTTCTAACTTTTTTAACAAATCAAAAACTGAAAAATTGGGCGTGCAAAATTATTCAGCCCCCTTAAGTTAATACTTTGTAGCGCCACCTTTTGCTGCGATTACAGCTGTAAGTCGCTTGGGGTATGTCTCTATCAGTTTTGCACATCGAGAGACTGAAATGTTTTCCCATTCCTCCTTGCAAAACAGCTCGAGCTCAGTGAGGTTGGATGGAGAGCATTTGTGAACAGCAGTTTTCAGTTCTTTCCACAGATTCTCGATTGGATTCAGGTCTGGACTTTGACTTGGCCATTCTAACACCTGGATATGTTTATTTTTGTACCATTCCATTGTAGATTTTGCTTTATGTTTTGGATCATTGTCTTGTTGGAAGACAAATCTCCGTCCCAGTCTCAGGTCTTTTGCAGACTCCATCAGGTTTTCTTCCAGAATGGTCCTGTATTTGGCTCCATCCATCTTGCCATCAATTTTAACCATCTTCCCTGTCCCTGCTGAAGAAAAGCAGGCCCAAACCATGATGCTGCCATCACCATGTTTGACAGTGGGTTTGGGTTCAGCTGTGCTGCTTTTACGCCAAACATAACGTTTTGCATTGTTGCCAAAAAGTTCAATTTTGGTTTCATCTGACCAGAGCATCTTCTTCCACATGTTTGGTGTGTCTCCCAGGTGGCTTGTGGCAAACTTTAAACAACACTTTTTATGGAAATTTTTAAGAAATGGCTTTCTTCTTGCCACTCTTCCATAAAGGCCAGATTTGTGCAATATACGACTGATTGTTGTCCTATGGACAGAGTCTCCCACCTCAGCTGTAGATCTCTGCAGTTCATCCAGAGTGATCATGGGCCTCTTGGCTGCATCTCTGATCAGTCTTCTCCTTGTATGAGCTGAAAGTTTAGAGGGACGGCCAGGTCTTGGTAGATTTGCAGTGGTCTGATACTCCTTCCATTTCAATATTATCGCTTGCACAGTGCTCCTTGGGATGTTTAAAGCTTGGGAAATCTTTTTGTATCCAAATCCGGCTTTAAACTTCTTCACAACAGTATCTCGGACCTGCCTGGTGTGTTCCTTGTTCTTCATGATGCTCTCTGCGCTTTTAACGGACCTCTGAGACTATCACAGTGCAGGTGCATTTATACGGAGACTTGATTACACACAGGTGGATTGTATTTATCATCATTAGTCATTTAGGTCAACATTGGATCATTCAGAGATCCTCACTGAACTTCTGGAGAGAGTTTGCTGCACTGAAAGTAAAGGGGCTGAATAATTTTGCACGCCCAATTTTTCAGTTTTTGATTTGTTAAAAAAGTTTGAAATATCCAATAAATGTCGTTCCACTTCATGACTGTGTCCCACTTGTTGTTGATTCTTCACAAAAAAAATACAGTTTTATATCTTTATGTTTGAAGCCTGAAATGTGGCAAAAGGTCGCAAAGTTCAAGGGGGCCGAATACCAAGTTCATATTATGGCAAGAACAGCTGAAATAAGCAAAGAGACATTTCAAGAACTTTGGAAGTTTCTTCAAGTGCAGTCGCAAAAACCATCAAGTGCTATGATGAAACTGACTCTCATGAGGACCATCACAGGAAAGGAAGACCCATAGTCACCTCTGCTGCGGAGGATAAGTTAATTAGAGTTACCAGCCTAAGAAATTGCAGCCCAAATAAATGCTTCAGAGTTAAAGTAACAGACTCATCTCAACATGAACTGTTCAGAGGAGACTGCATGAGTCAGGCCTTCATGGTCGAATTGCTGCAAAGAAACTACTACTAAAGGACACCAATAAGAAGAAGAGACTTGCTTTGGCCAAGAAACACGAGCAATGGACATTAGACCGGTGGAAATCTGTCCTTTGGTCTGATGAGTCCAAATTTGACATTTCTGGTTCCAACCGCTGTCTTTGTGAGACGCAGAGTAGGTGAACGAATGATCTCTGCATGTGTGGTTCCCACCTTGAAGCGTGGAGGAGGAGCTGTGATGGTGCTTTGCTGGTGACATTGTCTGTGATTTATTTGGAATTCAAGGCACACTTAACCAGCATGGCTAACACAGCATTCTGCAGCAATATGCCATCCCATCTGGTTTGCGCTTAGTGGGACTATCATTTGTTTTTCAACAGGACAATGATCCAACAGGCTGTGTAAGGGCTATTTGACCAAGAAGGAGAGTGATGGAGTGCTGCATCATATGACCTTGCCTCCACAATCACCCGACCTCAACCCAATTGTGATGGTTTGGGATGAGTTGGACAGCAGAGTGAAGGAAAAGCAGCCAAGTGCTCAGTATATGTGGGAACTGACTGGGAACAAGACTGTTGGAAAAACATTCCAGGTGAAGCTGGTTGAAAGAATGCCAAAAGTGTACAAAGCTGTCATCAAGGTAAAGGGTGGCTACTTTGAAGAATCTAAATTCTTACACTTTTTGGGTTACTACATGAGTTTATATTTTATTTCCCAGTTTTGATGTATTTACTATTATTCTACAATGTAGAAAATAGTAAAAATAAAGAAAAATGTCTAGATTCTAACACAGGGACGAGGCTGCTAAGGGGGCATGTGTCCAGCACCCTTCCCGGTACAAAGAGAATAGCGCAGCTTCTTCCTGAAGATGAAAAGACCTGAGATTCTTTCTCTTCCTGTAGCTCTAAGCTGCAGTAGCAGTGATAGTGACAGCAGTACTGTAGGGTGGAAGCCAGAACAGCCAGAGCAGCAAGCCACAGTTCTGGATATATCCAGTTAGGGCCAGCCTGAGGAGCTGTAATGACAGAGAGGCTCCAGGCTCCATCAAATAGAACTTAGCTGAGAAGGCAAAACCAGACCCACTGAGACTGTACAGAAGGCTGACGTTACTCTGAACTCATTGAAACTGAACACACACTGTATCTATTGAAAAGTATCCCTTTCCAAGGAGCCAGAGATAGATAGAACGTCTCACTGGAGGAAGAATATTAACAGTGAGTGGTACATTTCCCTAGGATCCCAGGTTGAGTTAATAGCATCTTAAGTCTTGATCCTGGGATCACACTCTCCAAGTCCCTCAGTCAGTGGCCATCAATGTTAACAGGCTGAACTTTCACCTCTAATTAAACTGGTTCTTATCTGCAAAAGAGCCAGTGAGGTCCTGGTCCAGAGCATATGCCATCCCACCTGGGATACAGGACAGTCGGCAGGGCAGTAGAGGGGCCTCAAGGAAGGCTAATTATGTGCGCCAAGTGGTTTTTAACTTAACGCAAACAAATACATGCCATGGTCTGAAATTGAGGCATTCATGTTTTGCAGACAATGTACACAACTTGCAGATAGACTGTACTCTTTGTGGTTTGTGAAACTACAAGCCTATTGTTGAGCTTTTACACATTACGTAGTCTATAAGTGGTACAGTATAGTCTGTCTGTCTCAGTAGATCCACGTCAATAAGTAGTCTGTCAGAGGCAGGGGGGCAGCTCAACCATGACTAACGATGCCACTGCCTCCCTGACTCTGTAACCTCACACACTAATCTCCTGGATTATGCAGCAAAACCCACGCAATCCACAACTCAGCAGGGCACCTGCCAGTCACACTTTATGCACGTTGCGTCGCAGCAAAAGAGAGAGACGGAACGAGACCACTGAGGAAGGAGCTATACCTTCCAAACACTGCACAAAACAGAGTGAGAGGGGAGGTTTACCTTGGAGCATGCAGCGGTATGCTGACTCTGAAATGGCGTAGATGTGTGGTGGCATCTCATGACGCTTCTTCCCTCTGTACATCTCTATGATGTTCTCGGAGTAGATGGGCAAGTTTTTATAGGGGTTTATCACCACACAGAACAGCCCAGAGTAAGTCTATGGGGGGGAGAGAGAAACAAAACACAAATACAGTAAATTAACAAAATAAGAGTAAGTTATGAATACAGATTTTATCTCTAGAAGAGGTTAAAATGGGACCGGAAGTTTTTCCAAGATGAGTTTCCATTGTACTGTGTGATCTAGGAGGATAAACACTTGTTAGTCTGAGAAGTGATCAATATCTCTGTGGTTGAACTCAATCATCATGCATAATTCAAAATAATTACTCAATCATCATTTTCTAACTCTAGAGTGGCTCTGAAGTGGTCTGCAAAATGTCAGTGTAATAATTAAATCATTATTCTACATTTTAGTCCCTTACATAGAGGCAATAGTAGAAAATGGATCAAGTGGGAGAAATAGTTGTGGGAAAGGCAGTCAAATAGTAGACTAGCTTATCATGAACTATCCAGTTGAATGTAAAACCTGGCAGCTCCTTAGTGACGCCTCCCCATTAAACAGTCTGAACTCCACGGCCATAGTGAGTGCCTCCTTATCAAGCCCTGTGGCTAATGTTCTGAGAAATGACAGAGGCCTTGGTGGGACATTAGCTCATTCTCATGTGACTGGGGCTTGACATTCCCACTAAAGAGTGGAATGATCCCTCCCTACCCTCACACACACACACATTCACCACTGCCATGCTAGAATAATACAGTAACACATATTTTCCAACGTGCAATCATTGGAAAATAAAATGGATGACCTACGATCAAGATTATACTACCAACGGGATATTAAAAACTACTATCTTATGTTTCACAGAGTCGTGGCTGAACGACAACACTGATAAAATAGATCTGGCAGGATTTTCCATGCACCAGCAGGACAGAAGAGCTACGTCTGGTAAGACGAGGCGCGGGGGTGTGTGTCTATTTGTCAATAACAGCTGCTGGTGCGCAATATCAAATATTAAAGAAGTCTCGTCTGAGGTAGAGTACCTTATGATAAGCTGTAGACCACACTATCTACCAAGAGAGTTCTCATCTATATTATTCATAGCCGTCTATTTACCACCACAAACCAATGCTGGCACTAAAACCACACTCAACCAACTCTATAAGGCCATAAGCAAACAAGAAAATGCTCATCCAGAAGCGGCGCTCCTAGTGGCCAGGGACTTTAATGCAGGCAAACTTAAATCCGTTTTACCTCATTTCTACCAGCATGACACATGTGCAACCATAGGAAAAAAAGATGCACACAAAGCTCTCCCCCGCCCTCCATTTGGCAAATATGACCATCATTCTATCCTCCTGATTCCTGCTTACAAGCAAAAACTAAAGCAGGAAGTACCAGTGACAAGCTCAATACAGAAGTGGTCAGATGATGCGGATGCTATGCTACAGGACTGTTTTGCTAGCGTAGACTGGAATATGTTCCGGGATTCATCAAATGAAATGACATTGAGAAGTATACCACCTCAGTCATCGGCTTCCTCAATAAGTGCATCGACAACGTCATCCCCACAGTGACCCGTACGTACATATCCCAACCAGAAGCCATGGATTATAGGCAACATCCGCACTGAGCTAAAGGCTAGAGCTGCCACTTTCAAGGAGCCAGACACTAATCCGGACGCTTATAAGAAATATAAACTTTTTAAAAATCATTTTGGAGAAATTGTTCTGCCTTCTGTAAGAAACATTGCCTTGTGCCTTGGAATTCCGTTACAAACCCCCCCACATATCTTTAAGATACTGTATGTTCTCCTTTCTCTCCATCATGAGTAGGGAGGATAATGAAAGTTCATAGAAGTAACAAGTAAAGGTAGACTAGCAATTAGTTAGTGTTTTTCATTATTATTATTTTTTCAAGAATTATTAAGTGATTAAAACCAAAATCTGTAACGAAATTTCAGAGAAATCGGGAACAACATTGCTGGAATTTAATTGGCTAAAATGAAAAATCATAGTAGTCACAAACTACAGTTGGGTTCACAAGTTTGGACAGCACAGTACAGCAAAGAAAAGTAGCGGATAGTTTAGTACACTACAGCACACTAGAGTTGAGTACACTATAATGTACTGTACTCTATTGTACTGTTCTGTGTTGTACTATACTGAGCTCTACTGTGCTGTAGTTTGTCACTTTGTCCCAACTTGTGAAACATAGATGTCTATGATTGGTTCAGATTTGGTCTGGTTTGGACCAAACAAATTTGGTCTTGTTTGGAGGCAGAGCAGAATTAGGATGATACCCACTGACTATCAAAATCCAGAAAAGAGCCCCAGGACAGCAACACAATTAGACCCAAACAAATCATGAGTAAACAAAAAGAATTACTTGACACATTGGAAAAAATTTACTAAAAAACAGAGCAAACTGGAATGCTATTTGGCCCTAAACAGAGAGTACACAGTGGCAGAATACCTGACCACTATGACTGACCTAAAATTAAGGAAAGCTTTGACTATGTACAGACTCAGTAAGCATTGCTATTGAGAGATGGCGCCGTAGGCAGACTTAGCATGGGTCCTCAGATCCTCAAAATGTTCTACGGCTGTACCATCGAGAGCATCCGGACTGGTTGCATCACAGCCTGGTATGGCAACTACTCGGCATCCAACCGCAAGGCTCTACAGAGGGTAGCGCGTATGGCCCAGTACATCCATACAAGGCGGTGTCAGAGGAAGGCCCTAAAAATTGTAAAAGACTCCAGTCACTCTAGTCATAGGGTTAGGGCAAGCGGTACCAGAGGGCCAAGTCTAGGTCCAAAAGGCTCCTGAACAGCTTCTACCCCCAAGCTAGAAGACTGCTGAACAGTTAATAAAATGGCTACCTGGACTATTTGCATTAACACCAGTTTTTTTTATGTCGCTGCCATTTGCTGTTTATTATCTATGCATAGACACTTTACCCCTACCTACATGTACATATTACCTCAATTACCTCGATTAACCTGTTTATTATCTATACATAGTCACTTTACCCCTACCTACATGTACATATTACCTCAATTAACCTGTTTATTATCTATACATAGTCACTTTACCCCTACCTACATATTACCTCAATTACCCTGTTTATTATCTATGCATAGTCACTTTACCCCTACCTACATGTACATATTACCTCAATTAACCTGTTTATTATCTATGCATAGTCACTTTACCCCTACCTACATGTACATATTACCTCAATTAACCTGTTTATTATCTATGCATAGTCACTTTACCCCTACCTACATGTACATATTACCTCAATTAACCTGTTTATTATCTATGCATAGTCACTTTACCCCAACCTACATGTACATATTACCTCAATTACCTCGATTAACCTGTTTATTATCTATACATAGTCACTTTACCCCTACCTACATGTACATATTACCTCAATTACCTCGACTAACCTGTTTATCATCTATGCATAGTCACTTTACCCCTACCTACATGTACATATTACCTCAATTACCTCGACTAACCTGTACCCCTCGCACATTATAGCCTCGTCATTGTTATTTTATTGTGTTGCTTTCCTTTTACTTTATTTAGTAAATATTTTCTTAACTCTTATTTTTCTCAAAACTGCATTGTTGGTTAAGGGCTTGTAAGTAAGCATTTCACGGTAAGGTCTACTCTACTTGGCGTGTGTTGTATTCGGCGCATTTGACAAATACAATTTGATTTGAGGTGGAAGCTGATTAGAGAAACATGTTTCCCTCAGATTACACCGACACAAAGAACTTGAAAACAAATCAAATTTTGATAAACAACCATATCTATTAGGTGAAATACGACAGTGTGCCATCACAGCAGCAAGATCTGTGACCTGTTGCCACAAGAAAAGGGCAACCAGTGAAGAACAAACACCATTGTAAATACAACCCATATTTATGTTTATTTATTTTCCCTTTTGTACTTTAACTGTGCAAGGCTATAATATTTTGTGAGTGTAATGTTTACTGTTCAATTCTGATTGTTTATTTCTCTTTTGTTTATTATCCATTTCACATGCCAATGAACCCCTTTGGCGAGCGGGAGAGTAAGTTCATAGAACACACAGAGGTAACACACCAAATATGACTGACGGAGCCTCTGTTTAAAAGGCTTCTAATTCTAAGAACTCTAATTTCATGCCTGAGGCCCAGTGGCTCCATTCACCTCTTCCAAGGGGTCTGGATAAGGCAATGGGCAGAAGTGACCACAATAGAAATATAACAATAAATAATTATACTTTTATGAGACCACCAAAATATATGGCATACTAGACCTTATCCTAAACCACAGAGGTGAAGCCCATGGGTTGTCTATTTGTGAGCCATAAGATGCAACCCTGTCTTAACAATCAGGAGTCAGCCAAGCAATTAAGGCAGAAGGATAATGACTCAGCAGCCCAGCCACCGACAAGCGGCCCTGGAGAGCATGCTCATGATGTAAGAGGAGCCCAGTCAGCTCTTTCAGGGGAATGCCTTGCCAAACACTGACAATGACATAGGGAGAGGAAGAGAGAGAAACAGAGAGAGAGTGGGCTGTAAGGAGAGAGAGGGGAAAGGAAGGAGAGCGAGAGAGAGCGAGCAAGTAGGCTGTAAGGAGAGAGAGGGGAAAGGAAGAGAGAGAAACAGAGAGAGAGTAGGCTGTAAGGAGAGAGAGAGAGGGGAAAGGAAGGAGAGAGAGAGGTGGTCTCAGTTCATCGGAGCTGGTCTGTGAGGCAGCTGAGCTGACAAGAATCCCTGTTGGTAGAGAAGCAGGGCATAATGATTCTATCAGCCTCCGCTCACTCCTTCTATACCTTATGGGAGGTTAATAGGAGAAGCCAGCCCTATGTAACTCTAACTTGAAGCTCCATATTGTAGCTAATTAAAAATGGATTCCCTTGATCTGAAAGCAGGAGCTATTAATAGTGTGGCAGTGCCTCCGTGACTAGGCAGAGCTACCTGGCTGCACCCACAGCAATCCTCTCAGAGCCTACTGTAGCATCCTACCAGACTGCAGCAGGGCCGAGATGGTTAGACACCAGACCAGGATGAAACAACAATGTTTCTGGTTTATTCCTGATAATAACTCTATAATAACATAATCAACAGTATTGATTTAAAATAACACTTTCCCTTCATACTGATTATGCTTACTTTCAGGTTAAATGTGAGTGTGTGTTAATAGCGAGTTAACACTGTTAACACTGTCCATTACTCTGGGTAGACCTACAATACCTTATAGATGCATAATTTGTCTCCAGTCACAAATTCAGCTACGTTGCAGAACACTAATAAATGCATTCTACAGTACATTCTACTCAGGAGGCCTCTCTTTCTCCCCCTCACCAAAATGTGAATCCCTCTCCCCTTCCCTCCCCACTCTCCCTCCCTCTCAGGAGGGGCTGGAGGCAGCAGCCTCTTCAGCGGAGGACGGAGTGGTAGGCCAGGCCTGCTGCTGGAGGGAGTGGGTCAGGTTAGCTTGCTCTCCACGCACCATGCTCCAGGGAAGGGGATATTTCCACTGTGAAATCAGATCCGGGGAGGGATGCAGTGGCTTAGTAACAGCGGAGAAACACACAGGCAACAGCAGACATAACAGTCACCTTCATCTGCCATTTGGAATTAATAGCACCCCGACTGCAGCAAGGTGAGGACGGCCTAGTCCATTGATCTGTGGAGAATGACCTTGACAGTGCATATTCATAAAAGCTAATAACCCTTCAAAGTATGCTTTGAAATAGGATCAATACTCTTTGCGCAGACATATTGAATGAAAACGAGTTTCAAGTCAGTAGCAGGGTGTTCAACTATCTTGATTTGATAATGCAATGGGCTTTAACATAATCATATTCATAATACCTGGGAAACTGAAAGAAAGAGAGCTATGCCTTAAGCGGAATTGTGGCATATACTGTAAATGCAAGGCACTAATGTTACATAGCTCTTAGCCCATGACCTTAACCACCAGCTTAAACACAAAGCCACTCAGACCTTCTCAAAACAGAATATTTTTTATCAAATAAAGAAGCTGTTGCTCACTCTTTCTGGATAATTTAATTCAAAAACAACCACTGTAACTGCATGATGATCCATGAAAAGCCTGGTGCTGGTTTGGTATCCATGGTGTTTGTGTGTGTGTGTTTGCCAAGTTCATGGTAACACCTAAGTTGTTTACATGCAAAAGAGTTCTCCATGGAGCAATGGCAATGCCATGACAACAACAAAGCACTCAAGATATGACTATGTGGGAGGCCTGAACACAATGCCACTCTTGAGAGAGGGTTAATGTACCCTTTATGCATACACATAGCGAGTGAAAGCTTGTTCTCGAACCTCAAAGAAACATATTAGCCAAACAAGAATGACAAGACAGATAATTAGTAGGGGTTTTTCCATTAGTGATACCACCTACATCCTGTCAACCAAGAGGCAGCTGGCCTCCACAAGTACAGAAGCTCAGCCAAGACTGCATTACATTTATTAAATGTTTGAACAATCAAACATTTGAAACACCCAAAGAAGTGCAGGAATAAGGTTATTGGCGTTGGCCAGAGCATTAGGACAGAGAAAAGAGAGAAATCATAAATTAGAGAGTGAGTGTGGGAAAGGAGACAGGACAGTCAGACATATTGCAATGAAGTGGGCGGGAGACAGACGGACGCTTTTTTCATGAAAGAATGCTGAGGCTTTCTGACAGCTGGGGATTATATGCTGACACAAAGGCCTGGTTGTAGCATCGCTAGCTAGCTTTCCGGTTAGCCTGTTACCCACTGGACTGGCTCAACTCCCTGACTTCACATGAAGCCAAGGCTACGCCACCATGCCGTACTGGGGCCTCGCTGACCACAACGCACAGAGCCACATTACCCACGGGGCTCCCTCTGCATGCCAATCCTAGCTCAGACACACAACGCCTGGGGCAGCAGTGTACAGCACAGCTGGGGATGGGTTATGCCCCACTGTGAAGGGAGGTCACCCCCTGGGGCACTCTCCCACTGACAAAAACAGTGTGAACAGGCAGTGGCTCAGGTGGTTGTTGTCCTTGATGATCATTTTGGCCTTCCTCTGACATCGGATGCTGAAGGTGTCATGGAGGGCAGGCAGTTGTTGTGCAGACCACACCACCCTCTGGAGAGCTTTATGGTTGAGGGTGGAGCAGTTGCCGTACCAGGCTGTGATACAGCCCGACAGGATGCTCTTGATTGTGCATCTGTATAAAAGTTTGTCAGCGTTTTAGGTGACAAGCCAAATTTCTTCAGCCTCCTGAGGTTGAAGAGGTGTTGTTGCGCCTTCTTAACAACACTGTCTGTGTGGGTGCACCATTTCAGTTTATCTGTGATGTGTATGCCGAGGAACTGAAAACTTTCCGCCTTCTCCACTGTGGATAGGGGGGGTGCTCCCTTTGCTGTAAACCACTGTGGATAGGGGGGTGCTCCCTTTGCTGTAAACACACCAGCCAGCTGGTCTGCGCATGCTCTGAGGACGCGGCAAAGGATGCCGTCTGCGCCAGCGAGGGTTAACACGTTTAAATGTTTTACTCACGTCGGCCACAGAGAAGGAGAGGGCGCGCAGTCCTTGTTAGCGGGCCGAGAGAGTGGCACTGTATTATCCTTAAAGCGGGCGAAGAAGGTGTCTAGTTTGTCTGGAAGCTTGACGTCGGTGTCCGTGACATGGCTGGTTTCTTTTTGTAGTCCATGATTTCCTCTAGACCCTGCCTCATACGTCTCGTTTCTGAGCCGTTGAATTGAGACTCCACTTTGTCCCTGTAACGGCATTTCGCTTGTTTGATTGCCTTGCGGAGGGAATAACTACACTGTTTATATTCAGCCATATTCCCAAATCTTTCTTGAATCTTGAAGCATGGGTTCCAATTGGTCAGAACAGCGTTGAATGGTTCTAGTCACTGGTACATCCTGTTTGAGTTTCTGTCTATAAGACGGTAAGAGCAAGATGGCGTCGTGGTCAAATTTGCCAAAGGGAGGGTGGGAGAGGGCTTTGTATGCATCGAGGCAGTTAGAGTAGCAGCGGGGAAAGTTCGTCCCACTGGCCTCACAACACATGTAACCGCGCCAGCCCAGGACCTCCACATCCGGGTTCTTCACCTGCGGCATTGTCTGAGACGAGCCACCCAGACAGCTGATGAAACTGTGGGTTTGCACAACTGCAGAATTTCTACACAAACTGTCAAAAACCATCTCAGGGAAGCTCATCTACGTGCACGTCATCCTCACCAGGGTCTCAACCTGAGGGTCTCAACCTGCAGTTCGGCGTCATAACCGACATCAGTGGGCAAATGCTCACCTTTGACGGCCACTGGCAAGCTAGATAAGTGTGCTCTTCACGGATGAATCCCGGTTTCAAATGTCCCGGGCAGATGATGAGCGGTTTGCGGATGTCAATGTTGTGAACAGAGTGCCCAATGGTGGAGGTGGGGTTATGGTATGGGAAGGCATTAGCTACAGACAACAACAAAAAAAAGGCATTTTATCGATGGCAGTTTGAATGCACAGAGATACCGTGACGAGATCCTGAGGCCCATTGTTGTGTCATTCACCTGCCGCCATCACCTCATGTTTCAGCATGATAATCCACAGCCCCATTTCGCAAGGATCTGTACACAATTCCAGGATCTGAAAATGTCCCAGTTATTCCATGGCCTGCATACTCAGACAGCTCACCCACTGAGCATGTTTGAGATGCTCTGGATCGATGAGTACGACAGCGTGTTTCAGTTCCCGCCAATATCCAGCAACTTTGCACAGGTATTGAAGAGGAGTGGGACAACATTCCACAGGCCACAATCAACCTGATCAACTATATGCGATGGAGATGTGTCGCGCTGCATGAGGCAAATGGTGATCACACGAGATACTGACAGATTCTGATCCACGCCCCTATTTCTTTTAAAGGTATCTGTGACCAACAGATGCACATCTGTATTCCCAGTCATGTGAAATCCATATATTAGGGCCTAATGAATTTATTTCAATTGACGGATTTCCTTATATGAACTGCAACTCAGTAAAATATTTGAAATTGTTGCGTGTTGCGTTTAGATTTTTGTTCAGCGTAGTTTATTTTTCACTACGGCCAATATTCAACAAAAGATGAAGAGAGCCTTGTGTCTCCTGACCCCTCCTGTCTCAGCCTCCAGTATTTATGCTGCAGTAGTTTATGTGTCGGGGGGCTAGGGTCAGTTTGTTATATCTGGAGTACTTCACCTGTCCTATTCGGTGTCCTGTGTGAATCTAAGTGTGCGTTCTCTAATTCTCTCCTTCTCTCTTTCTCTCTCTCGGAGGACCTGAGCCCTAGGACCATGCCCCAGGACTACCTGACATGATGACTCCTTGCTGTCCCCAGTCCACCTGGCTGTGCTGCTGCTCCAGTTTCAACTGTTCTGCCTTATTATTATTCGACCATGCTGATCATTTATGAACATTTGAACATCTTGGCCATGTTCTGTTATAATCTCCACCCGGCACAGCCAGAAGAGGACTGGCCACCCCACATAGCCTGGTTCCTCTCTAGGTTTCTTCCTAGGTTTTGGCCTTTCTAGGGAGTTTTTTCCTAGCCACCGTGCTTCTTCACCTGCATTGCTTGCTGTTTGGGGTTTTAGGCTGGGTTTCTGTACAGCACTTTGAGATATCAGCTGATGTACGAAGGGCTATATAAAATACATTTGATTGAGCCTTCAAGAAACATGGAGAAGCATAAAGCTACTATCTAGTGGAATTCGTCATCAAGCCTGGTAGAGAAGATAAATCAAAAAGACTGCAGTTCCTCCAGAATCCCCGTCACCATGTCTCTGGTGATAACCAATCCACATTCTATTCCTGGAACGCATGTCACTAAATGGGTCAAGATCACGACGATACACTGTATATAGGACATCATTAGCTAGACACATCAGCACCGAAACATAGCTGCAGATAACTCACACACAGTGAAAGCACCCAATTTAAACCAATGCAAACTCGGACGTTGGATTTTATTGCACGTGTGCTTAGATTTTTAAAAAGTTAACGGAATCCAGAATGGAGGGGGTAGCTTTAGAATCTCCCTAAATGTGTGACATCATATACATCATTGACACTGGCTATCGTCTAATGGAATTCTGGGATTTTAGGAGGTTTTTCTACCGACGGCTCATGTGTGAGAGGACAAAGGCTCACGACTATAAAAATGAACCAGACCTATCGCAGCCAGTCTGGGCCATAGAGCACAGCAGCAGCAGTGACAGGAGGTGGGCCAGTGCCTCTCCCAGTCTGCCACCCTGCCCTGGGGCTCCATAGTCAACACACAGGGCCAAATGTGTTTGCTTTACTACCCAGGGACCCCATTAGATGAGAGAGCCCCACAGACAGCTCAGAGATCAAACAGGGCAACCTCAAGGAATGGGGTCATACAAACAAACTGACCCACCAGTGTTTATGGTAGAAATGTCACCTTTAAAGGTGAAAGTAAAGAAGATGGCAGGTAATCTAGATACAGAGAGAGAATTTACCATCGGTCTGAACTATCTGGAAACGGTTATAGACTGTGATCAGTATTTGTGTTTATTTTAGGTGCTATCTAGAACCTAACAGGGTTCTTCAGCTGGCCCCATATAAGAACCCTTTGTAGAACCCTTTTTCGTTCCAGGTAGAACCCTTTCCACTGAGGGTTCTACATGGAACCAAAAAGCGTTATCCTAACCCTTTTGCAACCCTTTTTTCTAACAGTGTACAACAACACAACCACTCACATAGATGAGGCCAGAGTAGTAGCGGTCCTTGAGGTTGTGCAGCACCGAGGCCTCGTTCAGGCAGGTGAGCTCGGCCATGTCTTCCACCTTGCTGAACTTAGGCGGGTTCATCTTCTGGATGTCGTCCTTATTGACAACGGCCTTCTTGCCATTCTCTGACAGTTCCACCACCACCTCCTCTCCCCGCTCCTCCTTGATGCTGGCCGCCTCAAAACCATGACGCTCTGAAGGGATCCACACCACCTTCTTGGCTGTCCAGTCAGCCTGTGTGGCCGGGTTGTAGACGACAGCGCGGTCCACAAACAGGTACCGCTCCGGGTCCTCCAGCCCACTTCGATGAGCCATTTTGGGGGTACCAGAGCAAGAGTGGCACCTGGAAGAGGCAGAGACAGACAGAAACTCAGTATAGCAACATGTTTGTCATGATGTTAAGCACTCTCAGGCATTGCATTTATCAAGGTGACATTAAAGTTACCCCCTTTTCAAGTCTAGGTGTAGCCAGCAGATCCGACCGGCTTGCTTACAGCTGCACTGGGGTTAGACAGAATTCCTGTGTAGATTAAGACACCATGGAGCCTGCACGAATATGGCTCGGGAAAACGTACCTCAATCCAGGGATGAGAAATACATTGCACTCTGAGAATTGTCCCATTATCCCAACTGTTACACCAATAAGATTGAACTACTGCTACATTGTATCTGTACACGCAAAAATAGGCCTACAACGTCATTGTTATTTACAGCATAATTTATCACAAATTCCTCATCCAAGTAGATGTTTGCAGCCAAACATGGAAAGCAATTCCTCACTTTCAGGTAGAGTATTCAACGTGTTGAACAAATGTATTCAGAATAAAGTACCAAACAATTGTATTTTTTGTTGTTGTTGATTTGCCTTTGTTGACTCATTTAATAACACGCGTCTTACTCTGACTTGACTAGAGCCACCTCGCGCGCTGGTGTAACCGTGTTGTGAATGGTACGCAATCGGTCCACACATGACAATCAACATAGACAATAAACATGTATTTATTAGATCAGCAGGTCCCTGAACAACCTATATCACTATTATAGATCACGTAGATTCAGATAGCTGCACGTTATCTGACATTTAACCACTTTGATAATAACAGAAACCTTCTGAAATCATGCAGCGAGCTGTACTGGTCAAGGGAGTCAATTTTGGTGTAGCAACATCTCTAAAGTCATCATTTCAATTTCATTCAATTAAAATATTCAATAAATATAACGCAATATATGCCTTAAACATATTTTAATTCAACGTATCTGGGTAATCAATAGTCCTGAACGTAATATAGCGACATCATTGCAAGTACCTCCACAGTTACGCAATTTAGCCTAAATCCATCCAGCCGGACAGTCTTCAAGTTGCTAATATAACCATGTAGAATTACAATTATTCCTAAAAGAGCTGGTAATTTACCTGGTGCTGTGACGGAAGAAACGAGGACAACTGTTCACAGGAATAGACCGACCTCCCTCTTTAATAACACTTTCTGCAACAACACAATTGATATTCAGGCATCTGTCTAGGCTTTGGTATGCACCAAAGACACTGCCCCTACGGTTGGGCCCCTCAACCGCACAGATCTGACCGCTGTTACTCCGCCTACGATGGGTTGTGCAGACATGAATATTGACCAATAGATCAGTTCATCCGAATTCAATAGCTCATTGTGATGCTTTACGTGCTATATTTTCTACAGTGTTGATATCCTCTGACAAACAGACGTCTAATGATAAACAAATACAAATCGTGTTTTATTCTGAAGCCACATGAGGTGAATATAGTATCTAGTTGTGAAAGTCTATGCACTGCACACGCCTACTAGATGCGGCTAAAACACAATTGGATTCTCATGCTGCAGTCTCTAGTACCCTTGCCTCCTATTGGCTAAAAATAACGACCCTAGAGAAAACCAACTATTTTCAGAGGAATGATTTCTGGTCCATCGTTCCACCTGTTCCTGACACCGTTTTCAACCTGACCCTCAACATGAGAAAAAAAGCGCCCGATTAAATCCTTATGACCAGTGCATGAAATAACAATGCACATATTTGTTCCTTGTCATTAACACGCTGTTGATGCAAATAACGATCTAAAGTTTTTTGTATGTTCATCGGGTATTGCATGGAGTGATATTTGACATGGTACAAATGTTACAATGAGCTACCACATAATAACTGGTTAGATATCATGATATGCAACACCCCCATCTTGTGTCCAAAGTGGTGGGGCTTATTTGTACCATTCTCTTCTGGGAAATATAGGTCATTGTTGGTTTAAAGTCTATTTTCGCTATTATTCCACAAACATAGTTCAACCCTGTTCATGTCACCTGCATTGCTAATCTACTTTCAAAAGATTTAATACAAATTCATGAAGATGTTATCATACCAGGATTCCATTCATGTTGACCAAGCTTTATTATCAAATTGTGAACACAACTCACTGAACATAAGCTTGATTTTACATAAACATTTTATTACAAATGGAAATATTGATTAGTAAATTGAACAAGTGATCGGTAATTAAATAGCCTGTCTCCATGATGTGGTGGTTGTGATGATGTTGATGTTTTATATCAAGAAGAAAATTACATAGTATCTGACAACATGTACAGTATTGTGTATCTCTACTGGCAACTTTAACGTCCTCCTCTCCATGCTGCTCCACCACGTTTTCCTCCTCCTCCGCCCCCCCCTCCGCCACCACCAGCGCCACCTCTTACTTTCTTCCTCACACCGCTGGACTGCTCTGTGTCATCCCCCTCTTCTCCTCTGGGCCGCTTCCTCTTTTCTCCTTGTTCCTTCATTTCCTGAGAGGGAAAGAGGTTATTGTGACTGACTTTAGAGCTATCACAATGGATGACGACATTGCTGAAAAGACACTGATTGAGACTCACAATTCTGGCGAATCGCTGCGCCTCGCTCACTCTCTCCACCAGCATCATCACTTCCTCCTCCTGCGTGGGGAAGGCAGGCAGCTTCTTGCCAATCAGAGTTTCGATTCGCTGGAACAACTCCACATCATACCTGAGAGGTCAATATGTCAACCAGAAGAAAATCTTTGGACAAAGTCACCAATTTCAATAAGATTGGTTGAGAGCGAGCATAAAGGTGGCCCTTACTGTGTGACAAATGTGATTGATTTTCCAGACCGTCCTGCTCTGGCGGTTCGCCCCACTCTGTGGATGTAGTCCTGAGTACAAACACACACGGTAAAATGCCACTAAACTTGCTCGGTTGGGTCCCTCATTGAAGAGACTGCAGACAGGGAGAAACATTCACACAAGCAAGACTGATACCTTTGAGTGAGTTGGGATGTCGTAGTTAATAACACAGTCTACATGTGGAATGTCCAGTCCTCTTGATGCCACGTCCGTCGCCAGCAACACAGAGCGAGACTTAGACTTGAACTTGTTCAGCGACCCTAGACGTTTGTTCTGACCAACAGAGAAAGACATTTATTATTTATACATGCAGATTCCACTGATGTGTAAAACATTTGGAAGTGTTATAGAGTATGATATTTGGAGTGAGTATGTTGGTAGACAGTAGTGTGTTTGGATAAGGGGGGTACCTGACTCATCTGCCCATGCAGGGGGATGGCAGTGATGCCCAAGTTCCTGAGCAGCAGCGCCACACGCTGGGCATTGTTACACGTACTGCAGAAGATCATGAAGGAGTTCCCAGCCAGCTCGTTGATGATGGACACCAGGTAACAATCCTGGAGACACAGCCAGTTAACTTACAATCCAACACTAACCATACACAGCTTCTGACTTCTCAGAGACAAATTACCATTAGAACATCAAACTTAACATACTTTGTATTTGGAGGGTATGAAGACGTAGTACTGCTGAAGTTTTTCTACTGTTGAATACTTGGTGTTAACGGCACATTTAACTGGATCCTTCAGAGCTGCTCTCTGCAGCTTGGCGACCTTGGTAAATATAGAAGACATAGAAGGGTTAGTGTGACAGGCCAGATGTTAAAGATACTCTGACAAGTCTCAAATGAAAAGCTAAAAGGAATAGATAATAGGAGCTATTACGTGGTTACCTTTTTGGTCATGGTAGCAGAGAAGAGGAACGTTCGTCGGTCTCTGGGAATAACCTTTAGGATCTTGTCTACCTCAGTCTCAAAGTCCATGTTGAGGATCCGGTCTGCCTCATCCATCACCAGGAACTTCAGCGCTCGCAGTGAGAAGCCTTTTGTGTTCTCTAAGTGGTCTATCAACCGCCCGGGGGTGGCTGTTATGACATACATGGTGAATACACCGTATCAACCAGGAATGCACTTAAAAGATGGTACCATATTATGCAACTGAAAGGGGTAGGTTGGATTAAGTTATTTTCTCACCAATGACAATGTGAGGTTTCTTGGCCAGGACCAGGGATTGGGACATCATGTCAATTCCTCCAACGATAACAGCTGAAACAGAAAAAAATATGAGTTAAAACAACAGTCACATGACACTTGAGTTCCATCAAATATGTTTCTACTCCTTCCAATGCCCACGTACCGGTCTTGACTCCGATGCTGGAGCCCAGGGCCTCAAACTGCTCTGCTATCTGGAAAGCCAACTCTCTGGTGGGGGTGAGTATGAGCGTGTGCAGCCTCTGAGCGGAAGCGAGGAGTGACTGCAGGATGGGCAGAGCAAAAGCCCCGGTCTTCCCTGAGCCGGTCTCTGCTAAGCCAATTACATCCTTTCCTGAGATAGGAGAGAAGAAAGTGCATTGTGAGTGTACAGACAGACATGAGACCTTCCCCCGAGAGGACAGGTCTTTACCAACCGTTTTATACATCTCACAAACAAACAAGAACATTCAACCACCTCCATCCAACTGAACTCACCTTGTAAGGCTACAGGTATGGCCTCTACCTGGATCTTTGTAGGAGTCTTCCATCCCAACTGTTCACAAGCTTCACACAGCACTTCAGTTACACCCTATATTAAACAGATGCATGCCATAGCAGGAATATGTAAACACGTTAGAATATGGAGTTTATGTTACACATCTACACAAATCGCATGGCTGAATGCGCGCCCGATTTTTAAATGCCTGTCAATGACATCACATCACCTCACAGCTGCACCCAACTCTCTACCTGGTGAAGCGTAGGATGCTGAACTGTATGTTGGTGGTTGAAAGACAGTTAACTTGCTAACTTATCAGCGGTAGGTTGGTTTGTTGATATGCTCTTAACGTTAGCTCGCTTCCAAGCTTATCCACCATTTCCATTTAGCTAGCTAGCGTTACTCACCAGATCTTTGAAGGTCTTCACTGGCTTGTCATTTTCCGCGATATTAACGTTACTGTTATCATCATCACTACTAGAATCTTCATCCTTTGCGCCATCTGTTTTTATCGCAACACTTTTTCCCGAGTCGTCCGCCATGCTTGTTTGCCAACATGCCGTCTACGCTAAACTACGCATGTACGGAAATGGATTTCGTGCTAGGATTTCTGGGACTTGATGTTCCCCGCTGAATTCATAAATCATTTCAATTAATTGCAATGTTTAGACCACATTCAGTTGTCAAACGTTGCAGATATAAATGTCACGAATAGAGCTGATGTGATTCCTTATCCAACATAGTTCTTCCATCTGAATGATCCAAAACGTTGCATCCTGCTGAATGAGCCTGTTCATCATGGTGGTTTATTCATTTGTAGTCTGACTTATGAAAAGATGCTTAAAAAAAGATTGGACTGAAAATAGTTAATTGAGTTTAAGTATTTATTTAGTTGCAGGTCTAACCCTTTCAGACAAGCATATGCACACTCATTTGGATTTTCCTACAAACACCCCCTTTCTTTCTTTGAAATCCATCACGTTTCTCAGTTCAACAATAAAATAAACATTTGACAGTCATAAAAAACACTAGCTTTTTCACAAAGATTGAGCCAAATTATCATAGCCATGTACAGTAAGTTGGTAGGGAGGAGATTCTAGTCTCATTGTGAAAAACAAAGCCTTTCTGCTTCATTTAGAGGAACCAATGTGTTTCTGAACAGCATCTGCTTGCTGGTATCACTAACACATTCTTCATGACCCCTACTGTTCATTCCTTCTCAACACACCCACCCTTTTCACCCCGCAGCCCCTGTCAGTCTCAGAGGAGTCCCTCCATCTCCCTCATGAAGGCCTCATACATCTGGTCCTTGGTCTTCATGTTGGGCTGAGAGACTGGGCCCATCTGAGTAGGGTTGGCCGACCCCATGGGGGCAGCCATCGACTGCTGCTTCTGGCCTCCCACCCTTTCCTCTCTTCTTCCTCTCTTTTCCATAGGCCCTCCTCCGCTCCCGGCCCCTTTATCCCTGCGCACCCTCAGCGCTGTGGGCACGAAGCGGGTGACCTCTGTCTTGGGGTTGATGATCTGGGGTTTGGCTGAGATGGTGGCTCCGCCACTCCCCTGGCCTGTTGCCAGATTGCTGCCTCCGGCTGAGATAGAGGTGATGTTGGCCCGCTTCTCGATGGTTGGTGCATGGTGGTGGCTGGTGGGGTTTGTGCCTGACGGCGGGGCACTTGTCCCAGGGGGAGGGGGCATTTGCATCCCTGGGCGCATGGACATAGGCATGGAAGGAGGGGGCAGCATGGAGGCATTGGGGTTGCTATGGGAGCCATCTGGGTTGGAGCCGGGTTTCTGGCGGTGGACAATGCTGGGGGGAGCGCTGAGTACGTTGGAGTTAAGTGGCGGGGGAAAAAGAGAGAGGGGAGGGGCGAGTTGGCGTGGGGGGCCAGATCGTGGTGGAGGGGGGATGCCTACAGAAAGCGAGAAGAGAGGAGATTAGAGTGGGGGGAAATCCTGCTTTATTCCCATGCTTTGCAGCCCAAAGCATGGGCTTTATTTTACATTCATTTTAGCTTGAGGTATGTGCCATGTTGACATATATTTTTATTACTGTTAACTTTGGGTACTGCTGAACTGTAGTTATGTTACATTTGTTTTTGTATGTTTTGACAATGTTCTGTGTTTAAGGAGAAGGGATAAAGTCATATGTAATTCCAATTAAAGGCAAAAAAATACATCCACGCATCCACACAAACCTGGGGGAGCTGGGGGAGGCAGTCTGGGTGGGGGTCCCCGGGGTGGAGGACCAGGAGGGAGGCCTGGAGGGGGGCCTGGGGGAGGGCCAGGGGGACGACCTGGAGGGGGGCCTGGGGGCAGTAGCCGGGGCATCGGTCCCCTTGGACCACCTAGCATACCAGGCGGCCTCAAAAACGGGGGAGCACCTTAGGATGACAAACAAGACATATCATATGACATATCACATCATAGTGCTTTGTTTTAGTAATTTGATAGTAATGAAGCAACGTCATACAAGATGACACTCTACTCCAATCATTACTACACATAAAACCAACTAACCGGGCGGAGGGCCGGGAGGCAGGCCAGAGGGCGGACCAGGAGGCCTCATTGGAGGAGCTGGGGGTGGTCCCAACGGTGGAGGCCCTGTCCCTGGTGGACCCTGCATGTGTAGAGGTGGTTGCTGTCCTCCCATTGGTCCAGAGGGTGGAGGCATGCGCTGATTGGGTATAAGATGAGATTGGTTGTCACCTGGTGGTCCCCTATCCTCGATGTCTGAGTCGTCAGAGTCAGTGTACTCCTCCTCAACTTCCTCTTCCTCCTCTTCGTCTTCAGGGATGGACTGCCCTGTAGACAAATAATAAAGGGGGATGAGTGAAAAAGGGATGAAGGAAGAAAGTATAACCTAGTTCCCATGGAGAAATCATCCTCCAGCGAATACAAACCTCTTTAAAGGTCATTCTCCAAAATAGTGTCAACAATCCAATCATTCATCTGCATCACAAGTCCTGTTCAAGTGTGGTAGTGGTGTTGTGTGAAGACTGAAGAAGACACAGTACCTGCCATCCTAAGCATCATAGCCTGCAGTGGAGTGATGGCCTTTTTCTTCTTCACAATCCTCTTCTTCTTGCTCTTCTCCCTGGGTGCTGAGGGGGGCATGTCTGCAAACCGCACACTGCGTCCTGCAAAACATATCACACAACCTCGTGTAAAACGCCATATCACAACACCAAGCAGTGCAGACTTGAAGACAGAACCCAACACACTTGGGGTGATCAAGCATGCACATATGCGGACAAGGCTCCGCTTCTCACCTGCATGTCTGTCCCCTCTGTCCTCCTCTCTGCCCTTCTCTCTATCGTTCTCCTGCCGGTCCACCAGCATCCTCTTGTCAACCTCGCCTCCTTCATCCCTATCTCCTTCACTGTCCTCTTCAGAGTCGCTGTCGTCTTCCTCGCCATCCTCTCCATCGCTCTCGCTCCCACTGTCCCTCTCTCCTCCCATCAGCATAGTGTCCAGGGCTTTCTCCATGTCAGAGGCCTGGTTGGACAGATCTGGTTGTAGGCAGAGAAAGGTGGATTTGGATAAGAAAGTAGAATGAAGCATATTTATTCCTCCTGATCCCATGTACGAACATGCAGAGGTGAGGTGTGTATGCAGTACCTGCATCTGCTGCAAACTGGGCCCTACGTGAGGCGTACAGCGCGAGGACCTGAGACGGTGGGGGGCCAGGTGGGGGACCTGGGGGTTTCCTACCAGGGGGTAACCGAGGGACGCCTGCCACCGCTGCAGACATGGAGGCACTGATCCCCTTACTGAGAGAGAAAGAGAGAGTGAGAGAGTGTTTACAGAGCAGCTGGTAGGGTTGTGGTATGGTCCACAGGAATGATACTGAGACAGCACTGTAAATTCAGGGGACTGCCCACCTAAACGAGGAGCCCTTCTTCAGGATGGAGGGAGGCTGGGCCCCAGGCAGGGGGATGTCCTGGATCAGGATGCTGGAGGGGGCGTGGGGCATCTCTGGGAGTGGGATGCTATCCACCTCCACCAGTTCAGCATTCTAGTTGACAGAGCGAGGAAGAGGAAGTGTGAGTAGTGAACAACAGCAACAATTATGACATGATCTCAGCACTGCTCGGTTTATCTGTGCAATTCATACATGTTCATCAGCATAGCATACACACCTTGACTGAGTCGAAGTAGAGTGACAGCTTGCCGCGATTGCTCTCATAGTCCAGCTCCAGTTTGCGTAGCTCCTTGTAAGTGTCTGGGTTCTCTCTTTCATACAAACGTACGATGCGCTCAAACGTCTCCCGTAGCTTCTTCCTCTTGTCTCTCAGCACCTTCTCATTCAGCAGCGGCTGCTGCACAGGGTTGAACTCTGGCACAGAAAAAAAAACAGAGAACAGATGTGAACAGGAGAGAATACAATTATTAGCAAGATCCTTTTGGAAGACAAATAAACGCACAACCTTGTTTAAAACCCGTTTGCAATGGCTCACCCATTTCATCCAGCTTCTCCATGTCTTTGATGATCTGTCTGGGGTCCTTCATCTTCAGTACAGCTGTTCTCACCATCATCCTCTGCTTCTTGTTCTGTGGCGCAGCAAAGAAGAACACAGTGAGATTTATAGACAGAATACAAAGTCAACCTGTCATTGACATTCAAATTGTCAGCCAAGGTCTTACCTTCTTCAGCTCCCGTTTCCTGGCCTCCTTCCCTGAAGAGGAAAATGGCACCGCATTAGGTTTGATGTAGAAACTGTTACCTGACAGTTCCTCTACGTTGATGCATTTACTATTGTTCATAGTGCTGCTGAGCTCAAAAAGACACTGAAATGATTTTCCTTTCACATACATGGGATCCCCTGAAGCTTAAGTAACAATGGGTGTCCACGGATGTGTTCATGCTCAAGTTGAGGTGAACGTATGATGTGAGCAGTCATGACGACGGAAAGGGTATGACGTTACTTACTGGCCTGGTCGGTGGGGTTCATGAACTTCCCACTCTTGGTGGAGGAGGTCGAACGTCGCCCCATGGTGATGGCGCGTCTCCTTCACCCTGCCAAGTAAGATACAGTATCAACTGAAAATAAAAATCTATAAAGTTATATTTCTAAGATAGCTGCTGGGATGGTGTAAATAAAACTAGGCTGCATTACACCCTGCAATGGATATTCCAACCATGAGCCCCAGCCTGCTCTGCTCTTGCTGATCAAAAACATTTTGTGTGATTCCTAACCAATGGCTGTGCTGTGTAGGCCTATGGTGGCAGTTCATAGGGAGAGTCAGGGGCTTCTTCCAAAAATTGCACTCTTACGGATGAACAGTGTTTCCCAATCCTGGTCCTCTGGTACCCCCAACAGTACACATTTCTATTGTAACCCTGGACAAGCACACCTGATTATACTTGTCAACTAATCATCAAGCCCTCAATGAGGTGTGTTTGTTAAGGGCCACAACGAAACGGTGTACTGTTGGGAGTATTAGAGGACCAGGGTTGAGAAACACTGCTATAGGATATGTTCAGATAAGTTTGAGAAGGAGTGCGAAGATGAGGAGGACCGGAGGTCAACTGTTATAGCTTGCTACTACTATAATTGATTTGATTAATGATGATGTAGGCCTATTTATCAGAGTTATTGACCTCACAATAAGCAAGATTTGAGTAACTTACAATGTGGTGCTGAAACGAAGCAGCGGCACAATCAATCAGAAAATGGACAGCTCATTGTGCTGAAAGTAGGCAAATTCAAGTAGGCATAATTAATTTCAACATTCTTAATTTTAATTAGTTTACTAACAACAAGAGGGCTTTGTGTTGGAGCCTATTTAAGAAATAAGAGGTAGGCCTACATGTTTGGCAGACTCACTTAGGCTATAGACTGCTATGTCAATCAATTCCCCCCCATCCACTCTTTAAATAACAGCACTTCACTGACACAGAGGTAGGCTAAGTTAAAACCAAGACACAAATTGATGGGGTAGGAGACGTTATGCCATAAGCCAGCTTTTTATTGAAGAAAATGGCAGAAAAGACTAAACAAATCTGATTATATAAAGTGATCTATAACAGTACTTTGGTCCACGATGCTTTATGCTAGAAACAAGCTGTAAAATATCCAGGAAAGACGTGACTCCGATGCATATGGGAATATCATTGTTTCTAGCATAAAACACACAAAAAATGTCCTTTGCTTGGGAAGTAATCTAATGCTGTCACTATCAATTGATTAAGTTATTCACTTCCTATACAATATAAGATGTTTAAAACCAGACAGCTTTTAGGTAAACACTTCTGACCTCTCATTGGGTTGAGCTACAGAAGAAGAGTAGCGAGCAGTTAAAGCTTCCATTTTTCTGCATCGGTAGGTCTACTCTGTCTGGGGTGATAAATTAGGCCTAACTTTGGAAAGCACCATGCTCAGATTCCTAATGAGGTCTCAGATTGTATTACTTGCAAGCAGGGGCAGTTTCATTGCAAGCAAGACACATTGATTTGGCATTGGAGAAATATGATGAGATGAACACAGGCATATGTTCATTCTTAGCCTGTAATTTAAAAAATATTAATCTTTAAGGCTATGGTATGTCCAAGAAGTGAGTAAACGCTAGACATGTTCTCTGCTATCCACTTTGTTTTGATTATTATTTTGGCTATAGGGGAGGAAATATGTTTTGCTCTAGGGAGGGCCATCCATTTCAGAGAGGTCCTTATTATAAATAACTTTCACTCTCGCTGCGATTAAACCAATAATGAATTGCCTTTTGACATTGTGCTGAGAAACATACTTGTACATACAAGTTCGTCTCCCAGCACAATGTCACAAGACAATTATTGGTTGAATAGCAGCTAGTCAGAAGTATACGTTAACTAGTCCCAACTAACAACCAACGTTAGCTAAATTAGCTAGCAACGCTGTGCAAGTTATAATGTTAGCTAGCTATAGATGATGCAAATACTCGCCAATATTAATTTACTGAAATGTTAAATAGTTAGTTAGCAAATTTTGTAACCAACGGTAGCTATATCACCAAATTCTGCAGGTTTCACATCAGCATAACGTTAGCTAGCTAAATTAGCCAGTCAACTAGCTCGATGAACAGGTAACGAGAAAGCCAACTTGAATTGACTCTACCTTTATCCACGTGAAAACTGTGGGCAGTTTGCCTTTCCCCTCTCTTACTTTCCAATCGGGTAAATGGTCAACTATAAATGTCGTTGCCTGTATCAAACTAATATATGTGATATCCTTTTAGATCACACTGACATAAACGCTTTTGGCTAATTGATGCAGTTCACCATGTTTTGATTGCCGCGAGCTAGGGCGGAAGTCTCGTGTGAGATAAACCGGAAACGCCAAAAAAGAAGGTCAAACAAAATACGCTCAACCCCCCCCAGTGGCTGACCTAGTAGACTGCAGTTTTGCACTCAAAGTCTTTGCTTCATGTCTGCAGTTTTGGGTGAACCTGCAACCTTTGCTACTGCTACTCTTACGAATAGCCTACGCTTCAACCAAGTTCTCTTGCAGGTGAGTGAGTGCCTTTTGCATTGTATTATACATATTTTTTGGGGGTAGAATGGCCAGGTTACACCAATCTTAAGGCAAGATGACCTTACATAAATACGAACATTATTGACAGGGATGACCAAGTTAAATGCCCCAGCCTTGGGATCATTTATGCATTTGAACGTGTCTTTGTTTTGACAGAGGCACCACAGGTAGATAGATATGTTTGTTCATGCAATATCACATTGAATGTAGTCTAAATGTTTTCAGCTGTCATAGATTTTTTATATTCATGAAGGTGCTGAAGATCTGTACATGTAACTTTTCTCTTTCAATATTTGTAAACAAAGTCATTAATGTCATGCCAATGGAACTTTTTGCTCCACTATAGTTGCTCCACTATTTTTGCATCAAGGTCTTTACCAGCCTTTGATACCACAGAGGTCATTTCTTCAGGTCTCCGTTAAGTGTGTAGCCTAATCTGTTTCTCATTTGTTCCCTTTAGGAAATAACAGATCTCGTACAATATATCATGTTATAACATTGTTAGAATATTGTTATGTAATATTAAATAAATTGATGAAAGACACATTGTTTAGATAATTTTATTGACCATACTACACTACAGAATATTACCAAATAGTTATTTTAATAACTTTTCATTGTCCTCTTTCTCTCTCGCTCTCCCTCTAACACCGTATCAATTTATACTTCATTTATTTAGATTTATTCAGATGTTTCATCCTCAGAACATTACACCTATTTCTCTCCAAAAAGCCTTGCAGAATAGAAGTTGGTTTGTGGAGTGGGTTGACATCTAGTATGGGATTGGTCCATAGAATTCGGTGTAGGCAGCAATGATCCCAGCTGTGTCCATCATGTTCTCACACCAGTAGTTAAGCTCACACACCTCCCTCAGACTGGGAATGAAGGGGTTGGGCAGTTTACATCAAATAAGAGGAAGAGGTGAAAGAAGAAAGGAGGAAGAAAAAAACCCAGATGAAAATCTGGATATTATCCAGTGTGAAGAAAGAGGCTTATATAATTAACTTTTCACTCCATGATAACAACAGGAAATTCCCTGAAGATTTGAGCACATTTAATCTTAAATGATTCTTAAATGAAGTGGAAATTATGCTTGTTCCCATACAAACATTGATTAACAGCAAAACACATACACTGAGTGTACAAAACATTAAGAACACCTGCTCTTTCCATGATATAGACTGACCAGGTGAAAGCTATGATCTCTTATTGATGTCACTTGTCAAATCCACATCAGTCAGTGTAGATGAAGGGGAAGAGACACGTTAAAGAGGGATTTTTAAGCCTTGGGACAATTGAGACATGTATTGTGTACTGTGTGTGTTCCATTCAGAGGGTGAATGGGCAAGACAAAAGATTTAAGTGCCTTTGAACAGGGTACCAGGCGCACCGGTTTGTGTCAAGAATGGCAACACTGTTGGGTTTTTCACACTCAATAGTTTCCAGTTTGCATTAAGAATGGTCCACCACTCAAATTACATCCAGTCAACTTCACACAACTGTGGGAAGCATTGGAGTCAACATGGGCCAGCATCCCTGTGGAACACTTTCGGCACCTTGTAGAAAACAACCTTGTGTGCCAGGCTATCAGATGACAGACAGGGGACAACAGAACAGTACTGTACCTCTCCAGCTGAGTCAGGGACAAGTCTGCAAGGGCAGTGCTGGCTCTCTTCTGTCGCACCAAAGTGGAGGCCAGGTCCTTCTTAACAAACACACCTGTAAGGTCATAGAACATATTCACTTTTTAAAATGAAATAAATTTAAACAAGTGTAATCCCACTGCACTTAGAATAACCATGTTCAGTGCATCTACGACTGGTCATCAACATTACAGTACACACAATCAGACCCCTGCAATTCTGGTACTAATTATCCTAGTGATGTTTCTTACCCACTCTTTTCTCACTTGCAGGCTTTGAGGCAGTGGAGGTAGAGGAGTCTGTGTAGAGAGGAAACAGTATTGTACATGATTAATCATCTCGATCTGAAAACACAACTACAACATTATAAATTGTTTACATATTTTATTTATTCTTTAACATTTATATGAAGTTTCATTATTTATTTGATTATTTTCCTTATTCCATTTATGCTGAAATTCAAAAAAATAGTTGCACATTTTGCACAGGTGCAGAACCTTGACTAACGCTGTCGCTCTATCTCTGCTCTTACCTCCAATAGAGTGGCACACACATGCCAGAGCACAGAGGACAAGGATGGCCAAGGTCTTCATCTTTCTCTTTGCTGTTGGTTCACGATCTGGACGATCAACAAGTATGAGATTTAGACTGTTCTGTCTTGCTTGTCTTTCTCACCAGTACATGAACACACACTCAGTTTATAGTTATGACCCTCACAATATCTTGAGTTTGTGATTGGTTGAGGAATCATGTATCATACACCCACAACAACAGCAAATGTACACTGGCACGAGTAAACAGATACACACACACACACACACACACACACACACACACACACCCTGAATTCTCAAATAATTTAGCATATATTCTAAACATTTGAAAAAACATTCTACATTTATGCTTCATCATATTTTTTGGTGAGGTCATGCTTTAAAAAAACACAATTTTTTTAAAAACCCCATGAAAAAATAGTGTTCCAACTTTTATACTCAACTGTTGTAAAAACATATGTACATGTGTCTAATAACTCCCACACCCACAGTGGGGGCCGAAATGTACACCCTTGATCATATTACTGAGTTAAATTGTTGCTCAAAAAATGTGGAAACGCTATTATCTTATACTAATAGACAGTGGTGGAAAAAGTACCTAATTGTAATACTTGAGTACTTGATACCTTAATAAAAAATGACTAAAGTAAAAGTGAAAGTCATCCAGTAAAATACTACTTTAGTAAAAGTATTTGGTTTTAAATATACTTAAGTATCAAAAGTAAATGTAATTGCTAAAATATACTTAAGTATCAAAAGTAAAAGTAGAAATAATTTCACATTCCTTATATATGAAGCAAACCAGACGGCCTTATTTAGATTTTTTTACGGATAGCTAGGGGCACACTCCAACACTCCGACACTCCAACAATTTTCCTGTCCTGCTAAGCATTCGAAATGTAACAAGTACTTTAGGGTGTCAGGGGAAATGTATGGAGTAAAAATTACATTATTTTCCTTGGGAATGTAGTAAAAGTAAAAGTTGTCAAAAATGTAAATAGTAAAGTAAAGTACAGATACCCACAACAACTGCTTAAGTAGTACTTTAAAGTTTTTTTTACTTAAGGACTTTACACCAATGCTAATATAATTCTTCAGAGAAAGACATTTTGTTTCAAGTAATACTTTTTTTCTCAAAAAGTTAGGGGTAAAAACTATTGACATCCCTGTTTTCAATACCTTTCAATAACTCACCTTGCTAGGATAATGGCAATGAGGCATTTTATTTTATTAGTTGGAAAACATATTGGGAGGGATCTTAGACCATTCCTCCATACATAATCCTTCCAGATCCTTGATATCCTTCGTCTGGGCTTATAGATTGCCCTCTTCTATTCAAACCACAGGTTTTCTATGGATTTCAAGTTTAGAGACTGAGATGACCATTCCAAAATGTTGATTTTGTAGCCAATTAACCCTTTCTTTGTGGATGTTGACGTGTGCTTGGGGTTATTGTCTTGCTGGAAGATCCACTTGCTGCCAAGTTTCAACCTCCTGGCAACCAGTTTTTGGCTAAAATGTCCGTGAACTGGGTACAGTTCATGATGACGTTGACCTCAGCAAGGGCCCCAGGACCAGTGGAAGCAAAATAGCCCATAACATTCAAGATCCATCACCATATTTTACAGTTGGTATGGGGTTCTTTTCTGCTTATGCATTCTCAATTCTACGCCAAACCCACCACTGGTGTACGTGGCCAAAGAGCTCTATTTTCATGTCATCTGACCATAGCACTGATTCCAATACAAGTGCCAATGCTGTTTAGCAAACTCCAGGCGTCTACATTTGTTGGATGACATGAAAATAGAGAATGAAAATGTCCTATTTTTTTTTAGCATAGAATACAGCTCAGTATTTGAATTATTTATTTTATACAGTAATTTTCACTCATCTTTATCAAGGGTGTCAATAATTTCAGACCCCACTGTATAAAGACAACACTCCTTTAAATGTGCAGTACCACCAGACAACCTCAAGAGGTCCGAGTTTTAAAGCATGCCCACACGAAATCCTATTCAAACCACTAACTAACTACTGGTTGATAAAACCATATGATACTATTTGAACAAGAAGAGAAAACGCCACCCGTCATTTTGTGACAGACTTTTGATCAGAGGTTTTGCTTTTTTTATAACAAACCACAGTAATTTCCTATATGAAGAAACTGAAAGCAATTTTTTGATTGATTGTTGATTGTGTATTCATTCACCAGTAATACACATGGACGGGAATATCCAGTGCCTGTATGGAGCATTGATAAGCATATAATAACTAAAACACATAAATTGTTCAACTACTGAAGTAGAACAAAATTCTATTCTATTCGGCTCCATTCTATTCTGCTCCATTATTTTCTATTCTGCTTCATTCTATTCTATTCTGCTCCATTATATTCTATTCTGTTCCATTCTATTATATTACTCGTTACCTTTTCCCCACTCATGTTCAACTTCTTAATTAAGTAGCATATTATTGCTTGACAGCATTGCAGAATGTAGCGTTACGTAAAAACCTAAACTCTTAAGGGAAATTTCCCTCTATATTTTGCTCTCTCAGTTTCTTTCCAAGTCGGACTTCTGGACCGCTGAATTGGCCCCAAATTGCGGTGTGCAATTTCAGGGTCTGGGTCAGTGCTGGTGTCGTTCCTCCATGTAGGGACAAAGTTCAGAAATCTATCCTAGCAAAGCCTTAATTATGAACATTTTGGTTCTGCAGAATCACAAAAAAACATCAATGTGATTGCCCATTCGTGGGCAGTGGTGAAAAAAAGTACCCAATTATCACACTTGAGTAAAAGTATAGATACCTTAATAGAAAGTTACTCAAGTAAAAGTGAAAGTCACCAGGTAAAATACTACTTGAGTAAAAGTCTAAAAGTATTTGGTTTTAAATGTACTTAAGTATCAAAAGTAAATTGAATTGCTAAAATATACTTAAGTATCAAAAGTAAAAGTATAAATAATTTAAAATTCCTTATAATAAGCAAAGCGCACGGCACCATGTTCTTGTTTTTAAAATATACGGATAGCCAGGGGCACGCTCCAACACTCACACATTATTTACAAAAGATGCATTTGTGTTTAGTGAGTCCGCCAGACCATAGGCAGTAGGGATGGCCACGTGTTCTTTTGATAAGTGCCTGAATTTGACAATTTTCCTGTTCTGCTAATCATTCAAAATGTAGGGAGGACTTTGGGTTGTCAGGGGAAATGTATGGAGTAAAAAGTACAATATTATCTTTAGGAATGTAGTGAAGTAAAAGTTGTCAAAAATATAAATAGTCAAGTAAAGCACAGATACCCCAAAAAACGACTTAAGTAGTACTTGAAAATATGTTTATTTAAGTACTTTACACCACTGTTCGTGGGTGTGCCATGACCAGATCCAATGTCCTGCTTGTGTCTCTCTCGTCTTCTAGAGACTGACATTCACTGTGTTCAGATGACCTCGGGTTTTTATGGTAGGGCAAGGAGCTGCGTCTTGTCTACATAAACAGTGACCAGCTGACTACTTATTTGTGTATGTGACCTGGAAATTAACATTTTCTAATGATACCATTGATGCTCCCATTTGCAAAAGTTAGGGAAAAAGCTACCAAAAATATATACATTTACATTCCAAAAGTGGAAGATGAGGCCATACAAACTATTGGATAATCAAACAGATAGTAACTGACTTTGAACATCATTTACACTTACAGTTTAAAAACAGGTGCAAACGTTGTCATGCTGGTGCAAAAATGTAGCTTCCCTTAGCTTTTATTGTTTCCACACTACATTTTTCTGATTTGTTGCTAACACACTGGTCAAACTGGGACAGCTATTAGCGTTCACACATTTGCTCCCTATTCAAAATCCTATTCAGCTGAAATTCGGTAACACGTGGAACCAAATGAGGTGGAATTCTGTAACCCACAAGTAAGGTTACTAAGCCCCCCTGAGGAATATCGTGACACCATAGGATTTAGACAATGAATGTAAGAAACTCTTCAAAAACACTTTTTAATACATATAAATACATATGGGTTAGACAGAGACGGTTGTCTTAGTGTGGATGGAAAAATGGAACAATGGAGGTGGGTGTGAAGCTAATCTTCACAAACACAGATTTCTGAAAGCAGTTATTCTTTGAGGGTGTGGTGATTGTGAGTAGGCTATAAAGTTATACAATAAATGGAGCTTGAATTATATAAATACGCAAGAATATTGCTCACTATATTCGTAATTGATTCACTGATATGTTTTCATATATTTGTCACATCTCTTTCACTGTTACATCACCGAACCAATATCCTGTTACGTAATGTCAGAGTGTGTTGAATGAGCGTACAGTAAATCAATAGCAGGAATAATTGCTATGATAAGATGGACAGGGACTCAGAATCCACGGCTCCCCGTCGTGCCTGGATTCCTGGCTCCAAAATATCTCTGATAGGCCAGCTGGTAACCATAGCGATGGGCAAAGAAGCGACAGGGAGAGTAGTCCTCACATGTCTCCGAGCGCCTCTCCGCTGGAGACTTCATTGTTCTGAAACACAGACACAAGTCAACTACAATCACAGTCAACCATTATGAAACACAGGTAAACAAAGAACACAGAGGCCTACCTTTGCCTTCAGAAAGTATTCATATTTCTTGACTTTTTCCACATTTTGTTGTGCTACAGCCAGAATTCTAAATGGTTTTAATTGATATTTTTTCTAAAAACATGTTTTTAGAAATGTTGGCAAATATATTGGCATTTAAATACAAAAATATAAATGTACATAAGCATTCATATCCTTGAGCCAAAACATGGTCATGTTCACTGTCTTCTTGGTAAGCAACTCCAGTGTAGATTTGGCCTTGTGTTTTAAGTTATTGTCCTGCTGAAGGTGAAATAATCTCTCAATGTCTGGTGGAAAGCAGACTGAACCAGGTTTTCCTCTAGGATTTTTTTTACTGTGCTTAGCTCCATTCCGTAAATGTTTTGTCCTGAAAAACTCCCCAGTCCTTAACGATTACATGCATACCCATAACATGATGCAGCCACCATTATACTTGAAAATACAGAGAGTGGTACTCAGTAATGTGTTGTATTGGATTTGCCCCAAACATAACACTATGTATTCAGGACAAAACGTTAACTGCTTTGTTTTTCAGTATTACTTTAGTGCCTTGCAAACAGGATGCATGTTTTGGAATATTTGTATTCTGTACAGGCTTCCTTCTTTTCACTTTGTCAATTAGGTTAGTATTGTGGAGTAATTACAATGTTGTTGATCCATCCTCAGATACTCCTATCACAGCCATTAAACTCTGCAACTGTTTTATAGTTACCATTGGCTTCATTGTGAAATCCCTGAGCAGTTTCCTTCCTCTCCGGCAACTGAGTTAGGAAGGACGCCTGTATCTTTTGTAGTGACTGTGTGTATTGATACACCATCCAAGGTGTAATTAATAACTTCACCATGCTCAAAGGGATATTGAATGTGTGCTTTAAAAACAGAAAAACAACATCTACCAATAGGTGCCCTTCTTTGTGAGGCATTGGAAAACCTCCCTGATCTATGTGGTTGAATCTGGGTTTGAAATTCACTGCTCAACTGAGGGACCTTACAGATAATTGTATGTGTGGGGTACAGAGATGAGGTAGTCAATCAAAAATCACATTAAAACCTATTATTGCACACAGAGTGAGTCCGTGCAACTTATTATGTGGCTTTTTTAGCACATTTTTACTTCTAAACTTATTTAGGCTTAACATAACAAGGGGTTGAATAGTTATTGATTCAAGACATTTCAGCTTTGACATTATGGGGTATTGTGTGTAGGCCAGTGATCATGTGTGTGGTACCTCCTGTAAGTGCTGCCTCTTGATGGAGTGTTGTAGGCACTTCCCCTCTGTGGACTCTGTGGGTTGATGAATGAGTTGGCTCGGTATGGACTGACAAACACATCTGGAATGCAATGGAACTAAATTAAACCATTTTATTAGAAGAAATTACCCCCATCTCAACAGGGGCGGGCATATAGATTTCAGTGGCAAAATCATATTGAATTCACAGAATGGCCTAGTTAGTCTGGAATTCTAAATCAGATGAAATAAAATAAAAAAATATATACAAATATAGTGTTTTTATAATACATCAAATGTGTGGGAATGTTTTACTGCCATGAGAATCTGAAGGTCAATCACCTTCAAAGGATTCCGTGCTTTCTTGAGAATCTGTGGAAAAGAAGGGGAAAGTTATTTGTGACTTATCACTGTAGATCACCAGGTTTACTAAAAAGATTCTGAATTGACGTAGTGTTGATTTGTAGAAATGTACCGTAGCAGACGCAGAGAGAGATGGTGACACACAGGGCCACACACTGGAGGAGAGTCCTCATCCTCACTCTGGCGGTCTGTCGGTCTCTTGGTCTGCTGGAGAGAAGACATGTTAAAATGTGTCATAATACCACCACCACCACGAGAGAAAGAAGGCATGGAGGGAGCGCATGACGTTACTGTACGTTAGGGACTGTGACTGAGCTATAAAACGAGTGAACTGGCGGTAAAGATTCTACATGGGTCTGTATGTGGGTTTATGTACATGTTAGCGCAGCCATAAATCCATTGACTACACACTATTTCTCAATGTCAACAAAAATAGTAATATCTAGGCCTATACATGTATGTATTTCTAGAGTAGAGGGCAAAACAAATTCCTAAAACCAATGCTATTTTTGTGTGACTGGATTTTAAGGTCCCTCATGTGATGTACAGACAGGAAGTACAGACAGAGTTTCTTTGGGCATACGAGGGTGTGAAAAAGTATTTACCCCCTTTCTCATTTTCTCTACTTTGGAATATTTATGTTGCTGAATGTTATCAGATCTTCAACCAAAACCTAATATTAGATAAAAGGAACATGAGTGAACAAATAACCAAACATTTACATTCATATTTAATTTATTTCAGAAATTAAGTTATGCAACACCCAGTGCCCTTGTGTGAAAAAGTAATTGCCCCCTTACACTCAACAACTGGTTGTGCCACTTTAAGCTGCAATGACTCCAACCAAACGCTTCCTGTAGTTGTTGATCAGTCTCTCACACCGCTGTGAAGGAATTTTGGCCCACTCTTCCATGCAGAACTGCTTCAACTCAGCAACATTTGTGGGTTTTCAACCATGAACTGCTCGTTTCAAATCCTGCCACAACATCTCAATTGGGATTAGGTCTGGACTTTGAGTAGGCCATTCCAAAACTTCAAATGTGTTACTTTTTAGCCATTTTCATGTAGATTTTATTGTGTGTTGACCCAGCTGCACTACAGCTTCTGCTCACAGACGGATGGCCTGACATTCTCCTGTAGAATTCTCTGATACTTAGCAGAATTCATGTTTCCTTCTATTATGGCAATTCATTCAGGTCCTGAGGCAGCAAAGCATCCCCAAATCATCACACTACCACCACCATGCTTGACCGTTGGTGTAAGGTTCTTATGGTGGAATGCATTGTTTGGTTTTCGCCAGGCATAATAGCACCCATGTCGTCCAAGAAGTTATACTTTTGACTCATCTGTCCTTAGAACAGTCTTCCAAGAGTCTTGATTATCATCCAGGTGCTTCCAGGTTTTTTTTGGCAAACCTGAGTCAACGTTTTGGACGGATCCCATTATGTCTGGTGAAAACCAAACACACACACACACACACACACACACACACACACACACACACACACACACACACACACACACACACACACACACACACACACACACACAGTGACCTTGCCACGTTTCTGACACCTGTACAAATAGCCATCCCAGATGTCAACAAGACCCCAACCTTCCGAACAAACCCCTGTCGTCTCCTGTGTTTGTAGGGTTTGGATGACAACCTGGTACAACGCCCCTCCTTTACATACCCAACGGCACACGTCAGCCCTCCAGGCATGGGGCACAGCTGGCCCACAGGGAGGGAGCTCACAGACCTTACAGGCAAAATGGTTACGAGGATATCAAGGAGTGGGTGTGTGTGTGTCTGTGTTAGTGAGGTGCTGACAGCATCGTCTGCAGCCTTTTATGCGTGTCTGCAGCCTGGAAGGCACATGCAGGATGCTACTAACCCACAGAACTGCACCACCAGGCTAATGAGCCCTATTCACTCAGCACTCAGTAGTACATCAAACAAACTGAAGGCTGTACCCATGCATCTCACTGTATTACTATTTTAATGGATAAAAGTCTGTTTGTTTTGTTATTTACAGTTACACTTCATTCTCAGTTGCAAAAAGTGACAGCCAGTATTTACACCTAAACATTAACCTCCTTTATGGGATTTCTGTTAGAGTTAAGTCAAAGTTACCTATATCAAATGTATATCTTGTTTTTAGTATATTGTGGATAGTATATTGTTATGTAGCTATAAACCTATGAGATAGTTGTACTTACCCTAAGAAGGTAGTTATGGTGTCAACTCTGTTGGTAAAGTTTCTTTCACAATCTCTCTCTCTGTCTTTCTCTCTGGTTGATATTTCTTTATTCTGTATAGCAAGGCTTATATACTGTTATACCTCTTCTCCCCCCACCCGTCTGTTTCCCCCTACTCCCTCTTTCTCAGCCCTCCCTCTCTCTTTCTCCTCCCTTCTTTCTATCAGCCCATTCCACCTCCTCAATCAGACCACACTTTAACTCACTCTCTCCCTCTCTCTTCTATAAACACACTCACACGTTCACTGAAAAACAGATTATGGAAAGGTGGAGTGGAATGAAGCAAAACAGACAGGGTGTAAACAGAGAAAGAGAGCGGGATGGAGGAGAGGAATAGAGAGGAAGTCCAGTAGCGGAGTTACCTGCTCTATCACAGCTACCTGACAATATTTACTGCTGTTTACCAACATGACAGCATGGCATGAAAAGAGCAAGTAGCATACAAACTCCACACGGACTGACTCCACTATTTATCATCAACACTTTATGAAAATGTCAGTCCTTGTCCTTTCATGTTTTTGACTATAGTGCCAGTCCTTGTCCTTTCATGTTTTTGACTGTAGTGCCAGTCCTTGTCCTTTCATGTTTTTGACTATAGTGCCAGTCCTTGTCCTTTCATGTTTTTGACTATAGTACCAGTCCTTGTCCTTTCATGTTTTTGACTGTAGTGCCAGTCCTTGTCCTTTCATGTTTTTGACTGTAGTGCCAGTCCTTGTCCTTTCATGTTTTTGACTGTAGTGCCAGTCCTTGTCCTTTCATGTTTTTGACTATAGTGCCAGTCCTTGTCCTTTCATGTTTTTGACTATAGTACCAGTCCTTGTCCTTTCATGTTTTTGACTGTAGTGCCAGTCCTTGTCCTTTCATGTTTTTGACTGTAGTGCCAGTCCTTGTCCTTTCATGTTTTTGACTATAGTACCAGTCCTTGTCCTTTCATGTTTTTGACTGTAGTGCCAGTCCTTGTCCTTTCATGTTTTTGACTGTAGTGCCAGTCCTTGTCCTTTCATGTTTTTGACTGTAGTGCCAGTCCTTGTCCTTTCATGTTTTTGACTATAGTGCCAGTCCTTGTCCTTTCATGTTTTTGACTATAGTACCAGTCCTTGTCCTTTCATGTTTTTGACTGTAGTGCCAGTCCTTGTCCTTTCATGTTTTTGACTGTAGTGCCAGTCCTTGTCCTTTCATGTTTTTGACTATAGTGCCAGTCCTTGTCCTTTCATGTTTTTGACTATAGTGCCAGTCCTTGTCCTTTCATGTTTTTGACTATAGTGCCAGTCCTTGTCCTTTCATGTTTTTGACTATAGTGCCAGTCCTTGTCCTTTCATGTTTTTGACTGTAGTGCCAGTCCTTGTCCTTTCATGTTTTTGACTGTAGTGCCAGTCCTTGTCCTTTCATGTTTTTGACTGTAGTGCCAGTCCTTGTCCTTTCATGTTTTTGACTGTAGTGCCAGTCCTTGTCCTTTCATGTTTTTGACTGTAGTGCCAGTCCTTGTCCTTTCATGTTTTTGACTGTAGTGCCAGTCCTTGTCCTTTCATGTTTTTGACTATAGTGCCAGTCCTTGTTCTTTCATGTTTTTGACTATAGTGCCAGTCCTTGTCCTTTCATGTTTTTGACTATAGTGCCAGTCCTTGTCCTTTCATGTTTTTGACTATAGTGCCAGTCCTTGTCCTTTCATGTTTTTGACTATAGTGCCAGTCCTTGTCCTTTCATGTTTTTGACTATAGTGCCAGTCCTTGTCCTTTCATGTTTTTGACTATAGTGCCAGTCCTTGTCCTTTCATGTTTTTGACTATAGTGCCAGTCCTTGTCCTTTCATGTTTTTGACTGTAGTGCCAGTCCTTGTCCTTTCATGTTTTTGACTATAGTGCCTGTCCTTGTCCTTTCATGTTTTTGACTGTAGTGCCAGTCCTTGTCCTTTCATGTTTTTGACTATAGTGCCAGTCCTTGTCCTTTCATGTTTTTGACTGTAGTGCCAGTCCTTGTCCTTTCATGTTTTTGACTATAGTGCCAGTCCTTGTCCTTTCATGTTTTTGACTATAGTGCCAGTCCTTGTCCTTTCATGTTTTTGACTATAGTGCCAGTCCTTGTCCTTTCATGTTTTTGACTATAGTGCCAGTCCTTGTCCTTTCATGTTTTTGACTATAGTGCCAGTCCTTGTCCTTTCATGTTTTTGACTGTAGTGCCAGTCCTTGTCCTTTCATGTTTTTGACTGTAGTGCCATCCTTGTCCTTTCATGTTTTTGACTGTAGTGCCAGTCCTTGTCCTTTCATGTTTTTGACTATAGTGCCAGTCCTTGTCCTTTCATGTTTTTGACAATAGTGCCAGTCCTTGTCCTTTCATGTTTTTGACTATAGTGCCAGTCCTTGTCCTTTCATGTTTTTGACTGTAGTGCCAGTCCTTGTCCTTTCATGTTTTTGACTGTAGTGCCTTTCCTTGTCCTGTAATGTTTTTGACTGTAGTGCCAGTCCTTGTCCTTTCATGTTTTTGACTATAGTGCCAGTCCTTGTCCTTTCATGTTTTTGACTGTAGTGCCAGTCCTTGTCCTTTCATGTTTTTGACTGTAGTGCCAGTCCTTGTCCTTTCATGTTTTTTACTATAGTGCCAGTCCTTGTCCTTTCATGTTTTTGACTATAGTGCCAGTCCTTGTCCTTTCATGTTTTTGACTGTAGTGCCAGTCCTTCTCCTTTCATGTTTTTGACTATAGTGCCAGTCCTTGTCCTTTCATGTTTTTGACTATAGTGCCAGTCCTTGTCCTTTCATGTTTTTGACTGTAGTGCCAGTCCTTGTCCTTTCATGTTTTTGACTATAGTGCCAGTCCTTGTCCTTTCATGTTTTTGACTGTAGTGCCAGTCCTTGTCCTTTCATGTTTTTGACTGTAGTGCCAGTACTTGTCCTTTCATGTTTTTGACTGTAGTGCCAGTCCTTGTCCTTTCATGTTTTTGACTGTAGTGCCAGTCCTTGTCCTTTCATGTTTTTGACTGTAGTGCCAGTCCTTGTCCTTTCATGTTTTTGACTATAGTGCCAGTCCTTGTCCTTTCATGTTTTTGACTGTAGTGCCAGTCCTTGTCCTTTCATGTTTTTGACTGTAGTGCCAGTCCTTGTCCTTTCATGTTTTTGACTGTAGTGCCAGTCCTTGTCCTTTCATGTTTTTGACTGTAGTGCCAGTCCTTGTCCTTTCATGTTTTTGACTGTAGTCCCAGTCCTTGTCCTTTCATGTTTTTGACTGTAGTGCCAGTCCTTGTCCTTTCTTGTTTTTGACTATAGTGCCAGTCCTTGTCCTTTCATGTTTTTGACTATAGTGCCAGTCCTTGTCCTTTCATGTTTTTCACTATAGTACCAGTCCTTGTCCTTTCATGTTTTTGACTATAGTGCCAGTCCTTGTCCTTTCATGTTTTTGACTGTAGTGCCAGTCCTTGTCCTTTCATGTTTTTGACTATAGTACCAGTCCTTGTCCTTTCATGTTTTTGACTATAGTGCCAGTCCTTGTCCTTTCATGTTTTTGACTATAGTACCCGTCCTTGTCCTTTCATGTTTTTTACTATAGTGCCAGTCCTTGTCCTTTCATGTTTTTGACTATAGTGCCAGTCCTTGTCCTTTCATGTTTTTGACTATAGTGCCAGTCCTTGTCCTTTCATGTTTTTGACTATAGTGCCAGTCCTTCTCCTTTCATGTTTTTGACTATAGTGCCAGTCCTTGTCCTTTCATGTTTTTGACTATAGTGCCAGTCCTTGTCCTTTCATGTTTTTGACTGTAGTGCCAGTCCTTGTCCTTTCATGTTTTTGACTATAGTGCCAGTCCTTGTCCTTTCATGTTTTTGACTGTAGTGCCAGTCCTTGTCCTTTCATGTTTTTGACTGTAGTGCCAGTCCTTGTCCTTTCATGTTTTTGACTGTAGTGCCAGTCCTTGTCCTTTCATGTTTTTGACTGTAGTGCCAGTCCTTGTCCTTTCATGTTTTTGACTATAGTGCCAGTCCTTGTCCTTTCATGTTTTTGACTGTAGTGCCAGTCCTAGTCCTTTCATGTTTTTGACTGTAGTGCCAGTCCTTGTCCTTTCATGTTTTTGACTGTAGTGCCAGTCCTTGTCCTTTCATGTTTTTGACTGTAGTGCCATTCCTTGTCCTTTCACGTTTTTGACTGTAGTGCCAGTCCTTGTCCTTTCATGTTTTTGACTGTAGTGCCAGTCCTTGTCCTTTCATGTTTTTGACTGTAGTGCCAGTCCTTGTCCTTTCATGTTTTTGACTGTAGTGCCAGTCCTTGTCCTTTCATGTTTTTGACTGTAGTGCCTGTCCTTGTCCTTTCATGCTTTTGACTGTAGTGCCAGTCCTTGTCCTTTCATGTTTTTGACTATAGTGCCAGTCCTTGTCCTTTCATGTTTTTGACTGTAGTGCCTGTCCTTGTCCTTTCATGCTTTTGACTGTAGTGCCAGTCCTTGTCCTTTCATGTTTTTGACTGTAGTGCCAGTCCTTGTCCTTTCATGTTTTTGACTGTAGTGCCAGTCCTTGTCCTTTCATGTTTTTGACTATAGTGCCAGTCCTTGTCCTTTCATGTTTTTGACTATAGTGCCAGTCCTTGTCCTTTCATGTTTTTGACTATAGTGCCAGTCCTTGTCCTTTCATGTTTTTGACTATAGTGCCAGTCCTTGTCCTTTCATGTTTTTGACTGTAGTGCCAGTCCTTGTCCTTTCATGTTTTTGACTGTAGTGCCAGTCCTTGTCCTTTCATGTTTTTGACTGTAGTGCCAGTCCTTGTCCTTTCATGTTTTTGACTATAGTGCCAGTCCTTGTCCTTTCATGTTTTTGACTGTAGTGCCAGTCCTTGTCCTTTCATGTTTTTGACTGTAGTGCCAGTCCTTGTCCTTTCATGTTTTTGACTGTAGTGCCAGTCCTTGTCCTTTCATGTTTTTGACTGTAGTGCCAGTCCTTGTCCTTTCATGTTTTTGACTACCAAAACAGTGTTCTTAACTGCATAGTGGGGTGATGCATTTATTATACTAATCATATCTAGGACTATTTGAGTATAGTTCTACAGTTGGTTGTATGTAATAACCTCTTTAGATTTCAGCTCAGATGAGAATATAAATCCCTTATGCAATCTCACTTATGTAACCTCACTTAAGTTGGAATGTTCTAGGAATAACTCAGTGAAACCAGACCTGCCCAAAGGGAAACAAACAGAAGGTGAAGAGCCAGACGGATACAGTGCCTTCAGAAAGTATTCACACCCCTTGACTTTTCCCACATGTGATTGTGTTACAGCCTGAATTTAAAATGTATCAAATGTAGATGTTTTGTCAGTGGCCTATACACCATACCCACAATGTCAAAGTGGATTTATGTTTTTGAAAATGTTTACAAATTAATAAAAAATGAAAAGCTGAAATGTCTTGAGTCAATAACTAAGACTAAATAAGTTCAGGAATAAAAATGTGCTTAACAAGTCATGTAATAAGTTGTAATGGACTCACTCTGTGTGCAATAATAGTGTTTAACATGATTTTTGAATGACTACCTCATCTCTTCATCTCACACATACAATTATCTGTAAGGTCCCTCAGTTGAGAGGTGAATTTCAAACAACGGTTCAACCACAATGACCAGGGATGTTTTTTCCAATGCCCCGCAAAGAAGGGCACACCTACCACATTGGTAGATTGGTGAATATCCCTTTGAGCATGGTGAAGTTATTAATTACACTTTGGATGGTGTACACCCAGTCACTACAAAGCTACGGGCATCCTTCCTAACTCAGTTGCCGGAGATGAAGGAAACCATTCAGGGATTTCACCATGAGGCCAATGGTAAAACAGTTGTGATAGGAGAAAACTGAGGATGGATCAACAACTTTGTAGTTACTCCACAATACTAATCTAATTGACAAAGTGAAAGAAGGAAGCCTGTACAGAACACAAATATTCCAAAACATGCATCCTGTTTGCAAGAAAACGTGGCATATTACTGAGTACAACTCTCCAAATGTTCAAGCATAGTGGTGGCTGCATCTGTCACGACTTCCGCCGAAGTTGGCTCCCCTGCCTGTTCTGGCGGTTCTCGGCGGTCGTCGTCACCGGCCTACTAGCCGCCACCGATCCCTTTTTTGTTGTCTGTTTGTTTTGTCTTATTAGTTGCACCTGTGTCTATTTGTGTGCTTGATGGGCTTCCTTATTTAAAGTAAGTTTACCCACCCTTGTTTCATGCCGGATTACTCATATGTTACGTGTGTATGTTTTTCGGTGTTCGTGCTCTGGACCTGGTACCCTGTGTGTTGGGTTGGTCCACATTTTCCTCGCCCTGTGTTGTTGGGCATTATTCTCAGTGCGATATTAAAAGTGCACGTCTTCCTGTGGAACTTTATGCTCTCTGCGCCTGATTCTTCCCTCACGCACCAAGTTACCCGTGACAGTATCATGTGTTGGGTATGCTTCTAATCGTTCAGGACTGGGGTGTTTTTCAGGATAAAAAATAAACAGAACGGAGCTAAGCACAGGCAAAATACAAGAAGAAAACGTGGTTCAGTCTGCTTTCCAACAATTCACCTTTCAGCAAGACAATAACCTAAAACAAGCCAAATCTACACTGGAGTTGCTTACCAAGAAGACAGTGAATGTTCCAGTTTTGACTTATATCTACTTGAAAATATATGGCAAGACCTGGAAATGGTTGTCTAGCAATGATGAACAACCAATTTGACAGTGCTCGATTTAAAAAAAAGAAATAATATTGGGCAAATGTTGCACAATCTAGGTGTGGAAATCTCTTATTATGGTTTTCACATATAGTCCTCTTTAAAATAACCTATATCAGTCCTCTTTAAAGTGAACTCGGGTAAAAAAAAAAATGATGTTTAAAGAGCTAGATCTCAGTTCTCGTTGTATTCACACTGCCCTTGCCTTTGAATGAGGACTCAACTGCATGTTCACTGCCTGTTCACTCCGCTACCATCCAGAAGGCGAGGTCAGTACAGGTGCATCAAAGCTGGGACCGAGAGACTGAAAAACAACTTCTATCTCAAGGCCATCAGACTGCTAAACAGCAATCACTAACTCAGAGAGGCTGCTGCCTACATAGAGACTCACTAGTCCCTTTAAAACAATGCCACTTTAATAATGTTTACATATCTTACATTACTCATCTGATACGTATATACTGTATCTTAAACCATCTATTGCATCTTGCCTATGCCGCTCGGCCATCGCTCATCCATATATTTATATGTACATATTCTTATTTCATCCCTTTAGATTTGTGTGTATTAGGTAGTTGTTGGGGAATTGTTAGATTACTTGTTAGATATTACTGCACTGTCGGAACTAGAAGCACAAGCATTTCGCATTAACATCTGCTAACCATGTGTATGTGACCAATAAAGTTTGAATTGATTCGAACTATTTTTCCAGTTCACTTCACCTATTTTGTGGTCCAAATCCTCTTTGCATTCTCATTGCTATGTTTAGAAAGGAACCAAGATCTTTTTCCAACATTCCCTCAGTGCCCTGTGGGTTTTACAAACTGCAGGATAAACCATTCCACATCAGAATGTGTTATTGCACAGCTAGATATACTCTACCATATACCTACTTACATTTTGGAAGCTAATAGATAGCATTTAGTTAAAAGGTGAGACATAATAAGTGTAATCAGAAGATACTATTAATATGCACATTTTATTGGTAACAGAATAAATAGCAGAATAATAAATGCAGATTAAATAATGCTATAATTGGAAAATGTACACCTAATGTAGGCTACTGCCCCTTTAAGAGCTAGAATAAATGTTAAACCTTATGTTGTGATTCTTACCAGGTATGGTTTTGTCTTCCTACACTATTCAAACCCCACAATCGATCAAACAGTTTGTGAAGCCCTCTTAGCCTACAGATTACATATTCAAAACAAATAATCTGAACTAAAAACTCCACATATATTTTGGAATGTCTGTGCATCCTTGACAGTCGCTAAGCAATTTCCAAAAACAGCATACGTATTTTCCGCGAACATGCCCAACATTATTTTCTTTCTTTTGTGGCAGCAATGTGAGTTGCTATGGCAGGGTAGGTTAGTGTGTGGTGCGGGATTAATTACAAGCGAACCTGTGGAGTTTTGTGTTCACATTGCCCTAAAAAGGGGAACCGGACCACGGAATTCAAGCGAACTGAACTCTCAGTTTCTCTTCGGTGCTTATTTGAGTGGTCTGAGTTCCTTTGGAGTGTTTTTACTGTACACAAAGTTAAGCAAACCGCACTAAATTCACTACAATTGACTGAAAGGGACCAAGGGTGAAACACCCTTAATAGAGACTTACCCAGAAAGACTCACAGCTATAATCACTGCCAAATGTGCTTGTACAAAGTATTGACTCAGGGGTGTGAATACTTATGTAAATTGATTATTTCTGTATTTTCATTTCAACAAATTTGAAATTCAAAACAAATTCTTAAAACATTTTCACTCTGTCATTGTGAGGTATTGTGTGTAGATCGGCGAGAGAGATAACATCTATTTAATCCATTTTGAATTCAGGCTGTAACACAACAAAATGTAGAATAAGTCAAGGGGTGTGAATACTTTCTGAAGGCACAGTCAAAATTTAAGGCAGGGGCGTAGGCACAGGTTGTCAAACAGACGTTTGGCGCTCTGGTTCATACAGGGTTAGTGATGTGGTCATATTAGGGTTACAACACTGGGCATGAGCGGTTGTGCTGAAGTTGAATATCTAATGGCAATATTAAAGATCCTATTTCCTTCTACAAACATCAACAGGAAGGAGAGAGGCTGAAAGAAAAGGGAGAGGGATCATAAGAGAGAGAGGAATGCAACCAGACAAACATGAGAGGGAGCATATGTGTGCATTGATGTTATTTTTGTCCTGCTTTCACTGGTATTTATATTGATTTAAGAGCTTTGGAACACGGCCCAATCATTACAATGCCAAGATAGTCTTGTTTGATTTAGATATTTTTTTCAAAACATCTAGGGGAGAGACAGAAAGACAGAGGCAGAAAGAGAGAGTAGGCGGGAAACAGAAAGAAATGGAGAGAGTGAGAGCATGGAAATATTGACAGCGGTGTCCATGCTTTTTCATCATCTCTCGCTCTTTTTTCCCTTTGTCTTTCTTTACTCTAAACTAGTGGTATATTTCCCCCTCTCTCTCTCTCCTCTTGTCTTTTCTCTGCTCTCTCTCCCTCTCTTACTCTCTCTTACACGCTCTTACTCTCTCTTACACGCTCTTACTCTCTCTTACTCTCTCTTACGCAATTGCTGTCCTGTTTTCACCTATCACCCTCTGTCTTTTTACAATTTAAATATTTACCTCAAGAGAAATGTTCTGGATGTCATTCCAAAAGAAAAGCCACAAAACAAACTGTGCCAGATGCACCCTGCACTGAAAACTACCCTATAAATGAAAAACAGGATGAGAGACAGTCATCCGAGCCGACGGGTCCAGTTGTGACTAACATAGTGCACCTGTGTGTCTGGCTCTAAATCCAGAGTCTTGACCAAGACCCAGTGACAGTCATAGTGAGAGGGAGAGAGAAATTGTTTTCTTGACAATGCCACACACTCAATGTGGAAGTTAGATTACCGTAACCCAACACATCAGGTCTCAAAACATTCACACTCAAGACAGTCTTCTCTCTATTTGAAGCTGTCTAACAGGTATAGGTCTACATTGGGGCTCTATCGGCTGGTTTTCTGGTCAGTGGGAGAACAGAACCCACAAAAACACTGGGCTAACATTCACTCCAAACCCAAACCCATAACCAAGCTTCTATAGTAAAGCCTATCTTGGCCAACACTTGTGTTTTTCCAGCTATTTTTCCAACATATTTTTGTAATAGTCGTCGCTATGATTCACTGTCTTAAGTTATTAGAAGACAGTAGACACATTTAGCTGCAGACACATTTAGAAAATGACTCAATGAAATGAGGAAATACAAACAGTAAACAACAGTGTGATATCATGCCGTAGCTCCACCAATACGTCGTCCAGTGTGGGATGTTACGAGACTGGACGTATGCAGACATTACTTAAGACCGTCTCCCTATGAGCCAACAATGGTCCCACTACTGTCCCAGTCCCTAGCTGGCCTGTGACAAGCCTGCGTGGGCCTTGTGCAGGGTGGAGTGAAAGTTTGCTAAGTTAACGCTTCAATTCATCAGAACTGTAAAGTATATGCTCTTCAGGTTTAACATTTCAGCTGGCTCTTGTAGAATATGCATTCATGACAGGTACTTGTTATGCCAGAGTTGTTATTTTGATGTTTGCTATTTCTCCTCTTGCTTGGCCAATAAAGTATGTTTATTCAGTCCCACATCTCAGCAACAAACACGTCTCCTCTAATTGTCAGTGGGAAGGAGGAACAGGCAGCTAGCTGAACATTGCCAAATCCAAACATCTCTCTCTCTCCACTGCTCAACAGGTTATTACTTAAACACCAATTATGCATTATTTCCTGAATTAATTCATTGTGTTTTGTCTGCCATTTCCTTTTAAATGAATTGCTCTCCATTCTCTTGTATACGCCCTTTGTGAATTATACAAAATCAAGGAGGAAAAACTATTTATTACAGCAATATCTCTGTGCAGCTTTGTCAACAGTTATGATAATACTTGTTTTCATAATACTTACCATAACACGGTGTTCCTGGATGTTTGGGCTCGCTAGACAACGGTTTGAATTTGTCAACGTGACAGCATGTCTGTGTATAGGATACATGTGCAAGCTGTTAAGGTTTATTCAAGGATGGGGTTAATTGTGTCAATAAGTGGGGTCAGTCAAGGAGAGAGGTGGACTTTGAAAAGTGTGTGTATGCATACAGTATGTGTGTGTGAGTATAGTTCTGTCTGCATTCCACAGTTTAATCTAATTCTATTCCTTGTCTGAGATCACTATCCAACTTTCTCTTTTTAAGTCATCTCAGTCTCTCTTGCCTCAGTTTCCCTACACTTCCTCAGTACCAATATCAACAAACTGTCCTGCACAATGCCAACACTCATTCTACCCTGTCAGCAGTTTGTGGTACGTACATACACACTCAGACATATCAAATACCTAAACAGACAGTACAGTCACAAGAATATTTAACCACATCCTGTACGTGGATTTAATCACACGTTTGGTACATTCACAAACACACACATTCACTGTAACAGAGATACACTGACACAAGACAGGATAACATATGGTGTCAAATGCGAACAGTACACACACAGAGACACATGCAGAGAAGTTTGGACACACCTACTCATTCAAGGATTTTTCTTTATTTGACTATTTTCTACATTGTAAAATAATAGTGAAGACATCAACACTTTGAAATAACACATATGGAATCATGTAGTAACCAAAAAGGTGTTAAACAAATCAAAATATATTTTAGATTAAGATTCTTCAAAGTAGCCACCCTTTGCCTTGATGGCAGCTTTGCACACTCTTGGCATTCTCTCAACCAGCCTCATGAGGTTGTCACCTGGAATGCATTTCAATTAACAGGTGTGTCTTGTTAAAAGATCATTTGTGAAATTTCTTTCCTTCTTATTGTGTTTGAGCCAATCAGTTGTGTTATGACAAGGTAGGGGTGGTATTCAGAAGGTAGCCCTATTTGGTAAAAGTCCATATTATGGCAAGAACAGCTCAAATAAGCAAAGAGAAACAACAGTCCATCATTATTTAAGACATGAAAGTCAGTCAATCCGGAAAATGTCAAGAACTTTGAAAGTTTCTTCAAGTGCAGTCGCAAAAACCATCAAGCGCTATGATGAAACTGGCTCTCATGAGGACCGCCACAGGAAAGGAAGACCCAGAGTTACCTCTGCTGCAGAGGATAAATTCATTAGAGTTAACTGCACACCTCAGATTGCAGCCCAAATAAATGTTTTACAGAGTTCAAATAACAGACATACAGTATGTGAACATCAACTGTTCAGACGAGACTACATGAATCAGGCCTTCCTGGTAGAATTGCTGCAAAGGACACCAATAATAAGAAGAGACTTGCTTGGGCCAAGAAACACGAGCAATGGACATTAGACCAGTGTAAATCTGTCCTTTGGTCTGATGAGTCCAAATTTGAGACATTTGGTTCCAACCACTATGTCTTTGTGAGACGCAGAGTAGGTGAACGGATGATCTCTGCAAGTGTGTTTCCCACGTGAAGCATGGAGGAGGAGGTGTGATGGTGTGGGTTGCTTTGCTGGTGACACTGTCTGTGATTTATTTAGAATTCAAGGCACACTTAACCAGCATGGCTACCACAGCATTCTGCAGCGATACGCCATCCCATCTGGTTTGCGCTTAAAACACACCTCCAGGCTGAGTAAGGGCTATTTGACCAAGAAGGAGAGTGATGGAGTGCTGCATCAGATGACCTGGCGTACACAATCACCCGACCTCAACCCAATTGAGATGGTTTGGGATGAGTTGGACAGCAGAGTGAAGGAAAAGCATCCAACAAGTACTCAGCATATGTGGGAACTCCTTCAAGACTGTTGGAAAAGCATTCCAGGTGAACTTGGTTGAGAGAATGCCAAAAGTGGGCAAAGCTGTCATCAAGGCAAAGGGTGGCTACTTTGAAGAATCTCAAATCTAAAATATATTTTGATTCGTTTGACACTTTTTTGGTTACTACATGATTCCATATGTGTTATTTCATAGTTTTGATGTCTTCACTATTATTCTACAATGGAAAAAAATTGTAAAAGCAAAGAAAAACCCTTGAATGAGTTGGCGTGTCCAAACCTTTGACTGGTATTGTATATTGTTAATCGCCCATAAGTTTGAAGTTTTTGAGTGTTTTTAAGCAATATAGCCCAGCCCTAATCTCACCACAAGCTAACATTTTAAAAGCAGTCACAGGTGTCTCTAACTCATCTGCTGACATAGGTCTAGTGTAGTCAACCAGTTTATACTCTTGATATCCATTATCCTATAAACCAATGTATTTGGCGCTAGTCAATTATAAGTCTGGAATCTTATGCCACTGTGCCTCTTTAGTGGAACCTTTAGTGGAATCTACTTTGAATAATCTTAAATATAAAATATATTTTAATTTGTTTAACACTCTTTTGGTTACTACATGATTCCTTCCATATGTGTTATCTCATAGTTTGGACGTTTTCACTATTATTCTACAATGTAGAAAATAATTTTAAAAAATAAAGAAAAACCCTTGAATGAGTAGGTGTGTCCAAACTTTTGACTGGTACTGTACATAATATTGCACATTCACATAAAGAATCATGCCTTTCATAAAAGGGTGGTGAGTTCAATGACATGAAAGCAGTGGACAGGCAAACTCTGCCCTTTGCAATCTGTTTTAGAAGCATTTCCTCAAACCAAATCCCCATAGTGATTGTTATGCATAACCACAAAGACGTAAATGCAACAGTCCGCTCATCTATAAATAATTCTCAATCTTATTCACTCCCTCTCTCTTTCTTTCTCTTTTTTCATTCCTCAGCACAACAGTACTTTTCTCCTCTGTGGAGTTCCTTTCCTTTGGCTATAGGCTCCCCACTAATTATCCACAACCAACTCTGAGCTCAGTTTGTCTTCTCTTTTTTGGAATCTATACTTGAACTTTATAGCTGAATTTCTCTGTCTATGTAGGGCATAACATGTTTTATAATAATCCTAGTCCTGAACTTTATAGCTGAATTTCTCTGTCTATGTAGGGCATAACATGTTTTATAATAATCCTAGTCCTGAACTTTATAGCTGAATTTCTCTTATAATAATCCTAGTCCTGGTTCTACCCCTCATCATGTCTGAGTTAAACACCTGTCCTTTTTACTGGGACACATTCACTCTTTCCTTTTCCTATGATTTCTTGCTTTTCATCTATATTTGATCAGTCACAGATTTAATTTAATTTCCCTCCCACCTTTGGTGCACTCTCTGCCCTCTGACACTCTCTCTCGCCCCCTTCCTCTCTCCCCCTCTCTGTCGCCTCTCCCTCTCCCCCCCTCTCTCTCTCTGACCCTCTCTCTCACCCCTTCTCTCTCTCCCCTCACTCCCTCTGTCTGTCTGTGGTTTGTTGAGGTCTGTGTAATAACATGTGTTGAGCCACAAACACAACACGCCAACACAGAATGTAACCAGCAAGTGACACACAGCCAGTCCACAGACAGACAGATACACAGAGCACAGAGTACAGCAGGGATGTACTCAACAAAACCCATCAACTCCCTCTCTTTAGCAGACTCTCTCTATAGTTTAGAGATGGTCATGACAATAACATTGTCCACACTCATGTTCATTTATAGACTAACACAGTCATTACTCAGTGTAGTGCTTCCGAGAACTGTTTAAGAATTATGAAATGTTGAATGTAAGGATTAACTATAAAAATATATCATGTTTTTTTAAGCATTTTACATGTAATCAGTTATTTAACCCATGGAGATTATTAACTATGTTCAGGCCATATTCACTTGTGAATTAGACAGCATAAACCTATGGGCTGCATGTGAATAATATAACACCGCAAAGCCCTGATCATCTTTTCCTAATCTCTCACTGTCAATGTACCAGTATAAAGCCGTTTACAGTCCCTGCTCAGTAGAGTTAGTCTGCCCTCTGCAGGTGGATAGTGAGAGGTGTCTGCATGTGGTCAGTGGAACCTTTTTGGCAGACAGTCCCCTGGCGTCCTTCTGTTGAGGTTTTACTTTGAACAAGGATGCCACAGATGAGTAAAGTCGATGAAGGACATGAACATTTGGACATTGTATAGCAATGTTTAGAAAAATAGAATGACAGTAAAATTTGGGAGAAATATAAATGAGTTGTAAAATAAAACGTATTTAGATCAGAGACAGATCTCAGATTTTAGGCAGATACACACAGAACAGATTCGTACAGTATGCAGGCTATTTCAACACCATCCCTTTTGCTCTGAGCCTCTTTCATTTACGGTGGTTTTGGGGTGCTTGCCAATCCCATAATTCCTTGCTTGCGGCCTCATTTCCTGTCCGCATGCACCCTCCAGGCTCCAGCTCCAACTTCCCTACCCTCGCCAGGAAGATCACCAGCCAACAGGGCTTGGCACTTGGAGGCCCATGCCTACATAGCCCCATTGCCACGGCGACAGAAAGGTCCTGTGCCAAACATATGGTTACAGAGAGAGAAACAGAATAGAGATGAATGGTATAGCAACATAATAATGACAGCAACTAGGAATAATGGTCTGTATATCACTGTTCCACTATGAGTGTTTCCATACCAGTCTCTCTCTTCCACTATGAGTGTTTCCATACCAGTCTCTCTCTTTCACTATGAGTGTTTCCATACCAGTCTCTCTCTTTCACTATGAGTGTTTCCATACCAGTCTCTCTCTTTCACTATGAGTGTTTCCATACCAGTCTCTCTCTTTCACTATGAGTGTTTCCATACCAGTCTCTCTCTTCCACTATGAGTGTTTCCATACCAGTCTCTCTCTTTCACTATGAGTGTTTCCATACCAGTCTCTCTCTTTCACTGTGAGTGTTTCCATACCAGTCTCTCTCTTCCACTATGAGTGTTTCCATACCAGTCTCTCTCTTCCACTATGAGTGTTTCCATACCAGTCTCTCTCTTTCACTATGAGTGTTTCCATACCAGTCTCTCTCTTTCACTATGAGTGTTTCCATACCAGTCTCTCTCTTTCACTATGAGTGTTTCCATACCAGTCTCTCTCTTTCACTATGAGTGTTTCTATACCAGTCTCTCTCTTTCACTATGAGTGTTTCCATACCAGTCTCTCTCTTTCACTATGAGTGTTTCCATACCAGTCTCTCTCTTTCACTATGAGTGTTTCCATACCAGTCTCTCTCTTTCACTATGAGTGTTTCCATACCAGTCTCTCTCTTTCACTATGAGTGTTTCCATACCAGTCTCTCTCTTTCACTATGAGTGTTTCCATACCAGTCTCTCTCTTTCACTATGAGTGTTTCCATACCAGTCTCTCTCTTTCACTATGAGTGTTTCCATACCAGTCTCTCTCTTTCACTATGAGTGTTTCCATACCAGTCTCTCTCTTTCACTATGAGTGTTTCCATACCAGTCTCTCTCTTTCACTATGAGTGTTTCCATACCAGTCTCTCTCTTCCACTATGAGTGTTTCCATACCAGTCTCTCTCTTCCACTATGAGTGTTTCCATACCAGTCTCTCTCTTCCACTATGAGTGTTTCCATACCAGTCTCTCTCTTTCACTATGAGTGTTTCTATACCAGTCTCTCTCTTTCACTATGAGTGTTTCCATACCAGTCTCTCTCTTTCACTATGAGTGTTTCCATACCAGTCTCTCTCTTTCACTATGAGTGTTTCCATACCAGTCTCTCTCTTTCACTATGAGTGTTTCCATACCAGTCTCTCTCTTCCACATGAGTGTTTCCATACCAGTCTCTCTCTTTCACTATGAGTGTTTCCATACCAGTCTCTCTCTTTCACTATGAGTGTTTCCATACCAGTCTCTCTCTTTCACTATGAGTGTTTCCATACCAGTCTCTCTCTTTCACTATGAGTGTTTCCATACCAGTCTCTCTCTTTCACTATGAGTGTTTCCATACCAGTCTCTCTCTTCCACTATGAGTGTTTCCATACCAGTCTCTCTCTTTCACTATGAGTGTTTCCATACCAGTCTCTCTCTTCCACTATGAGTGTTTCCATACCAGTCTCTCTCTTTCACTATGAGTGTTTCCATACCAGTCTCTCTCTTCCACTATGAGTGTTCCCATACCAGTCTCTCTCTTCCACTATGAGTGTTTCCATACCAGTCTCTCTCTTTCACTATGAGTGTTTCCATACCAGTCTCTCTCTTTCACTGAGTGTTTCCATACCAGTCTCTCTCTTTCACTATGAGTGTTTCCATACCAGTCTCTCTCTTTCACTATGAGTGTTTCCATACCAGTCTCTCTCTTTCACTATGAGTGTTTCCATACCAGTCTCTCTCTTTCACTATGAGTGTTTCCATACCAGTCTCTCTCTTTCACTATGAGTGTTTCCATACCAGTCTCTCTCTTCCACTATGAGTGTTTCCATACCAGTCTCTCTCTTCCACTATGAGTGTTTCCATACCAGTCTCTCTCTTCCACTATGAGTGTTTCCATACCAGTCTCTCTCTTCCACTATGAGTGTTTCCATACCAGTCTCTCTCTTTCACTATGAGTGTTTCCATACCAGTCTCTCTCTTTCACTATGAGTGTTTCCATACCAGTCTCTCTCTTCCACTATGAGTGTTTCCATACCAGTCTCTCTCTTTCACTATGAGTGTTTCCATACCAGTCTCTCTCTTCCACTATGAGTGTTCCCATACCAGTCTCTCTCTTCCACTATGAGTGTTTCCATACCAGTCTCTCTCTTTCACTATGAGTGTTTCCATACCAGTCTCTCTCTTTCACTGTGAGTGTTTCCATACCAGTCTCTCTCTTTCACTATGAGTGTTTCCATACCAGTCTCTCTCTTTCACTATGAGTGTTTCCATACCAGTCTCTCTCTTTCACTATGAGTGTTTCCATACCAGTCTCTCTCTTTCACTATGAGTGTTTCCATACCAGTCTCTCTCTTTCACTATGAGTGTTTCCATACCAGTCTCTCTCTTTCACTATGAGTGTTTCCATACCAGTCTCTCTCTTCCACTATGAGTGTTTCCATACCAGTCTCTCTCTTTCACTATGAGTGTTTCCATACCAGTCTCTCTCTTTCACTATGAGTGTTTCCATACCAGTCTCTCTCTTTCACTATGAGTGTTCCCATACCAGTCTCTCTCTTCCACTATGAGTGTTTCCATACCAGTCTCTCTCTTTCACTATGAGTGTTTCCATACCAGTCTCTCTCTTTCACTATGAGTGTTTCCATACCAGTCTCTCTCTTTCACTATGAGTGTTTCCATACCAGTCTCTCTTTTTCACTATGAGTGTTTCCATACCAGTCTCTCTCTTCCACTATGAGTGTTTCCATACCAGTCTCTCTCTTCCACTATGAGTGTTTCTCACTCTCCCTAATTGCCTATGTATCCTTTTCTCAGCTCTCAGTAAACAGCTGTAAGTGACAATCTGAGAGTGGCTTAAAGGTTATTCCCCGTTTTCCTTTCTTTTCACCATCTGATGCTTTGCCTCCCATCACTCCCTGTCACGTTTTAGTTTTTTTTTTCTGTCTCTATCCTCATTTCATCTCTCAGCAACATTTCTCTCTCTCTCTCTCTCTCTTTCTCTCTCACTCTCTCTCTCTCTCTCTCTCTCTCTCTCTCTCTTTCTCTCTCACTCTCTCTCTCTCTCTCTCTCTCTCTCTCTCTCTCTCTCTCTCTCTCTCTCTCTCTCTCTCTCTCTCTCTCTCTCTCTCACACACACACACACACACCCTCTATCTCGCTCCATCTATCTTTACATTTTCAACAGTGTGGGTGTGACACTGAGAGTGAGACTGAGACCACTGAACCACAAGGCTGGACTGAAGTGTGGGAGCAGGAGGAAATCTGGGGAAGTTCAATATAGACTCTACGCTCCATGAGCCAACAGTCTGAACATCCACTTAACCCGTGTTGGGGAAGTCCGTTACATGTAAGGGATTGCAAAACACGGTAACTGTAATCCGTAAAGTTACAAGCAAAAAAATTGTAATCGGATTACAGATACTTTTGAAAAACTAGATGATTACTTCAAGGATTACATTCAGGAAGGATGTTTACGACAAACAAATCTTTGACACTTCTCTGTTCTCTTAATGACATTCAAATCAGCATTGAAAAAAGTCTCAAATTTAAGTCTACTCACCAGGTAGACCCCCCTCTACCTGAGCGAGTCTGACCACAAGTCAAAAACCACTATGACGACACACCAAATGTGTTTGATGGCTCGTGAGAAAAGAGCAGGAATAGGCTTTTGTAGGCTACAGTCCAAGCTATGTCTTCCAATGGTGTGACTACTGTCGGCATCCAAAGATTATCCAACTTGAATAAACTCTTGGAGGTAAGGATGACAGCAGTGGTGTAGTCTACGGCGACACGGATATAATTTATTATTGATCAAAGCATGCCATTCCATGAGCACAGCATTCATTTTTCAACTCGAATCAATGAGCCCAATCAGTTCACCATGACAACAACATCATAAACAACAGAGTAGGGCTGGCTAATAAGTCCTTCATTTTGGTGCTCAGGTAAAACATTATGGCTAATCTATACTTCCATATTTCCAAGTTCTATTCTTGAAGATCAAGGGGTATAACATTTATTACAATAACTGGAATTCTGACAGACTTTGGTTTTTAATGTAAGGATATAATTTAATCGTATTATTATATCTAGTAGAAAGTGATGGGTTAGAAGAAGCCTACATAACCAACCCATAAAGTAAAATTGAACATCCATATATGGCCAGCTATGTAAACTTTACATTGATTTATCCTGCAATAGATGTCGATCAATTGGTAACATACATTTTTTGTCTTCTTCTGCCTCTTAAAGGGAAAGTAATTTTAAAAGTAACTGAATGTAATTCGATTACATTACTGAGTTTTGGGTAATCCAAAAGTTACAGATTACAATTTTGGACAGGTAACTAGTAACTGTAACAGATTACATTTAGAAAGTAACCTACCCAACCCTGCACTTAACACACAAATAGCATGAATGACAGGGGTATAAATATACCCAGTGTTGTCTGACATGCTTATAAAAAATGACATATGCAGTAAGTAAGTAGAATAGCATAATATTATCTGGATATATGATTAGTTCAGTGGTGTGTTCTATTCAGTAAGAGATACATGTGTAATAAGGGTATGCTAAGGGTATGCTTAGCTGTGACTGTGTCTATAATCTCTCGTGGGCAGACTTCGCAAACATTACGCAAGACTTACTGTGCCTACAAAGGTCTTTAGAAAACCTCTGCTGTAGGTTCGCGGAGTTTGTTTTCTCCTGATTTGTTTACTGTTGCACTAAAGGTATTGTCTGACACAGATTAAAAGTAAACATAGCGTTTTTTATTACATTGAAGCCTAAATGTGGGAAGTTGTTGGGTCGTTATAGCTTCTTTGTTTGGCTTGGAAAGAACCTGTGCTGTAGCAGACAACACTACCGGGAAAGAGTGAATGGCGAGCCAAGAAATACCCTGGATACAGGATTTCATAATGACACTTGACAAGTCCTGTCAACCATTTCCCCCTGTTTTTAAAGAGACAGACCCATCTAAAGGACTTTGAGCTGGAGAACGTAAGGTGTACTTTTGAGAAATATTTAGTTGGTGTACAGTATCAAGACATATGGCACATTGTTTGTGTAATTGTTTTGCAAAGAGTTGGGCTTGAATAGTCATCCAATGTGTGTGTCTGTGTTTGAGGGGGGAGCATGCATTAACGCTCTCACAATTCAACTGAACCCACTTGTGAAAGCTATTTTTTTCCTTGATCAAATTAAATGACGTAATGATCTTTGGTACTGTAAAACTCCCACCAGGTAGACCCCCCTCTTCCAGTTTTCAGAATAAGTCATGTGGGCGTGGTTCCACAGGGAGACTGGCCCATGTTGACTCCAATGCTTTCCACAGTTGTGTCAAGTTGGCTGGATGTCCCTTGGGTGGTGGACCCTTCTTGATACACATGGGAAACTGTTGAGTGTGAAAAACTCAGCAGCGTTGCAGGTCTTGACACCAACCGGGGCGCTAAGGCACCTACTACTATACCCCATTCAAAGGCACTGACATTTTTTGTCTTGCCCATTCACCCTCTGAATGGCACACACAATCCATGTCTTAATTGCCTCAATGATTAAAAATCCCTCTTTAACCTGTCTCCTCCCTTTAATCTAAACTGATTGAAGTGTGTTTAACAAGTAACATCAATAAGGGATCCTAGTTTTCACTTGGTCAGTCTATGTCATTGAAAAATATGTTTTGTTTAGGCAGTGTTTATATTATATCGGGTTCAATTCAGTTCCAGTCATGATGTTTTGAACCCAACATCCGAGGATGTGTACAATGAAAATAACTCAATCTGTAACCAATTAGATTGAGTAGTAAAAGTCTACATATGGCAAGTATATACATTGACTATTTGCTGTAATGTTCAATGATCAGAAATGTTACCAAAATGAACTGTTATTTCTCATTAAAGTTATATTTTATTGGTGGGTTAGGTTGGTCTGTTGAAACTGAATGTGGCTCTGAAATCTCTCATTTCAATCCAAATGAATGCATTTTTGACCACATTTAAAGGATAGCCAAAGTCTTAGACGCCATGAGAAAACCTCGGCGATGTAAAAGCAGAATGTAAGGAGACGACGGGGAACCTCAAGTGTATAACATTAAATGAGACTGCAATGAGAACTCACATCAGATCAAATCAAAGGCATCATTTCCCCCTCAGTGTTCTGCTTCTTCATGTTGGGGTATGTTACTGTGAGCGCTGACTTTGAACTTTGGCCACACTGAATAACGTCTTTCATGATGTTTATTTTTCTGGTTCTCATCTCAAGTTACCCCCTTTTATACTTTCTCTCTCTCTCTCTCTCTGTCTCTCTCTGTCTCGCTCTCTCTCTCTCTCTCTGTTTCATTCTTTCTCTCTCTATTCTCTCTTTCTCCTCTCTCATAAATACCTACTATATGTGTTACAACCAATTAACCAATTTACAAGGCACATGCAGTGTTAGTGTTGTTCACCTTGAATGTTCTTTGCTCTGCAGAGAGCCATTAATTTAATTAACATGAATGCATACCTTCACCCATGCATGCACAAGTGAACACAGACAGACAGACAGACAGACAGACAGACAGACAGACAGACAGACAGACAGACAGACAGACAGACAGACAGACAGACAGACAGACAGACAGACAGACAGACAGACAGACAGACAGACAGACAGACAGACAGAGACACCCTTTCCCTCATATCCTTCTCAAAGCTTGGATTCAGAGCCTATTTGTGTCTAGAAAGCATCATTAGCTCACCGTGTATACATGGCTCGGCTTAGCATCGTTGCCATACGGTGTGCATGCCATCCCTCTGTCACAGGTCCAGGCTCTCAGACATAGTGGTGTAGAGTACTTATGTAAAAATACTTCAATGTACTACTTAAGTTGTTTTGGGGGGTAACTGTACTTTACTTTATATTTTTGACAACTTTTACTTCACTACATTCCTAAAGAATTTTTTACTCCATACATTTTCCCTGACATGCAAAAGTTACTGTTAAATTGTTTAATGCTTAGCAGGACAGGACAATTGTCTAATTTATGCACTTAAAGAGAAAATCCCTGGTCATCCCTACTGCATCTGATCTGGTGGACTGACTAGACACAATTCCTTTGTTTGTAAATTATGTGTTGGAGTGTGCCCCTGGCTATCTGTAAATTAAAAACATATATAAGATAAAGAACTAATGTAAAGAATTTGAAATTATTTATACTTTTACTTTTGATACTTAAGTATATTTCAGACAAAATACTTTTAGACTTTTACTCAAGTAGTATTTTACCTGGTGACTCACTTTTACTTGAGTCATTTTCTATTAAGGTATCTTTACTTTTACTCAAGTATGACAATTGGGTACTTTTTCCACCACTGATCTGACGTCAGGGCCCTGATTTTGTCATATCCAATTAGTGTCTGCGCTGAGGGGAAACACTCAGTCCAATCTAATGAGTGTCCTGGCTTTAATACCCATAGAAAGCCTTAAAGCCCAGATTACAACTACTGCTCTCTATCTATTTGGCTCTCTATCTCATCTCTTCAACTTGACCTTTTTCAACTTCACCTGTCCATCACGCTTTCTCTTCAATTCTCTTCCTTTCTCTACCCTTCTCCATGTTTCTAGAATCGACGGCTTTCTGTGCTGCCTCATCCATGCACTGTGTGACTTCCCTTGAGATTAGGGTTGCACTGATTTCCTAAGTATTGTGCACCTCTTCAGTCATGGTTACCATGTTGATGCTAAGAAGTGGTTCTTGTTATTTTGGGAGTGTGGGAGATGGGTTGGGCGTTGAATGATAAGACAGTCCCCTTGTGAAGTGCCCTTTAAAACAAGCATGCTATCAGATCCCAAGCTGATCCAACCGGCATACTGCAGTGACTCACTCCTATCTATTTCTCATCTTCTCCCTCTGTATCTTTAATCTCCCGCTTCTTCCCTCTCTCATTTTTTAACAATTTGTGGTTGATTTCTAACTTCAAAGCCAAGGTCACGTTCAGGAAATCTCACAGTGTATGACATCCTGAATCTCAATGTAGATTTCCCTGTTTGTAATTCAAAATGTTGGTAGCAGCACAGCTATTTGCCAACCCTCACGTTGCTGCACACAAATGAACATGTCAAACACGTCCACTCTCACTGGAGAGTTAAAAACCCAACAGGATTCTGTGACTCCAAGTACCTAGTAGCTATAATTGGTCAGTGAAAAGTGGTATTTATACATCAAGTGAATCTCTTCTGCCAGGCCTTCAATGTGGTAAGAAGGAGAAAGTAGGATCTGAAGACAGCATGTGAATCACAATGGCAGCTGCAAGGCTATACAGTACCTTAAAATCACAGCCAGAAACCGTTTCCAATTTCAATCTAAATTGATGATATAAAAACATTGTATGTGAAACGATTCCTTTTTAAAGGTTGTGTTGAGGTATTTCTATTGTTTCAGGGTATCTTGTATCATTCACAGTAGGACTATTTATATTGTTCCAGTGTATCTTGTATCATTCACTGTAGGGCTATTTCTATTGTTCCAGGGTATCTTGTATCATTCACAGCAGGACTATTTATATTGTTCCAGTGTATCTTGTATCATTCACAGCAGGACTATTTCTATTGTTCCAGTGTATCTTGTATCATTCACAGTAGGGCTATTTCTATTGTTCCAGGGTATCTTGTATCATTCACAGTAGATCTATGTCTTTGTCATTCTGTAATTTGAGCAACAGGGGCTTTAGATCTAAACTGTCACATGCTCCCTGACAAATGAATGAATTCAATATTGCAGTTGTCATTCACACAGCCTAATATAGACATTAACACAACTGGCACCTAACAACTTAAGTGCAGAATTTTGTCAAATAAAGTTTTAGTCTTATTAAAATAATTTGAAGGACCATTCTGTAAATAATTTGTGACTATGTCATGAATGAATGAATTATTAATTATTGTGATTCTTCCATAGAGTCAACTTGTTACACTGGTGTCTGAACGGGTTCAATGACACAATTAAGAATTACATAACGACAAGACACATACATTTGGGAGGATTATTGACACTATAGTGATAACTTATATTGATACTACAGCTTCATAATCAACGTAAGCTAAATGATAACTCTAACATTGGCTTTCAAAGCTGCAATATGTCACTTTTTGGGCAACCGACCAAATTCACATAGAAATGTAAGTTATAGAGCTGTCATTCTCTTCGAAAGCAAGTCTAAGAAGCGGTAGATCTGTTCTATGTGCACTATTTCTTTGCTTCCCAGTCTTAAATTTTGTTTTCACTTCTTTTACTTTCGGGTTTGTACACCAGCTTCAAACAGCTGAAAAGACAATATTTTGGGTTATGGAAAATATATTTTATGGCGGTTTAGATGGTACAATGATTATCTACACTATACTTGCTTGTTTTGTCACAAACTGAAATTAGGTGGGCTATTAGAACTTTAGCAACCAGGAAATGGCGGAGCGATTTCTGCAAAGTGCATCTTTAATCTTTCAATTATATGTCTTTTTTAAATACAGCCTAATGGGGTTAAAGCATTGGTGACTTGTATCTAGCATGTTTGTAGTGATTTTAAATTGGATACAATTATGTTGATTCGCCTACTACTGACAAAATATAGGCAACACAATATCTGATCCATGCCCACATACAAATCAGTCCAATATTGTGATAGGAATGAAAAAGATGTGAAGACGCTGTCTGCGCTACAAGTGATTATAAACAAAGTGTATAATTCTGGAGCTGTGGTGCACTGCAGTGCTTAAAATTCTAATGCAAACAAATTACAAATAATCCATGAGCCAGGGGGGTCGGTCAGGCTCCCTTGGGTCGACGATATCTCATTGTGATTTTCTTGAAATGTCCTTTGAGTTGGAAAATGTGTGATAGCAGTGCAGCAATGGAAGCTTTCTCTGTGTTATCACTCTTTCTTTCATCCCTCCACCCCATTCATTTCTCCCATAGGGATTTTAACCTATGACAATGTCAGTATACATATATATATATATATATATATTGCTCAGGTGTACCCTTTAATCATATATCATATATCATTGAGAAGTTTAGATCCACAGTTATCCATCAGACACCTTTTTTTGTGCCATTGACATTAGGATGTTGAAACCTTAGCTTAGATCTGCCTCACAAGATGGAATTATTTCAAATTACATATGATTTCAGGGTTTATGTGAGCAATAACTTGTTGTATACTGACATAGTTTGTCATAGGTTAAAATCCCTATTGGAAAAAATGTATGGGATGGAGGAATGAAAGAACGAGCTCTCATTGCTGCACATTTTCCAACTCTAGGGACATGTACCTTCAAGGACTAAAACAGCAAATCCTGTTAATTTGGTTGTTGCCATGGTACCAAGAGATTTTGTCCAGAACTGGGGGTGAGGATTTTGGGATTCCACACTACAAAGCAAAAAGGAGCTTCATTCATTTAATAAAACATTTTAAAAATTGAGTTTTTGAATGACAAATTGCTAGTTATTTTCTTTTGTATATTTATTGGGATAAATGTACATGAAAATAGTCTAAAAGCTTCAAACATAAAGGGCCAGAAAGTATTCACACCCCTTTTCCCACATTTGTTGTGTTACAGCCTGAATTTTAAATGGATTAAATTGAGATGTTGTGTCACACACAATAACCCATAATTATGTTTTTGGAAATGTTTATAAATTAATACATAATAAAAAGCTGAAATGTTTTGAGTCAATAATTATTCAACTCCTTTGTTATGGCAAGCCTTAATAAGTTCAGGAGCACACATTTGCTTAACAAGTCACATAATACATTGCATGGACTCACACTATGTGTAATATGTGTTTAACATGATCTTTGATTGACAACCTCATCTCTGTTCCCCACACATACAATTATCTATAAGGTCCCTCAGTCGAGTAGTTTTCCAATGCCTCGCAAAGAAGGGCACCTATTGGGTGCGTAATGGACGGCAGAGAAGTCAGGCGCAGGAGAGCAGAACTTGGTAATAACCAGAGATTTATTAAGCAAAACCAACGGCATCCAGAACAACAAGAATAAATGGGCACAAAATAACCCGTTGTGCGCTCCCGGGGAACATGCACAAGCACTACAATAAACAATCCCACACAAAGACATGGGGGGAACAGAGGGTTAAATACACAACAAGTAAATGAGGGAATTGAAACCAGGTGTGAGGAAAAACAAGACAAAACCAATGGAAAATGAAAAGTGGATCGACGATTGCTAGAAGACCGGCGACGCTGACCGCCGAGCTCCGCCGAGCTCCACCGAACAAGGAGAGGACCCAACTTCGGCGGAAGTCGTGACAATTACACTTTGGATGGTGTATCAATACACCCAGTCACTACAAAGATACAGTTGTCGGTTCCTAACTCATTCACCGGAGAGGAAGTAAACCGCTCAGGGATTTCACAATGAGGCCAATGGTGACTTTAAAACAGTTACAGAGTTAGGGGAAAACTGAGGATGGATCAACAACATTGTAGTTACTCCACAATACTAAAATAATTGACAAAGTGAACAGAAGGAAGCCTGTACAAAATAGAAAATATCCCAAAACACGCATCCTGTTGGCAACAATGCACTTAAGCAATACTCCTAAAAATGTAGCAAAGCAATTCACTTTTTGTCCTGAATACAAAGTGTTATGTTTGTGAAAAATCAAATGCATCACATTACTGATTACCCCTCTCCATATTTTCATGAATTCCCCTTCCAGCAGGACAATAACCATAAACACAAGGCCAAATCTATATGGGGTTGCTTACTAAGAAGACAGGGAATGTCTGAGTTACAGTTTTGACTTAAATCTACTTAAAAATCTATGACAAGACCTGAAAATTGTGGTCTAACAATGATCAACAACCAATTTGAAAGAGCTTGAAGAATTTGAAAAGAATAATGGGCAAATGTTGCACAATCCAGGTGTGGAAAGCTCTTAGAGACTTACCCAGAAAGACTCACAGCTGTAATTGCATCCTAATTTGCTTCTACAATGTATTGACTCAGGGGTGTGAATACTTATGTAAATGATATATTTCTGTAATTCATTATTTGCTAACATTTCTAAAAACATGTTTTTTTACTTTGTCATTAGGTTGTGTAGATGGGTGAGAGAGAAAAAAATGATTGAATCCATTTTGAATTTAGGCTGTAGCATAACAAAATGTGGAATAAGTCAAGGTGTATGAATACTTTCTGAAGTATTCCCCCTTTTTTTATATGAGAAAAAATGTCAGAATTATTAAAGGCAATTCTCTCTTTCTCTCTCTAGGAAGTGTGCCAGTTAAGAAATGTGTCAATAAAGTGACAGGTCAGTGTTGGTATTCTATTTCAAGGTTGCTTGGCGATGGCGATTAAAGGGGGATACGAAGGATTATATGCAGTGTCACACATCTCACATGGTCTATCTGTCCAGACACCTTTAGTCTAGAACTGGGTGAGCTGAAACAAAGATCCTCCCTTCCAGACAGTCCCACATGTTGATATTGGTTGATACCTATTGAAAAGGATATACTGTATGATACAGGGTTTACTTAAAAGGCATAATCCATGAAGGTTCTCAGTCCCATTTGGCAATGTTATAAACTACACACATAATGAACCTGAGACTAAATAAAAACAAACCAGTGCCCCCAGTTCCTCTTCTTCATTTGTTTTGTGCAAAGAGGCACAGTGGCATAAGATTCCAGCCTTATAATTGACTAGTGCCATTTAAATTGGTGTATAGGATAATGGACATCAAGAGTATAAATTGGTTGACTACACTAGACCTATGTCAGCAGATGAGTTAGAGACACCTGTGACTGCTTTTAAATGTTAGCTTGTGGTGAGATTAGGGCTGGGCAATATCGCTTAAAAACTCATATTTTGTTTTTTTCAAACGAATGGGCGATTAACGATATACAATACTAGTCAAAGGTTTGGACACGCCAACTCATTCAAGGGTTTTTCTTTATTTTTACCATTTTCTACATTGTAGAATAATAGTGAAGATAACACATATGAAATCATGTAGTAACCAAAAAAGTGTCAAACAAATCAAAATATATTTCATATTAAGATTCTTCAAAGTAGCCACCCTTTGCCTTGATGACAGCTTTGCACACTCTTGGCATTCTCTCAACCAGATTCATGAGTTTGTCGCCTGTAATGCATTTCAGTTAACAGGTGTGACTTAAAAGTACATTTATGGAATTTCTTTCCTTCTTAATGTGTTTGAGTCAATCAGTTTTGTTATGACAAGGTAGGGGTGGTACAGAAGAAGATAGCCCTATTTAGTTAAAGACCAAGTCCATATTATGGCAAGAACAGCTCAAATAAGCAAAGTGAAACGACAGTCCATCATTACTTTAAGACATGAAGGTTAGTCAATCCAGAAAATGTCAAGAACTTTGAAAGTTTCTTCAAGTGCAGTCACAAAAACCATCAAGCGCTATGATGAAACTGGCTCTCATGAGGACCGCCACAGGAAAGGAAGACCCAGAGTTACCTCTGCTGCAGAGGATAAGTTCATTAGAGTTAACTGCACCTCAGATTGCAGACCAAAAAAATGCTTCACAGAGTTCAAGTAACAGACATATTTCAACATTAACTGTTCAGATGAGACTGCGTGAATTAGGCCTTCATGGTCGAATTGCTGCAAAGAAACCACTACTAATGGACAGCAACAATAAGAAGAGACTGGCTTGGGCCAAGAAACACGAGCAATGGACATTAGACCGATGGAAATCTGTCCTTTAGTCTGATGAGTCCAAATTTGAGATATTTGGTTCCAACCGCTGTGTCTTTGTGAGAAACAGAGTAGGTGAATGGATAATCTCCGCATGTGTGGTTCCCACCGTGAAGCATGAAGGAGGAGGTGTGATGGTGCTTTGCTGGTGACACTGTCTGTGATTTATTTAGAATTCAAGGCACACTTAAACCAGCATGGCTACCACAATATTCTGCAGCGATACGCCATCCCATCTGGTTTGCGCTTAGTGGGGCTATCATTTGTTTTTTCGACAGGACAATGACCCAACACACCTCCAGGCTGTGTAAGGGCTATTTGATGAAGGAGGAGAGTGATGGAGTGCTGCATCAAATGACGTGGCCTCCACAATCACCCGACCTCAACCCAAATGAGATGGTTTGGGATTAGATGGACTGCAGAGTGAAGGAAAAGCAGGCAACAAGTGTTCACCATATGTGGAAACTCCTTCAAGACATTCCAGGTGAAGTTGGTTGAGAGAATGCCAAGAGGGTAGAAAATCTGTCATCAAGGCAAAGGGTGGCTACGTTAAAGAATCTAAAATATAAAACATATTTTGATTTGTTTAACACTTTTTTGGTTACTACATGATTCCATATGTGTTATTTCATAGTTTGAGGTCTTCACTATTATTCTAGAATGTAGAAAATAGTGAAAATAAAGAAAAGCCCAAGAATGAGAAGGTGTGTCCAAACGTTTGACTGGTACTGTATATCTACATTATAAAAAAAGTGTTTTCTCTAATTAAGCTTTGTTGTACAATTAAAATGTAAAATACACTGCATTTAAAACAGTCAGCAATAAAGTTTAAATTCAGAGCTTGAGAAATTACACATAAGCTGAATATATGCCTTCCACAACCATAAGACCCACTAATAATTTAATCAAAATAGTTGTACCTGCTTTTTTGTGCAATAATCACTGATCTGGTTTTCAGGTCTGTCTATGAAAAGTGCCTTTTTGTTACAAATTTAACCAGAACCATGCATAATGCACATTCACTAATAATGCAGCAGGCATTATAGAAAATGTACACCGGTCTCATAAACAATCTCTCAAGCAAAAGCCCACACGCTAGTGTGTAGCCAGCTAATATTTTTATTTCAAGTTTAGCCAAATTGGATCTAGGTATAATCCCAAGCTTTGAATTCAGCTAACAAGGCAAAACAGTTTAATTGTTATGTATCTGTTATTTTACCAGGTAAATTGACTGAGAACACATTCTCATTTGCAGCAATGACCTGGGGAATAGTTACCGGGGAGAGGAGGGGGATTAATGAGCTAATTGTAAACTGAGAATTATTAGGTGACCATGATGGTTTGAGGGCCAGATTGGGAATTTAACCAGGACACCAGGGTTAACACCCCTATTCTTACTATAAGTGCCATGGGATCTTTAACGACCTCAGAGAGTCAAGACACCCGTTTAACATCCCATCCGAAAGACAGCACCCTACACAGGGCAGTGTCCCCAATCACTGCCCTGGGGCATTGGGATGTTTTGTTAGACCAGAGGAAAGAATGCCTCCTACTGGCCCTCCAACACCACTTCCAGCAGCATCTGGTCTCCCATCCAGGACCAACCCTGCTTAGCTTCAGAAGCAAGCCAGTAGTGGTATGCAGGGTGGTATGCTGCTGGCAATAAATTGTTAATTGTTATGAACACAACCTTCTGTCCGTCTCCAACTGTTTGAACAGCATGCTTACCTGTCCAGTTTATTCAGATGTTGAAATCAAGTGGCCTACCTTATTTCTCAGAATGGGAACGAGTTGCCAATTCCTAATAAAATTGTTTTATGATTATTGTAAATTTATAAAACACAGACTAGACAACTTGTATAACAATCTTTATTTGACTAAAATGCTGCTAGCGATACATGGTACCGTAATGCGCGCGCAACAAACTGAGTATTACTTTCCCAGAAAAAATGTCCACTGGTTACATCCGTGCTCTGCTCGAGATTTGAGGAGTTTAAACATAGTTAAACATATGGTTCGAAAGGTTAACTTCTCCTTTATTACAGTAAAATAATGTATCCATGTGTTTCAACCTCAAATGCAAATAGCGAGTTGAAACTATTTGTCAGAGATATATATATATTCACTTTATATATTATCTACCTCACTTTATTTGGCAATGTTAACACATGTTTCCCATGCCAATAAAGCCCTTGAATTGAATTGAATTGTAAGAAGTGATCTCTTATCTTCGTTGTTGTGAGTGAGAGAAAGAGGCGAAGCGATAGGTTTATATGCGCTCATTTTTAATTAACCGAGCTTGTCGCCTGCCTTCCCTCCTTTGGGACAATGACTCCCATTGTTAGGGTGGAGACATTAGCATCTCGTCATTATATACAGATCTCTGGTATAAATGGGAAGGTGCTCAACACAGAAGGAGCGAACGGGATGAGACCAAAAAGACAACACGAGAACAATCGGACACAAACGCTAATAAAAATATATCACCCAGCCGTAGGTCAGGTCCTCCCAGTCTGGACCATAAACAGGTTGGAAAATTCCAGAAAATTATGTCATGGCTTTAGAATCTTCTGATAGGCTAATAGACATAATTTGGGTCAATTGGAGGTGTACCTGTGGATGTATTTCAAGGCCTACCTTCAAACTCAGTGCCTCTTTGCTTGACATCATGGGAAAATCAAAAGAAATCAGCCAAGACATCAGAAAACAAATTGTAGACCTCCACAAGTCTGGTTCATCCTTGGTAGCAATTCCCAAACGCCTGAAGGTACCACGTTCATCTGTACAAACAATAGCACACAAGTATAAACACCATGGGACCACGCAGCCGTCATACCGCTCAGGAAGGAGACGCGTTCTGTCTCCTAGAGATGAATGCACTTCGGTGCGAAAAGTGCAAATCAATCCCAGAACAACAGCAAAGGACCTTGTGAAGATGCTGGAGGAAACAGGTACAAAAGTATCTATATCTACAGTAAAATGAGTCCTATATCGACATAACCTGAAAGGCCGCTCAGCAAGGAAGAAGCCACTGCTCTAAAACCGCCATAAATAAGACAGACTACGGTTTACAACTGCACATGGGGACAAATATTGTACTTTTTGGAGAAATGTCCTCTGGTCTGATGAAACAAAAATAGAACTGTTTGGCCATAATGACCATCATTATGTTTGGAGGAAAAAGGGGAGGCTTGCAAGCCGAATAACACCATCCCAACCGTGAAGCACGAGGGTGGCAGCGTCATGTTGTGGGGGTGCTTTGCTGCAGGAGGGACTGGTGCAGTTCACAAAATAGATGGAATCATGAGGCAGGAAAATTATGTGGATATATTGAAGCAACATCTCAAGACATCAGTCAGGAAGTTAAAGCTTGGTCGCAAATGGGTCTTCCAAATGGACAATGACCCCAAACATAATTCCAAAGTTGTGGCAAAATGGACAACAAAGTCAAGGTATTGGAGTGGCCATCGCAAAGCCCTGACCTCACTCCTATAGAAAATATGTGGGCAGAACTGAAAAAGCGGGTGTGAGCAAGGAGGCCTACAGACCTGACTCAGTTACACCAGCTCTGTCAGGAGGAATGGGCCAAAATTCACCCAACTTAATGTGGGAAGCTTGTGGAAGGCTATCTGAATCATTTGACCCAAGTTAAACAATTTAAAGGCAATGCTACCAAATACTAATTGAGTGTATGTAAACTTCTGACCCACTGGAAATGTGATGAAAGAAATAAAAGCTGAAATAAATCATTCTCTCTATTATTATTCTGACCTTTCACATTCTTAAAATAAAGTGGTGATCCTAACTGAACAAAGACAGGGAATTCTTACTAGGGTTAAATGTCAGGAATTGTGAAAAACTGAGTTTAAATGTATTTGACTGAGGTGTATGTACATTTCCGACTGTACACACCAAGACAGTTCATGTAGAATGCATGCTGTGTATTTGTCTGTCTATGTACTGCCTATAGTAAAGTCAAACCCCATCCAGGTAAATCAGTGCTAATTTCTTAACCCCTGTGTAATCCAATTATCCAAGTATTACTGTTAGCGCACATAAAGAAAAGGCTGGGCCTGTGGTCTTAAAAGATGTACATATTGACCTACTAATACTAACACCATGCTTTGACTTTCTGTTGCATTTAAAGTTAAATGTCAGTGTTGTTTATGGAAAAATGGTTGACAACAGTTAATTGTCTTTTAACTGTCTGTCAGACAGGTCATCACTAAGAGATCCCTAATCACATCAACTGTACTTAAATAACCTCTTGAACTATAGCTTCCTGACGTCTATTCTAGACGTTTCTTCAACAACAAAGTGAAAGACCAAGTGGCGTCTTCACAATGTATCAACAGAAAATGCAATATTCTGTTTATCCAAAGTTCTGTATGTAGTTACAGGATATTAGCTGTTTTTGTCACAGGTCAATAATTGAACATAGAATCCAGATCACTCTAAAGGGGTCAAGAAATGACCCAGTCCTAGCCTCATCAACCCAGGTACTGTCTGAGAGGCTGATCCATATCCATGCTTCTGAGTCTTTCAGATAAGGGTTTCTATAACTGGCCTGCCCTCAAAACCAGACCAGACCAGGGGTCTGGGTCAACATATCCAAGACTCAACTTGAGGAGCAATATGTATGGCTACCTGTTTCTCATTAAAATCATTCATATCAAAAAAAAGATTGAAATTATATGAAATATCTCTTATGAGACACAGGACCGCTAAGGGCAACTTTGCTAAGACCAAGCAGTGCAGACCTCCATTATCAGGCACGTGATGAAGTACTGTATATGAAATAACGTCAGCTTCCTTTAAAGGCCCTTGGTCTGCACTGCTTGGTCTGTCCTGTACCAAAGGGTCCTACATCTCTAATCCAGAATGTCCCCATTAACTCTAGGTCCATATTTGGCCACTTCACCATGCCCGACCTCAAGGTCAATGTCCTTGCACGTCAGAGCTCTGTGGTTAGACTGTTGCCTCCTGTGATGATGTGATTTTTGCTAGCACGGTTAATTTACATTGACATTTTTAGTCATTTAGCAGACGCTCTTATCCAGAGTGACTTACAGTTAGCACATTCATCTTAAGATAGCTAGTTGAGAAACACATATCACAGTCGTAGTAAGTACATTTCCCCATTAAATGGGCACCTTCCCATCTAATTATTCCCCATGGACATTTTTACCATATTCAACAAGGAAAAGTCAAATACAACACTACACCCTCCCCCCATACAGAGGTTTTGATTCATGCTGCACTTCATTACTAATACAAATAGCACTGAAGAAATTAATGGGGTAAAAAGAGTTTGATGTTGTGTAATGATCTTAAGTAACGCTACACTTAAACTGTACTGTCTAGAGTATAAACTATAGTGATTTGGGAATTATCTACTGTTACAGTTTGTTGTATTTGCTCTAAAACACATTTCAGAACTATGTGTTTACAGTTAGCTCTGAAACATTCATAAAAATCACTTATTGTTTGAATGTCCTTGATACAGTAAGATGCTGCGTGGTGATTGGATATATAGCTAAAAGTATTAGACTCACAGTATGTAGTCACATACTAGAAAAGGATGATCGTACGCAATGCAGATTCTCAGTACTTCCTCAATTGTCTGACGTATACCGAATACTGCAAGACGGACATGACGACTAACTTGGTTTTCAGTTAACTTGGAAAAAATTGTCTAGCCAATTATGAGTAATGGGATTGATCCATTATTAATTTTATCCACCAAAAAAATCCATTCTGAAAAATGTTGCTATTTTTTGCTATTGGCTTCAATGTTGGTTTAATCAGAAATGTTTTGATGTTATTTCTGATGGTAAAATACAGGTAGACCAGCTGTAACAGGACTGTTAAAGAATGCCACCTGCAAAAATACACTAAATACAGACACACTGATTATCACCAAGTAAAATAACTTTAGTAAATTGACCCCTAACCTACATGACAAGTCAGGAAATGTTCTTTATTTTTCAGGTGTGTTTGTGTGTGTGTCATTTTTTTATTTTACTAGAGCTATCGGTGTATCTTAGGTAAAATATCCCACTCAGGCAACAAAATAGTTGTGAGGAGAAGATAGTGGTCTAACCGTACCACCTGATCACAAGGATCAAGGAACATCATGAGTGACAACACAGTCTTTAAAGACCAATCACAGTGACAACGCAGTCTTTAAAGACCAATCACAGTGACAACACAGTCTTTAAAGACCAATCACAGTGACAACACAGTCTTTAAAGACCAATCACAGTGACAACACAGTCTTTAAAGACCAATCACAGTGACAACACAGTCTTTAAAGACCAATCACAGTGACAACACAGTCTTTAAAGACCAATCACAGTGACAACACAGTCTTTAAAGACCAATCACAGTGACAACCCAGACTCTTTAAAGACTCATCACATGGACCAGGAACGCAACCACATGCAGACACTGTCGACTCCTTTGACAAGCTTGACACAGGCGTGCCAAGGCTTAATGGGATAAGTTAGTTAAAAACGACCGTATTGACCTTCCTCACTGACGTCCCCACCTCCTCTGATGTCCAGGAATGAAGGTGGAGTGGGGTGCTGAAGGAGCTGGCTGACCTTTTTGGAGACCATGTGACTGGAAACCAGGAGACTCCACGATTAACAATCAGGGGTATTTAAACGAAGGCCGGTTCCTTGTGTTCACTTTGCTCTTGGACTGACATGCAGCAGTAGCTCTCATTTCGAGACAGAAGCTCCTTGGAACATTTGTGAAATTAGGTGAGGCAGAGACTTTTTATGTATTTATTTATTTAACCCTTATTTTCCAGGTAAGTTGACTGAGAACACATTCTCATTTACCACAATGACCTGGGGAATAGTTACGCGGGGGGGGGCGGGGCGGGGGGGGCTCCTTATTGCTACTTTTCTTTATTATTCCTTAGAAATAATACATTATTACTACTTAATTACGTATCGCTAATATAGATGAATACATTAGTGCTACAGTATAAGTACACATAACTTGTAAAGGAAGTATAAAGGAGAAGTTCTAAGAGTATCAACTTCTAAGATTGTGATTGATTGACTCATGCAAATCTAACACCTGTAGCCATGATGCAGAATGTACATGCATTTGTAATTGCAGCTCAACTGCTCATTGAGAATTCTAGCGTGATAGCAATGAGTGTGCATTCAGATTGGGAAGTGAAACAATGGATTATGGACACAGTGCATGGAGGAATCCAGTATTCCATACTAGAATACCATTAAGAAGGCATGGCCAATGCATTGCTTCCCACTCAGTGGTATGCTAGTGTTGATATTGAAACAGTGAGATTTTATTTATAATAGCGCAGTGGGAACTAGGTGGGAAAACATTTGTGCCAATCAATTGATAAATGATGTGACTGTAGAAACAGTTGACCTGCAGAAACAGTTGAACTGTAGAAACAGACAGGTTAATTCTGCTCCTTAGAGGGCATTTTCAAAACGTCCAGTGGAAGGCAGATATCTGAGAGAGTACAGACACCACATTCCTAGAGAGAGAGAGGCTAGACTTACCTGTTAGAAGCAAAGACTGAAATCACAACAACAGATGCTTTTGCACAGCTTTACAGATCTCTATCCACTCTGGATGGGTATTAGGCAGCAGCATAGGGAGAGCCAGATCTGGGATCTCATGCAGGTGCAGCATCTGTTGAGTTACACACCGTGTCCTGGTAAAGTGAGCTCCATCCACGTCATTATGTTAACAGGATTAAGGAGCTCCCAGGTTCGGGGAAGGGGGTACTCAGGAGACAGATTAGGAGGATACTGCTTAAACGGATGAAGAAGAACAGGAACAGGGACAGAGTGTGGCCTCACCTGTTGTCCAGTATAGTGTCTTAGCCACTAAAGAGATTGGCAGGCCAGCCACTGCCGGTCTCAATACCATCATTAATTAACGTCCGTCCAAACTTCCTTACTAAGTCATAAGGATCAACCTTTTTTTCACTGACGACATCAAAGGCCAATGGGATCTAAAATCAGATGCACAGTAGTGAATATATCATTTACAATAGTGTTACACTGCTATATGCATGTATAAAAATTCAGCGGGGGCAAGTCAATTCAATATTTTAGTCAGGTCAAAATAATTGATCATATAAAATCAGGCATCCAAAAAGAAGAAGATGTCCATGCTAAGAAAGGAGAGTGGCCAGTGTCAAGACAATGTACCAACCCAAATGGGAAAGACGTTTTGAAAAATATATTATGGGGACTGAGAAATGAAGGAGGTGATTTTCCCCCTCCCTTCGTGTTCTAAGCAATTGCATGTGACACAGAGGACATTCCTGGGATTTAAGAAGGGCAATTCATCAAATTGGGTTTTATATGGAATCAGAGATAATCTGGCTGTTTAGCTAAATCCCCCCGATCTTTTCTGATTACCAGTAAAGTGGCTGGAGGGAGCCTGGCAGAGAGCAAGAGATTAGCAGAAAGACAGCAGTAGAGAAGAAGGGAGGGGGGCAGACCTGAAGTGAAGTAAAACTAGCTAAGATAGACGTAGAAAATGGGAGTGAGGATAATACAAGATAGAGGGAAACTATAGACTTTCTGGCCAACACTATAACAGCTCACCATTTCTCTTTCTAATGGGATTCATTGGCTTGGGAAACATGTTTACATTACCAAAGCAAGTGAAATAAACAAAAATTAAATAAACAATCAGAAATGAAGAGTAATCATTACACTCACAAAAATCTTAAAACAATACAGACATTTCAAATGTTATTTTATGTACAGTCTTGTAACAATCTCTTGTCTCTCTCTGTGTCAGACCTCAGCAGAAATGAACACAGCTCCCCCTGCAGGAAGTGCCCTGGCAACGCCCGCTGGGACAGCTGGCCCCACCACCCCCAAGAAGGGACCCCCCAAGTTCAAGCAGAGGCAAACCCGTACATTCAAGAGCAAGGCCCCCAAGCCTGGCCAGAAAGGGTGAGAATCTTTCTCTGTCATCACACATTCACACAGATACACACAAAAACCACACACAACCGTTCCACATACAGTGCCTTGCGAAAGTATTCGGCCCCCTTGAACTTTGCGACCTTTTGCCACATTTCAGGCTTCAAACATAAAGATATAAAACTGTATTTTTTTGTGAAGAATCAACAACAAGTGGGACACAATCATGAAGTGGAACGACATTTATTGGATATTTCAAACTTTTTTAACAAATCAAAAACTGAAAAATTGGGCGTGTAAAATTATTCAGCCCCCTTAAGTTAATACTTTGTAGCGCCACCTTTTGCTGCGATTACAGCTGTAAGTCGCTTGGGGTATGTCTCTATCAGTTTTGCACATCGAGAGACTGAAATAATTTTCCCATTCCTCGTTGCAAAACAGCTCGAGCTCAGTGAGGTTGGATGGAGAGCATTTGTGAACAGCAGTTTTCAGTTCTTTCCACAGATTCTTGATTGGATTCAGGTCTGGACTTTGACATGGCCATTCTAACACCTGGATATGTTTATTTTTGAACCATTCCATTGTAGATTTTGCTTTATGTTTTGGATCATTGTCTTGTTGGAAGACAAATCTCCGTCCCAGTCTCAGGTCTTTTGCAGACTCCATCAGGTTTTCTTCCAGAATGGTCCTGTATTTGGCTCCATCCATCTTCCCATCAATTTTAACCATCTTCCCTGTCCCTGCTGAAGAAAAGCAGGCCCAAACCATGATGCTGCCACCACCATGTTTGACAGTGGGGATGGTGTGTTCAGGGTGATGAGCTGTGTTGCTTTTACGCCAAACATAACGTTTTGCATTGTTGCCAAAAAGTTCAATTTTGGTTTCATCTGACCAGAGCACCTTCTTCCACATGTTTGGTGTGTCTCCCAGGTGGCTTGTGGCAAACTTTAAACGACACTTTTTATGGATATCTTTAAGAAATGGCTTTCTTCTTGCCACTCTTCCATAAAGGCCAGATTTGTGCAATATACGACTGATTGTTGTCCTATGGACAGAGTCTCCCACCTCAGCTGTAGATCTCTGCAGTTCATCCAGAGTGATCATGGGCCTCTTGGCTGCATCTCTGATCAGTCTTCTCCTTGTATGAGCTGAAAGTTTAGAGGGACGGCCAGGTCTTGGTAGATTTGCAGTGGTCTGATACTCCTTCCATTTCAATATTATCGCTTGCACAGTGCTCCTTGGGATGTTTAAAGCTTGGGAAATCTTTTTGTATCCAAATCCGGCTTTAAACTTCTTCACAACAGTATCTGGGACCTGCCTGGTGTGTTCCTTGTTCTTCATGATGCTCTCTGCGCTTTTAACGGACCTCTGAGACTATCACAGTGCAGGTGCATTTATACGGAGACTTGATTACACACAGGTGGATTGTATTTATCATCATTAGTCATTTAGGTCAACATTGGATCATTCAGAGATCCTCACTGAACTTCTGGAGAGAGTTTGCTGCACTGAAAGTAATTTTTCAGTTTTTGATTTGTTAAAAAAGTTTGAAATATCCAATAAATGTCGTTCCACTTCATGATTGTGTATTGCTGATTCTTCACAAAAAAATACAGTTTTATATCTTTATGTTTGAAGCCTGAAATGTGGCAAAGGGTCACAAAGTTCAAGGGGGCCGAATACTTTCGCAAGGCACTGTATTCACACTAACACTTAGTTTTCTCACATTCTCAAACATGTATACAGACAGACAAATTCTATCATCTGTAAGATACAAACATGTTTCCTTGTCAATTGCAGATTTGGTGATGACATCCCAGGCATGGAGGGTCTTGGCACAGGTAACTTTGATATTCCATCTGCAATCATCAGTAGTCATGTTTGTTCATCTATATATTTGTATTTCTACTTTCAGTATACAGCACCTTCAGAAAGTCTTCATACCCCTTGAATTATCCCACATTTAGTTGTTACAGCCTGAATTCAAAATGGATTAAATAAATAAAAATGATCACACATCTACACGCAATACCCCACAAACACAAAGACAAAACATATTTCGAGACATTTTTGCAAATGTAATGAAAAAAAGTATACGTACATAAGTTCACTCCCTTGAGTCAATACATGTTCAAATCACTTGGTAAGTCTCAGAGTTTTGCACAATATTTTCCCATTATTATTTAAACATTTTAGCTCTGCTCATTGCTAGACAACCATTTTCAAGCAGATTTAAGTCAAAACTATAACTCGGACACTTAAGAACATTCACTGTCTTCTTGGTAAGCAACTCCAGTGTAGATTTGGCCTTGTGTTTTAAGTTATTGTCCTGCTGAAATGTAAATTCATCTCCCAGTGTCTGGTGGAAGGTTTTCCTTTAGGATTTTTCCTGTGCTTAGCTCCATTACGTTTTCTTTTTACCCTGTAAACTCCCCAGTCCTTAAAGATTACAAGCATACCCATAACAGGATGCAGCCACCACTGTACTTGAAAATATGGAGAGTGGTACTCAGTAATGTGTTGTATTGGACATAACACTTTGTAATCAGGACAAAAAGTGAACAGCTTTGCCACATTTTTCGCAGTTTTACTTCAGTGCCTTGTTGCAGACGATGCATGTTTTGTAATATTTTTATTCTGTACAGAGGTCCTTCTTTTCACTCTGTGAATTAGGTTAGTATTGTGGAGTAACTACAATGTTGTTGATCCATCCTCAGTTTTTTACTATCACAGCCATTAAACTCTATAACCATTGTAAAGTCACAATTGGGCTCATGGTGAAATCCCTGAGCGGTTTCCTTCCTCTCCGGCAACTGAGTTAGGAAGGACGCCTGTATATTTGTAAAGACTGGGTGTATTGATACACCATCCAAAGTTAAATTAATAACTTCACCATGCTCAAAGGGATACTCAATGTCTGCTTTTATTATTTTATAGGTGCCCTTTGTGATGAGGAATCGGAAAACCTCCCTGGTCTTTGAAGTTGAATCTGAGTTTGAAATTCACTGTTCGACTGAGGGACCATACAGATAATTTTTTGTGTGGGGTACAGAAATGAGGTAGTCATTTAAAAATTATGTTAAACACTATTATTGCACACAGAGTGAGTCCATCCAAGAAAATGTGTTGACTCAAGACATTTCAGATTTGAAATTGTAATTAATTTGTAAAAAATGTGCAAAACATAATTCCACTTTGACATTATGGGGTATTGTGTGTTTTAATCCATGTTCAATTCAGGCTGTAACACAACAAAATGTGAAATTACTTCTGAAGGCACTGTATATCGACAACCAAGACAACCAACAAGTGTTTCTTTCCCTTTTTCATCAACTGGACAATCAATAGTAATTATTTCTCCCTCTCTCATTCTCTCTAGACATAGCAGTGGTCTGCCCATGGGAGGCTTACGGCGACATGGAGCTCAGTGATCTGGCCAAATATGGAATCATCTAAGACTACTGCCTCCTGCCTTCCCTTAACCTCTACGCTCTTGACCCTTTCCTTCTGTGTTAGTCTGGCGCGCCACCATAAGGCGACTGGCCATCCCCCTAAAGTCATCTCGTCACTCCTCGCTGTTCTTAAGTCTGTTGTGGTCAGGCGCTGCGGCCTGAAAGACCACATACGATAGGCAGACGGAACACTGAACTGTTTATTTTTATTATTATCATATAATAGTATTATACTGTATTTTATACAGGACATAAGAGATACTTGATGTGATAAGACAAGACCACCCCCACCCCTTTCGACATTAGCCGACCTCGGCTCCCCCTTCCCTCTATCCTTTTGTAACCACTCAGATCCCGTTAGTCCCCCAATTCCTCTGTGAACCATCAACCACAGAATTGGACGCAAGCAAAAGACTAGCTATGACTAGCTTGTACTTGCTTAAAGTCTACCACAGAACTGTAAATATGTCTCTGTTTCCAATGCAACCTCTATCTTCGTTACCCTCCCTTTTTTACCCCAATCTCTTTTTTGCATTGTGTTTTTTACTTGCTGTTGATAAGGCGTGCTACTGTGAACACACAGGAAACGAAAGGGATGAGACCAGGGAGGAGGGTGTGTGATGCTTTGTCATAGATCATTATGGTGAAGGCATTCCCTGTTATCCCTGTGGTGCTACCACACCGCCCCCTTCTTAGTGTACGGTATGCCACCAAACATAATATAAATATATTGATGTGTTACAAACACAAACACATTCATATGACGGAATGTGTATGTGTGATTGAATGTCCTGATAGATACATTAAAGTTTTTATTTTCAATACACAGGTTGTCCTTTGCTCTTCTGTCATCTCTGAGAAAATATGAGAAAATACAACCCCTTCCATGATGGGTATCTGAGTATGTTATACTTTTAATTAATAACTGACATTCTTTTAATGAACATTCATAAGCATATAATTCAACCATATTTTTTTCTACGTTGCTCCACCATAGCAGACTGTAGTTTGAAACTTTAACAAATGTAGAGTACCAATCAATTGTTTGGACACCGACTCGTTCAAGGGTTTTCCTTTATTTTTTACTATGTTTTACATTGTAGAAAAATAGTGAAGACATCAATACGATGAAATAACACATATGGAATCATGTAGTAACTACAAAAGTGTTAAACAAATCAAAATCTATTTTATATTTGAGATTCTCAAAGTAACCTCCCTTTGCCTTGATGACAGCTTTGCACACTCTTGGCATTCTCTCAACCAACTTCATGTTGTTGTCACCTGGAATGCATTTCAATTAACTGGTGTGCCTAATTTGTGGAATTGCTTTCCTTCTTAATGCGTTTGAGCCAATCAGTTGTGTTGTGACAAGGTAGGGGTGGTATACAGAAGATAGCCCTATTTGGTAAAAGACCAAGTCCATATTATGGCAAGAACAGCTCAAATAAGCAAAGAGAAACGACAGTCCATCATTACTTTAAGGCATGAAGGTCAGTCAATATGGAAAATGTCAAGAACTTTGAAAGTTTCTTCAAGTGCAGTTGCAAAAAACATCAAGCGCTATGATGAAACTGGCTCTCATGAGGACCGCCACAGGAAAGGAAGACCCAGAGTTTCCTCTGCTGCAGAGGATAAATTCAGTACAGTTAACTGCATCTCAGATTGCAGCCCAAATAAATGCTTCACAGAGTTCAAGTAACAGACACATCTCAACATCAACTGTTCAGAGGAGACTGCGTGAATCAGGCCTTCATGGTCAAATTGCTGCAAAGAAACCACTACTAAAGGACACCAATAAGAAGAAGAGACGTGCTTGGGCCAAGAAACACGAGTAATGGATATTAGACCGGTGGAAATCTGTCCTTTGGTCTGATGAGTCCAAATTTGAGATTTTTGGTTCTAACCGCCGTGTCTTTGTTTTGAGATGGCTTTGAGATGGCTTTGGATGAGTTGGACCACAGAGTGAAGGAAAAGCAGCCAACAAGTGCTCAGTATATGTGGGAACTCCTTCAAGACTGTTGGAAAAGCATTCCTCATGAAGCTGGTTAAGAGAATGCCAAGAGTGTGCAAAGCTGTCATCAAGGCAAAAAGTGGTTACTTTGAAGAATCTAAAATAGATTTGGATTTATTTAACACTTTTTTGTTACTACATGATTCCATGTGTTAGTTCATAGTTTTGATGTCTTCACTATTATTCTACAATGTAGAAAATAGTAAAAATAAAGAAAAACCCTTGAATGAGTAGGTGTGTCCAAACTTTTGACTGGTACTGTATATATTTCTCACAAACGGTTACTAATTTCCATGACATACCAACCACAATTATTGAGTAAGAATACTACAGTATGCCACTCTTGGAATATCCCAGACAATGTCCTGGGTGTTACAATCCCTTAGCACACGAAAGGAGGGGGAAATCAACTCCTTTATTTCACAGTCCCCCAAATATCATTCTCAAAACGTCTTTCCCATTTGTGTTGCTACGTTGTATTGGTTGATGCCCTGTGTTCATAGGTCAGTCTGTGTCTGTGCTTTGATATGTATTTAGTAACTCTTGATAGTCTGCTGATACGGTATATTCTTCTCCTAGGTCCCTGAAGCTTATGGAAATCCTATACTGTGAACAGACAAACTATCCCGGCCTTTGTGTCTGTCTCTATGAAAGCTTCAGTGTTGATCCACTCTGCTCCATTTACACACACCTTACAGAACGTCCTTGCCTGTACAGACTTGATCCCAGGAGCTCAGCACGGGCTTGTTCATACAGAGACCCATTGGAAGGCATTCTCCCTCCCTGAGGGGTATCAGTGTTGTGGGGTTATGTCTAAGTGGTTACTGTTAGTCTCAGGGACAGTTAGATGAGTCAGTTGTGTTTTTCAGCCTCCTCCTTCCTCCTCCTCGGTTGTCACTAGTTACTACAGCCACAAAGTAATAAACCAAGTCCATTTCTACAAAAATGAGATTTTAAACCTAACCTTAATCCTAACCACACTTGTGTCTAAACCTAACCTTAAAATAAAACCAAAAAGCTCATTTTTGTTTGAATGAATAGCCCATTTTGAGTTTGTGGTTGTAGTAACTAGTGGAAACCCTCCCCCTCACCTGTAACCTCTCTCTTTTTAACATAGCAACCAGCAGTGTGATTATTTATGATGACATGGCATTCAGATCCTTGCCTATGCATATCATTTCCAATCATGTGGTCAACTCTCATAGATAGATGTTCAACCTTAGCATTTCTTTAATACTGTGTGTGTGTCTGTGCGTGCGTGCGTGCTTGCGTGCGTGTGTGTGTGTGTGTGTGTCAGTGCCTGTTCCATAGCCTCCAGGGATTCGAGCCCCACCTATACTTTGCTGTTTTGTGAGATAGACTAAGAAAAAGAGAGTGCGAGGAGGGGAAGTCAGGGGTGGGTCAGTCCAAACGTCTCTCCTATCGCTTCACCAGTAGATGTAAATGTGGGTGAGGTAAAAAAAAAAAACACCATCTTTCGTTTCCAAAATAATTTACTCCCTCTCTCATTCCTCTCTTCCTGCTTTCCCTCCCTCCCTCTTGCACTGCTTGTGAAAGATATGGGAACATCCTTGAGTTAGGAGGCACGTTCATACATAGATGACTGTCTACTGATGCATCAGCTGAGAGTTTATTGCAAATCTCAAGTGGAACTACAAGTAGGATCAGAAATAACCACCGACCACAGAGGTGGATGCACTGAAGCCTCAGGATAAAGGGTAAATAATTAATGTTACTATTCTCTGTTAGTTTGAAAGTTGTAGCTTGAAAGGAGGTATACCCTACCAATTTGTTTGCCACCTGTTTTGCCACAGGAAGAGTTTGTTGTTTTAAAGTAAAAATGTTGCTCACAAGATTAAAAGTAAGCAGTTGAGGCAGCGATGCCTTCATGTCTCCTGTTGTTGGATGACAATGAATCATTATTGTTTAGACTGTTGTTACTGTCAACCAATTCAACAACCCAATCAATGGAAAAACATTCAAAACAATTGTTTTATTCAATATTTGTTTATGTTAGGTAACAAATTACCAGCCACATAAACATGTTCCTTAAATAATCAGTAAAGATAGACTTGATAGAGATGTTTTAGTGACTTTTAGAGGTTTTATCTCCTGCCCTCTGTGCAAAACGGAGTTATCCTTAAGGGTTAAATAAAGTGGCCAGGGCCATATTTATCCAGCGATAAGCATATTAAATGTCATATTTGAATCCCTGACACTGAAACAAGGGCTCTGTTATGAACTAGAGGAAGTGACAATCAACTATCAGGAGGGTATATCTCTGGCTTCTTTCTCTCACTTCAATCTCAGTGTGTCAACCTCCCTTGCATTTGTATTTCACTGTCACGCTCACTCCCTATTGCCGTCTTTCCGGGTTTCACACGACTTTATGAGTTAATGTAGTCTATATTTTTCCTCTGTGGGAGAGCAGGGATGGGCAACGGGACGTCACAATTTATTTATGATTTATTACGAATTCAGTTGGGGTTTCAACTTACTGCTGCGAGTTAAAATAGTGGAATATACAAGGTGCAATTTCGAAAGGTGGTTGTGCATCAGCAGTTATTCTCTTGTCATGTAAAGCACTGACAGTCTGTCAATTAGCCCATGTCAGCTAACATTTTTTAGATCCCTAAGTTAGTTTTGCGGCCAGCTATCTAAACATTTCTCTCCACCCTATGGCAAAATGTGTAGAATTGCAGGAAATGATCTGTAAAACAATGTGGGTACGCAGACCCGCGAGCAACTGCGACCCCTCATGATGAGTTCAGATTTTCTGTGGCCCCGACTCCCTCCAAGTTGTCCATCCCTGATGTAGAGTATCTAGAACCTGTTCCTAATTAAATCGCTCCTAATTCCTCTATTCTTACCTTGTACACAAAGTTATTTCCTTGTCCTGGCATGTCTGTGGTCTGGCTGCTCCCTTCCCTCTGGCTGCTCGCTCGCTCGCTCTTTCTCTCTCTCTCTCTGATCTTTATTCAAAAGCACCTTAATTGATTTGATTGTCCTAAATACCGCTATGCTCTATAAATAAAGATATTCAGAGTTAAAAATACATGCTCTCATGTCTGCTACTTTTTCCAGGTAGCAAGGGCCCATCTGAGCAGGGAGTATACCATCAAAACAGAAAACCAGAGAGGAAGGACACAACAACATGCAGACAAAACAAAACAAAAGGATGGTCTTTCCATTCCAGACACACAAATCTATTTTTCTCATCCTACTATTCAATGTCCCACTTCCCAGCACATGTCAGACCACACTGAATGCCAGCACCCTCAACCAAACCATCCATCCCAGTGCTGCCACTAGCTCTAATGCTATCCCCAATACCACCACTAACAATCCCACTGTAAAATCCACTATCAACCGAGGCACCACTTCCTTCCTCCAACGCAACTCTTCCTCAAACTCCACTTCCCAGGATGCAATCCTGGGGTGTGGGGCGGATCTGGACCCTGTGTACTCCTACCTGTGTGACCGTCAGGCGGCGTGGGGTATCGTAGTGGAGAGCCTGGCCTCACTGGGTTTTGTGGTCAGTTCAGGGCTGCTGGTGGGGCTGCTGTTCTGGACCCTGTGGATGTGTGTGTCGTCCCGCCAGCGCAGGGGCATCGGGGGGAGCGTAGCTTCCATGGCTCTGTTCCTGCTCAGCACGGCGGGGGTCTTCGCCCTGACCTTTGCCTTCGTCATCCGCCTCACCACCCAGACATGCCCCACGCGCCTCTTCCTGTTCGGGGTGCTGTTCTCCCTGGCTTTCTCCTGCCTGCTGGCTCGCTGCCTGGCCCTGCTGGGCTTCTCTGTAGCCCGGGGCTGGGGGGAGGCTGGGGTGGCTCTGGCCCTCTCCACCCTCCAGGTGGTCATCGCTACAGAGTGGCTGATCATCGTGCTGCTGCGGGACGGCCAGCCCTGCCAGTACTCCCAGGGGGAGTTTGTCATGTTGCTCATCTACGTGCTGGTTCTGCTGGCCGCCGGCCTGGTCCTCTCCCTGTGCTGCCTCTGCCGCTCCTGTCTCACCTACAGCTATAGCGGGGGCAGCCACCGACAGAGCCAGGTCCAGGCCACGCTGCTCTGCCTCACCCTGCTGCTGTCTGCTGCTATCTGGGTGGTGTGGATCGCCCTGCTGACCCGGGGTAACATGGAGATGGGCCGGCGGCCGCAGTGGGATGACCCGGTGCTGAGTATAGCCCTGGTGGCCAACGGCTGGGTCCTGCTGCTGGGCCACGGACTAGCCCAAGTGGTTCTCCTCTGCAGGTGGGAGGCCAGCTCCAAGGAGGGCCCCCTAGACTTTGGTGGATGGACCAGTCCCAACGCCAACCTGCCAGGGCTGGGGAGCCCGAAAGAAGGGAGGGAGAACAGAAGCTTTGAGAACGACGGTGAGGAACGGAGAAGTGAGAAACAGTAGCACTGGAAAGGAGTAAAGCAGGGAAATGTACTGTACTGCATGTCTACGTTTAGTTAATCAGCAACATAACATTAGAAACACAGAAAATGGACTGGTGGTACAGTACTAATAAGTTAGCATGGAAGCTACATCATATATGGGCTAGATCCAATGAATAAAATATTACATATGAGGTTAATTACGCAATCTGTCACTTTAATACTCACTGTATGGAATCTGCAGATAATTGAGTCATTGTATTGTGTTCTCTTCCCCAGGCAGAAAACAAGACCCCGTTTTCCAATCACCATATGAGTCTGGATTCTCAATGACAGTGAGTAGGCGTCAAAATGGCTCTGGGCTTACTGGGTGATTATAGGAACAAGAATCAGCATGTTGTAACAAAGAATAACTAACAAAAACATATACTTAATCCAGTATAAGATAATGTATAGAATTGTATTTTACAAGAGACACAATTCACAAATTCTACAGCACAAGTGTAGAGTCATGTTTTAAGTGTAAAACTAACAGACTCAATAATCCATGCCTTCTGGGAATGCTATTAAGTCCAGAAGTTGTGGGCGGAGCTAGAAAGTTGGCTGTCAGAAGTATTACAATGTAAATGTATTTCTGCATATTTCAAGACATGGCACATGGGGGTGTAGTGAGATACCCGGTGGTTTGGATGATTCTCTAACAAAAACTGAACATACGCACATCCAGGTACTTTACATGGATGCCTGATGAAAACTTACGGGTTGTAATGTTGTTATAAATAAATATCACCTGGGAGCGTGAGCAGCAGTGTGCGGCATTTCCTTTCTGTTTTCCATGGACAATTCTCTTCTCATCACTCATCTTGAAAAAACGTATACTAAAAATGTGGAAATCAATCAATTTGCCATCGTTAACACAATGGAAAAATCTAATGATTTATTATTTCAATATTGAAAGAGCGTGGGCTACGGAGAGAAACAAAATGTTGCAGTTTCAGGCCATGTGGAGGAAAGTAGTGGGGGTGTGTGCTAGTGGATCTGGGCAGGTGTGATGTGGTTGATGTTTGTATGATGTTGTCATTTGAATGTTTATGTCTTGTGTTGTTCATAAAAGATAAATAACATCTTACAAAAGAATATGACCCGTGCCATTACAAGCCATGTATATGTAATGCCGAACAACTAATTGACATTATTTACTTCACTAATGTTTTAAAGTTTCACTATGTTTGTGTTTCAGGAAATAGATCCTGACAAAGATTACTCCATCCCTCGTCCTCAGACCACCAACATCAGCGAGCCCTATGATGTATACTATGGACACAGCCTGTCTGATTAAGATCGCTTTGCTTTTCATGTACACACACCCACAGACAAAGACAACCTAACAGCTTAACATATATAAAAAAACGTTACAACCGCAATAGCATCTGCTATATATGTGTATGTGACTAATACAATTTCATTTATACATGCACTCTCACATGGCCCAGAAATGTTTTGGAAGTTCAGCTACAAATGTACATGTCTTGTATAGAACCTGCATTGCAACATGATTTCCATAATTACGTGACTAAGGCTCAATTGATTAATTACATGTTTCTTTACTCAGGCTGGATCCAGATAGAATGAGCTTACTGAATCTGAGCTGAATGTGACAAGTGTTTTTGCAACATGCTACTTGAAAACACCAGAGACAGTGTCTAATAGTCTCAGGCAGGAGGAGGCGTGAATCTGTCTGTATCAGGGTGCCAAACTGCAGGGATGGGCAGGGGCAGCGCCAGGCATGTGTGAAGGAGAGACAGGACCTGGCAGCGATAAAATAGACCCTTGTCATCATGTCTTAACATCTTACGTAAAGGTGCATGCCATTTTTTTATTTTTTACATCCCACTTTATAAACACGTTTATGCATATAAATACATGCTATGCATATTGTGCCGTTTGAAAAAGTGTTATTAAAATGGAATGTTAAAAGGTATTTTTGTTAGTCGTATCTAACAGCAGAGGGCTGATTCATTCCCACAAAAAGAAGCATAAGCTAGACTGAGTGGTACTACGGTTTTCACCACTAGGTGACACTGTACAAGATGTGAATTATTGTTGGTGGGATTCAATTTACCTCAATGTTCATACCATTATTGAGCCACCAAATGTAAACAAATGCATTCCATCATGTCATTTCCCCATGCAAATAGCAGTGTACTGATATTAATGATAGATCTGTAGCGCTCTAGGAATGACATGAGAGCAATATAACGTTCTACTCTGCCTGCCTATAGCCATCATGGTCATCTCATAATGGGCGAGTCAGTCGGGTTAATACCTCAATAATTCAGTGGATCCATGTGCTTTATTGTTTCACTGATCAAACAGCCCTCAATGTAATCCTTTCACTTAGTCCTACTTCAATCATCTGGAAGTGCATGTCATCAAATTGGCAATTAGCCTCTTGTGCATTAGAGCAATTAACAGGGATATGAGATTTCCTCCAAGCTCAACCCAGACATTCACATTCATTAACTTTAGACACAATGGTTAGTTAGACACAATGATTAGACACAATGATTGGTTAGGGAAAATTGGCTACTTTAGAGTTCAAGTTGGCATAGTTTCGTCCAGCTCTACTACTAGTGAACAATAGGTATGAACTGTGTGACAGAGCCATACCCTATGATTACATAAAAATAATCAATGGCAACTAAATCTAGTAAACATTTTACCCATATAAGGAGTTGAGAAAAGAAGAGTATAAAAACCAAACCGTTTATTATGTACATTCAATAACAATGACAGGAAATAGAAGGCAAACATGAAGATGGAAAAAAATGAAAAGAAATACACAAGTCACTTGAAGAAAATAAAAACAATATCACTTGGATCAATGAGCTTAGCAATGCACATGTGAAAACAAAAAAAGTCGCATGCAATTCCAACTCATATGAAATCCCGGTCCAACAACTCCCACTAGGTTGACTTCAGCACAGTGCAGGGGTAAGTCAGACACACAGTTGGGTCTAAGGTGATCGCCGTGAGAGGGCACGTGGGAGTCTCCACTGCTGGGTAACAAGTGGAAGGTTATGGAGGGATGGTCAGTTGCTGTGCCATAGAGCAGTCTTGTGCTACAATGCAAGGCATTGGAAACAACAGTTCAGTCTGTGCTGGACTGCTGTGTGCATGGTGGGACAACATCATTGGTTACTTAACATACTTCAAAGGAAAAACTGCAGGGGTTCAACATTCCAAATTAAAATTGAACTAAGGGATACTGGTAATTCAAATGATACCATGACCACAGAAGAACATAGATAAACCCAGGCATAAACTTAACAAAACAAGCAGTATTTTACATATCATTACCCCCCCCCCCCCCCCCAACTAGAAACAAACTCAAATGGACTATGTTGAAACCCCTCTCAATCCTGCCTTCATATTTCACATAACCTCCTTTCCATAGAAATTGTTTTGATTCATGCAACAAATGAAATGACTTTTGACCCTGTCCTTCTCACAAAAACATGCATACTGATACTTTTAATACTTTTTAAGAGAAGTTCAAAATTCTTATTCTCACGATATCATGGCATAAATACTCAACAGAATAACTAATGTGGCTGTATGCATCCCTCCAGGCCTGATAACACAGCTAGCATCATGTCAAAAGGTGGTTTATGGCTCAGCTCTTTACCTGGGTCCTCCACCCTACAACTGTTCCTGAACTACACACTCACTCCCAACTGGAAAAAGGAGGCATGTGGGGGCTCTTTAAAAGGGTGTGGAATAGAACACTTTGTTTCACCATCACACTCACTCTAGTCTGACATTTATTCTCTATCAAAATGCCAAATTCCCCTCTCAAGTCTACTGTGGACTCCTAAATGTTATATTTAACCCAACATTTTCCACTGATTTATCTGCCTGGGACCACTTCATCCAAACCCCCTTGGCACATTCAGCAGCCCCGTTTTAAAAGACCAACTGTGACAGTTCCCAAATGTATTTTGGGGGATTTTAAGTCTATTAATCTGTTGCTATAAAATTCTGTAAATAAATTCATGTTTGCCCCTATCTTCCCTCTCCACTTCTCAGATGACATTTCCCAGGACACGGTGCTTTTAAAACACCACCATCAGCAAACTGAAAGGGAGCACTTTGAACCCACCATAAAATAGAAAAAGAGCTAAAATAACAGCAAGAACAATCAGAAAAAGTATAATAAATGTGTACACTTGACCAACAAATGTGCTTTTAGAGAATCTTTGGAACCAAAAGAAACAATAGCAATAACATATTCAGAGTATATGGAGATACATAATAGGTCAAAGACTATTTATATATTTTTGTTGGTCACTTCCTGTACCTTAAAGTAGCATTGAGGCAGTGACTTTAATACATATTGGACTAGAACATTCCCAAAGACATAGGAGGGAGGAAGATTGCATTGGGTGAACATTACGTTGTTTCACTTCTCGCGGGTCTGTATTTGTGTCAACTTGACAAAAAAATATATATTAAAAATGGTGAAACCAAAAGTAACATCAACTTGCAGTGTTTGTAACTCTCATGTTTCCTACCATCTGGTTTGTTCTCTCAAACCCCTAAGAATTCCATTCTTATCTGTAAATAGCTGGGTCCAGCTTGCATGACTGGTTTCTACAGCATGTTAGCTATGCCCAGACACTTTCAATGTTTTTACCCCGTTCAGTCTCCATTCTGATGCTACACCTGGAATGTCATATAGTCTAGTAAGGAGAACATGTATACGGAGTTGTGTTGAGCAGGCATGAGTTGTACAATATTCTCAAAAGTAAAAAATGAAGACAATGTAGGTATATGATAGTAAGGATACATGATACAGATCAAAAGACGTGTCATTATAGTTTCAACTACAGTAAGAATCATAATCATAATACTTAGACCAGCAATAGCAGTATTAATCAACTGGAAAATGGGAAAAAATGATGATGAGAGTGGATGTAATTTCATTGCATCCACATTATATAATAACTTTAAGCAATGCTTTTTCATAGATAATTATAGAAAAGAAAAACTGAGGTAATGCAGAACAAAAACAAGTCATTTTGTTTATTTTTCCTTGTCATTTTCACACCATTTATCGTTTTTTGTCCTTTACAGTTGGGTTGGTGGTGTAATGTAATGTAATGGTAGACTGTTTGGATTTCTCTAATCATTTCCCGAGCAACAGCTGTTACCTAGATTTAACTGCGTCGTCGCTCAGCTTTTATAGTTCAGATTATTGACTTTTTGCTACTTTTGCGTTTCTTCGTGCCATTCACCTTTTTGTTGAACAGGTTCTTTAAAAAAAAAACAACTTGGATGTGTTCATTGTTTAACTGATGGGAGTCCACCACTGGGCAGGTTGTCAATGTAGTGTTTCATATAAAGGACCTAAGATTTCACGCTAGTGATGGCCTACTTTTAGGTCGTACTAACACATGGAGCTGTGTACATATGTGTGCATTTTACATTTGAGTATTATTACCACAGACTATCAGGAGCAAAGGTTTGTAGTGATGTAGTGTAAAAAGTTACTGGTGGGCAGCAATTTCTCCATTCATGTCCAATAGTGTTTTTTATGGAACCATTCTTGTTCTTCCCACAGTTGTCTTCAGTTATTGTTGCCAGTCTTGAAATTCATAGGCAGTTTTCATTCATCCATTACTATGTCACTGAGTGTGACCGTTGAAGCAAGCCGAGTTACAGTTGAGTTTGAGTGGATGACCTTTTTCCAAAACACATGGGTTAATACTACCACCCGTAGAAAATGGAGGGGAGCTCTTTCCAAATGAAGAGGTTCAGAAATGTGGAATTCCGTGGTGCGAGTGCTGTTTAGTACGGCGCAAACCTACTGTATCCAGCCCGATATAAACTAGCCTGGAGGAGAGCGAAAGGGAGAGAGATAAAGAGAAATTAGAAATAAGGAAAAGAGGATGTATCTGTTTTTAAACAACAGACAGCAGTGAAAAAGATGTGCGAGGAGTAAATAACTACATTTACATAAAGTGAAGATAACTCAGTTTCCAGCCTGTTGTTGTAGTGTTGCGGCTGGGGGGCTCTTACCATGGCACCGACTCCATAGGCAGCTGCAGCAGGACCTAGAGCGTGGTAGGGATCTGTAGTGTACACTCGCCCATAACTGTCCCAGAGGAATACCAACACATGTATTTCAGCTGCATATAGTTACAGTGAGAATATAACACACACCGTGCACTGACTCATAAATAGGCTGAGATATTACAAATCACATAAAAGATCTGTAAGATCACGTGATACTGATCTGTAAGATCATAAATACCCACCAGAAAAACAACTAAAATCATTTCTACTGTGAGTCATAGCCTAGCATGTTATTGTGTAAAAGTCTGCCCACATTACTGCATTTCGAGGCTGCTGCTTTTTGAGTCCTCAGACGATCCTCCTTATTCTTACCTGTCACTGTAAGCAGCAGCTGCTGCCGCGGCAGCAGTTGCCCCGGTTACAGCAGTAGGCTGAGCAAAGCGATAGGCAGCGGCAGGATAGCCTCCCTGGGAGACAGAGGGACAAATGGAGGTTATTACCATGGTACAGCTGAGGTAGACAGGATCATTACCGAGGCAGAGTTGTGTAAGTGCAGAGTGAGTTAAAGAATCACACAGTACAACAACCAAGTTTAGAACATTTGTGGTTAAAGATTGAAGTATTAACAAATGTAAAAACAAATCATAATAATTACACTGGAGGTTGTTGACAATCGTCAATAATGCAGCATATCAACGATTCAGAATTATAGAGAAAGATAAGTAACATTTACACGAACCATCCATATTATCGTTGTGATCTCTCATATGCATATAAGACAAAGAGAGAGGGGGGAAATAGAGATGCCACACTCAAACACACTCACAGTGTCACCTCCTGGCATTGAGACAGCATGCTTGCCCCGATTCAATGCAAATCTATTTGAACACACCACTGCATTTGGACCTAATCATACAGAACACAACCCAGAGCATTCCCCTGGAAACCTGCAGTACAACTAGTGACAGGACAGAGGGAGGGGGGCTGTAAGAGAAGGTAAGGGGGAGAGAGAAAAGGTAGGCCTATGCCTGTAGAGCATGCAGACGTGGATCAGCATGCTTCAGAGAAGAGTCGAGACCGGGAAGGGGTTGGGGACAGGCTTTAGTAATAAGAAACCGTGTTCTCCTCGTCTTTATTTTCAGCCCCACAGGGCACTGCTGCTACACAGATAGAGTATCTTCCAGCTCATCTCTGTACCTGTTCCAGCTATGGATGTTACTCAGCATAATGGATGTGGTAACTTCCAATCATAAGAAATGGTGCTGGGAACATTGGTGTTTGTATGAAATAAGAGGCTCTCTGCCAGTGACTTCAAGACAAATACAACTGCCACCTTTCGTGTTATCACTGCCAGCAGTCTACCTTTCAGAGACCAGGTTCTCTTTGAACAAACTGGCAAAAAACACTCGCTGTTTAGTAGCTTAGTAACAAACCCCTTCCCCACAATCCACCTGTGCAGATGTCAGTGAGTTAGTAGGAAAATGAAAAGCAAGTTACCGTTTCAAAACAAAACAACATCAAAAGATCATAATCACCAGAGGGATAATAAAAATACACACTGTGTTTGGTAATGACCCTACCTGAGGCAATCTGCTACTAATGACAGAGTCCTGAAACACTATTCTATAGAGAGAACAGAAACAGCCATTGTCAACCTGGACACACGCACACACACTGACAGACACGCGCCCTGACACAAGCGCACACAGAGCGGCCCGGCTACCCATGTTGGAACCCCGTGTTACAACACCAGACTACAACACCCTCTGTTACAGTCTGTCTTCTGGGAAAACTCAGACCCACAGGTGTGATCCCAGGCAGCGGTGGAATGGTAAAGTACAGAGTGTAACTATTAGCATAATTCAACATAGGAGCTGTATGCATGAAACAGTCGGTTTTTTTTCAGTCACATTTGGGCAGCTCTGTGCAGCGCAATTAATTATGCACATGCAGAAACGCACAGAGAGAAAGGAGAGAGTCGTGAGGGAGTGTGAGTGGGAATTTACTTACGTATAAGTCTGCAGCTCCATAAAACCCACCATCCTGATACACCACGCTACGAGAGAAAGGCAGACAGAGGAGATGGCAGACAGAGGAGATGGCAGACAGAGGAGATGGCAGACAGAGGAGATGGCAGACAGAGGAGATGGCAGGTGAAGAGAGGGGTGGAGGGAGGAAATAGGGAGGGACAAAGGAGGGAGGAATAGGAGCAGAGGAGATGGCAGGTGAAGAGAGGGGTTGAGGGAGGAGATAGGGAGAGACAAAGGAGAGAGGAACAGGAGCAGAGGAGATGGCAAACAGTGGAGATGAAAGGGTCGGTGTGTACAGTGAGATGGTCCAAGACCAGAGTGGCAGGAATGAAAGCCAGTGTGGAGGAAAGTCAACAGGGAGATGATTGAGGGGAAAAGTGAACGCACAAGGAGAGAGATAGAACAGTTATTTCACACACATGCAGCATGCAGAGGAAATACACTACCATTTATTTCTTCCATTACTGCTGAACCAAGTGGTATTATCAACATGAATGTATTATAGGGTACCATCCTCTATCAGCATCCCCCAGGGAGAGGGAACGGAGGCCCATTTACATTGACAAGGTCCTGGACAGACAGAGGACAAATCAGCCAGTCGTTTGTTTGAAGTCAGGCAGTAGTGGATTAAATATGGAAGAGCCATTTCCTGCAGCACTAGTTAAAATAAAAAAAAATCCAGAATATTGCAGTTGCATCTCCAGAATATTGCAGTCCACAGCAGTTGCATCCCCATTAACCAATTGGCACAGCCCAGCAACATGCAACACAGTACAGTTTCTCTGTGAGTCAATCTAGTGGAATTATTGGAACACAGAAAAATAGGAAGAAAATGTGTCTGGTCTTTGTGTGCAGTGTGACGCAGAGGATCAAATTATTGTTCTGCTCAGAGAGAGTTTGTGTCTATACTACAAACTAATGACATTACACTTATTGGTATTTATAGTAAAGTCCTGAATTTACTGAAGGAACGTATATAAACGTCATGTTAAGTGTGTCCGTTCAGAGGATGGATTCTGTAGTTGAATCCCTTACCCAGGGTAGGCAGGGAGGGCAGGCTGCGGCACCGCCGCACGCACAGCGCCGTACACTGGCCTTCCCCGACCCCTAAGGTGGGCACCACGGAAAGCAGCTGCCGTGGAGGCTGCCGCTGCCGCAGACGGGTAGGGGAACCCCGGAACTGAGGGAGAGGGAAGGAGAGAGAGAGGATATGAAAATCCAATGCCTGGGGGCACTATGAATTAGGGATGTTTAAATGAAGTCATATTTGGGTGAAATGAAGGGCATGAAATCTAAGAGGAAGACAAGGTTTACCTGCATAGAGCTCTGGTCCGTACATGGCCTGCACCATTGGGCTTAGCTTCCATCCTGCTGAGAAGCAGAGAGAAGGCAGAAATAGGAGGGTTTCATATAGATAGGGGATACACAGGGAGATGGGCAGCTGACTAACAGTTAGGGATCATAATGAGGCTGATGGAGTAGTCTGCATCTGGTTACCATATGGCAGGGTGCTAAGGGCCTCTCCGTTGGGGTAGGGGCTGACCATCTTCTTATTGGTCATCACCCTGGCCGTGGCATTGTTAACCTGGGGAGTGGGAGGAGGGACAGTGAGCACAACGTTTGGCCCGTTCTATTCAATTGAGGAAACACACACAAACACTCTGACACAAAAGACAATCACACAAGTGGACCAATATTAGACATTTACACATGATAGCAATTGCTTAAAATAAAGCATATCTAACTCTGACTTTGTGAATAATACAATGGTAATAACACTCCTGCGGTCTAAGGTCAACAGACCATTTGCCAAGAAGATGGTGATTGTGTGTACACATACAGGGAGGCCACAGTTACAGTCTGCTCCCCATTCACCATCGCTGGATCGTCCACATCAATACGGTGGTGGGTTTGATGCATCACATCGTTAACTCCTCCCTGCCAGGCTGCCTCCTCCCCAGCCAGTTATACGACAGCTGACAACATCGCTTATGATGAAGTAGTCTCTGCTCTCCCTGGCGGTGTTTGTGTGCGCGTGTGTACATGAGTGGGTGGAGGATTGTTAGGGGGGAATCTTAGTCATGCAATTAAAGTGTTCTGCCCAAGAGGAGTGTAATCGATGACTCATTGTGGAGACAACTAGCTACACTGAGGGCCAGTGGTTGAGCCCAGCGGTGAGAGGAAGAGAGATTTATAGGTAAGAGAAGAAAGGAAGAGATAAGGTGGAGGAGAAGAGCTGGGATACATGGCACTGCAGGAGAATAATAATATGTGTTTGCAGTATGCAGGTGTGTGAACAAAGACGGGTATTTCTGTCTAGTGCTGCGCCCGGCTGTTGAATCAAGATGGCTGCTAGCTAGGCTAATCCCCCCACTGAACTTCAAAGGGCCATATTAGGCTCCCTTAATCGTTATCCATCTCCTTTGATGGGGTTTATGAGAATGACTGTTGTGTCGTGCAATTTCACAGTTTGAGTGTGCCGTCGTGCCATGTCAAACTTTGTTGTGAGCTACTAATGACCTATTGGCCAATTGGAGAGCTTTGAGACTTCTATGTGACGAAGTTCCACTTAGAAGGCCATTATGGATTCAGCCACCTTCAACACCCCACTAGTCATACTCTATCACTGCAGCCCTCATTCAAATGGAAATGAGAATTACCTCATTTTCCTTCATTGCAAATGAGATGGTCAGCCTTGAATGATTCAATTAGCTGACATAATTGTCCCTGTGAGTGAAGACACTAAAATAAAACGAATAAATCAGCCTAATGAATCAGATTAATGCTGATAATCTTTTTACATCACAGCATTCATATCAGGGTCATTTATAAACCTCTATTTTGTGTGTGATAACTGGGCAATGATGCATTTCCTTATGTATAGTTAGTGGTGTGTCAATACCAGGGGAGGTAATGCAATTTGATCAATCTCACAGAGAGGTAAACATGCAAATCAAACAGAGACCAGTGAGAAACACATCTGCATGGGTTAATAATAAACATTCAACCCCATCCCAACTTAGGACACAAGCCCACAGCAGTACCAATAGAACTGGACCGCCCCCAAATTAAACCAAACTTGTTGGGGTTAACCTAAAAAGAAATCAACATCAATACATAAAAAGGGGGAGAGAAAGAGGGGTGCAAAAAACATTTGTTGGACAAAATTAATAATTTTATAAGACAAAAATTATACGCAGCCAAATATGGGCGCATCACATGACCAAGAGTGAGAATAAAGAACCAAAAAATGTAATTCAGCCAATCAGCAAGCGTCGGATGCAGCATAGAGACCAATCAAAACAATCGCAGCACTCCCATATCAAACGCATACAGAGACAGATGGGACAGGTAAGGAGTTCAGGAGAGGGATGCAGGTGAGAAAGAGAGAGATAGATACAGAGCCAGTCCACATACAGTAACAGGGAAACACAAAGATGGTGTAAGAAAGAGAGAGACATCGTCTACATAAGCAACAACAAAAATCAACAATTATTTTTCAAAAACAAAAATAACAAATACCAAGGTGCGTCATTCAAAAAAAGCAATTAGATTCTGTGACCATTCTCCCAAAAATCTCACTAAGTTATATGTGGAGGAATAGAGAGACAGAGTACCAAAGGATGGAGGGAAGAGAGAGAAGAGCAATCCTCATACCCCAAAAAAGAGAGAAATCAAATAATACAAGACACTGCCAGGCATTATTACTGTGTGTCACGAACTAAGACCAGTACACAAACTAATACACACACCATTCAATAAAAGAAAACCAAACCAAAGAGGAGTTAAAAGGACAGCAAAAGACAGACCAAAGGATCAACCAGTTCATCCCAATGTGTTTATATATAGTTATCTTTTCAGGAATTAGGCTACTCTATAAAGGAATTCATACATTCTGTTCTGTGTGCTTTAACTCCTGCTTGTTAATCCCATTACTACACTCACTACAGAGAGGTGAGTTATTGCCGTTATAAACTTTATTGATTGACTATTCTCTTAAAGTGCATTCTATAAGATGCCCTGCTACTGCTCACAATTTGATCTTCAAAAATCCTCAAGCTTCAAGAGCAACACGATTAACGTTGCTTTTCATTGTGAAGAGAAAATATGGACAGATGGATGAGCTATCTTTTCTAAACAATTGCAATTTCACCTACTCCTGTAACAGATATACTGACAATGACTGCTGAATGGACATAGATCTTGTACCTTTTGTTAATGCAGGGGCATAGCCAGAAATTGGTGGGTGGGCCTGCAGAAATTTGGATTGGCCAACAGGACCAATCTGATTGGGTGGGTCTGGCAGGGCCTGGCTCCCCAGTGGGTGGGCCCGTGTCCACCCCACAAATGCCTGTGCCCCTGTGTTAATCTATCGGTTTCCATGAGTGATTCTCCCTGAAGTTTCAAAATGTGAAATACATAAGCATATACACTTTAGCGCAGAATGCGTTCACATTTAGAACACAGAAAAACACATAGAATTAGGAATTAGAATACTAGAATTGACATTAATAATTTTATGATAGGATAAAGGTGAGCCATTTTGGTCAGGGAGTTGGTCAATTATGGTTTGCCAATGCTGTGATAAGATGATGTAAAACAGGGCTGGGAAACTAGTGGCCGCAGCCCCCCTTTTTGAAGGCCCTCGGATATACTGCTTTTTTTTTTATTGGGGGGGGGGGGGGGGGGGGGGGGGGGGGGGGGCTCAGTCGGGGTCACAACTTACTATTGCGAAGCAGAATACACAAGATGCAATTTCAAAATGTTGTACATCAACTGTTCTAATCTTCTGTCAGTCAAATTAGCCCATGTCAGCTAACATGTTCTATATTGGTAAATTATTCTAGCAGCCAGTTATCCAAACTTATAGTAATCAAGATCGAATTAGAGCTTGGGGGCATTGATTTTGCTAGTCAGTCTCACAGGTATTATATTAAAAACTAAAAAGGATTGCATGAAATTTGTTCTAAAATTGGAAAATCTTCTCCCCACCTCATTGCACTTAAAAAAAAAACTGCAGTAAACTAGCTCAAAAAGAGCAACATTTTATCTCCACCCCATGGTGCCCATCCCTGACATAAAATAATGAATTTATCTGCCCTGTATGTTTGTTAGCTAGCAATCCAGCCAGTTTTAGAGGAATGTTTCCATGGATTTTTGTATTTTTATTAACTGCCAATATGCCAACATCCCATTCGATCAATGCAGTCAATCCACAGCCATACACTGGCTGAAATCAGTTGATAGGACTTAGACAAGTTGGAAATACAACAAGTACTGATATTATATCATAAAATAGCACTCAACTGCCCATGAAAACAAACATTTTTAACATGTATGGTTTACATACATATATTTTAAATGATATTTATACAGAAAATTGGTATAAACCTTTAAACTGTATTCATAATTATATCACAATATTTTAGGTTAACAATAATTTGATTACACAATTTCTGATATATCACATGCATTACTTTAATTTTCCAGCATATGTAAATTCTGGATTATGCCTCAGCCATTAATTCCAATTAGACTGGTTTGGATTTCTCCCTGACCAATATGGCAGCCATTTTAACCCCATTCTAGAACTTTGAGGGCTTATGAAATTGCCCCTCTAGTAATTGAATAGGATCTCTATGGAAAAACACACCATGTTATAGGAAGCAATACTGTGTTCTAAGCATGTCCATAGAATTACCATTCTATGTGCAAGTGCAAGTTCAACTTGATTGGGTTGATTCATTATTGTACCATCTAATCAGCATAACTGATGTCCCATGTTACCGTGTTTGAAAATGGTAACTGTAATTTCTGTACTACTTTCTGTGTGCCTGAAAGCAGACGAGCCACATTTTGTGCATTAGGATTTATAACTGCAATATGTAACTATTTGGGCGACCCGTCCAAATTCATGTTCGCAGGCAATATTAACTAGAGAAATTGTGTCACTTCTCTTGCGTTCAGTGCGGGGCATATACACTGACTCTGTAATTGCAAACAAAGGTTTCTGTACCAAGTATTACGTTCTGCTTTTCTGATGTATCAAATACTTATGTCATGCAATAAAATGCTAATTAATTACTTAAAAATCATACAATGTGATTTTCTGGAGTTTTGTTTTAGATTCCGCCTCTCACAGTTGAAGTGTACCTATGATAAAAATGACAGACCTCTACATGCTTTGTAAGTAGGAAAGCCTGCAAAATCGGCAGTGTATCAAATACTTGTTCAACCCCCCTGTATATGAAATACAAATGGAATAGAGAGAAATAGTCAACGCGTCATAATTTCTATAATAACCACCAGCTTTCATATGTTCTCATGTTCTGGGCAAGGAACTTAAACGTTAGCTTTTTTACATGGCACATATTGCACTTTTACTTTCTTCTCCAACACTTTGTTTTTGCGTTATTTAAACCAAATTGAACATGTTTCATTATTTATTTGAGACTAAATAGATTTTATGTATTATATTAAGTTAAAATAAGTGTTCATTAAATTCAGTAATTGTCACTATTACATCTATCTATCTATATATATATATATATATAATAAAAAAAAAGGTATACAAAATTACAAAATATTAATAAAAATCAGACGATTAATCTGTATCTGCTTTTTTTTGGTATCAGTATCAGCGTTGAAAATTCATAATCGGTTGACCTCTACTTCAAACAGCTGAAAATACAATATTTTTACGTTATTGAAAATATATTTCACAGCGGTTTAAATGGTACAATGACTCTCTACACTACAGGTCTGTCAAATAAACAGAAAATTAGGCTAACTATTAGAATTTTAGCAACCAGGAAATGGCAAAGCGATTTCTGCATTTGCACCTTTACACAGGCCCTTCCATGAATCTGAAACCCGCCCAACACTAGAGACAAAGAAAAGTTATAATGACAGATTTATTTTCCCCTTAACACTGACTGAAGCAGCTGAAAGGATGATAACAATTGAACAGGAGCTTCCCAGAGAGCCATGGATTATCATCATTACTGGGGATAACAATTCATTAGGAAAAATATACATACAATGAAATATTAATCAAATGGGTTCTGGTAAGCCATGTCATTGCAAAGAGGAGGATGATTAAACTTGGACATTCCGGGGAGGTGTTAATGAGAGGAGGGGAGGGGGGTGGATCCATTATTATTACTAGTTAGACCAGGCTATCAATGGGCTGTGTGTGTGTGTGTGCCTCGTCACTGCTACCTTCCCTATCAATGCAGGTCCCATCATAACAGGGACTTATACTCTGGATAGCTGGGAGATCAGAACAATGCGAGGCTACCATACTTCAAATGTATTTGTAATATACAATACAAAGATGCTGTGGACATAACTAAAGCATGCAACTACTGTACGTCTTGCTCCCAGCATCTACTGCCACTGAGCTAATTGAAAGATTGAAACTTCCAAATTAACGGTTCCTTTAGAAATATTCAAAACAATGTGTGATTTTTCGTCTACTGCCTTTTTCAAGGAAGGGGTGGGGGTCAGATCAGCGAATGTCATTTATACACAACTTACCGTTGCCGAAGAAACAGCGTGAGGACACGCGAGTGGTTACCGTGGAGACTGACAACACACAGAAGTCATCAGGGAAACAGAAAAAATATAATAACAAATAAATAAACCAACAAACATCCCAATAAATTAAAATTAAAATCCCCCCAATGTGAAATAAAATGGGGATAATAGTTGAAAGCAGTGATACAGTTTTTGAGAGAGAAAAATCATCCAAAATGAGTTTCTGCTCAATGCATGAGCATCTTTCTATTTCTAGAGAGACACACGGACTGGAGGGGTGCTTCTTTCAACGTATGTAAATTATAGTGGTCATAAGATTAAGGGACACAAAAACCAGGTCGACCACTTTTGTATTAAGAGATTGGCTTAATTGCGTCTAAAAATATGTCTCCCACAGTCAAGAGTGGCAGTAAAAATACTTAAGTGAAATGTAGCATAAAATGATTCTTAGTAAAAGGCGACGTGGGCAGGATTCATATTTTGATCTGCATGGGGGGGTAATTGTATAAAGAAATTACTTTGGAACATTTAGTTCCGCCATGAATCACAACAAAATAACATTAGAATTAAAAAAAATAAAGATAAAAAGAGAAGGATGGGGTAAGGGACTAAAGACGAAAATATAACATGTGAAAGGACATACAATGAGAGGTATTACACACATACAAGACAAGAGGGTGAGGACTGGGGAGTGTCACACAGGGAAAGATAACAGTGGAGAAACAAAGGAAGACAAACTTGACTGGCTTGGAGAGAATGGGAGTGTGAAGGACAGAGAGAGGGAGAGAAGGAGAGAGAGAGAGAGAGAGAGAGAAGCAGAGAGAGAGGGAGAGAGAGGGAGAAGGAGAGAGAGAAGGAGAGAGAGAAGGAGAGAGAGGGAGAAGGAGAGAGAGAGAAGGAGAGAGAGAGGGAGAAGGAGAGAGAGAGATGGAGCAGCCTGTGGTCTGGGAGAAAGAGGGAGGAGTGGAAAGGGAACAGTTCATACTCCCTGTCCCCTTTTCTTTTGCCCTCCTCTCACATAAACACACACAACCACACCAATCCATTCACAAGTTCACCTCTTTTTCTCTGTCAATCATGCAAAGTATCTGAAACAAGCAACAACCATGACTAAATCCAAAGCTAAGCCCAGTTTATCACAAACAGCCCATTTAGAGCAGTAATACAGTTCTGGGGAGCAGAGTGATCACAGCCTTCTTTTGATTTGAGCCAATTCACATCTAAAGCTCAAGTAAAAGAGCTGGTGTTGAAAAAGGATCCAAATCAATGCCTTTTCAATGAGGTTGACGCCGAGGTGGAATGTCAGGATTAAACATCCAGTCTGATTGGCTTTCTTGAAGAACATGACCCTTTTCTTTAAAAGACAGACAGAACTGTTTCAAATGGAGGCTGTGAGTGGTTTGCCACCTGCAGTAGTGTAGCGTACATCTATCACTGAATGAGAACGGATCAGCCATGCAGGATCAGGTGAACAGTCACAGTAAGTTAGTCCTTATCACACCCAGCTCTCTTTAGTCAGAGACTCAGGCTCATGCAGTGGTGACATGGTCGGTCTCTGAGTGAGGAGCTCTCCTCTCTGCGACCCTGTGTCTGATGAGATGCATGCAGACTCAAGAGCACCAGGAGACGAGACGTTGCTCGTTCTCATTACCACCACTACTGGGGTGATAGACTGCACCTTCATATTCTACTGCATCTAATGTCTGCCTAAAACTCTGCGCCACGGAGCACTCACTTCCCATCACACCAACACATCAACAAGAGCGGCATGCGGTGAGAGAGACACACCTACACGTTCAATACGCTGTTACTACTACAGTACCTCAGGGTGGGAACTGTGGTGTGACAGCACGGTGACAAGACTTAAAGGGCTTTGTCAAATGTCGGGGTATCCCACAGTCAAATGTCGGGGTATCCCAGTCAAATGTCGGGGTATCCCACAGTTAAATGTCTTAAATGTCACTTTCAAAACATCAGTGTGATGAGTTGCTTTGATGGCATATAATTGTTACTGCCTGGAAATTGATTAAGCGTCTATGGCAGGGCTCTCCAACCCTGTTCCTGGAGAGCTACCGTCCTGTAGGTTATCTAGCACACTCGATTCTAATAATTAGCTGGTTGAAAAGCCGAATCAGGTACGTTGCAAATGGGGTTGGAGCGAAAACCTACAGGAGGGTAGCTCTCCGGGAACAGGGTTGGAGTGAAAACCTACAAGAGGGTACCTCTCCGGGAACAGGGTTGGAGTGAAAACCTACAGGAGGGTAGCTCTCCGGGAACAGGGTTGGAGTGAAAACCTACAGGAGGGTAGCTCTCCGGGAACAGGGTTGGAGTGAAAACCTACAGGAGGGTACCTCTCCAGGAACAGGGTTGGAGTGAAAACCTACAGGAGGGTAGCTCTCCGGGAACAGGGTTGGAGTGAAAACCTACAGGAGGGTAGCTCTCCGGGAACAGGGTTGGAGTGAAAACCTACAGGAGGGTAGCTCTCCGGGAACAGGGTTGGAGTGAAAACCTACAGGAGGGTAGCCTTCCAGGAACAGGGTTGGAGAGTCCTGGTCTATGGGGTGTGATGTCAATGTCTTTAGTTAGAGTGCTTTTTGTGGAATACCCTTTGATATGAGGAGGACACACACAGACTGATAGAGGAGATGCATGGTGTGTGTGCAGACTTAGACACACACAGACTGATGGAGGAGATGCATGGTGTGTGTGCAGACTTAGACACACACAGACTGATGGAGGAGATGCATGGTGTGTGTGCAGACTTAGACACACACCGTCGTGTGGAGTGGACACACAAACAGCAGGAAGACAAGTGAATCGGACCACTTACATGGGTACATTGGACGCGCACGGGAAACTGACTTCTTCAAAGCGCAGAGTTTTATTCCAGACAAAAAGAAGTACACTTCGATGTAATAGAATAGGCCACCGCAGAGATCAATACTACACTCTGTGTAGAACCAACAGCCATGCACACTTAGGGTTCCAAACAGACTAGCTAGGAGAACATTCGCTACAGATTCCCATGCACTGACAGACTAGTCAACAACATGAAATAAAATATTGATTCCAATCAACAATTGCCTTTTTCTGTTTTATGGATAAACAGACCTTCATAAAAGTAGTAAGGCATTTTCAACTTTGAGAAGATGTCATGCTAAACAACCAAAAGTCCACATCACTATCACCAAAAATCATCTAGTCTTAACAAAATAGCCGATATAAAAGACATGCAAGAAATCCCAGACTGTCCGCACTAGCACTGCAGTGACAGCCATGTTACAACACCATAGTATTATCATGCACACATACTTCCAATAAATCCCAAGCAAAAGGACAGCAAACAGAATATACACACTCCTGATTTCAAAAACAATCTGCTAAAATACTACCATGGTATATCTTTCAGAGTTTCCTAAGCAAAACAATGGGTTAGGAAACTGAAAGACATACTACGGTAGTATTTTAAGCAAAACAATGTGTAATCTAAGCCTAGCCTAGTACGGGACCATTAACACATCTAAACATTCCTCATGTCAGAACATTGCCTCTAAGCTTAGCCAGTTTTAAATTAGCGTCTTCACATTTGTTAGAATAACAGCCAGTTAAAAAACAAACGGAAATGATATTACCAAGGACAAAGCTAGGGTTGCAAACAACTTCTAGGAGAGAGAAGAATCGTCACATAGCAGTGCCTCAAAGGCATGCTGGGCTTTTCCTCCGGTGCTGAATGAGTGTATAAATACAGAACAACCTTTATTTGCCCTTAGTCTATACGGCTGTTCTATCCCATGCACTAGTCAAACACAGACAAACCTGATGACAGACACTCCTGTTGACCCCATGCAGATTACAAAGGCCTGGCCACAGCTTCAGAGAGATCAACTACTGTCACACATGCAGCAATGATAAAAGGTGAAGGGGAGAAAGAGAGACACACTTCCTTACAATTAAAGTGATAAAGATCATGCATGAAATAAGAAGATACTCCAAAGGCTACATAGACAAGAGGTTACAGAACCACCAGGGCCAAACAAATAGGTTGATGATTTATAGAAGTTTAACTGATGTGGGTTTTCATTGGGCTCCATCAGTATCCATTCAACTTGCTGATTGACTGAAGGTGAAATGTAGGATTTATAGACCATTGGATGCAGGTGGCATTCAGAACCAGATGTTTGAGAGCTGACAGATGAAACCCAAGCGGGTCCAGCCATCACCATCATGCAGGACACAACTACCACAGTTAACCACAGCAAGGAGGCAGGAGCCCATGCAGAATCGTGATTGGCTAAGAACCTGGCTTAAAATAGATCTGCTCCAGAGATGGGCAGGATATCACTGGCACGCAAACGGACAATATGTCAAAGAAAAACATGCATCTTCTCAGCTTCTCCCCAACCCTGAAACAGTCACATACGAGCCAAAGCTTCATTTTATAAAATGATAGTGAAAGGAGGGAGCTAAATATGAAATAAATGGCGTAGTTATTTTACAGGTGGAGAGGAGAGCACTGTGCTGCATGCTGGAGGCCAGGAGACATAAGCTTGTCACTAGCACTTTGCAGCACGGGGGGAAAAAAGGAACATTCTAGACTAGGAACTAAGATATGATCAACCTGGCTACAATCGGCCATGCATCATCGTCTCATCACGCTCTCCTAATGTCCCGCGGTTCCAGCAACAGAGAAAGATGATTTAGATTGTATTTTGAAATCAAAGCAGTGGAAGCTATAATAAGAAATGGTGCAAGACAGAACCGAGACCTAAACGATTTAGAGAGCGAAAACTTCCCAGCATGCCTTGAGGTGTCAACTCTCCCCCCGCCCCAAATTAACCAGGAAACAAGAAACACCCAAAAAAAAGGCAGCAAACCATCTGGGGGGTACCAGCAGAGACCACATTAGAGCATGTCAGTGGAAAAGGATGGCAGCTAGCGGAATCAGTGTACAGGCAGAGGAACAATGGTAGGAGGAGGAGATGGGTTAAATTACCTCTATCTTGCGACCTTCCACTAGCGTGCCGTGAAGCCTTTCCCGGGCTTTCTCCGCGTCGGCGCTGGTCTCAAACGTGACAAAGCCAAAGCCCTGGGGTAAACAGACAGAGGGCCACAAAGACAGCACCACAAAGACAGCGTAAGGAGAGGGGTGGAAGAAACAGAACAGTTGTTCTGTAGAAAATCAAAACACTTTGATTTAGCTAGTTTTACTCATTTCATTACACATTTACTGAACAGGAACACAGTTATAATCACTGGTTAATAATGTTGTTTGTTCTAGAACTGATATACGGTGGTTACTGATTAGTGAAGGGTTGGGCAAACGGAATGTCGAAATTCAACAGAGGGCCGCACAGATTGTCTTGGGACCGGTTTGCTTTTCAAAATCTATTTGCAGTTATTAGAAAATATATAGGTCCAGTATAATTTTGACTTACTTTCAATCTAGTTTCAGACGTTCAATAGTGGCCTGGAGTGGTTTTTAACCATAATACTACCCTGTTGTTTATACTATCAGTGCAGGTCAGTAGGACACAGAGTGTGTGGAAAATGTAGCATTGAGACACAGTGAACTTTTTCATCATAGTGTCCACAGCGGTGGGACTGAGGACATGTTTACCATCTCACTCACCTTTGAGCCCCTCTCATTGAAAATGATCTCAACATCAATAATCTTCCCAAATTGCTGAAAATAAACAAAACACAAGAAATTAGGATACAAACAAAAACTTAACGTGCATTATGTACTCAGTGTAATTAAATTACAATCAGGGGTGAACTACACCTGCAGCTCACTAGGAGGCAGTATTGTACCAAAATAAATTCAATCAAATTGCACCTACCTTCTATTGTCTATTTTTCTATCCCTTTGTTACTACATGCCTTCCTTTCCTCACTCGTTCACTAACTACTGACTACCTCTCTGTGGCTCTCATGGCCCTATGATAGAGAAAATCAAAGGACATGAGTGTTCCTCCCTTTGTGACTGTCTGGCCCTTTGTTCTTCTCAACACCCACTCTGACACCAACCATCAATTAAACAACAGGAGGGTTAAACTGATTTACTCCTCATCTCAAAGTGCAGCAAGGAAGTTCCCAGATTCTTACCCCAAACATCTGCCTGAGGTCAGGGTCTCGGAAGCGGAAGGGGATGTTGGAGACGTGAAGTCGTTTTGGGGTTCCTTTGGCCTCTGCGGAGTCAGCCCCGGATACTCCTGCTAATTCTACTGCCACGCACTGCCCCACTCCATCTACCTGACCTGGGGACACTTCTGTCTGCTGGGGAAGAGAGAGAGTGGAGGGGAAGGGAGAGGCTGATAAATGGAATAAACGTAGGAGTTATGAGCATTTTTGGGACAAATGCAGTGAGCGCCTAACAACAAAACCAACCACAACACTCACCGGGGTGGGTAAGATGTTGGAAGTGGTGGCTGAGCCATTTGTTCCAGCCCCTGAATCCGAAGGCCCCTGTCCACTAGCACCAAACAAAGCGCCGACAAACTCTGTCCCCAGGCCATTCTGCGGAGGGGGTGGTGGAGGGAACACTGAGAAGGGCGGGGGCACCAGCCCCTCCTGGCCCCCCGTTGAATCTTGAGAACCCTGACAGAGGAGAAGACGGGGTTAATACTAGTAGGCATTACTGTTCTGTACAGTGCAGATGGAGGGCAGGGAGAGAGACTAGAACGAGGGTTAAAAACACAGCTTCAATTTCACCCTCACTCCTACTCTCTCTCTCTCTCTCCATATCTCTGACAGCAGAGCGTTTCAGTCAGCCTACCATGAAATATTCACTGCAACCACATCTATTATTGACAGTCACAAAATCTGATACACACATTGCTACACAAGCCTGCTCACTATCCATGTACACACATATCCAGATAATATTTACAACAATGAGTACCTGTTATACCCCGTGAACAGATACCGTTATCCTTTTTAGTTACACTTGATATGAATTCATATCAGAACCAGTTGAGTTGGGAGACGGCTCCAGGCCATTGCCACAGCACTGTTACTATACGGTCTTCATGATAAGCCCGGTAATGGATTGTAGTGCCGGCCGGTCACGATTTAAAAAAAGGTGTCAGTTATATGGTGACACTGTGATATAGCACTCCTCAGTCACACACTCAAGGACATCCTGTAATAACTTCAAAAACACCCCAACTGTGTTCAGAAAGAGCAGAGCCTGTAGGGGGAGGGAGGAATGGGGTGGGGGGGGCGCCATTTTGTTTCAGGCCATGAAACTGCTTCGTGGCCTTCCAGGCGTGATGACAGCATCCAATACCATTAAAACGGGCCAGTCAGTCAGCCGGCCAGCCAGGCCTGGGCGAGGCGACACCCAGGCTCCAGACAGCCTTTTTAATTACCAGGGAAACTAAGTTGCAGGGCAGTAAAGCAAATGAGGATTCACTAATCCCAGAGACTGCAGACTTCTCATCTTGAAACGACAGTGGAAAGAACCGTCCCGGCTACTGTTAAATCCCCTCCACTTGATAAGGAGGACTGAGCTCTCGGTTCTGTGCCTCCAAGATAACGAGTGCAACAAAAGTAGGTTTAATTCAGAACAGGATGGAAAAGTGTTCTACTGCTATATTCCACCAGCCTCTCCTGATGTATTCTGGTCCATATGAATCGCTTATGAGGCTGACTGCAAACTGCATTCATTGCAATGTCATTAACTTAATAATACCAATAGCACATAAGTCCTGCATAAAACGGGGAGGACGATTAAATGAAGGAGGATTCCAAATAGGTTAAATGGACTCCCTCCTGTAAAGACGTGTCATCCATAAACATGTAGAAGCCTGGAACCAGGCAGTAAAGGGTGCTCCCCATCATCTGAGTCACAGTGACCAAATCCAAATCTGTGTTGGAGGCTCAGAGGATGGGGGTGGGGTGGAAGCGAAGTGGGTGTTTCTAACAGTACAGTATCTCGATCATGTGAGTACTGGAATGGATATTTAGGCTACTCACTGGTATCCACTGAAGGATGGACACAGCTAAATAGTAGAGAGAAGGTACTGGCTGAGGGCTGGTAGCACTCAACCCATTGGCCAACTGGACATTCCTGCCACACTCACTGAGAGGTAACAGTAACACTGCCCTAAATGGCAGTATCTCACACACAGAGCGAGAGAGGAGGGAGAGAGAAGAGAGAGAGAGGAGGGAGAGAGAGAGAGAGGAGGGAGAGAGAGAGGAGGGAGAGAGAGAGAGAGGAGGGAGAGAGATAGAGGGAGAGAGAAGAGGGAGAGAGAAGAGGGAGAGAGAAGAGGGAGGGAGAGAGAAGAGGGAGAGAGAAGAGGGAGAGAGAGAGAGGGAGAGAAGAGGGAGAGAGAGGGAGGGAGAGAGAAGAGAGAGAGAGAGAGAGAGAGAAGAGGGAGAGAGAGAGAGAGAGAGGAGGGAGAGAGAAGAGAGAGAGAGAGGAGGGAGAGAGAAAAGAGAGAGAGAGGAGGGAGAGAGAAGAGAGAGAGAAGAGAGAGAGAGAGAGGGAGAGAGAGAGAGAGGAGAGAGAGAGGGAGAGAGAGAGAGGAGGGAGAGAGAGAGAGGAGGGAGAGAGAGGCTATTATAAAAGGGAGTCAGCTGTATTGCAAAAAGGAAAGAATGAAATCATGTGGAAAAACGTATTAAAAACGGAAACTGAAAATGATCAAATTGTTTACAAATTTCAAGAGAGGGGGGTACAGTCAAATTGTATAATATTTCATAAATATGTATAATTGTATACGATATCATAAATATCATAACTCACTAGTAAGCTACTAGGTGATGTTCAAAGGCAACGCAGGAATGAATATAAAATAGTCTAAGCATAACAAATCTCATTTGACCACAAGGTAACTTCAGATTTACTGTTCTGCATGAACGTATAACACAGTATTAAATGCACCATCTGAATTACGATAGGCTAAACTCTGCATCCCTCTTTCTCTACACACTCGACAGCGGTAGTACAGAAGTGTTACCTGAGACACCATAGGTTTTTCCATACACCAGGAGGACCGGGGGGGAGAGAGAGGGCTTGCAATGTGGGTCAAAATATTCAGCGAACGTTGCGAGAGTGCATGTGTTAAAATGTGTGCAGTGACTGCAGCGTAATGAAATAATTTGAATTCAGTTGCACAGTACAGTAGACAGTCAGTGAAGAGTGTTAGTAGACTGCAGTAATCTCTTTAACCTGCTAGTTACTCTAATCCCAATCCGTGTATCATGAATGAATAACTGAATGACCACTATTAATCTAATCTACTGTGACGCATTGCTTTGCATTAAATATGCCGCCTCTTCCCCCCTCTCTCTCCAATGCAGTAGTACGCTCCTCTTCCTTTTTCTGCAACTGAAGAAATAGATATGCTTCCCCTCTCCTTTTTCCTCTCCTTCTTTCTCCCTCCTCGCTTGATGAAATCCAGACGAGGGTTTCTACCTCCGCCCCGCCTCCCCCAAGTCAGTCAAAGCCACCGCCGCTATGAAACGTGACCCACGGATCCCAAGAGCCAGTCAAGCATAACGCTGTAGCCGCCTCCCATCTCCATGTAAGGGCGCCGCAGTACTGAAACCCTGTCACTCCTTCAGGGAGTCAACCAATGAAAATCACAACACATAATATACAGCCTATTCCAACATGGTACATTAACAGCTAATTGGCTTAAACCCGACAGGCACCACAAGCTAAATAACACATGGCAATTCATTTAAGGGTAACAGAGCATTAGACTCTTAACAAAAGAGTTGGTCAGTTTCTAAAGGTCCGGTGGTAGTACAGGCTATTGTATTCACTGACTCAGTCAATATGACATACACACCAAAGAGATCAGAGGTTGTTGTTGGCCATGAAGGATGGGACCATGCAAGGGCAGTGTGAGGTTCAGCCGTACCACACTGATTCTGAAAGCCCGGCTGGACCCGTCTCACAGGACCTCTTTAAAAAGACTTCCCATTATATACTCCTACAGACGGCCCAACGTGAGCCACGTCCACTACGGCACCAACACCACGGTGGCCATACACGGTCCCAAAACTCTGAAAGATGTCTGGTATGGTGGAGTAGCAAACCTCCTCCCTGACACTTAACCTTTGCCAAGTTCACTGACATGACCCTCCTAATCCTTCGGTCTCTCTATGAAACGCTGCTCTATGCAGATAATTGCAGAGGGAAACAACCCAGCACCCTAAGACCTAGCCTGCTGTAGGGGGACGAATCAGTGTATTTGGGAGGATTAACATCCATGCCCGATCGCTGTTAAAGTTTCCTCACAATATTTAGTTGAGTCAGCCACCAACACTAGTGAGGATTTCTTCTCTTTCGGCCCAGAGAAGAAGACAAGAGAATAAACGTTGCTGCGCCATGTGTCCATTGAACTGAACCAGCTCCGTCAGCCGATAGTGGGGGAAGGGGCTTAAGGAGCCTCTGAGACTCAACACTGCACTGCAGCAGAACTGGCCATGGTTTCTGTCAGTCACAATAGTGCATGTGTGCAAATTAACATACTTGCTGTGCGGTCTATTCAAAGCTCAATGCTTTTCTGCACGTCCCTTGAGCCAGCTGGATTGTCAGTACTGCAGGTTTAGATGGGCAGAGTGAGGGGCAGCAGTAAGCCTGTAGTGGAGACAGATGTCTCAGAGTGCATTAGTGCTGTAATATTGTCTGCCAGTTCTGCAGCAGTTTGGTTGGTGCAAATGTGAAGCAGCAGGTAAGTCTCATACCCCTGGGGGCGAACACTTGGGTGGGGCTCCGCAAAATACTTTCAATCCCTGCCTTCCCTCTCTAAACCAAGCAGGGTGCTGCAGTAATGGAGATGAGGCAGTAAAATACACCACAATCCCTGCCTTCCCTCTCTAAACCAAGCAGGGTGCTGCAGTAATGGAGGTGAGGCAGTAAAATACACCACCATCACGCCATTTCTCAGAACCCGGCATTCATACGATTGGTTGCGGTGTTTGCACTTTGCTTGGTTGCTTAGGAAGTTAAATTGATGGGGGAGCAAACAGCATTTATAACCCAAACGCACTCACACGCATACACTTTAAATCTGGTTTATAATGAAGAAATATCAACTAAAAGAAGGCATTTTCTTAACCTCACTTCTCTCTGATCACATGGGACAGTGGATGATTGGTGACACCTTTAAAATCCATTCACACTGGACCCCTCCCCCCCCCCCCCCCCCCATTTGGCTGCCCATGCCGTTTGAGAAGAAAAACATGTTTAGGTAACAGCTGCTGATGCCCGAGGGAAGAGAAACGGCAGAGAAATGGGAGAGAGGGGAGGGTCGAGCTCCAAGTCACACAGCCCTAGAAATGCATGTGCTGGAGTTAAAAGCACTTGGGGAGATTCCTGCTGCTAACTGTCCAATCAGCACCCAGAGCACAGAACCTCACAGCACCCCATCCAGTATTGTGGCGGGAGGAAAGTGGAGGCTGGGTCGTACCAACAGAGAAGGATTGAGGGGAAGGAGTCACAACTGTTTCTTGGCACCTGTCTATTTCACTCAGGGGGGGGGGGTTACACAGCAAAGACAGCTGGGTAGACAACAAAGAATTGATGTAGCACCCCCTTCTCATTCCAACAGCCCCCCACCGCTCCCCCTGGACTAACATGATGTTCTGTACAGTCGGTATGGCCGCAACGTGCGACATACACACAGCTCAACACTGCTAATTTACAGAGACATTTGCAGAAGCCTGGACCTCCTTGAGGGCCCTGAAGCACAGCCAGGACCACAGAACATGTTGGGGCAGCAGGCTCATTAGAACATGTACACAGTTAACCCCTCTTGCTGCCAGTAACACATCTACATATTTAAATGATAAAAAACAAGTTACGTTACACAATACTAGTCACAAAACACTGAGCGTTCCTCAATGTGTAGGCTATGTGCATGTGTTTGTGGTAGAAGAGAAACAACAGTATAACTCCACGCAGTAATCTGAGGCCTTGCCTTATGCAACGTATCAAAACTAGCTAGGTAAACATCAGTCGAATCAACTGCATATTATTTCAAAACATAGAAAAGAGCAAAGTATTTTGTTCTTTAGTTGTTCCAGGTCTAAACCTGCTATACTGGATAGGAGCGTACAGAAAACTAGCTATGACATGAACTCACCGTCAACACCGCAGGATAGTACAGCCCCATCATTGTCTGCACAGGAAGGAAGAGTCTCTCTCTCTCTCTATTCCACTCTGAATGTGGTCTGTTACCATCCGCCGGGAAGCACCTTCTGTCCACGTCTCTCACAGATTCAAATTCTCCCTCGCTCTCCGCCAGTGTTCCCCCTTGCCTTAGCACCACGCAAGCCTTGTGTCCTTGTCACTCTCCCCCTCTTCTCTGTTTGCCCCTTGTCAGTTCTCTCCTCTGACAGCGCAAGTCTCTTCTTCCTCCGACGTGTGTCACTTCTCACTCACACTACCGCTCCTGCTCTGCTCGGTCATGGCTTCTGCATGTTCCATCCCCCTTCAAACTTTCCCTCTCTGTGAGCCTGGCTGGGTCCCTCCTATCCATCAGTCTCTCCATCCCCTCCCCTCTCAGGCTAGGTACTGACAGGTTAGGAAGGAAGGAGCTGCTGTTTGGCAGCCCTGAGAAGAAGACGCTCCGTTTCACACTGTAACGCTACCCACTGCATTGCAGGTTTTTTTAATCATTTATTTATTGGATGGCAGCTTGTCAACCCCATGTTAGGCTGGCAGGCAGGCAGGCAGGCAGGCAGTCAGGCAGGCAGCTCCCCCTCACCTCCCCATGTTCATTACCCAGAGAGGAAACAGCTTCAAACTGCTACGGCCCAATTCTACACCTTCACAACATGTATATTTATTAATCTGCATTGCGCTTTTTCATTTCCTAATCTACAGTACTGTTGGGGTTCGACGGGAGAGAGGAGTGCAGTTCCCCTGCACTTCTTGTTTTTTTCTCCCATTTTCTGCCCTGCCTGCAAAACGTCTATGCCAGTATGCAGACATCTGCTGAGGTTGGCTACTACAGAGGGGAGAGAGAGATGGAGAGAGGGAGGGAGAGAGGGACCAAAAGAGGTGATGGGAGGTGGTGGGAAAGGGGTAAGCGAGAGGCTGAGAGAGGCAGTGGATGCGAGCGAGAGATAACGGGATAGAGATAAAAGGATAAAGGGATGGGGGAAAGAGCGAGGGATGACGGGATTAGGGTGTAAGTGAGGAGGATGAGAGGATGAATGGGGGATGATCTAAGGATTAACTACACAGACTGAACACACTGATAAACACACAGATGCACAGCCATATTTATTGTGCACCCTGGCAGGAATACAAACACACACATGCTTTCAAACAAAGGGCTATTTCCATCACACACATACATTCAAACAATGCCCCTCCCCCAAAAAACACAGATCATCATGAGGCCATGCATATAGGGATGCACTGATATGGGCATTCTGGGCTGATGCAATAGTCCTAATCAATATTTTCTTGTCCATGGTGGATTATATATTGATATGGCAATATTAATTTGAAGGCCAATAAATGTATCCCTACATACCAACGAACAATACATAGCTCTACTAATTAGGTAGATTGAATTTATTAGACTATTAAAGTAGTAGGCTGGTCCAGCCGGAGTTAGAATACCTCATGATAAGCTGTAGACCACACTATTTACCAAGACAGATTTCATCTATTTTTTCTTAGCTGTTTATTTACTACCACAAACCGATGCTGGCACTAAGACTGCACTCAACAAACTGTATAAGGCCATAAGCAAATAATCATGCAGAGGCAGCACTCCTAGCGGTCGGTGATTTGAATGCAGGAACACTGAAATCAGTCTTCCCGCAATTTGTGCCAGCATTTAACCTGTGAAACTAGAGGCGAACAAAAACTCTAGACCACCTTTACTCCACACACAGAGACGCATAGCAAAGCTCTCCCTCCCCCTCCATTTGGCAAATCTGACCATAACTCTAATCCCCTGATTCCCGCTTACAAGCAAAAACTCAAATAGGAAGTAGCAGTGACACCCTCAATACGGAAGCAGTCCAATGAAGCGGATGCTAGGGTACAGGACTGTTTTACAAGTCAGACTGGAATATGTTCCGGGACTCATCCGATGGCATTGAGGACTATACCACATCAGTCATTGGCTTCATTAATAAATGCATTGATGACGTCGTCCCCAAGTGACCGTACGTACATATCCCAACCAGAAACAATGGATTATAGGCAACATCCGCACTGAGCTAAAGGCTACAGCTGATGCTTTCAAGGAGCGGGATACTAACCCAGACACATTAGAAATCCCACTACGCCCTCCGACAAACCATCAAACAGGCAAAAGCGTCAATACAGGACTAAGATCAAATCCTACTACACTGGCTCTGATGTGGCAGGGCTTGCAAACTATCACGGATTACAAAGGGAAACCCAGCCGCGAGCTGCCCAATGAAGTGCGCCTACCAGGTGAGCTAAATGCCTTCTATGCACTGAACCATACGTGAGAGCGCCAGCTCATCCGGACAACTGTGCGATCACGCTCTCAGTAGCCGATGTGAGTAAGCCCTTTAAACAGGTTAACATTCACAAGGCTGCGAGGCTAGACGGATTACCAGGACGCATACATGCGCTGACAAGCTGGCAAGTGTCTTCACTGACATTTTCAACCTATCCCTGACCTGGTCTGTAATACCAACTTGTTTCAAGCAGACCTCCATAGTCCCTGTGTCCAAGAACGCCAAGGTAACCCGTCTAAATGGCTCGTAGCACTCACATCTGTAGCCATGAAATGGTTTAAAAGGCAGGTCATGGCTCACATCAACACCATGATCCCAAACACCCTGAACCCACTCCAATTCACATACAAAAAGACAAATCTACGTGAGAATGCTATTTATTGACTATAACTCAGCGTTCAACACCGTAGTACCCTCCAAGCTCATCACTAAGCTAAGGAACCTGGATATCCTGACGGACCACCCCCAGTTGGTGAGAGTAGGCAACACATCCACCACGCTGACCTTTAACACGAGGGCCCCTCAGGGGTGCATGCTTAGTTCCCTCCTGTATTCCCTATTCACCCACAACTGCGTGGCTGCGCACAACACCAATACAATCAATATAAGTTTCAGGACGACACGATGGTGGTAGGCCTGATCACAGACGACGATGGAACAGCCTATAATGAGTGTGATGCCAGGACAACAACCTCTCCCTTAACGTCGGCAAGACAAAGAAGCTGATCGTGGACTACAGGATACGGAGGGCCAAGCACACCCCCATTCACATCGACTGGGCTGTAGTGGAGCGGGTCGAAAGCTTTCAGTTCCTTGATGTCCACATCACTAAGTATCTATCATGGTCCAAAAACACCAACATAGTCGTGAAGAGGGCACACCAACGCCTCTTCACTCTCATGAGGCTGAAAAGATTTTGAATGGGCCCTCAAATCCTCAAAAAGTTAAACAGCTGCACCACTGAGAGCATCTTAACTGCCTACATCACTGCCTGGTATGATAACAGCTCGGCCTCCGACCGCAAGGCGGGTAGTGCGTATGGCCCAGGGTAGTGCGTATGGCCCAGTGCATCACCGAGTCCAAGCTCTCTGCCATTCAGGACCTCTATGCCAGGCAGTGTCAGAGGAAGGCCCTAAAAAAAAGTCAAAGATTCCAGCCACCCAAGTCATAGACTGTTCTCTCTGCTACAGCACAGCAAGCAGTACCGATGCATCAAGTCTGGAACCAACAGCACCCTGAACAGCTTCCACCCCCAAGCCATAAGGCTGCTAAATAGTTAGATAAATAGTTAACCAAATAGATACCTGGACTATCTGCATTGACCCTTTTTGCACAAACTTTTTTGACTCATCACATACACTGCTGCTACTGTTTACTGTCACCTTATTCCTAGTTATATTTACATATCTACCTCAATTACCTCATACCCCCTGCACATCGACTAGGTACTGGCACCCGTTGAACCAAGTTATCGTTACTCATTATGTATCTATTATTACATGTTTTACTTTTCTTTTATTTCTAAAAAGTCTTTCTCTGTATTGTTATTAAACTGGGTAGCGTGAGTTTTCTAAGGTGCTGGATTTAGACTCCAGTCTCTATGGAGGTGTGGGTTCGAATCCCACCTGTGCCAACGTTGATGTTACCTTGGGGCGGCAAGTAGCCTAGTAAAAATCTGTCATTCTGCCCCTGAACAAGGCAGTTAACCCATTGTAAATAAGAATTTGTTCTTAACTGACTAGCCTAGTTAAATAAAGTTTAAAATAAAAATGTTAAAACAAATTAAGGGCCCCCTCAGTAAGCATTTCACTGTGAGTCCACACCTGTTGTTTACGAAACAAAAATACATACATACAGATTAAAGGATAAAACACAAAGCCAGGAGGCTTATTTCCATTGTGGTCCTCAGGTATGGATGTGATTTTGCTGCAGTAAATGCACAACACAATACTGCACAACTGACCCAACAGTCAGAAGTTATCTCTTCTATATAATCAGAGCCAGATACAGCACTGTGTGGTCACTGTATACTAAAGTCTTCAAAAGCCAAGTTAATAAACAGATCACTGACCATTTCAAATCCCACCGTACCTTCTCCGCTGTGCAATCCGGTTTCCGAGCTGGTCACAGGTGCACCTCAGCCACGCTCAAGGTACCAAATGATATCATAACCGCCATCGATAAAAGACAGTACTGTGCAGCCGTCTTCATCGACCTGGCCAAGGCTTTCGACTCTGTCAATCACTGTATTCTTATCGGCAGACTCAATAGCCTTGGTTTCTCAAATGCCTGGTTCACCAACTACTTCTCAGATAGAGTTCAGTGTGTCAAATCGGAGGGCCTGTTGTCTGGACCTCTGGCAGTCTCTATGAGGGTACCACAAGGTTCAATTCTCAGGCCAACTCTTTTCTCTGTATATTTCAACGATGTCGCTCTTGCTGCGGATGATTCCCTGATCCACCTCTACGAAGACGACACCATTCTGTATACATTTGGCCCTTCTTTGGACACTGTGTTAAACTTCCAAATGAGCTTCAATGCCATACAACACTCCTTCCGTTGCCTACAACTGCTCTTAAACGCTAGTAAAACCAAATGCATGCTTTTCAACCCTTCGCTGCCCGCACCCGCCCGACTAGCATCACTACTCTGGACGGTTCTGACTTAGAATGTGGACAACTACAAATACCTAGGTGTCTGGCTAGACTGTAAACTCTCCTTCCAGACTCATTAAATGAAACCAAAATGAAATCTAGAATCGGCTTCCTATTTCGCAACAAAGCCTCTAATCATACCCTTGTAAAACTGACCATCCTACCGATCCTTGACTTCGGCGATATCATTTACAAAGTAGCCTCCAACACTCTACTCAGCAAACTGGATGCAGTCCATCACATTGCCATCCATTTTGTCACCAAAGCCCCATATACCACCCACCACTGCGACCTGTTTGCTCTCGTTGGCTGGCCCTCGCTACATATTAGTCGCCAGACCCACTGGCTCCAGATCATCTATAGGTCTTTGCTAGGTAAAGCTCCACTTTATCTCAGCTCACTGGTCACGATAACATCCACCCGTAGCACACGCTCCAGCAGGTATAGCTCACTGGTCTTCCCCAAAGCCAACACCTTGTTTGGCAGCCTTTGCTTCCAGTTCTCTGCTGCCAATGACTGGAACAAACTGCAAAAATCGCTGAAGCTGGAGACTTATATTTCCCTCACTAACTTTATACATCAGCTAACCGATCGCTGCAGCTGTAAATAGCCCATCAAATCTACCTACCTGATCCCCATATTTGTTATTTACTTTGCTGCTCTTTTGCACAGCAGTTTTTCTACTTGCACATCATCATCTGCACATCTATCACTAGTGTTAATTGTAATTACTTGCTACTATGGCCTATTTATTGCCTTACCTCATGCCATTTGCACACACTGTATATAGACTTTTTTTTCTATTGTGTTATTGACTGTACACTTGTTTATTCCATGTGTAACTCTGTGTTGTGGTTTGTGTCGCACTGCTTTGCTTTATCTTGGCCAGGTCGCAGTTGTAAATAAGAACGAGTTCTCAACTAGCCTACCTGGTTAAATAAAGGTGAAATAAAAAATAAAAAAATATATACTGACTGACTGGGACCGTCATAATCATCATGGCTTCTGTAGCCTAAACATGATGAGGAGAGGCACTAGACTCATACTACAGGACCCTACCAATCTCCAGACAAACCCACATACGTAGGGTTTTGGCTAAGCCACCATGCAGGGGCGGCAGGTAGTCTAGTGGTTAGAGCGTTGGACTTGAAACTGACAGGTTGCAAGATCGAATCCCCGAGCTGACAAGGTAAAAATCTGCCATTCTGCCCCTGAACAAGGCAGTTAACCCACTGTTCCTAGGCAGTCATTGAAAATAAGTACTTGTTCTTAACTGACTTGCCTAGTTAAATAAAGGTAAAATATATTTTTTTAAATTATAAACATTGACACAGCCAAAGCTACAGGTAGATCAACCAGCGCAAAACAGCTCTTAGGAACTCCAGCTAGAGTGTAGGCTAGACTAACTCCTCCACCCCTTTGCATGACAACCGGCTCAACACCTATGTGTACCCGATTACATCACTAAGAACTAGCTAGCATTAAATCATTTGTTGTATGTTTGACTAGTCTTGAATCAAATAAGTAAGTTATGATCCAAACAAACACATGGGAACCTAACTATTTTAACAACCTTACCAAATGCATGTTACTTCAGACGTTTCTAGCCCAATTGCCTCAGCAGGAATTTCTGGCATCCCCATTTTTTTCGCAGGGATTTCTCTCCAAATCTAACATTGGTAAAATTATTTTTACATCAACAAATAATCTTTAATTCATTACATTTTCATCTCTTATCAAAATTAAAAGAAAAACAATTACATTTACTCAATAAAGTTGTATTTTTTAAATTATCTTTCCTAAAAATATTTGTATATTGTCCTATACAATAATATGCACTCTTAATTTTTATTTAAAAAAAAATATTTTGGCAACCCCACCGCAGTTCCCCCGTGACCCACTTTGAATACCACTCATCTAGCCTATATATTACCTCACCACAGAAAGGTTAACTTCAATATGGTGGCTCACTTGCTTCAGTCTCTGTCCTCCGATGCTCTCACTTTCCCTCTCTCCTGCCTCTTCTGCTTTCCATCCATCCACCCCTCCTCCTCCCCCTCTCTCCAGCACAAGCAGCGAGCGAGCTGCATTCCCAAGAAAGGAGATGGCAGGGGTAGAGGAACGCACGTTGGAGGAAAAAACACAATGAAGATAAAGCTGTGGAGACCCATTATGTTGAGAGGAGAGGGAGGGCAGGCAGGCAGACCAACACCCCCCTCCTGTGGCTCTGCCAGAGACCTGCACTCACATCTCAGCCATGACAACAGACAGAAGACACAGCACTGTGCTGCTGCTCCCAGACCGATAAGAGACTCTCAGAAACAGCCCTGTCTGGTGCACATAAGGAACTCATTACTGGAAGTGATATTTAAAACTCCGTCCAAACCCGGACGACGCTGGGCCAATTGTGCGCCGCCCTATGGGACTCCCAATCACGGCCGGATGTGACGCAGCCTGGATTCGAACCAGGGACTGTAGTGACGCCTCTTGCACTGAGATGCAGTGCCTTAGACCGCTGCACCACTCGATATGGAGGGAGACCACAAGAAATTAGAGCGAGAAGGGGAAAGAGAGCAGGGGAATGTGGATTGTGGAAAAGTGTGCACAGCAGCCAAGCAGATCAAATTGATTCAGAGAAAATGTCACAGTTTCTGTAGGCGATGTTCGTGTTGGGCCTTTGAAGTACTATAATAGTACTATAACGTGTTTCATGAAACTCCATACATCCATCAACTATACCTAAATTAAAGGAGACTTCAGTAAGATGGTACTCTTACCTGGCTGTGGGGTGGGTATCCAAGGAAACCTGGGGTTAAAGGGTCGTTGTTCTAAAAAAAAAAGAAGAAAGAAAGAAAGAAAGAAAGAGAGAGAGGTAAGGGTTTGGAAAATGTGATGCGATTCAACATGAGTCTAACATTTTGCAGTGAAGTCACTTTTCAGCTTCAATCTTCACCCCTAACAAAGTAATATGCTCCAGAGGAGAAATAGCCTAGCTGTTACTTGTGATGGGGGAACAATGTATACAGTAAGATATCAGGATGTCATTTTTGCATTATTGCAAAATTATGTTTGTATTTTTCCTTCTTAGCTTGTTCTCCATCTTGTTTTCAGCACTTTCATTAAAACTCGTTTTCTCATGGCTCGCTCTAGTCCCTCTGCAGCAAACGTAGGGTGAGCAATATGTTTGGAATCACAACACATATAGAATCGTGAGAATCGCAATTCATATCATATCGGCACCTAAGTATCGTGAGGGCCCTGGCAGTTCCCAGCCCTATCTGTTACGGTATACCCTACAGCCCAATACATTTATGAAAATACGTATGGTGCAGGAAAGAAGCAGGGAACTTAAGGTGGCACATTTCATAAAGGATTATACAAGTTAACATGATGACTCTTTTGGTTTAGACCCGGAGCGCTGCCTCAACCATGTAGAGCAGCTGGTGAATCATTCTGCAGCCAGGCCAGGTCCTTATTCAGCAGACAAAACAAGTTGCACTCCGCAACAACAACAAAGAGCACCCTTCCCCCAGTCATGCCCCAGAATCTAGTGTTGTGGTTAATTGATCTGTAATTACTTCTAATTAGATTATTTCTGTCGACCCCTCCCTCTCCCTCTGGCAGAAGAGCCATTGTTCATTGCAATGTAATGGAAGGGAAAAGAACGGGGGAGAGGGGGCAGGATATAACAATAGGGGAAAAGTTAAACCAAACGATGATATTGACAACAGTAAGGAGAGACGATTACAGCGATCCCGTCTGACATGCTAGCAGTACACTGTGCAGGGAAAATAGGCAGAGTAACAATCATTCTCAGGGAAAGGAGGGTGGAACATCCTACACGTGTTAAAAAGGGCGAATATGTTTCCATTGTGCTTGTGCTAAAAGACGAGAGTCAGAAACTCATTATAAATTCATACATTATCTCCATTAGCTTCCATTCAGTGAGAGGCCAGTGCTGGTGTAATGTAGTAAAAAGGTGGTCGTGGCCTCTTCATTGTAAACAGACAGAGGTAACCTCCTGCTTCTGCCCCAACCTGCTTCCTGGGGGAATTGGTCCCTCCCTACTATAATTTTTTCAACCAATCATGGGAAAGGTCTGACTCAGGATGCCATGGCGACAGCACGGGAGAGATGCCCTCTCAGAAAGCTAGCTGTGCTGGCTGTGCTTACTACACTAACCCTGGATGGGGCTCCACAGCCACGCCACAATGAGACATGGTGGTGGTAGAGGGAGGGAGTGGCAGAGCAAAAACAGGGAGGGGACAGAGGAAGGAAAGGGGAATGAGGTCAATCAAACAAGTAGAGAAGGACAACATTTGACAGGGCACAGAGAGCGTTTAAGTCGTGAGCAGCAGAAGTGAGTGACAGACTGATGCTGTCTGGACAGTACAGACTATAGCATACATGACTCATGCCAGAGGAGTGAGATGTATGCTACTCAGTCCAGCAGTGTCCGGTCTACCTCTCCTACATAAAACAGCCCGCTCTTTGTCTCCCCCTCTCCACTTCCTGTTTCATCTGGAACCAATTCCCCCCTCGTGCCTAGTCCCCTGGGGGAACACACTCTTCAGTGCGCCGCATTAAAGTGGGAGAGCCGCGGAACGGACAGTGCTGTATTCAGCAACACACGAGGTAAAAACACTGGTAGTCTTCAAAGACTGGACAGTGGAGGACTGATGATGATGCGACACACTGAACATTTGAAAGGATGCAGGTCTCCAATGCCTCTGGCAATGTCAGAGTTACACACTCGTGTTTACAAGGCACCATCAGTGGAAAAACAATGTAGCGCATCACTTGGAAACCAGAACTACCCCACATGATACATAAGGCTGCAGTAAAAAAATGATTTGTTCCAGTAGAAAGGCAGGATGAAGAGGGAGGACTTTAGGTTAGAACAGGGGGAGGGAGAGGAGAAGAATTTGGTAACATCTGGAATCAATCTGTCTGGAGGAAAGGGGGAGGGAGACGAATGGGGGATGGAGGGAAAAGAAAGAACAAGAGAGTGAGATGGAAATTAGGAGAGAAAGACAGGGGTGGAAGAATGTGGGGATTAAGAAAGACAAAGACAAGAAGTGAAAAATACAGCAAAAAGAAGAGACCAAGAAATGGAGACAATGACTCATACCCCAAGAATGTCATGTGACTTATATTTCCTTAAAGGGTGGGGGAGGGGGGTCTGAACTTGATACTCATTGTTAAAACACACACACACTTTCTTTTGCGGGGCATATGGCGCTTTGGTCTGCATATCAGGGCTGCTTTGTCTGTAAAGTTTTTCAAGTTTTTATTACGCTCAACGAAACTCAGTCCCTCTTCCATGCAGATACAGACAGTAATTTAACAGGGTACCAACTACTTTGGTATTAATTACACTCATTTACAGTAGAGGGGTAGTTATGAGGTGTGGCTGCTCTGAGGGCCAGGGCTCCAGACTCTACGGATCAGAAATGTACACACACCTCATACAGTGACTTTCTCTCTGTATGCTCAAGTAAAGGGCGTCGCTCTGCTGGGTTTTTCTCTCCCCCACTTTCTATTTGAGGAAAAGTCAAGAAGTTGAGAGTTGGAGCAAATGGGCAGAAAAAGAGAGCAGTGGAGGGAGGAGGGCAAAATGGCATGAGGTCAACAGATGGTGAGGGAGGAGGGGGATGGGGAAGAAGAGATGGAGGGGTGGACAGAGGGTGGTACGCTGAGGAGCAGAGGGGACAAAAATAAGGAGAAAGAAGACAGGATGAATCAACGTTACCGACAGGGAGACATTCGCAGGCGGAGATGAAAGTACATATGACAGTTTGGGGGCAGCGGGGTAGAAGGGGAGGTGACAACAACCAGTGTCCAGGGTTAACATGCGAGTGTAAGTGGCAGGCCCTGCATCTGATTAAATGAGTGGCGGACTGTAAAAAAGGGGGGGAGGGGGGGGGGGAGTTTGAGCACTGTTGTGTTGAGCAACATCTTGAAGAGAATTTTGTGCTTATCTCAAGGGGTGAAAGGTCAAGGGTGACACCGTTGCATTGCGCTCAAAGTTCAGTGACAACCATTAGTGAGTGTCCACTAGTGTGCTGCACATTATAACTCCTACTTTTTTCTTTGGGGTTTTAATGACAGCCAATGTTCCCGCTATTACTAGTCAACATTCCCTGGTAGCCTGATAGTTTCAAGGAATACTGCACCTTTGGAGCTTATCTGTGCAAAACTGTATAATCTTAATGGTTTGTTTATATCGTAGTTTCCTCTTCAACACTCGCCCACCCTCTCCCCCCTTTACTCTCCTCTCCTTGAAGCGATCAGTCTGGTTAATGCCCTCTCCTAAATGAGCTTTGATCTCGTTAGCGCGACACAAAGCCTCTTTACTGCCAACGATAGGATAAATCTGCTCTCGGGGAGCCGGAGGGAGGCATATAGAGCACACTGTACACTATCAGGCTGGACTAGGCTAGGGCACATCAATACTGCATAGTGGGAAACAGAGAGAGAGATTGGACGGTAGAGACAGTGAGCAGGGGTGGGGAGGTTTGTCTCACAGGCAGTGCACACTCAAATTCTATGGACCAGGAGTTAATTAGCAATCTGGAAATATGCCTTAGGGGGAGGATGACGGAAACCAAAGAAGAGGATGGAGAAGAGAGGACACTCCTCTCCCATTTAATATGTCAGCCATGATTTAGGCTGTTACCCATCCTGTCCTCTGGGTAGCAATGAACATCAAATAGCTACCCATCGACACACCAAAAATATTTTGTGAACTCATCTTCTCAGCACTGAACATGATGTCACCTACTTAATTACATTAAGCACCACCATTGTAATTTCCTAATGTTTACCCTTAGTTATCGTCAAACCTAAGCTGCATAGAGGATTTTTCTACAACTTTCTCCTTCTCTCGTGTTAAAATGTTCTCTCATACTGTAAATCCTGCCTTCTATCCTCCTGTTTCCTCCCTCTCTCCTGTGGGCGTATTTCCAGCCTGATCCACAATGGCAGGAGATCAATATAAGTGATTGGCAGCGAGATCCTGTTGCACCTCTCATTGTCACACCAGCTACACGTAACCTTTTGTCATCACCATTCATCCATTATATGGTGTGAGGAACATGGCCTGCCCATTTGTCATTGCAATAGGTATGCAGCAGTACCAATTGAAACATTTTCCCAATCCCCAGGATTCAATTACCCACAGCTGACCCGGAACCATGTTTGACTGCTGCCTCAAACAAAAACACTATGTCAGCTATTTTCAATGATGCTTACAGATACTGTATGTGCATGTAATATCACTGTTTAGCCGAAGAGCAGAGTACTGTTGCTATGCTGTATCAGCAGTCAAGTCATGGAGAGGCCCATAGCTAGAGGCAAGGTATCCTATCCTAAAGCCCCTTTCCTTCCTACTCCCTTATTCACGAATAGGGGTCTGTTCTTTGTCTCTCCCATAGTGACCCCTCCCCCAACCCCCTGTCTCTCTCCTCTTTTTAGCACCTAGCTCCAATCACAGACCAGGGGGACTGGCACAAATTACTGTTCCCAATGCGAGTACCCTCCTGTGTCGGAGGCTTTGATGTGATGTCCAACGACAAAGACCTACCATAATGGTAAAGGCGGGAATAGCAGTGTGTACATATCTGCAGTGCACGTAAATTCATGAAAGGCATTTATGTATCGTCGGATATATGCTGTAGCGTAACTGTCACTGCCGAGAAGCTGTGGGCTATCATATTACCTTTGCCTCGGCCATAATCATGGTGTTAGTGTAGCTGCCACGAGCACAGAACAATGTGCAAGACACGTTTTGTACCTAGATTGTAATTCTACTGCACGCTCGTTACTGCAGTTGATGCGACGAGGCATGCTATTGATAGGCGGGCCTGCCTGTCAGCAGAATCATGACCCACTGATGTTCTTGAAACAATAGACGTAGCGTGCTATTGAAATGAAATCGTTTAATGCAGGGGTTACAATGTTGCACACATTCAATGAAAACAACACATTGACCGGAAACAAACAGCAATGTGGCTTCATTTGTTGATGTTCTACTCCTTACCTGTCCAATGTCACCAACACCCACCGTCCCGTCTATCCTTGGCCGTTTGCACTCTGCTCCTGCTAATTCGGTCAAAGCTGCAGCTGTTTGCTCAGGATCCCCTCGTTTCATTCCCCGGACGATTGCTGCTGGACCCCCGGTCGTGTTCGCGTGGGGTCCAGTCGCTGTATCAATGTCCTTTTCCCGGTCCATCATTCCCCGAGAAACGGGTAACATTATGGATGCGACGTCGGTCGACATTAACATTGGACGGCAGATAGTCTACACTTACAAGTCTAGCTATTTTTTTTAAAACCTTTTACTTCTTCCCTATCCTGGGATAAGTAATGCTATTCCCTGAATGTGCAAATAGCTGATTGTAGCTGGTCTTCTTGGCCAAATGTATTGTACCGCTAGCAAGATTGTTATTGTCTAATCAATACATAACACCATGACCATGTGTGGCTCGTGCACATTTCACACGATTACTAGCGTTAGAAAAATAGTCACAATAGAACACGTAAACCAAGTAAATACAAAACACTAATTCCTTGCTAATTAGCTAGCTACACATTCCGCTAGCTAGCTAACGATACTTCTATCTTCGCCGAATATCGAAAATGTTAGGAAATGATTTGAATCACTAATCTTCTCCTTGCGAAGCCAATGCGTCCTCCGCTCCCAACCAAATATATTTTTTAAGCCTTTCTTTGCTTTCACCTTCTCTTTCTCCTAGCCTTTTTTATCACCCTTCTTTTTCTCGCAGTATGTTCAGTGAATTCTAGTGGCGTGTACAGACTGGCGAGGAACACGATTTCCTCTCTATCGTGTACGTCCCGATTGGTGTGGTGTGGAACGGGCCGCAGAGAGTGCACTGATCTGGTGTCAGTTTTTTCTCCATGTGCTAAGATTACGATAGGGGTAAACAATTTAGACGGGTCCTAGATCTGCCCTCTCTATATTCCCCTCCTTTTCCTCTGTCGTATTCCCTCCTGCACCCCCCTTCTCTTTTTTTTCACCATAACATACACAGTGGCATTTCATTTAGCGTAGCCTCCCTCAAATGTATTTTTACGGCTTTTGTCATTACCGAAAGATTACATTGAAATAATTTAATTTCGTAAACATTTATCGTGTAAATTGGTATGTTTATGTTTAGGGGATTGTTTGTGTGAAAATATGAGACGGCTTGCCACGATTTATGGCGAGGTATTTGTCTTCTTTTTTTTTTACGACTGCGCACACCCCACCACCCCTCTGCATGAAGCGTCCATGCTTGAGCGAGTGTTCAAATCAAGGAATAGAGTATAAAGAGTTTCCCCACGACGCTTTAATTGACTTTCACTAGTCAGATGGCGGTGATACAGCTAATGAAGCGGAGGGGAGGGGTTCTAAAATAAAGAGGGAATATATTGGGATAGGCCTAAAATAACACACAACCAGCAATTTAACAATGTAGAATACGTATGTGTGAGAAAAGACGCAGGGTAGTATAGGCCTGGCTGCACACATGTTAAATATGATCTATTATAAACCACTCAAACCTAGGCAATTTCAAAGGCGAATTATTTTACAGGACTGATATGAAAGCATGTTTTTTTATGATAGTGCGACGCCTGGTGGATATCAAACAACTTAATCAATGGACATGCAAGTGACACGTTTCAAGTTTTTAATGTCACATGCACAAATCCAGGGAAATGCATTTCTTGCAAAGCTCTAAACCCAACAAAACTGTAATGAATAACAATGTAATAACAAATAACATAAGATAGAACAAAAACACACAAGAAATAAGAAAAACATGAGAAAGTAAGTAAGAATAATATATACAGGGTCAGTCAGCTTCAGTACCATATTTACAATGTGCAGGGATACTGGAGTAATAGAGGTAGATCTTTGGGCTACCGAGTGGCGCAGCAGTCTGAGGCACGGCATCTCCATGCTAGAGGTGTCACTACAGATCCTAGTTCAATTCCAGGCTGTATCACAACCTGCCGTGATTGGGAGTCCCATAAGGCGGCACACAATTGGCCCAGTGTTCCCAGGGTTAGAGTTTGGCCTGGGTAGGCTGTCATTGTAAATAGGAATTTGTTCTTAACTGACTTGCCTGGTTAAATAAATCAAATCAGTGGAAGCTGAAGGGAGGACAGCTCATAATAATGTCTGGAATGGTGCAAATGGAATGGCATCAAACACATAAAAAACATGTGTTTGATTCCATTCCACTTATTGTGCTCCAGCCATTACCACAAGCCCATCCTCCCCAATTAAGGTGACACCAACCTCCTTTGGTAGATATGTATAGGGGTAAGGTGACTAGGCATCAGGATACAGTGCCTTGCGAAAGTATTCGGCCCCCTTGAACTTTGCGACCTTTTGCCACATTTCAGGCTTCAAACATAAAGATATAAAACTGTATTTTTTTGTGAAGAATCAACAACAAGTGGAACACAATCATGAAGTGGAACGACATTTATTGGATATTTCAAACTTTTTTAACAAATCAAAAACTGAAAAATTGAGCGTGCAAAATTATTCAGCCCCCTTAAGTTAATACTTTGTAGCGCCACCTTTTGCTGCGATTACAGCTGTAAGTCGCTTGGGGTATGTCTCTATCAGTTTTGCACATCGAAAGACTGACATTTTTTTCCCATTCCTCCTTGCAAAACAGCTCGAGCTCAGTGAGGTTGGATGGAGAGCATTTGTGAACAGCAGTTTTCAGTTCTTTCCACAGATTCTCGATTGGATTCAGGTCTGGACTTTGACTTGGCCATTCTAACACCTGGATATGTTTATTTTTGAACCATTCCATTGTAGATTTTGCTTTATGTTTTGGATCATTGTCTTGTTGGAAGACAAATCTCCGTCCCAGTCTCAGGTCTTTTGCAGACTCCATCAGGTTTTCTTCCAGAATGGTCCTGTATTTGGCTCCATCCATATTCCCATCAATTTTAACCATCTTCCCTGTCCCTGCTGAAGAAAAGCAGGCCCAAACCATGATGCTGCCACCACCATGGTTGACAGTGGGGATGGTGTGTTCAGGCTGATGAGCTGTGTTGCTTTTACGCCAAACATAACGTTTTGCATTGTTGCCAAAAAGTTCAATTTTGGTTTCATCTGACCAGAGCACCTTCTTCCACATATTTGGTGTGTCTCCCAGATGGCTTGTGGCAAACTTTAAACAACACTTTTTTATGGATATCTTTAAGAAATGGCTTTCTTCTTGCCACTCTTCCATAAAGGCCAGATTTGTGCAATATACGACTGATTGTTGTCCTATGGACAGAGTCTCCCACCTCAGCTGTAGATCTCTGTAGTTCATCCAGAGTGATCATGGGCCTCTTGGCTGCATCTCTGATCAGTCTTCTCCTTGTATGAGCTGAAAGTTTAGAGGGACGGCAGGTCTTGGTAGATTTGCAGTGGTCTGATACTCCTTCCATTTCAATATTATCGCTTGCACAGTGCTCCTTGGGATGTTTAAAGCTTGGGAAATATTTTTGTATCCAAATCCGGCTTCTTTAAACTTCTTCACAACAGTATCTCGGACCTGCCTGGTGTGTTCCTTGTTCTTCATGATGCTCTCTGCGCTTTTAACGGACCTCTGAGACTATCACAGTGCAGGTGCATTTATACGGAGACTTGATTACACACAGGTGGATTGTATTTATCATCATTAGTCATTTAGGTCAACATTGGATCATTCAGAGATCCTCACTGAACTTCTGGAGAGAGTTTGCTGAACTGAAAGTAAAGGGGCTGAATAATTTTGCACGCCCAATTTTTCAGTTTTTGATTTGTTAAAAAAGTTTGAAATATCCAATAAATGTCGTTCCACTTCATGATTGTGTCCCACTTGTTGTTGATTCTTCACAAAAAAATACAGTTTTATATCTTTATGTTTGAAGCCTGAAATGTGGCAAAAGGTCGCAAAGTTCAAGGGGGCCGAATACTTTCGCAAGGCACTGTATATGATAAAAAGAGAAGCAGCAGTAGACTGTAGAGTCAGTATAAATGTATGTGCATATTATGTGTGTGAGCAAATGATGGCGTGAGTGTTGGAGTGTCTGTGTGCGTGACTGTATAGGGACCTGTGAGTGTGCATAGAGACAGTGCAAAAATACAATTCAGGGGTCAACTCTGATAATCCATGTAGCCGTTTTGTTAGCTCTTTAGCAGTCTTATGGCTTGGGGATAGAAGCTGTTCAGGAGCCTCTTGGTGTCAGACTTGATGCACCAGCACCGCTTGCCATGTGGAAGCAGAGAGAACAGTCTGTGGCTTGGGTGGCTGGAGTCTTTAACAATTTTCTGGGCCTTTCCTGATATAGAGGTTCTGGTTGGAAGGGAGCTCAGCTCCAGTGATGTACCGGGCTGTCCGCACCACCCTCTGTAGCACCATGCAATCGAGCGTGGTGCTATTACCATACCAAGCAGTGATGCAGCCAGTCAAGATGCTCTCAATAGTACAGCTGTATAACTTTTTGAGGATTTGAGGGCCCATGCCAAGCCTTTTCAACCTCTGGAGGGGGAAGAGGCGCTGTCATGCGTTCTTCACGACTGCACGTATGTTTGTGGGCCATTTTAAGTCCTTAGCGATTTGGACAGCAAGGAACTTGAAGCTCTCTACCTGCTCCACTATAGCCAAGCTATTGTGGATGGAAAACACCAGTCTCAACATCAGCAGTGAAGAGGCAACTCCGGGATGCTGGCCTTCTAGGCAGAGTTGCAAAGAAAAAGGCATATCTCAGACTGGCCAATAAAAAGAAAAGATTAAGATGGGCAAAAGAACACAAACACTGGACAGAGGAACTCTGCCTAGAAGGCCAGCATCGTGGAGTTGCGTCTTCACTGTTGACGTTGAGACTGGTGTTTTGCAGGTACTATTTAATGAAGCTGCCAGTTGAGGACTTGTGAGGCATCTGTTTCTCAAAATAGACACTCTAATGTACTTGTCCTCTTGCTCAGTTGTGCACCCGGGCCTCCAACCACTCTTTCTATTCTGGTTAGAGCAAATAGAAAGAGTAGTGGGAGGCCCGGGTGCACAACTGAGCAAGAGGACAAGTACATTAGAGTGTTCTGTGAAGGGAGTAGTACACATCGTTGTACGAGATCTTCAGTTTCTTGTCAATTTCTCGCATGGAATAGACTTCATTTCTCAGAACAAGAATAGACTGACGAGTTTCAGAAGAAAGTTCTTTGTTTCTGGCCATTTTGAACCTGTAATCGAACCCACAAATGCGGATGCTCCAGATACTCAACTTGTCTGAAGGCCAGTTTTATTGCTTCTTTAATCAGGACAACAGTTTTCAGCTGTGCTAACATAATTTCAAAAGAGTTTTCTAATGAGCAATTAGCCTTTTAAAATTATAAACTTCGATTAGCTAACACAACGTGCCATTGGAACACAGGAGTGATGATTGCTGATAATGAGCCTCTGTACGCCTATAGAGATATTCTATTAAAAAAATCAGCCGTTTCCAGCTACAAAAGTCATTTACAACATTAACAATGTCTACACTGTATTTCTGATAAATTTTATGTTATTTTAATGGACAAAAAAATGTGCTTTTCTTTTAAAAACGAGGACATTTCTATGTGACCCCAAACTTTTGAATAGTAGTGTACATTATCCCCCAATTTTAGGGGACCAAATGTATTAGGACAAATTCACTTATGTGTATAAAAGTAGTAAAAATGTAAGTATTTGGTCCCATATTCCTAGCACGCAATGACTACATTAAGCTTGTGACTGTAAAAACTTGTTGGATGCATTTGCTGTTTGTTTTGGTTGTGTTTCAGATTATTTTGTGCCCAATAGAAATGAATGGTATATAATGTGTCATTTTGGAGTCACTTTTATTGTAAATAAGAATAGAATATGTTTCTAAACACTTCTACATTAATGTGGACGTTACCATGATTACAGATAATCCTGAATGAATCGTGAATGATGAGTGAGAAAGTTACAGACTCTCACCATTACATTAACAAAGGAGGTTAGTGTTTTTTGTTTTTTTTATGATATTTATACCTCTGTAACTTTTTCACTCATCATTACTCAGGATTTATTCAAGATTCTCCACAATCATGGTAGCAGCCACATTAATGTATAAGTGTTAATTGCAATGGAAAGGAGAGGAAGCATGTGATATATCAGGCCAATACTTTCAGCAGCAGTTTCAGTAATCCATAAAGTGCATACAATTGCTACTTGCAACTATTTTCACTCACATGTACGTTTTATTTTTTAAATGTAACCTTTATTTAACTAGGCAAGTCAGTTAAGAACAAATTCTTATTTACAATGATGGCCTACCAGGGAACAGTGGGTTAACTGCCTTGTTCAGGGGTAGAACAACAGCCCTTGTCAGCTCGGGGATTTGATCCAGCAACCTTTCGTCTCTAACCACTAGGCTCCCGCCGCCCCAAAATGATTTATTTAACTACGTTACATTATTTAACTATGTTACATGTAGTTAAATAGTAATACATCAAGTATATTCCTCATTTCTTCTTTCTGCAAGTGCTGGATTTTCACCCACAGTGGCCAATCCACCAAGTTATATTATTTTAGTGGCGATTTAAGGAACATCAAAATCGCTGTATCAATTGCTGTGTCTGTGGCAACACTCACATTTTTATTGAAAGCAAGAACATCACAGCATAAAAAACGTCAAAGATTAATTGAACATACAAGGTGAACAAGCAACAAACAATTAAATTATATTTCTACTTCGCCTTTGAGATTACTCCTCCACAATCCCTTCAGCATCACTACTTCAGAAAACATTATTGCAGCCGCTTTGAGATGGGTGTCCATCAGTGCTATCACAGCCCTCTCTTCAGTAGCCACTGAACCTGCTATGAACTTCCAGGGGTCATTCCATTGTCTGCTTTGGCCCAAGGAGGGCAGGCCAGCCATAATTCTTTCCTGTAATATCATGGAATTTCTTGGGGCCATGGACTTTATTGATCACGGAACAGAGCCAAACCAGTTGGATCTGGTTCCTGGGGAAGAGATTGTCCACATAACAGGTAACACACCAAAGGTGAAAAAAAGCCTTTTGCATCCCAATAATACACTGACCAAATGCAATATACAGTGGGGCAAAAAAGTATTTAGTCAGCCACCAATTGTGCAAGTTCTCCCACTTAAAAAGATGAGAGAGGCCTGTAATTTTCATCATAGGTACACTTCAACTGTGACAGACGAAATGAGAAAAAAAATCCAGAATATCACATTGTAGGATTTTTAATGATTTTATTTGCAAATTATGGTGGAAAATAAGTATTTGGTCACCTACAAACAAGCAAGATTTCTGGCTCTCACAGACCTGTAACTTCTTCTTTAAGAGGCTCCTCTGTCCTCCACTCGTTACCTGTATTAATGGCACCAGTTTGAACTTGTTATCAGTATAAAAGACACCTGTCCACAACCTCAAACAGTCACACTCCAAACTCCACTATGGCCAAGACCAAAGAGCTGTCAAAGGACACCAGAAACAAAATTGTAGACCTGCACCAGGCTGGGAAGACTGAATCTGCAATAGGTAAGCAGCTTGGTTTGAAGAAATCAACTGTGGGAGCAATTATTAGGAAATGGAAGACATACAAGACCACTGATAATCTCCCTCGATCTGGGGCTCCACGCAAGATCTCACCCCGTGGGGTCAAAATGATCACAAGAACGGTGAGCAAAAATCCCAGAACCACACGGGGGGGACCTAGTGAATGACCTGCAGAGAGCTGGGACCAAAGTAACAAAGCCTACCATCAGTAACACACTACGCCGCCAGGGACTCAAATCCTGCAGTGCCAGACGTGTCCCCCTGCTTAAGCCAGTACATGTCCAGGCCCGTCTGAAGTTTGCTAGAGAGCATTTGGATGATCCAGAAGAAGATTGGGAGAATGTCATATGGTGTGCCTTGTTAAAAATTAAATAGTGGAATTTCTTTCCTTCTTAATGTGTTTTAGCCAATCAGTTGTGTTGTGACAAGGTAGGGTGGTATACAGAAGATAGCACTATTTGGTAAAAGCCCAAGTCCATATTATGACAAGAACAGCTCAAATAAACAAAGAGAAATGACAGTCCATCAAACTTTAAAACATAAAGGTCAGTCAATATGGAAAATGTCAAGAACTTTGAAAGTTTCTTCAAGTGCAGTCGCAAAAACTATCAAGCGCTATGATGAAACTGGCTCTTATGAGAACAGCCACAAGAAAGGAAGACCAGAGTTCTCTGTTGCAGAGATGAGTTCATTAGAGTTATTAGCCTCAGAAATTGCAGCCCAAATAAATGCTTCACAGAGTTCAAGTAACAGACACTCAACATCAACTGTTCAAAGGCTTCGTGAATCAGGCCTTCATGGTCGAATTGCTGCAAAGTAACCACTACTAAAGGACACCAATAAGAAGAAGCTTGCTTGGGCCAAGAAACACGAGCAATGTATGTTAGACCGGTGGAAATCTTTCCTTTGGTCTGATGAGTCCAAATTTGAGATGTTTGGTTCCAACTGCCGTGTCTTTGTGAGACAGAGTAGGTGAACGGATGATCACCGCATGTGTGGTTCCCACCATGAAGCATGGAGAAGGAGCTGTGATGGTGTGGGGGTGCTTTGCTGGTGACACTGTCTGTGATTTATTTAGAATTAAAGGCACACTTAACCAGCATGGCTACCACAGCATTATGCCGCAATACACCATCCCATCTGGTTTGTGCTTAGTGGGACTATCATTTGTTTTTCAACAGGACAATGACCCAACACACTTCCAGGCTGTGTAAGGGCTATTTGACCAAGAAGGAGAGTGATGGAGTGCTGCATCAGATGACCTGGCCTCCACAATTACCCAACCTCAACCCAACTGAGATGGTTTGGGATGAATTGGACCGCAGAGTGAAGGAAAAGCAGCCAACAAGTGCTCAGCATATGTGTGAACTCCTTCAAGGCAGTTGGAAAAGCATTCCAGATGAAGCTGGTTGAGAGAATGCCAAAAGTGTTCAAAGGGTGGCTACTTTGAAGAATCTCAACTATAAAATATATTTTGATTTGTTTAACACTTTTTTGGTTACTACATGATTCCATATGTGTTATTTCATAGTTTTGATGTCTTCACTATTATTCTACAATGTATATAAATAATGGTGTGTACATACAGTATGGACAGTATATGAATAGAAAAGGTGTGTACAGCAGTAGTTATATAGGATGAGCCAATACAATATATACTGTACATATATAGTGGGTTAGTACAGTATGTAAACATTATTCCTCTGTCACACCCTGACCTTAGAGAGCCTGTTTATTTCTCTATTTGGTTAGGTCAGGGTGTGATTTGGGTGGGCATTCTAGTTTTCTATTTCTTTGTTGGCCGGGTATGGTTCCCAATCAGAGGCAGCTGTCTATCGTTGTCTCTGATAGGGAATCATACGTAGGCAGTCTGTTTTCCACCTGAGTTTGTGGGATCTTGTTTTTGCACAGTTGCTGTATTGCCCTGCAGAACTTTATGGTCGCTGATATTTTTTAATTTTTTTAGTGTTCAGCTAAAATAAAGTAAGATGTACACGTTCCATGCTGCGCTTTGGTCTTATTCCGACGACGGAAGTAACATCCTCAAAGTTGACCGTCCCTGATCTACATCAGTCTGTCCTGACTGGTGAAATTCTTCTGTCTTATTTGGTGTCCTGTGTGAACGTAAGTATGCTCCCTCTAATATCTTTCTCTGAGCCCTAGGACCATGCCTCAGGACTACCTGGCCCGATGACTCCTGGCTGTCCCCAGTCCACCTGGTTGTGCTGCTGATCCAGTTTCAACTGTTTTGCCTGTGGCTATGGAACTCTGATCTGTTCACCTGACGTGCTACCTTGTCATGCTGCTGCTCCAGTTTCAACTGTTCTGCGGCTATGGAACCCTAACCCGTTCACTGGACATGCTACCTTGTCCCGGACCTGCTGTTTTCAACCCTCTCTCTCTCACCCTCCCTCTCGCTCTACTGCACTTGCTGTCTCAACCTCTGAATGCTCGGCTATGAAAAGCCAACTGACATTTACTCCTAAGTTGCTGGCCTGTTACACCCTCTACAACCACTGTGATTAATATTTGACCCTGCTGGTCATCTATGAATGTTTGTAAATCTGGAAGAACTACCTGACCTTAATGGCCATGTACTCTTTTAATATCCATCTGGCACAGCCAGAAGACTGGCTGCCACTCAGAGCCTGGGTCCTCTTTAGGTTTCTTCCTAGATTCCTACCTTTCTAGGGAGTTTTTCTTAGCCCCAGTGCTTCTGCATTGCTTGCTGTTTGGGGTTTAGGCTGGGTTTCTGTATTAGTGATGGGTCGTTGGCGAACGAGTCGGCTCAAAGAGCCGTCTCTTGTAGGTGAACATTGTGAGCCAGCTCGCATATCAGAAGAGCCGACTCTATTTATATAAAAAAAAAGATGAATAATCAAAATATTTAAATGAATAGAATTAACTAATTCAAAGAACAAAAAAAAAAATTAATATAGGCCTAAATGCTCAAGCGCACACATTCGTTCTGAAAGATCTGCAGATCCTCTGAGCTGGTGGAAGAACAAGGCCTCTGTCTACCCACGGCTTACTAAAGTCATGACAGGGAGACTTCACAGTGGCCACATCCGTTCCCTCTAAGAGGGTCTTCTCGAAATAATTACTGAGAGAAGAAACCACATCAGCCCCTCGAAAGTCAGGCAGCTTGCATTTCTGAATGCAAATCTCTCATAAAAGCAAAATATGGTCAGCATTGATGTGTGCTGCTGGTTATAACATGGCAATAAAGAGAGAGAAAAGAGGGACTAGTTTTGCACATGATTTTTCTTTGATATGGTGCAATATTATTTTATTCAGATTGTATTCGTTTTGAATTGTTAGATTTATATGCACTTTGTTTATATACAATAAAAAGTTATACTTTAAATGCAAATGTTTAATATCATTTTCATAACAAACCAATGCATTTTTAAATGCATTGTGGTTAAGGTAGAGTATGATTTCATTTAATAATTTAATTAGAATTGTTTTAACATCAATCAGTCCAAGTATCGCAAACTGTACAAAACATATATTTTTAAATAGCCGTTCGGAGCCAAAAAAAACGGCTCTTTTTGGTGAGCTGAGCCGGAATGCCCATCACTTCTGTATGAGCACTTTGCGACATCTACTGACGTAAAAATGGCTTTATAAATACATTTGATTTGATCATTTGATCATGAAAGGCCTATTTGATATACTGTATGTGGCTATAACTGTACAGTACACTTACCTGCTTACTGATTTTCACTCATTATTACCTGCACAACACACCTGCTTGTCGCATAACGAAAGTGTTTTCCCAGAACTGGCCAAAGATAAGTTTCATTTCACCATCATTGCCACTCCTAAATCCGGTTTCCCGTTTTCTGGGTGGTACTGCCCCCCCACCCCCCTACCCTTCACTCAACACCCTAATCCAATCAAATGATTCATTCGGATTGAGGGGCTGGACTTAAACCAGACGAAAACCCACAATACATTGTTTTCTTCACACACGTCTGAAATTTGAGAACGGGTTGGTGTTGCAGCTACATTCTGCAGTGTGAAGAGATTGATCTGCACGTAAATAATTCAGGTAGGTTTATTTGTTAAGGCATGCGTTACATTTCCCTCACTGTAGTTCGAGGTAGAAGATGAAACACGAGCTGTTACAAAATGTTCCTAATGAAGTATTTTACCTTGTAATGATTCAACCCTGTCTATGATACTGTATAGTTAACTAAATACTTCCACCAACCCTCGTATGGGGTCAATTTCACGCCCTATGTATTGAATCCAAAATAAAATAAATCGGGGACATGAAAAATAAACCTGAGAATGTAAACATTATATTTGAGGACAGCTGAAATAATGGATGTTGAAATAAAAAAACAAACAATTGAAAGCAAATTGTATAGAATTGTAAACAAAAATAAGACATCAAAAGCAAAACCCTAAAACTTAAGCAAATACTTTAAAAGCGAGAGTAAAACTTTATGACAAACGATTAACAAAAATATTTATAAACGAATGCAAAAATTATTTTAGGTTAAACTTTCCCAGCAACCAATCCTATTGAATACATTTTTTTCTACGCTCTTGCCTACATGTACTAGCTTTTGGTTACGCTACTCGGATCTTTACTTTCGATTTTTTTTCTTTCACTGCCATGCTTTTCGATTGCGAGTTTTTGCATTATTATTTTTCCGTGAAGGGCGGGGTTTAGGGGAAGGCGTAGACAATGAGGCTCCATTTGTTCGCTAGTTTTGGAGTGACGGTTCGTCTTAAACCCAATCAATGAACATGATAGACAGGCTTTTTTTCTATTGCCTACTTGGGTAGACGGTCTGACGTCACTTCGTTTTAGTTAACGTACTTCAATTGCCACGGGTCAAATAATGTACGGACATTGGAAGCACGTCTAACTACTTAGGTAAACATATGAATTACCTGTTGCACAACGTTCGGCGCAGGTGTTGGTAACTGGTTCGCCATACACCTGCGTCGGAAAAAATGTTTGCCTAAGTAGTTAGATGGTTTGTCATTAAATGTATTAGATAGACATGGTTCTAATATCCCTACATTGACCCGTGACTGACAATTGACCCATCATCGAAAATGTTTACATTCAACTTTATTTTTCATGTTCACGATTTATTTTATTTTGAATTCAATACATATGGCGTGAAATTGAGCCCATACCCTCGACAGTCTATTACCTATCACCGCACTTTTTTCACACATTGTAAACATCTAAATGTTTACAATATCTTCCATTCTTTTCCCAGGACACCAGACTATTTCTGACTTCCTGAGTGTAGCGTGTTAGCAAACGTTTGATCATGGCACTGGACGGATGTGGCCAGCTGTGCAAGTGTATCCTCATCCTTTTCAACATCCTTTTTGCCGTAAGTATCCGTAATCTAACTAAACTGTAGGCCTAGTGGTAACAAATTGGTATCTGGTGTGTATGAGATGTAAAATGTGAATAGCTCAAAGGGCATTGTATATTTATCTTTGATCAACCTAGGCAGCATTTGTCATTTACTGATATGGAAATCAGCTTTACTTAAAGTCAAATAGCTAAATCTTATATTTAAATTTTGTCCAGACCCTTGCAACCATCTCTGTATGGGTAAGAGATTCACTGCTGTTATTACAAGGCTGCATGTATTGTCTGTCTGATTAAACCCCTTTCCCATCAAAGTATCAGCTCATTTCTATTGCTCACAGTTGTCCACTTCAAATAAAATTGGTTTGTCACATGTGCTGAATATAACTGGTGTAGACTTTACCGTGGAATGCTTGCCCTTCCCAGCGATGCAGAGTTTTAAAAGAACAATACAAATAAAATAGTAACAAGAAATAAAATACAGGAGAATGGAGCTGCAGACAGGGAGTACCAAATGAATGTGCAGCTATATACGGGGAGTACCAGATCAATGTGCAGAGGTATTTGAGGTAGATATGTACATGAAGGCAGGGTAAAGTGACTAGGCATCAGGATAGATAATGATCAAGGTAAAATAAAGTAACAGCAGCAAATTGTGTGTAATGAAACGGTGTTTCGGTTTGCGTGTGTGTTCGTGCGTATGTAGTGTACGCACACATCAGTTCTCCTTCATTAATGGAAATAAGCAAGACATTTTGTTTCAACATGTTGGCATTCATCCACACAACCGTTTAGGTGACCCTTCTGATCGGGCCTTTATATCCAATAAATGCAATAAGAATACAAAATAAGTAACAAAACATTTACCTTGCAGCTGAAAAGCAGGCCTAAATCATTGAACAGGTAAATAGTATGTGAAATATGAGCCGACAGATGCAAAACCACAGACTTACTGCATCATTGAGGTGTGGTTAGTCTACTAACTGATAATCCAACCAGGGGAATTCCCATATAAATGAATCAAAGTAAGAAACAAAACCAAAAACAAACTTAAATAGCAGAGTGGAATCACACAAGTGTGCTGTTTAATTTGTTGAACTAGTTTAATCCTGCCCACTGGCTGAGGAAGCTATTCTGTTCAGTATTTATTCTGTGCTTTGAAAGGAATGCCTCTTGAAACATGTTCTTAATGTCTTGTTTATCTAGCTTTCCCAAACTAGACTATATTTGTAGTCCTTTTTTTCTAAACAGTGCTACACCTCACATTACATGATGACATTACTGTCATCATGTTACCAAACATCATTGTCGGATGAAAACCTCCAAAACATCCATATTTTTCCATTAACAAACATACAATTATGAAACTTCAGAAGCTATTTTGAATACATTTCTTGGTCCTAGAGTCATGAAATGTTCACAGTACATTGAGGGGAGTTACTGCTTTCAATATACAGTACACGTCGAAAGTTTGGACACATGTACTCATTCAAGGGTTTTTAATTGGTACTATTTTCTAAAATCAGCAAAAAAAGAAACGTCCTCACTGTCAACTCTTTTATTTTCACAACTGCGACTCGTCAGAGAATAACACTTTTTGCCAGTCCTGTCTGATCCAGCAACGGTGGGTTTGTGCCCATAGGCAATGTTGTTGCAGGTGATGTCTGGTGAGGACCTGCCATACAACAGGCCTGCAAGCCCTCAGTCCAGCCTCTGTCTATTGCAGATACTCTGAGCACTGATGGAGGGATTGTGCGTTCCTGGTGTAACTAGGGCAGTTGTTGCCATCCTGTACCTGTCCCGCAGGTGTGATGTTCGGCGGTACCGATCCTGTGCAGGTGTTGTTACACGTGGTGTGCCACTGCGAGGACGAGTCTTAGGCGTCTCACAGTACGGGCATTGCAATTTATTGTCCTGGCCACATCTGCAGTCCTCATGCCTCCTTGCAGCATGCCAAAGGCGCATTCACGCAGATGAGCAGGGACCCTGGGCATCTTTCTTTTGGTGTTTTTCAGAGTCAGTAGAAAGGCCTCTTTAGTGTCTTAAGTTTTCATAACTGTGACCTTAATTGTCTACCGCCTGTAAGCTGTTAGTGTCTTAATGACCGTTCCACAGGTACATGTTCATTGAACAAGCATGGGAAACAGTGTTTAAACGATTTACAAATAAGATCTGAAGTTACTTGGATTTTTACGAATTATCTTTGAAAGACAGGGCCCTGAAAAAGGGATTTTTTTTGTTTTTTTTTTGCTGGGTTTATATAGTTAACAGGCTTCGTTGCCAAAATCCAGAAGTATCCCTTTAATACAAGAACATATTTTACACTATTTGTAGCATATTGTGTGAGACTGATCTTGAGGTGTGGTTGCACAACCGGTTTCATGCACAGTTTGTGGTTTCTTCCTCTGACAGCTGGTGGGTTTTGCAATGTTGGGGTTGGGCTTGTGGCTGAGGTTCAGCTCTGAGACCAGAGGATTTTTCAACATAGACCTCAACACACAACAGTTTGTCATCGGTGAGCTCACAAAACACTGCTCTCTACAAACTTCATCCCCAAATGTTTTGGAAAGCTTTTTGCAGCTGTAAGTCATGGATAGACAGACTATACAACTTTGTTTATTAATGACTTATAAACCACTTAAATCATTTATAAAGTATACCTTAAGTGTTACTGAAAAATAATTAGTGCTGAACAGCTAACATTGACAAATGGGCATCTCTTTCTCCCTCTCATACTGTAGGTGTGTCAGTGTTGATTGCGTTAGGAGCAGTGATATTGCTCGTGGCTGTTTTCGGAGACTATGGAGCATGCAATGAGAATAGGACTGCATTGGGAGTGGTAAGCTACAACAAATAAAAACATCAATTTTCCATTAGTTACACTACCCTGAAGTGGGGGTACAAAGTGTTTGACAGCCCTGATTTAGAGTCTTGAGTGGGCAGAGGTAAGTAACCTTAGATAATAACATGCATTAGTTTCACTTCCTAATAAGAGTTCCTCACTTGAAAGTATCTCAACTTGTTCAGCCCAATATTTCACCCAAAGCCCATACCCACAAAGCACCAGTGGAAATCTAATCTGGGACATGGATTGTTGAGTGAACCTGCTGCTTTTTCCCGCCACAGAATTCTCAGGTTCTCCTTGCCGCACCTCTGACCTCTCAAGGGCCTAGCAAGCACTTTGCAACCGTAGAGGAGCACTGGGAATCTCGCCTCTGTCTGAGAAGGCCAGAGACTTTTAAGCTCCCATTTAACAAGAGCTTGAGATAGGAAATACTTGCTTCCTGTATGAAGCTTTGCTGCAGGACATGCCCTCGGCATACATTTTTGTGTATGACCAACTCAGTGGGTGACCTGTTTCCTGGTTCACCACCATTCCATGGGTATTGTGACAGGTTTCCAGTTCTTAGGGATAGTGAGTTCAAGGAAGAGGTCAAAGGGTCTAACGAAGTTCCTAGATTTGGAAAACACTTTCACAGCATGAAATAACCCCTACGAAACACACTACAGTCCTAGATGTCAGAGAGAAACAGATGATGCAATTGTGATTGCTTCATATCTCAGATTGACAAAGCAATGCGCTTACTAATTTACAGTTATGATGAGCTGAAACTGGTTTCTGGCTGCAGGTTCAGAAATCAGACTAATTGAGGAATGTTAGCTCTTCTATGCTTGAGTAGCTTGTGAAGATAGCCAGTGATTTACTTTAGAGGCACATAGTGACCTTCAGTTTCTCAGAAAGGTCATGGTCTTTTCTCATTGTTGCAACTTCAAATTCAACTTGATTTATTGTGCATACAGTGCCTTGCGAAAGTATTCGGCCCCCTTGAACTTTGCAACCTTTTGCCACATTTCAGGCTTCAAACATAAAGATATACAACTGTATTTTTTTGTGAAGAATCAACAACAAGTGGGACACAATCATGAAGTGGAACGACATTTATTGGATATTTCAAACTTTTTTAACAAATCAAAAACTGAAAAATTGGGCGTGCAAAATTATTCAGCCCCTTTACTTTCAGTGCAGCAAACTCTCTCCAGAAGTTCGGTGAGGATCTCTGAATGATCCAATGTTGACCTAAATGACTAATGATGATAAATACAATCCACCTGTGTGTAATCAAGTCTCCGTATAAATGCACCTGCACTGTGATAGTCTCAGAGGTCCGTCAAAAGCGCAGAGAGCATCATGAAGAACAAGGAACACACCAGGCAGGTCCGAGATACTGTTGTGAAGAAGTTTAAAGCCTGATTTGGATACAAAAAGATTTCCCAAGCTTTAAACATCCCAAGGAACACTGTGCAAGCGATAATATTGAAATGGAAGGAGTATCAGACCACTGCAAATCTACCAAGACCTGGCCGTCCCTCTAAACGTTCAGCTCATACAAGGAGAAGACTGATCAGAGATGAAGCCAAGAGGCCCATGATCACTCTGGATGAACTGCAGAGATCTACAGCTGAGGTGGGAGACTCTGTCCATAGGACAACAATCAGTCGTATATTGCACAAATCTGCCCTTTATGGAAGAGTGGCAAGAAGAAAGCCATTTCTTAAAGATATCCATAAAAAGTGTCGTTTAAAGTTTGCCACAAGCCACCTGGGAGACACACCAAACATGTGGAAGAAGGTGCTCTGGTCAGATTAAACCAAAATTGAACTTTTTGGCAACAATGCAAAACGTTATGTTTGGCGTAAAAGCAACACAGCTGAACACACCATCCCCACTGTCAAACATGGTGGTGGCAGCATCATGGTTTGGGCCTGCTTTTCTTCAGCAGGGACAGGGAAGATGGTTAAAATTGATGGGAATATGGATGGAGCCAAATACAGGACCATTCTGGAAGAACCTGATGGAGTCTGCAAAAGACCTGAGACTGGGACGGAGATTTGTCTTCCAACAAGACAATGATCCAAAACATAAAGCAAAATCTACAATGGAATGGTTCAAAAATAAACATATCCAGGTGTTAGAATGGCCAAGTCAAAGTCCAGACCTGAATCCAATTGAGAATCTGTGGAAAGAACTGAAAACTGCTGTTCACAAATGCTCTCCATCCAACCTCACTGAGCTCGAGCTGTTTTGCAAGGAGGAATGGGATAAAATTTCAGTCTCTCGATGTGCAAAACTGATAGAGACATACCCCAAGCGACTTACAGCTGTAATCGCAGCAAAAGGTGGCGCTACAAAGTATTAACTTAAGGGGGCTGAATAATTTTGCACGCCCAATTTTTCAGTTTTTGATTTGTTAAAATTTTTTGAAATATCCAATAAATGTCGTTCCACTTCATGATTGTGTCCCACTTGTTGTTGATTCTTCACAAAAAAATACAGTTTTGTATCTTTATGTTTGAAGCCTGAAATGTGGCAAAAGGTCGCAAAGTTCAAGGGGGCCGAATACTTTCGCAAGGCACTGTACATTTAACTTCAACACGAATAAGAAATAAGTCCATTTAAAGGACAGTTTATACATATCCAGTGATACTGTGGTTATATGTGTGGTAATTCATACTGTATGTGTTCTGCTGTTTACCTGCCCCTCCCAGTTTTCCTGCCTGCTGGCTATCCTGGCTGGATTAGAGATTGGAGCCGGTGTCTTCGCCTACATGAGAAGCGATGAGGTGAGAGAGGGAAGGGAAAAAGGGAGCGAGAGAATTATGAATGATAAACAACTTCAAGCCAAGGCTTCCCTTTCACGCAGATCACCAAACCCTGTGCTATTTCATGAAATGGTAGTAGTCAACAGTGTAACTCTAGCTCATGTGTTGTTGTCTTCTCTTTTTGCTGTGCAGGTGGGAGAGCAGCTGGCAAAATTCTATTTAACTGTGTACGCTCAGTATGTGGACAAAGGAGACCCTGGCTTGGCTGTTACCCTGTCCATGTTCCACAATGTGGTAAAGATCAAACCTATTCCCAAACTATTGATGGCATCACAGCTTTAGTTAGGCACATTTCACTCCATCAGAGCTAATTCAATCCACAGCTCTTTAACAATTGTACAACTATTGTAACAATTATGTACACATTCTGAATGGCACTTGCCTTCTCTCTCTCTCTCTCTCTCTCTCGCTCTCTCTAGTTGCACTGCTGTGGACTCATTGGTGCCTTGGACCCCTTGGTCAAAAAAACATGTCCCGATACCGGCTTTTTGGAGACCTTCACTCTCCCTGTGAGTGTGTTCATTATAGGCCAAATCCTATTAACTTAAAAAAAACATGTGCAGCTTGAACTTCAATGTATTTCATACATTGTTGTCCATTCAATGGATATTTGCGAGTAAATATAAGTTACAGGTGCAGAAGCTGCCCTGTGCTCATTTTCTCAAAGGCGCAGCATTTTTCACTTGTCTGTTCACAGCGCACCTCTACAGGGTGCTGTTGGAGAAATGCATTGCTGCGGCGCTCCACCAACATTCCATCAAATCTAGCATAAATCATGTAGTAAATACAGGATATGGTAAAAAGAGTATGTGGCCTTTTTCTGTAGCCTACAGGCTGGAGATAATCTATGACAATGTAATGAGATGGACACTTTTACAACATGCAGATTTCTCCGATCAAAGAAAACCTAATTGGCACCCAATCAAACGTGCTTACATGGTAACAACATATCCATAAAACAGGACAGGTCAAAGAAAAATTGACAATCAGGCTAGTCACATCTGCTGTCCAGGAGTTTCAGCTTCTGGGTTAAATTGTCATGATCAGGGCCTCCCGGGTGGCGCAGTGGTTAAGGGCGCTGTACTGCAGCGCCAGCTGTGCCACCAGAGACTCTGGGTTCGCGCCCAGGCTCTGTTGCAACCGGCCGCGACCGGGAGGTCCGTGGGGCGACGCACAATTGGCCCAGCGTCGTCCGGGTTAGGGACCTGTTTGGCTGGTAGGGATTTCCTTGACTCATCGCGCACCAGCGACTCCAGGTGCACGGTGTTTCCTCCGACACATTGGTGCGGCTGGCTTCCGGGTTGGATGCACGCTGTGTTAAGAAGCAGTGCGGCTTGGTTGGGTTGTGCATCGGAGGACGCATGACTTTCAACCTTTGTCTCTCCCGAGCCCGTATGGGAGTTGTAGCGATGAGACAAGATATTAGCTACTAAACAATTGGACACCATGAAATTGGGGAGAAAAAGAGGTAAAAAAATGTGTCATGATCAGTGGCTTCAAGTTTGTATCTTGTATCATAGCGAAGAAAAAAAAAATTCTGCATTTCCTGCTGTGTAAACACATTGCAAATAAGCTCAGGATAACTCCTGATAATGTTGAATAGCTGATATTCAGAGTTTTTAATCGCCAAATTGATTAGTCCGTGCAGTCCGGACAGGCCTTAATTTCTACGTCCACAGACATTGGTTTTTGGTCCAATCATAGATTATTTTTGGTTCAGTCTGAACCAAATCAGATTTCGTCTGGTGTGGACCGGCCTTGATTTGGTCCAAACATAGACGTCTATAAACGACATCTTTTCAACTTCCATTCAGAACTGAAAATAAAACTGATATGAAAGTCCGGAAATTATGTATTTTTCAACGTGCCATAAAATACAGAACCAAAATTGAACATTACTTCAACATCTGGGAAAATATGTATTTTAGGCAGATTTTCAACGTCATTTTGCTTACTGGGACCATTTTGTTTCACTCGACATTACCGGCCCTTTACAGGTGCACATGATTCAGTCGTTTCTTTTTTTTTACCCCTTTTTTTCTCCGCAATTTCGTGGTATCCAATTGGTAGTCTTGTCTCATCGCTGCAACTCCCGTACGGACTCGGGAGAGGCGAAGGTCGAGAGCCATGTGTCCTCCGAAACACAACCTAACCTAATCGCTCTGCTTCTTGACACAACGCACATCCAACCCGGAAGCCAGCCGCACCAATGTGTCGGAGGAAACACCATACACCTGCCGACCTGGTCAGCGTGCACTGCGCCCGGCCCGCCACAGGAGTCACTAGTGCGCGATGAGACAAGGGAACCCAGAATCTCTGGTGGCACAGCTAGCACTGCGATGCAGTGCCTTAGACCACTGCGCCACTCGGGAGGCCCGATTCAGTCATTTCTCATATTGACTGTATAACTGACTATAATAAAAACATGTAAAATAATCAGTTGACTGACAAATTAAATGTGTTACTTTATTTATTCTACTATGGAGGCATCGAGGAGCCTGGCCTAGATTTCCATATCTCTGCTCTGCCCAAGGCCCTAACCTGTCCCCTTCTGGTGTCTCTGTCCCCCTGCAGGCCTGCCCCACAGTGATCGTCAACCTCTTTGAGTCCAATGCGCCTCTGGTGATGGGCCTCTTCCTTGGGACTGCTGCTTTGCTGGTAGGCAATACTACACACAGTTCAGTGGACACATTTGTTAACCAGGGTAGATGTTGCTGCAGGGTTAGAAATGCACTGAATTTGATGAAACTGATTGTCAGAGGAGTTGAAGCAAACCAACCCCTCTGCTTCTCCTTTGTTATAAACCCATACCTGTGTCTGTTTCTCCCATCCTATACCATCCCTCCCCTCCCTTTCCCTCTCTCCATCCTTTCAGATCTTGGCCCTGGTGTGCAGCTCCCTCCTCAGCAAAGAGATCCAGCGCTCCCAGTCCTCTCCTCCCCCCTACATCCTCCTCTCCTCTACTGTCCTCTCCCCCCCTAACCAGGACCCTGTGGTCTTTTCCCCGCTCCCCGTCATCATACCTGTGGCTGATGCACTGTAACTCCTTACCCCTCCATCTTTATTTACACCAATGATCTATGCTTCTTTCCTTGCACACAGATTCTTTCTTTCCACTGCTCAGTAAGGTCAATGTCTAGTCTCACTGCAAGCTATCCAACTTGTCCCATTTAAATGTCTGGAATTAGTGTTTCTCATCTTCAATTCACACTCCTTTGGTACATTTGCTTGTCTCAGAAGCCATATTTTAGGTGGGGATTTGCACTAATGAATCTCACCCTGTTGCAGCATGTGGTCTAATCCTGAAGGTGATGGGGGGGTGATTGCTCCACCCTGCTCTCTTTATCTGATCCCATTCTGCTTAACCCTTTCCTCCCTGCATCCCCACCTCCTCCTGTTGCTCCTAGATCACGGCCCTGGTGTGCTGCAGCATCCTCATGAAACAGATCAAGAGGAGTCACCTCTCTGCCCTCTGTACCACAGCCAGGCTGTGTATTGAGGGGACAGGACCACCACCATATTCAAACACAGTTTTCTCCACTGGGAGACCAAACCAGATAGTTGTCATTCAGTGATCATCACCCCATCCTTTCACATAATACTTCTGGAGAGGCGCCCAATAAAAACGGATGTCCTAATTAGCTTTCATTCATTTGTGTAGCTGGTCAGGGCTCTAGATCATCTTGACATGCCATTAGCAGTGCTCAGAAGAATGAGACCACACCATCCATTTAGATGACATGTGAACAGGGCAGACAAGACACTGTTGCTCTGTAGCAGCTGTTTGTTCTGCCCCTCTTCCCACTTTAGTCCTTAATCTTCTTTCTTTTTTTAAAAACAACCTTTTTAATCACTTATCATATGTTAGTGAATAGCTGCTCTTGCTGACATGAATGCTGCTTACATGAAAGGGGCCATTTGATTAGATATTCAATGCTCCGTATGACTGAGGGCACTACTGTAATCAGAGAAGTGAAGCTGCTCATGCTTTTTTTTTTTTAAATCACTGTCCAACATGTTGACCTTTCCCTGTAATCACATCAGTTTAGAATCATGTCTGTGTTGCAATACATATCAATGTACTGCTGACAGAATTGTGATCCTAGAAAATGTATTTCTTAAAGTTAATTTTTACAAGGATTAAACTGCGAACTGGATTGTTCTGTAGTTGGTAGTCTCCATGCCAAATTGAGTACATTTATTAACAATGTAGTTAATTAACATCTTAATCATTCTTTACGATACTAATCCCCCAACTTCAGCTCCACTTGTACGCTCTGAGGTGATATGAAACACCTTTGATTTCTTCATTCCATGTTTGGATGTTGACGTCGGATGATACCATATACAAAGTTGAGTCCGGGATCCTTAAAAATGTCTCTGGAACGTTAAAATTTGCTTGACTTATTCTATTACGTTGATGCCCATTTCTAGCACGTGAACTGATTTTTATAAGCAAACTAATGTATGCAACTAGGATATATGTCCTTGTAATTTTGAGTCACTCAAACCTTATTGCTATTGGGAATCATCTCCCTGAATGCCCTGTCAAGCAGCAGTTGTAATGGAGGCTGAGTGTGATAGAATAAACACTTCATATGGAGTGCCTTGGTACACTAGCCAAAGTGTTGCCCAGTAAACGCAGGAGTGGGCCCAACGGTGTACCTAACCAGGTCAATTGTCTTGTAGTGAGTCTTTTTTTTATAGATTTTCAATTTCCAACACTTGTTTTGCACTGGAGAACCGCTTATGTTCTGTTGCAAGCTAATACTGACTGTGTAACGTTTATTTTTTATTTTATTTAACTAGGCAAGTCAGTTAACAAATTCTTATTTACATAGACAGCCTACCCCAGCCAAACCCTAACGACGCTGGGCCAATTGTGCGCCGCCCTATGGGACTCCCAATCCCGGCCGGTTGTGATGGAATCGAACCAGGGTCTGTAGTGACACTTCTTGTACTGAGATTCTGCACCAAATGTGGAGCTTTTTGTTCAAATAAAGTGTTTCATCCCCTCTTGTCTGATGTCATTGTGCTTACTGCCTGACTGAATAAGTGCTGGAGGAGAACAAATCATTGACCAATTGTGAGTAAACATGTATTTGTTCAGTTGTCCAGGTTTGATCCTACAAATGAGTAATAGTTCATGTAACTTAGACATGAGTGTCAAGTTGAATACTGTAAGAAACAAGTACATTTGAGCACTTCAGTATTAATACAGTACATTATAATAACTTCAAGAAATGGATGGTTTATACTCTCACCTTGTGCTCAAAATTGTCCAACCCATTATAGGAGTGTTAATTCAACCACTGAAGCAACCCTCAATACAGTCCCCATCTGCTGGGGAGCACATGAAGTAGAGCTGTTGTGGATGAGGACAGGAGAACACATTCAAATGCACTGAATCAAACTCAGTCATATGACCCCATTGCTGAAACTGACCTGGTCCTCCAGGTGGGAGTGACTTCCTGCGGGTAAAGACTGGAAGTTGGTGATTGTGAGCCTCTGGGTGTGGCGGGGTGGGGGAGGAGCCTGGGAGTCACCACGGCCGGGACAGCTGAAAAACAAGACAAAACAATGTGGAGGTTTTCTTCAGACAAAATAATTGCCTGTTCACTATATGGACAGTTATTTAGTGGAGCTGAGCAGCAGGTGCTGTGGAAAAACCTATAGAATATGGATATTTCATGCATCTTTGCAGTGCTTTCTATGTGCTGTTGCATGTAAACAAACAGGAACTAGAGTGGAACAATCTACCCATCATAGATGGCCTGTGGTGTGTCTGGGTAAGCCAGACAGTAGTGCACCAGGCCAGGGTCCATGTCTGGGGGGCTCAGCAGACTCACCTCCAGGTGCAGAGGTCGCCCCTGAAGTAGACTGAGTGGTCGATGTTTCTCTGAGTAGAAGCTGCTGTAGTGCTCATCTACAGGCAGAAGTAAACATGTGGAGGGTTAGTTGGCAGATACAGTATGATAAAACCCTCTCCTCAGAGTCCTACATAGCTCTGCTGCTACTCCTGAATGTTTCATTACTTATACAGTCCTACCTGTAGCGATTCGTATTTGGACAGCCAATGAGCCCTGAGTGGGGACAGGGGTGGTGTTCCTCACCTGGTACCTCACCCTCCCTGGAGAACCAGGAGAAGAACTGCACTCCATCAATCTACACAGAAGACAAGCTCGCTCATGTTACACTATCCCATCTGTACTAAATGATTGCAAGTTCATCATCATGGTTTGAAAGCATTAGCATTCAAATGGTAACTTCTGGGAAAAATAATGAAATACATTTGCTGGGGATTTGAACCACTTGTTCAGGTAGTAAAATCTCTTTACCGGACAGGTGAGTCTTCAGACGTGGTGCTGTGTTTATGTTGTGTGGAAAGTAGAGCGTTGAACTCCAACAAGTGGACCATGGCCTGACCATGACCAAATCATGGCCTGACCATGACCAAACCATGATCTGACCATGACCAAACCATGGCCTGACCATGACCAAACCATGGCCTGACCATGACCAAACCATGGCCTGACCATGACCAAACCACCAGAGAGCCAGGGCCCGCAAAGACAAATTGACGCCCCGATGTACACTGAGGGTTGACACACACACTAATGAGTAAACTAATGAGTAGCAAAGCAGTTTGAAAACGGACATTCCCGAAATACCAAGCATGTGCACATGGCCTTGGACACGCTGGAAGACCACTTCCTCTCCTCCTATCTTAGATCTTCCTCTGGGACGTGCTTTGATGTCAGCGAAACACCAAACAGCCAACCGTTATGGCTTCTCCATAGCAACACCAAGACCAGTAGCTTGAGATCGAGAGACTAACCATTCACAAGGTAAGAGCAGCAACCTAAGGAGCAGTCACAGTCATGGTCGGACAAGCCACAGGGTGTGTGTGTGTATCGGCTTTTAAACCAGGGTCTGTATGGAGGAAAAGGAAACGATACTGGTGTGACAAACCAGATTTATGAACTACATAAGAAAGTGGATATTTGATACTGAAGTGAAACCAATTACACGGTGGTCTCCAGAATCACCTAGTAGAGGTGAGGTGCCCTCTTGTGGCTCTTTATAGTGCCTGCACTGATATGAGAACCACAGCCTTTCAATAGTGGTTCAGTTCACACATACAGTAGAAATATTCAAGATGAAGACTCACCTTTCATCACTGTGTCTAGCAGATCTCCAGGGGCCCTGGGTTGGGACGATGAGGGGAAGGAATGGTTGAAAGTTGTGGATGAATGATGTGATGGTGTGAGGGGTTATGAATGGGGTTGGTGGTAGGATGGGGTGCATGGGTTGGACTCGCCACAGGAGTGCGGGCAAATCTTCCTCTTCTATAATGGTCAGAATCTAGGGAAGCTTGAGCCCCTGATGTCTTTTCGGCATGTGTACTGGGATCATAGCTTTGGTCCTGGTCGTAGATGGACATTCCAGGATGGTAGTAGTAGTAAGGGTCAAAGGGAAAAGGTGGGATTTCAGGAGTTGTAGATTCTGGGGTTGGAGTGGAGGTTTGAGGAATGTTAGTGGCAGGAGAAGGCCGAGGTTGGGTAGTAATCTGGATAGGCATTTTGGCCTGGGCGTAGTCATATGGGAGGGCTAGTTGGTGAGAAGTCTCCATAGTGTGAGGAGCAGAGGTCTGAGATGGAGGAGTCGGAGCTCCTTTCAATGGGGCAGAAGATGCATGATCAATAGGTTGGGGTAATCTGTATGGATCATAAGGCATTGAGTAGTAATAGTATGGGTGATCGTAGTAGTGTGGATAAACTGGATGGCCAGATGCTGGAGTAGAGGTTGAAGAGGATGCAGGCGGAGCAGTGGGGAGGACAGTAACAGGCTTTTGTTCTTGTTGAGGGTTGCTGATGGGTGATTTGAGATGGAGGTAGTACAACAGGGGGAAGTTCGGAAAGAGAAGAGGTTTGGTTGCAGCACGGGCAACAGAGGTTGAACTGGTAGACAGACTCTGGGCTGTGTGTGAATTGGAGGGCTGTTGTTGTGGAGGCCATTTCAGGTGACCATGAGGGTGTGACTTTCCACTTTGTTCAGGAGACGACGCAGGGGGAGATGGGACAACTGGAGGTTGTTCGTCCATGGGACTAGAGGGATTGTTGGTCTGGAGACCAAGTCTATGTTTCTGGATCAGTGGAGGCTTGTAAGGAAAATTAAGAGTGTATTGGTAGAATGGGATCTCTGTTAAGGTGGGAGATGAGTAAGGGGAAGTGATAGGTTTCAAAGGTTGAAGATGAATAAAAGGGTCATTCACAGGTTGATGGGATCTCTTGACTTCACCACTGGGTGTTTGTGGGGTGTAGTAGTGAGGATAGGGTGGAGGGTGAGTCACATGAGGAACAGGAGTTCTACGGTGTGTTTGTGAACTGCTAACAGGGAGAGTAGAGTGAGAGGCAGGGCTATCAGGCTGAGGAAGTTGGGTGGGTTATAGGGAGGCACTTTGGGGTGGTCAGGTAGTAGTGTGGAAACACCGGGTTAGGGGTGTGAGGGGCAGGTGGTTCAACCTGAGGACCATTGGTGGAAGTACCCATCTTGGCACCAGGACTGGGCCCTTGAGGTGGCTCAAGCATAGGGATTTTGGGGTGATGCTAGTATGGGTGGAGAGTATACTCAGGGGTTCGGAGAGTGGGGGCTTAAGAGTGAACTGGATGACCAGCTGTAGTGGAAGAATACTGAGTAAAATGGGGGTTATTGTAGTTGGGGTGGCTTGGGATAGGAGTGTGGCCTGGCTTCAACTCAGTGAGGCCTGTAGTTGGGAGTTGAGTGGGGGGACTAGAGGAGAGGGGTGACTGGTATGACTCACTGAGGGGCATCGTGTGGAGGTAGTAATACTAATAGAATGGGTAGGCCTGAAGACGCTGAGCCAGGGGAGGATGGACAGAGGGGCCTGTAGTTGGGAGCTGAGTGGGGGGAGTAGAGGAGAGGGGTGACTGGTATGACTCACTGAGTGGCATCTTGTGGAGGTAGTAATACTAATAGAATGGGTAGGCCTGAAGACACTGAGCCAGGGGAGGATGGACAGAAGGGCCTGTAGTCAAGGGAGAAGTAACATGGATACCAGGGCTAGGAGGCTGATCAGGGGGCAATGTGGGCAGGGGATTAAATGGGAAGGATGGGTGAAGCACTGGGTAAGACAGGGTTATGGAAGAAGGGTTAGACAGCAGGGTTGAGGAAACTGAGTTTGTTGGGCCCATAGTTACATAATGGGGAAATCTACTGCAGGTCGGAGGGGTTGTATTACTTGGTCAGGCAGAGAAGAAGGACAGGCCAGTGTGATGGCTTTCTCTCCTACTTGAAGAGAGTGCGTATTTTCCATCCTGGAAGAAAATGTACATTATTTCAGTTAGGTGGGGAAATTATAATTTCACTGAGCGTACAAATATTAGGAACACAGTTCCTAATATTGAGTTGCACCCAGTTTTTCTCTCAGAACAGACTCAATTCTTCGGGGCATGGACTATAAGGTGTTGAAAGCGTTCCACAGGGATGCTGTCCCATGTTTACTCCAATGCTTCCCACAGTTGTGTCAAGTTGGCTGGATGTCCTTTTGGTGGTGGAACCATCCTTGATACACTCAGGAAACTTTTGAGTATGAAAACCCCAGCAGCGTTGCAGTTCTTTTTTTTATTTCACCTTTATTTAACCAGGTAGGCCAGTTGAGAACAAGTTCTCATTTACAACTGCGACCTGGCCAAGATAAAGCAAAGCAGTGCGACACAAACAACAGAGTTACACATGGAATAAACAAAAGTACAGTCAACAATAGAGAAAAGTCTATATACGGTGTGTGGCAATAAATAGGCCATAGTAGCGAAGTAATTACAATTTAGCAAATGAACACTGGAGTGATCGATGTGCAGATGATGTGCATCTTGACAAACTGGTGCGCTTGGCACCTACTACCATACCCTGTTCAAAGGCACTGCAATCTTTTGTCTTGCCCATTCAACCCTCTGAACGGCACACATACACAATCCATGTCTCAAGGCCTAAAAGTGAGCTTTCACCTGGCCAGTCTCATGGAAAGAGCAGGTGTTCCTAATGTTTTGTTCACTCAGTGTAAAACACAACCTTATTAAGCAAAGAAATTGATTTAGCAAATCTCATGTAAAAGCAAAAAGGACAGTCAAGTAGCCCCGAGTCGTCATTTCCAACCCAAGTCATAGCGCAATAGGAGTGCCACGGCTCACCTTTGATGTGACCACACAGGCAGTGAAGGGTGCAGATATGAGCAGCTCTCCATGTTGCCTGTCCATACTGTAGCCACACTGCAGGGCCAGCGAAAGCAGTGGCGTCCATTTTCCTCTACCTGCAGGGGGAAACCAACACAGCACACATACAGACCTGACAGTATCCCTATAGACTCATGATAGCAGTAGAAATATAGTTACAGAAACATTGGATTCAGTCCAAATTATGCCTCTAAATCTGTCTGTTCAGCAGCCATAGTGTGCATGCGGAGTACAATTGTGATAAATTATACTATATAACTCCACACTTACCCTGGACTCGGAGCTCCTCTTTGGCTCCATGAACTTGCAGTCTGACAGTCATTCCCTGAGACGAGCAGCAGAGGGAGGAGGGGGCCAGGGCCTGAGACACTGGGCAGGACATCTTCACAGGGGTCCCTCTCCAGATCAGGGGCAACACATAACTACCATCCTGTCAGCAGCACCGCAGGCCACAGGAAAGGGGTGAATAACAGTGTGTGAAGAACAATAGAAAAAGCTTTTATGTTGACAGAATGACAGTCACAGAACAGTTTTGACCTGCCAGCCTGACAAGTTTGGAGAATGGATTGTGATTATGGACATCAAGTCACTTTTAAGGGGAGAGGGGTGAGTGCTACTTTACCTCTTCTTGCTTGATGTGACAGGCATTATAAGGTACCACAAACATCAGGTCTCGCCATTTCGACTCGACAGAGTAGCCACATGCAGAGGGTAGTTGGGCCAAGGTGACAGCAGAGGCATTCGCTAAAGGCAAGAGGACAAATGAATAGAATAGCCTAGTTATGCATCATTCATACCCACACACCTTGTGGTCAGACTTAGGCTACTTTAGTCCATTATTGGGATAACTTTACTCCTTATAGTCCAAGGACCTTACATGTTTTGTTAAAGGTGAATTGGCTCTGGAAGACAAAATTGTCAAATACTCCATCGAAAACGTGAATCAATTCTCAATTGCAGTATGTTTCTAGAAACATAAATCCCTCTACTTTCATATCACATCAAAATCATTTCACAAATGAAATTACTGTACACTGTTTTCAACACAGTTGCAGCCAATATTATTTTTTTAGTGACGACTCAAGTTTGTGGCGTCCGTTTTCCATTTACAAAGGTGTTCAGAGACGCAGATAGCTAATTAGCACAGTAGTCCACTGTCTTCCGTATTATTCTGTACGTAAATCCGTGACACTCCATGTAATATGATATGCTACATTTTGTATGGTATGTGTTCATTTGTATAAAAACAATGGCTAACTTCAGCTAGTCTAGGGATCAAGGTTAAAGTTAAGTAACCATCTGTCTTGTGTAACCATACCAAACCAATTTGAGTGTCCCAGATTTACACTTACTATGTTACGTCTAGGCTGGGGAACCCTAACGTTATAAAAAGGTGTGTATCGATTTAAGTTTTTGTTTTTATAAATTATGTCTTGCTGATATGAAAGATAAGGAAGGTCCTTATGCTTATAAAACCCTACCCCAAGCGATGTGAGTTACTGTTCAGACCGAGCGTCAGGGCTCTTTAAAAAAACTCCGCTGTACAGAAGACACCTTCATCCAGTGACTAATGTGTAACGGAACTGAGAGTCACGATCAACGGGATAGGTCACTGTCCGATTTACCTCTTGTCTACCAGCAGATGTTGGGCTCTTCTCTCTCTGATAGTGAGGGTCATAGTCTCCACATTCTACCTCTGGCTCCGTTCTCAACCAGCTCTCTGCTTTCGCTATCTCACCTCGAACTCGGATCTTTCCTGCACGCACTCCTAAAACAGACATAACATTAGCCTATTATGCATATTTTGAGAAAATAAATAAGTATCTAGTCAAACTAAACGGGATAGGCTGAATGGTAGAATAGCCTACACGACAAACAGAGCCCACTTATAGTTTAGAGTTACCTGGAGTTACTGAATCTGAGTGGTTCTCATCGTTTCCTGTGAAGGAAAACTTTCCACGATGTAAATTCTGAATTTTTCCTTGATTGCAATCGCTATTACTGTATGATTTAAATGGCAAATCTCCCGAATGCTTCACCTCGTGTTGTTTGGCATGGTACTTGTCGTTCTTATCATTGAATAGCACCATTCTAGGTTGAAAACGCATCCGTTTTCTACCCGAAACTCGTGAGAATGTAAAGTAGGAGGATACCGTAAACTTTTTGTTTAAAATACATTGCCAATATGATTGTTTCTCAACGTGCATCAACACACTGGGACGAGGCAAAAGGGAAAGGTATATACCACATGTATTCACGTATTCAAGTAGTCTTAATTGGCAATTATTCTCAACAATGGCATGCCGATTCCAATTATGCTTGTCAGTTCTACAGGGATATATAATTTCAGGCTTGCTATATAATTTACCATAATACAAGTCAAATTGACACTTAATCACAATTACGTTAGAGATGACACGCTCTCTTCACTCCACAAGAGGGTGGCATTGTCATGCAAGTCAAAGCACACATTGAATTATCCAATCCCCCCGAGGAGCCTCTGGTCATTACACCCTTACCCTGATATGGCCAAGTAACCTTACACAGTTCCTAGAACTTTGCTTTGTTATTATGGTAGGAAAATAAACCATAATCTGCTGTAGCACAAGAACATCAGCAATTGCTGAGAGGTGAACCAGACCCTAATCAAGTTTCACTTTTGAATGTATGGGTTAGGGAACCTGCTTTTGTACCAGCCCACATGATGTAATACTATAGTATACTATGGTATAAATACTGTAGTATTACTATATTTATACAATATAGTATTCACCGTAGTGTTTTAGCAGAGTAGTGTATTATTTACTATACTGTATTGTTTTTGTATCTTTGACATAAAAGTGGGGTCTTTCTCCTTGAGGAAACCTGCTGGACAAATACTAAAAGAGCAAATGATCCATAACCTGCATGTAGGTAGGACTGGAGCCTGAACAGATAATTCAGCTCTTCTGTAACCTGTAGGGAACACAACATATGATCTATACTTGGCATGTAGGTTTCTCACTGATGACTGACACAAATTGGGATATGGGGGAGGGGAATGGTTGGGGTATATGCAAATTAAAAACTAGTGTTTTTGCAGACACTGTAGTGCTTTGGGGGAGGATAATACTGTAGTATTTACTATAATATATCTATATATAGTAAGCACTACACAATCGAAGGATACTACAGTGTGAGGTGTAGTATACAAGACAATTATATAGTAAGTACTACATATGATCAAGGGATACTACAGTGTGGAGTATATTATTCTACAGTATACTACAACATTCTATAGTAAGCACTACACGATTGAGGAATACTACAGTGTGGAAAATAGTGTTCTATAGAATTGTATAGTAAGTACTATAGTAAACTGTAGTCTTTTTTGTGTGGGAACTGCCCTGAAATCTTTTGTATTGAATGTAAACAGTTGTTGGAACAACCAAAACAACCAGTTGCTACATTTCTTATCGGTTTTCTGTTACTACATTGGGCTTCATGTCCCTTAAAGCTATGCCATCTAGAAAATTTGTGCATCGTAGGGATTTTACTTAGCGTTTCCTTTGTAATATCATCACTATAACCATTGCTATTATTGTCATAGTGACACTGTGCCACCACATGACAACATCAATGTTGATCATTATCAACCAAACTGTACAGTGGCGTGAATTGTACGGACAGCAGTAGGCCTAAGAGTGACTGGAAAACAAATTCCACTGTACTTTCCTCTTTTATCAGGCATCTGCATACAAACTACTGTAATATTCAAGAAGGACAAGTAAGTAACAGAGGGATTTCATTGAAACTGAGCATAATGTACACTAACTGAACCACACTATTCAATAGGCTACATGAAGAGAGTGTACAGGGGAGGAGAGGGGGTTGATGGGCGAGGCAGAGTGATGACTCATATTGTGAGTTGCCTAGCTACCAACGGTCAGGAGTTGTTTTCTTTTCAACCTTTCAAAGCAAAAAATATGTATGTCTGGATTTCATTGAGAGAAAAGAGGGAGCGGGGGTGGTAAACGAGGGCCGAGCAGGAAAAGGAGGGACAAAACAGTCAGAGAAGGAGGAGGAGAAGGGTAGATCATGTGCAAACTAAGTGAAATGTAGCAATGTGAGATCTAAAAAAAGAAGTGACAGAGAGGGAGTGGATCAAGAATAAAACCCTGACCAGTCACCATGGAAACGGGCGGCTCCACAAAATATCAGGATTTCTTTTGTATTGAATGTAAACATTTGTTGGAACAACCAAAACAACCAGTTGCTACATTTCTTATCTGTTTTCTGTTACTACATTGGGCTTCATGTCCCTTAAAGCTATCCCTGGCAGTTTACTTTTTCTTCTTAAAAAAACAACAACAACAGACTGCTTTAAGACCTGTTGGAATTCCCCTTGCAGGGACCCACGTGAAAAAATACTATAGTATTCTATGGTATAAATACTATAATATTCACTGTAGTGTGTTTGCAGACTTTACTGTAGTATTCACTGTAGTGTACCTTTATTTAACAAGGTAAGCCAGTTAAGAACAAATTCTTATTTACAATGACGGCCTACCGGGGAACAGTGGGTGAACTGCCTTGTTCAGGAGCAGAACGACAGATTTTTACCTTGTCAGCTCGAGGAATCGATCCAGTTAACTATAGTATAAATACTGTAGTTAAAGAAAATGGTAGTATAAACTATGGTTATTTATGTAGTGCTTTTGCGGATTGTAGTATACAGTAGTATTTACTGTAGTGTTTTTGCAGATTGTAGTATACAGTAGTATTTACTGTAGTGCTTTTGCAGATTGTAGTATACAGTAGTATTTACTGTAGTGCTTTTGCAGATTGTAGTATACAGTAGTATTTACTGTAGTGTTTTTGCAGATTGTAGTATGTATTGTAGTGTTTTTGCGGACTGTAGTATACTGTAGTATTTACTGTAGTGTTTTTGCAGACACTACTGTAGTATTTAGCTTACTATAGTGTTTTTGTTTTATTATCTTAGACGTGGAGGCTTTTTCCTTCAGGAAACCTACTGGAGAAATACTAAAAGATCACATTTTCCATAACCTTTAGATAGTAGGACTGGGGTCTGAACAGATAGCTCAGAGCTTCTACTCTTTTATATAACCTGTAGGTAACACAATACTGTATGTGGTCTATACTTGGCATGTAGGTTTCTCACTTATTTTTTTGCGGGCATTACTGTAATGTATACTACAGTGTTTTTGGGAGGGGGTAATATTGAGTATTTACTATAGTATTCTACAGTATACTTCAACATTATATAGTAAGTACTACACATTATCGAGGGATACTACAGTTATAGTATAGTATTCTACAGTATAATACAGTTTACTATCATTCTATAGAAGGTACTGTAGTATTCTATAGGAAACTGTAGTATTTTCTTTAAACGTGGGGAGCATTGAGAAACCCCAGACGAATCTATTGGAACCACAGACTGCCATAGTTTTGCCGTTACAGGCCTCAACTGATCACTGTCCCCATCATCCCCAGGGAAATCAGAGTGTTATGCAAAAGTAGATATAATCTCTTGAAACCAAAATGATAATGACAGAGCAAATCAAATGTCATTCTCATTCTGGTCACGTAAAGGGTAACACAAATCACAGGATGTCCATGTACTCTGCATAATGATATCATTTAGTTCCGAGGCTTACATAAAATCACATTGATGTCGATGTCCTAGGACCTAGTCCAACTCTACCTGTTTCTGGCTGACCTATGATGGCACCTGGCTGACCTGAATGTTGCTCCACCTTAATTAGGCTCATATGTCTCTTACTTTGGCTGGCTTTCCAGTGGCTTACCAGGTATTACCAAATAATCACAGACCCCTACTACTTTACACTTTCCTCTTGAATTTTTCAGCAAGAATATTGTCCCTGGGATCTCTAATGGAGGGAGTGACCAGATTTAGCAGCCCTCAGTACACTAATATGGGTGGTAGCTGCACCTGGGCAGTTTCAAGGGGCTTGATCTTGCTTGTGAATTACTTGTGCATTACAAAGAATAATGTATGTGGACGGAGCATGCCACAACATGGAGATCATGGGAGTTGTATCCTTCAACTGGCAGCAATGTTCCCTCTAAGCTGTGAGCACGTGTGCAGAAGAAATATCAGCGTGCAGAGAAGCACGAGATTAAACTTCCCTCAACTTTCTAGAGTTTCCCCCCTTAGTTAACACTATAACACTATACACTGGCTGCTACTGTAGGCTAAACAACAGAACACCTATTACCATGTTAAAATGTTATGTGATGCCTTTTCTCCATTGTTTTTGATGGTAGGCTACTCTGGTAGGCCTACATTATGATCAAATAGCCACAGTAGCCTACTTGACCACTGTTAGTTCTAACTTAAAGCGGGTACATCCTCGGTGTTCACAGTAAACGCACGCCGGAAGTTGCACAGAATTTTCACAACTTTCAAGTTTGCGTTCAACAGACCTGAAATTTGCTCAGTGATGAAAAAACATGAGAGGGAACATTGACTGGCAGGCATAGAATTAGACGATCCATTTGCTCCTTTGATCCAGGTGCTATTCCCTGTAGGATAGGGAGCTCCTTTCACCTTCCACTGTGTGTGTGTGTGTGTGTGTGTGGCATTAATCTGAGGGCCAGAAGGGTGTGATCGTGTGTGTGTGTGTGTTACAACGGCACCATGACATCAGTGTGTACCTTACCTGTATAGGAAACCAGTCAAGCGACAAGTGGGAGTGAAGGGATGAGTGAGATCCCAATAGCCTCATCCCAATTAGTCAACACTGGATAGGGAGAGAGTTTCAACACACTGTTTTTGATACAGGCTCTGTTCCGACTCATTAAACAGTTTTCTTTCAAAATTACCCAGCAAATCCCCTACATAGCCTAGCTGTCTTTCTAAATGTAAACCTAGCAATCAGACCTCTAGGACAGTCATGTTGCCGTAGACAGACTCAGACAGGCAGAGACCGGGGAGAATGACACAGCTAACCACAGCAGATCATTTGACCATTGTAAAGCGACGTGCTTATGGTCACACTTACTCCCTTTGGCATGTGGACACTGGACCTGTTTCACACGGCCGTGTGGAAATACTCTGTCAGTGAGCGGCCCTGGGAGCTCCTCAGCGTTGAGTCACAAGCGGCGTGGTCTTTCTCAACGCTCACAGAAGTAACCCACGCATTCTAACTTCTCATCCCACACAAGGCGAGCCACGGCCACGCTGTAGACCCACCTTGGATCTGCCTTGAATATTAAGGAGCGAACACGTTCTTAATACTGTACATACAACACTTCAATTCAAGCAATATCACAACTGTTCCCGTCTGCCTTTAGGGCACGTGTCAAACTGATTCCACAGAGGGTCGAGTGGCTGCAGGTTTTCACTCCACCCTTGTACTTGATTGATTAATTAAGGTCACTGATTAGTAAGGAACTCCCCTCACCTGGTTGTCTAGGTCTTAATTGAAAAGATAAAAACAAACCGGCCGACACTCAGCCCTCCATGGAATGAGTTTGACACCCCTGCTTTAAGGGCTCTGGTTTTTCCAGTTTTGATTAAGGAAGGGAAACGAAGGGCTGATTGTTGATGAAACGATCCCATTGGTCCTCTCAAAAGCTACACAGGCAAGTTAGTTGTTCATTTCACTGGGGCCCCGCCCAGCTCGGGACCAGCTTCCATAGGCAGGCAGAGGCAGCAGGGATATATAGTAGGCCACACTGTACCCAAGCTAGCTTACCTCACCTGTCAGGTAGGTGGGGCCGATACACCCTGGGAAGAGGCAGGCTAGACAACATTTCTAAATTCCCTCTCTGCCTTTTTCTATATTTGAGGCCCAGTATTTGAGTTGCCTGTCCCCCTAGGGGCTAGGGTGTATCCTATTGGATTTGTGACAGTCACAGCCTTAATGTTGGGTGTGGGGAGTCCCCAGTACATCTTTAGAGGTTACTCCGCATTCCTTGACTTTGACCCAAGTGAGGAATCGTGTTTGTGGAACCGTATCCACCAATAACCCAGTGTGTGACGTGCCCAGTAGATAATACTTTGAGGTCTGAGAGTCACTTGGCCAAACATGTCTGAAACCCTATCATTACCCTGTGACATCACCTGAGGCTGCTGAAGCACTCTGTATGTAGCACATTACCTCAGCAGAGGTCATCAGGAGTAGGTTTCTTTCACCCTACGTATATTGTCAGACTATTGTCCTAGATAGTGCACTATATCTATCAATCAAGTGTGAATATGAGTTGTACTTGTGGGAAACCGGTTTCTCTCACTCGTTCTCATGCAAACACACAATCTCTCTCTTTCTCTCTCTCAGGCTATGACTTGCACTTGTTACCTCCTCCTCTCCCTCCCTCCCTTCCAACCAACTACATTCCTTCATTCTGACTATCCTCCCGGAGAGAGAGCTTTGGAGGGGAAATGGAGAGAGGGGGTGGGGATCAGGCAGAAAAACTACACCCACCACGTCAGTGTGTGGAGATACAACAGCAACAATGTGGTCGCTCTGGCTACTACTGAGTCTCCATGGCAGCAGGGATTTGAATTCATGACAATATTTTGGGAGTTCCCCAAACATCAGTGGGTGAGTCAGTGAGCTTCCTCTGAGTACTCATGGATATAATGGCCTAAATAGACAGAGTGACAAAGACATAGCTATAACATGAAAAACAAATACTCCACCACAACATTGTTGAAATAGTGGCTTTTTGGGTAATTGCATGCATGTGAGACAGAGAGAGGGGGAGAGAGACAGCGAGAGAGAGACAGAGAGAGGGGAGAGAGAGACAGAGAGAGAGAGAGAGACAGAGAGAGGGGAGAGAGAGACAGAGAGAGAGAGGGAGAAAAAAGGAGGGAGAGATTTGGGTGGGGTGTGGACTCGAGGAAAAGAGGGAGGGAAGTGGGTGGAGGTGTGGTTGTGAGTGTTTGTGTGTTCCTTGGCGGCGAGGGCTGAGTCTGACATTTGGAACGTAGAGAGCAGAAGGAATTGGGCTTCAACAGAAAAGCTACCATCAAAAAGTAAGTTGAACATTTGTGTTCTCCTTCAGAACTCTCAACTCTTTGACATTCCCTTCGTGTGTTTTTTAAATGATAATAGCCTACACAATAGCCTATATGCCTGCCTTCTATTTTATTACTCTCAAGACTAATACAATTGCACGCAGTCAGTAGAGGAGCGAATTAATTAGAATTGTAGCTAGCACGTCTTTTGTAATGCAAGTGATACTGGTAGTTTATTCCTTTGCCAGGTAAGTTCAGTGTGGGCGTGTTCAGGTAATTGATCAGGGAGTTGGTTCTGAAACAAACATTACAAGGTGGAAATTCAAATGCACTGCAATTCTGAAACTTTAAGTATACATTTAATTAAAGTTCCTAATGCACACGCTTTAGCACATGAAACCTATCCTGTAATTTCTGGTAGGTAGCTGAGTGCATGATGGAACTATGCTCCATCCTAGAAGGCAGGGAGTTTGTCATGAATTCAGTGTTTACTCTCTGTGACTCTGGCAAACTGCTGCGGTTGGATAGGGTGTACTTTGTATTTCCTTCACATAACAGAACAGCAGCTGTCAGCTCAGACAGTCAGAGGTTTAATTGTCTAAGACTAGCTCGAGTTCCCTCTTCATTTGTCCCTTCAGCACTTAGATGAGAAGCTCTCATATGAGAAATTACACAGACCATCTTTTGCGTTCTCAAATATTTACACACAGTTGAGCTAACTAAGAAGTACTTGATCCCAATTACAGTCATTTTGATGTGTACGTGGGCGGGAACTTGGGGTGGGTCAGTGTTGATGTAGATCACATGTCTGGACCCAACCCAGACCAGCCCTTTATCCCAGAGAGGTTCCCTGCATTCCAGATGGGCTCTCGCCTCACTCTGTCCACACCCACCAGATCCCAAGCCGCTCTATTGCCAGTAGTAGGGGTGGGAAGGAACTCTAAAGTGTATCTGTGAGTTGTTCTCACAATATGATTGTATTTAGGAAAAACAAGCATCAAGCAATCGCGCCTTCTCTCTACTGAGAATGGCCATTCAAACAGTCATTCAGCTTATTTTGTTTTGATTGTTTATGGTCTTTACTGAATGAATAAATCAAATAATGGCCATTGTAATTGGTGAATTGAGATTGTTTATCAATATTTTGAGTTGAGCTGCCTAGCTAATCTGAACTGGTTAAGGCAGGGGTTCTCAAAGTGGGGTCATTCAAACCCACTAGCAATGGATTGCAGTGGGTTCGCAACCACATCTCAAAATATATATATTTAGAACATAAATTGTATTATATGAATATTACTAACAACAACAGATGTAAAAAAATAAAACAATGTCCAAGGGATCTGTGGAGTACGTTTAGGGGTTGTAATACAACACAATGCAATATTATTCATCTACAATATGTTCTTACGTTTAGGGGTTGTAATACAACACAATGTAATATTATTAATCTATAATATGTTCTTAACTCCAGGCGACATGGGCCTGGGAAGCTCACAGGGATATTGGTATCCACAATAGTTTTACATAAATGCAGTGTAATTTCATCTTTAAAACTGCAAAGTTCTCGCTCTGCCACATGACAAAATCTGTAGAATTGCAGGAAATTAGCTTGGAAACGGCAACATTTTCTCTCAGATGGCAAGAGACGAGCCTTTAAAATGTTCCTTCCTAAGGCCCAAAACTTGGCCACACACTGCCGTAGTCATGCCAATACTCCTTGTATGCTATTATTATTATTAACTTGAGTTGTGTTCTGATTATGGGGGGGGGGGGGGGGTTACATGATGAATTTACTATCCCAAAAGGGGTCCCCGGCCCCGTAAAGTTTGAGAACCCCTGGGTTAAGGTGTGTGTTTATTTGGGGGAGGTGGGGCAGGCAGGGAAGTAGGTATTTTGTGCAGTTATTCTAAGGAGTGGCGGTTTGTTGCAAGCTACAAACAAGTTACAACTCGTCTCCTGCCGACACTTCCCCCTTTATCCCTCTGATTTTCTCGCTCTCTGTTTCCCAGGCCTATCACTACTTCACTTGACCAATCACTATGTCCGATCTCAAATCTCTTCCTCTGAATCCTTTAGATTCATTTTTTATCACGCCTCCCTCCATTTCTGTTAGTGTGTGTGGCTATAACCCATCTAGAGTTATAAAGCCGCGCCCTGGGGGGGTGCAGACTCAGGCCTTCCATCATTAATGACGGCCTGTTTCAAAGTGCTGAAGCCAAGCCTCACAGTGCAGCCTTTGTCAACATCCATATCTAATAGTATTTAATGATAAAAATACATGAGATTTAAAGCTTTCAATAAACCAAAGGACACTGTACAGCAAGAGTACAAAACAATAGAGTATCTGATTCCTGTCACTCATGTTAAGCCCTGTGACAGTGTCTGTGTCCCTCAGTCTCCCTTTATTTGATATGGTATAGAACAGGGAAGTGTTTGACCAACTTTGAACCAAAAATATATATATTTTCTCCCTCTCCCTTGTTCTGTCTTTCTCTCAGTCATCATGTTGGTTCTTCTAGCCGGAATCTTCCTCCTTCACCTCACCGGCATCATCCTCCTCCTAGTGGCAACTATCGACAATGTAAGTAATCCCCCACTGCTCCTCCACTTAGTTCTCTTCATGTTGACATAGCCCTGTGGAGCTACACACGAGGGCACGTCTCTTCCACTATGTCTGTGGAGTGTTGAATCAAAAGATGAAAGCATGCTATGTTAGCCCTCATCGGCTCAGGCCTTTGGTGCTGTTCTGTCAGTGTTCCACTTTGGTATTCTGGACTACATTTCTGAGCTCACTCTCACCCCTGAAAGAAGATGGGTGACAAACAGGTTGGCCAGTGTTTCATCACTCTGAGTGTGTGTGTGTGTGTGTGTGTACCTGTGTGTTATCGTCAACATTGAGGCTGCATAAACATGCTCTTGTTCGTGTGTGGGATTCCAGTGAGTGTTTAAAGGCCTGTTGTAGTGAGAGGCACATACCTGGCTGCTGTGGTATGCTGCTATGTTCTACCGATGTACCGTCAACCCATTGACTGTTATCCCTGTTCCTGGACTTCCAAATGCATGTGACGACACAACACATGAACCTGTGGATGTTCATTGACTATCTCTCCTCTCTGTCCTGTCCAGGCCTGGTGGATGACAAAAATCGTGTCCACTGATGTGTGGGCCAGGTGGATACTGACCAATGGAACCTGGAGCTCCAACGATCTCCCCGGCCAGTACCCTCAAGGTAAGCCTGGGCCATACTGAACCGCTGGGCTAAAATGTAAGGAAACATTCTCTGTGGAAAAAAAACCAGCACTGCAGGAAATTAGCATAGCTCCTGGATATACAGTATATGTAAATATCATCCTACATGTGAATTAAATGTTTTCTTCATGTCTCAATTCACCCCAAGATATACATTTTTGCAGCACAGAAACAGGAACAGGTGTAGTTTATCCAGGATGTGGGTTTACTGCGCTGGAGGTTTGGTTGAATTCAGGGTAGAGCTCCATAACAACTGCCATCTAACTTGTCTCTGTGTGTCTGTCACTGAAGTATGATTGATCAGTAAGCACTCAATTGCCCAACGAGGGAGAACAATGCCATTTTCTCATAGAGGAAACTGAACAGGGCGTGGCAGGATCAGAGACAGGGTTGGGGCTGGTGGGGAGGTTCAGATTTGCTTGAGTAAATACACTGAAAGTGCATTACAAATACATTGAGTCTGTGTGTAGACCTTTTAGTGAATGTGTGGTCAAAAGTATGTATGTAGCAATGTTGTATCTCTCATAAAGTGTTTTATTTGATTGCTGAGAAACCCTTTTACAACCTATGAAATGAACTCGTCTTAAACCCTCTCATAACTATTCCTTAGCACACAATTTTCCACATTAAAATACTTTCATTGTGTCTCTAAAAAACAGATCTGCCCCTTTCACCTCTGCATTCCAGAGCGTGACACAACACTGTTTCGTTAATATGGTGTTGATTTCTGGGTGTGTCTGTTCTGTAAATAGTCCTTACTCAGTGTCTGTCTCTGTCTCCCTCTACAGAATACCTCCAGGCAGTGCAGGCTAGCTCCATTCTGGCCTGCATATTCTCTTCCCTTGGCCTGTTTGTGTTTGTGGGACAGCTCTTCACTCTGTCAAAGGGACAGAGATTCACCTTCTCTGGCATCTTCCAGCTCCTAGCCTGTACGTATTGCCCTAAACACTTTCAATCTTCAACCTGTTAAACAACTAGTTCTGTCTTTGCTTGACGTTTGTCCCTCCCTCCAGGCCTGTGCATCATGATCGCTGCCTCCATCTACACAGACATCTTTCACAAGAATGAATCGGATGGTTGGTATGGCCACTCCTTCATTCTGGCCTGGATCTCCTTTGCGTTCACCTTCATCTCCAGTATAATCTACTTTGTCCTGCGAAAGAAGACCGCAAACTAGAAGCAGAAGACTAGCCCAAACCCAAGGGACAGGCTCAATATCTTACGATCTGATTGTTTTTTGTACAATTAGGTATGGATATGAGTGTGGGATACAAAAGAGGAGAGTTATCCACAGATTTTCTGGCTTGAATTTTGATTCATGTATCTCTTTTGGTTCCCTGAAGTGTGTCTAAACATATTGTAATAACTTACCTGTCCTGCCCACAGTTATAACTTACCTGTCCTGCCCACAGTTATAACTTACCTGTCCTGCCCACAGTTATAACTTACCTGTCCTGCCCACAGTTATAACTTACCTGTCCTACCCACAGTTATAACCTACCTGTCCTGCCAACATAGTAATAACCTACCTGTCCTGCCCACATAGTAATAACTTACCTGTCCTGCCAACATAGTAATAACCTACCTGTCCTGCCCACATAGTAATAACCTACCTGTCCTGCCCACATAGTTATAACCTACCTGTCCTGCCAACATAGTAATAACCTACCTGTCCTGCCCACATAGTAATAACCTACCTGTCCTGCCCACATAGTAATAACCTACCTGTCCTGCCCACATAGTAATAACCTACCTGTCCTGCCCACATATTACCAAGTCCATGTTTAGTTTTCATGGGCTCTTAATATAAAGTGGGACAACATTTTCAAAGTTGATGAAACTTTTACAGCCCTCATATATTCGTTGGAGAAGGTAGAAGGGAGTCAGAGAGTAGACTGACAGTATCTCATTATTTCAGAATCATAGTCCTGAACTATTCTTGCTTACATTTGATTTATTTCTCAATTAGGCTCATAATAAAACAAGGCCAAAACTCTCAAAACCAGAAGAATGAATTGACTAGTGCCGCAAACAGAATCCAATTTGAGAAACTGTCAACGATCATTACCCCGTTTGACTTACAGCCCTACTGTAGTGTGCTGAATAAGACAAAAATATGATGTATTTGCCAATGTCCATACATTGAATGGAACATTAGTACTAACCTCACTGCTAACTGGACCCCTCCCCTTTTTAGTTATGTCATTATTTTTGCCAATTATTTTATGCTTTGTACCATTAGTCTTATTGTGTAGGTTAACTTCCGTTTGTCTGAATCAACCTATCCCCCAGACACACCCATGGACTGACAGACAGACAGACGGATAGATCTTGAGTGCCTTGAAATCTGACAGAGCATATTTGCTCGCTGCACATTGAGATATATGTGTAAATATGAACATGTTTGGTTCCACATTGTGCTTTGTATGTCTAATGCAATTTTATTTTTGTTACTATTATCAGTTTGATAATAATTTGTATTAAAACCTGATTTAAATCTAATTTCTCCTGTCAATGCTAAACAATTTTATATGAATCATAATTGGTGAAGGAGGACAGATTGCAGGAAGATGAATGATACCTAGTCACTGGTAGAGGGACACCACAGTGAAACTGACAGAAGGCATACTAGTCTGTGAATGAAAACCATTTTGCACATTTTCACAAAGTTTTATTGACAGCATGCATACAAGTTTGGACAGAGAGCTTCAGACTACTTCACACTGATTTGCTCTGTCAAAATCCAAATGCATGTTGGCTCATAGGTAAGTATCACACACATACAGTCAAAGTGGGCTGTACTCCTCATCGGAGTACTCCCTCCCCTCTTCCTCCATCTCTCTGCCCCTGTCCTCTGAGTAGTACTGGGGTGTGTAACTGTGGACGGACAGGGGTAGAGTGATGGAGGGAGAGGGGAGGGAGTGGCGGTGATAGGGGGACAGGGGAGCAGGGTGGGATGGGGGAGGTGGGAAGTATTCAGGGTGGGGGAGTGTGTAGCAGTGGGGGAGGGAGAGGGAGTGGGTGAGTGGACGGGGTGATGAGGTTGGGGGTAGCGAAGGGGAGTCATAGTAGGGTGACAGGGGTGAGAGTTCTGGGGATGGTGGGGACATACAGGGGTGAGGGGGCGGAGGGCAGTAGTAGGGGGCCGGGGCTAGCAGGGGCTCTATGTCAGGGAATCGAGGGGGGTACAGGCGGGCTTTGCGCCTACGCTCCATTACAGTCTTCTTGGTGTAGTTGTTGAGGGTGGAGACTCCTGACAACATGCAGCAGGTAAAGGCCAGCCATGCCACACTAAGACAGAAACATAGAGTAGAGAGACAGGAGCAGCAAGGAGGATCGTGTTAATCTGAACCCATGTGTGGAAGCCTACAAACATATTTCATACCCTTATCTTACTAAAACACAATTGCTACAAGGCATATGCGATATTGCAATAATCTATTTGAGATGGACAGAGGTCTTTAACAGGAGCCCTGGCCTCATGAGAGTCGTTGAGATATCTCTCTTATTTAAAGGGGAACATGTAAACACTTAAGCCCACTTGCTCCTGGAGACCAAAGAATCAGGAGAGCACACTGTAGATCAGAGAATAAGTAGTGGTACAGTAGTAAACAGTGTGTGTGTGCAGACTCACTAAAAGCCCCAGGAGTAGCCATAGCTGTGTGGTTTGAAGTCCTCTGGACCCATAGAGGCAGTAGTCTGAAACACCTGCATGAACATCATGTGAGCCACCATTCCCAGTAACCCTAAGATAATTAAACAGACATTGAAAGTTTTTATGTGGATTCCATCAGAGGGAGCTTTATTAAAGATAGTTTTACTTGCAATGACTGTGATGTGTGGTTGTCTTACCTACCTTAGTTGGGACGCACTGGTTGTAAGTTGCTCTGCATAAGAGCTTCTGCTATAACAGGTTTTCCCAAACTCGGTTCTGGGGCCATCCCCCGGGTACACGTTTTGGTTTTTGCCCTAGCACTACACTGATGACTCAAATCATTAAAGCTCGATGACTAGTTGGTTACTTGAATCAGATGTAGTGACGACGACTCAGAACCGAGTTTGGGAAACCCTACGCTAATTGATCAACAAAAAGATAGAATCTAAATTCAAATGTGTACCTCCTAATATAGTGAAGACTGCAGAGTAGGCATTGAGGAGCTGTCCCCAGATCTGTGAGGGCCAAAAGGCATCCAGACACAACTGAAGAGACAGCAGCACACAGCTGACACACAGCAGCCCAACATACATGAGCTCCATTGACACCGACAACCACAACATTCCTGCAGGGAGAGAGAGGACGATTACAGTACAACTGTGTCATGACTGTGTAATGTGTACCAACATACAATCTTGACACTGCAGAATCATTTACCTTTTTCACCCCCTGGAGTTAAAGAAAGAAAACTGCGACACTTTTCCTCTAAAAAAGAAAGTACATTATTATTTCATGAATAAAATCATGATCATCTATCAGACAAGGTACATTTATGTGTGGGACAGATTACACACATAGTATCAGGAATAGTGGTCCTTGAGAAAACCTTTCTACCCAATGGGCACACATCATTTCAACTTGGATAACTTGGGTAATATTTGGTTTAGACAGTTGTTCCAATGTGTTATCACTGTGCTTTCAACCATCTAAAAGCACAACCAAATGTCTGATCTTTGGTTCATTTGTACTACAGTTTGTGTTATCACTGTGTTTCATCTAACAGCAGAACCAAATGATCTGGATTGCAGTTAAATAACATTAAAAAGGTAGATTTAACAGAGAAAATGAAATGTAACCATACTTTATAAGTCATATATCATCACTAATACTATTTAGGCCTGTATAGCATCTGCAATTCAACCAAAAGATAGAGAACACATACAGTAGACTCTACTGAGTAGAGGCTTAGGGTTTCAAGCTTTGGTTGATTTGAAATGGAATCTTCAAGTTAATCATTAACATGTTGGATTCACGTCTCCATCTAAACCAAACATCTAAATTGAAGAACAGGACTAAATAAGTGCATTTAAAGTTTGATTAAATTAGATTTAGTCCTATTCTTTCATTTCGATTTTTGGTTTAGATGGAGACTTGAATCCAACATATAAATGATTAATTTGGAGACAAATTGCCTCTATCAAGTCTTCTCCAGCCCCAGCTTTAGGGTGTTGAGTTCAGTCAAGGCGGGGGGTTGAATAATATAAACCTTTCTCTCTACCTGGTCATAATCCATAATTAAGTCATGCTGTTCGAATCTAAATCCCCCTGAACAGAGCACCGATAGTAATCCTCTTTATAGAGTGCAAGAGCTCACACACACACACACACACACACACACACACACACACACACACACACACACACACACACACACACACACTCCACCGTACCTAGACTCTCATTGCGTTTAATCTCACCAGCGATATTCATTTTGATCCTCGCTTCCCATTGTTACATTACTGTGTGACTGCAACTCCCCCACTTTGAACCCACTATATTCAACTCTTGGACACAATCCTAGAGGTATTAAAGTTCCAACCATTTTCACCCCCCAAAGTCTCACCCCAGGCGTCAGTGTAGATGTTCTCCTCACAGCTCATCCACATGCCTGCATGGAAGGCAGGGAAGACGAAGCGGTCGTCCCCCGTCTCCCAGGAGAACTGGATGGAGGTGGAGTTGTGCGAGACCCCGGGCACAGGTATGCATTTGGTCAGTTTGTTGGCCGAGCAGAGGGGCTTGGGGACCTTCTGACTGCCCTCACACCAGTAGGACGACAAGAGGGCCATGGCCCCCAGGACCAGAGACACTAGCGTCTGGAAGAAGGTGAGCTTGGGGGACCGCACCCAGGACAGAAACGACATGATGAAGGGAGAGAGCGTGAACCTGGGGTGGGAGGAGGTGTTGGAGAGGGGGAGAAGTTGTATTTTAACAGCTGGTCAAACACTCCCTCAGTCTATACTATATAATGACAAAGGTAGACGGGCCCACTTCAGACACAGACTCTGTCAGAGCACTTAACATGACAGGAATCAGACATGGACGTTGACAAAGTGCACTGTGAGGCTCTCTTTTAAACAGTATTAAGATAGTTGAGAGAGAGCATATGGAAAAGGAAAAGAAAGTATTCAGAGGAATTTCCAACCCAACTGAAAGAAAACAATCTAATCCCCCAAAGTCTTTCCTTGCTTGGACACCCCTCACCCCACTTTATTTTGACCTCCACACATAATTGGAAGAGGAAGTGTAAACTCTAACATAGCCTATTAGCTACAAAGGTAACTCCAAACACATTTTCAATAAGAGCAGCTGTTTAGCTGGTTAAACAAAAGTTAGACATGTGTTGGGAAACACTTATGTCTAAGTTAAGAAAGCTTACCAGCAGCCAGAGGCACTTTCCGTACTGGTAGCTTATTCGTAGGTGCTTTTTCAAAGCCTGTGAGAGACTCCAGTAAGTGTAATACCAAATACAGTATAAACTCTGTTTACAGTGCATCCGGAAACTATTCAGACACCTTGACTTTTCCCACATTTTGTTACATTACAGCCTTATTCTAAAATGTGGGTAGCCTAGTGGTTAGAGCAGGTAGCCTAGTGGGGTAGCCTAGTGGTTAGAGCAGGTAGCCTAGTGGTTAGAGCAGGTAGCCTAGTGGTTAGAGCAGGTAGCCTAGTGGGTAGCCTAGTGGTTAGAGCAGGTAGCCTAGTGGTTAGAGCAGGTAGCCTAGTGGTTAGATCAGGTAGCCTAGTGGTTAGAGCAGGTAGCCTAGTGGTTAGATCAGGTAGCCTAGTGGTTAGAGCAGGTAGCCTAGTGGTTAGAGCAGGTAGCCTAGTGGTTAGATCAGGTAGCCTAGTGGTTAGAGCAGGTAGCCTAGTGGTTAGAGCAGGTAGCCTAGTGGTTAGAGCAGGTAGCCTAGTGGTTAGATCAGGTAGCCTAGTGGTTAGAGCAGGTAGCCTAGTGGTTAGAGCGTTGGGCCAGTAACCGAAAGGTTGCTGGACAAAAAAACATTTTTTTTAAATAAAAATTAAACAAATCTATTTCACCTTTACATTTACAACTGCGACCTGGCCAAGATAAAGAAAAACGGTGCGACACAAACAACACAGATTTACACATGGAATAAACAAAAGTACAGTCAGTTACACACTAGAAAAAATCTATGTATAGTGTGTGCAAATGAGGTAAGATTAGGAAATAAATAGGCCGTAGTGGCAAAATAATTACAATTTAGCAATTAAACACTGGAGTGATAGATGTGCAGAAGATGAATGTGAAAGTATAGATAATGGGGTGCAAAGGAGCAAAAAATGTAATAAAATAAATAACAATATTTTATTTTTATTTATTTTACCTTTATTTAACCAGGCAAGTCAGTTAAGAACAAATTCTTATTTTCAATGACGGCCTGGGAACAGTGGGTTAACTGCCTGTTCAGGGGCAGAACGACAGATTTGTACCTTGTCAGCTCGGGGGTTTGAACTCGCAACCTTCCGGTTACTAGTCCAACACTCTAACCACTAGGCTACAATATGGGGATGAGGTAGATTAATCCTCAAGCTGACAAAGTAAAAATCTGTCGTTCTGCCCCTGAACAAGGCAGTTCACCCACTGTTCTCCGGTAGGCCGTTTTTGTAAATAAGAATTTGTTTTCAACTGACTTTCCTAGTTAAATTAAAAAAAATAAAAAAAATTCAATACCCCAAAATGACAAAGCGAAAACAGGTTCGCAAATGTATAAAACATAAAAAACAGAAATACCTTATTTGCATAAGTATTCAGACCCTTTGCTATGAGACTCGAAATTGAGCTCAGGTGCATCCTGTTCCAATTGATCATCCTTGAGATGTTTCTACAACTTGATTGGAGTCCACCTATGGTAAATTCAATTGATTGGACATGATTTGGAAAGGCACACACCTGTCTACAGTATATAAGGTCCCACAGTTGACAGTGCAAGTAGAGAAAAAACCAAGCCATGAGGTCGAAGGAATTGTTCGTAGAACTCCATGACAGGATTGTGTTGAGGCACAGATCTGGGGAAGGGTACCAAAAAATGTCTGCAGCATTGAAGGTCCCCAAGAACAAAGTGGCCTCCAACATTCTTAAATGGAAGAAAGTTTTTGAACCACCAAGACTCTTCCTAGAGCTGGCCGCCCGGCCAAACTGAGCAATCGGGGGAGAAGGGCCTTGGTCAGGGAGGTGACCAAGAACCCGATGGTCACTCAAAGAGCTCCAGAGTTCCTCTGTGGAGATGGGAGAACCTTCCAGAAGGACAACCATCTCTGCAGCCCTCCACCAATCAGGCCTTTATGGTAGTGGCCAGACGGAAGCCACTCCTCAGTAAAAGGCACATGACAGCGTCCCTGGAGTTTGCCAAAAGGCACCTAAAGGACTCTCAGACCCTGAGAAGCAACATTCTCTGGTCTGATGAAACCAAGATTGAACTCTTTGTCCTGAATGCCAAGAGTCACGTCTGGAGGAAACCTGGCACCATCCCTTCGGTAAAGTATGGTGGTGGCATGTCCTTGAGTGGGCCAACCAGAGCCCGGACTTGAACCCGATAGAATATCTCTGGAGAGACTTGAATATAGCTGTGCTATATTCAGACCCAAGAAGATTCGAGGCTGTAGTCGCTGCCAAATGTGCTTGAACAAAGTACTGACTAAAGGGTCTGAATACTTACAAAAATGTATATTTGGGGTTTTACCCCTGTGCAAGAGGGCAGGTGTAGTTTGAGACGGATTACATTCCTAATTATATAACTGAATGGTAGGAAACGGTAGGAAGACCAGCAGGACTAGAAAATGTCAGCAATTACAGGAGAAAATAGCTTTTCTGTTAATCCTATAGAACAAATAATGGCTCAAATGTTCAGCAGCATTGACGTCAGACAGTAAGGATCATTTGAAAGAGAAAAAGGACCCACCTTCTTCAACCCGTCTTATTTCCTCTTGATCTTCAGTTCTTCATGTAGTGAGTGTAGATTGTGGTAGTATTTAATGGACTCCTATTCCTCTACCCGTCTCCTCTCTCTCTTCTCTTCCTCGCCATCAGATAGCATGTCAGTGATTCAGGGTGTTGACCCTCACACTAACCTATGTGGAGTGTGTGGCTGTCACTCTTCATGATACCGCTTGGTCAGTAAGTCAGGGTGCTCAACCAAGCCTTAAGCTCCCCTCTTCTTTAATCTATTGATACAACTCTAAATCCACAGTGGACAACTCCATTCAATCTGTTCTCATTTTCCTCCATTTTATCCCACTCTTTTACCCCTCCTGTCTTCCCGCTTTCTCTCGAACTAGCCACACTCTCCTAATACCACCAGTTTGAATATAGTGTACCAGATATAGTGTACTAGCACCACAGCAACTTTCAAAGTAAAATGTATGACTTCACATCACTTGAACATTAATTACACCGGATGATGTATTTCATCTCACAAATAAGAAACTCCTGGACAAATTCTATTCCCACACAGACATGCTTCTGGTAGTTAGTCTCACAGACTTTCCATAGAACTTTACCAGAATGGTAAATCTCCCATCTGTTTTTCCTCAGAACATCCTGAATAAATAGCATCTTAACTATTTTATTTCTTGGAAGGTCTTAATTCAATCCGTAGCGCTGAAGATCTGCGCTGTAGCGCAATTGAAATGTAAAGGCCCAGCGTAGTCAAAATTCTGTTTTGCCTGTGTCTTATATCATATTGTACAACAGCTGTAAAAGCCTGAAAAAATTTGACCTGTGTTATTTCCTTATAGTCTGGTTTAAAAAAAAACTGGAAAAAAATATGTAAACACAACAGGCAACAATTTCAAAGATTTTACATACAGTGCCTTGCGAAAGTATTCGGCCCCCTTGAACTTTGCGACCTTTTGCCACATTTCACATTTTTGTGAAGAATCAACAACAAGTGGGACACAATCATGAAGTGGAACGACATTTATTGGATATTTCAAACTTTTTTAACAAATCAAAAACTGAAAAATTGGGCGTGCAATATTATTCAGCCCCTTTACTTTCAGTGCAGCAAACTCTCTCCAGAAGTTCAGTGAGGATCTCTGAATGATCCAATGTTGACCTAAATGACTAATGATGATAAATACAATCCACCTGTGTGTAATCAAGTCTCCGTATAAATGCACCTGCACTGTGATAGTCTCAGAGGTCCGTTAAAAGCGCAGAGAGCATCATGAAGAACAAGGAACACACCAGGCAGGTCCGAGATACTGTTGTGAAGAAGTTTAAAGCCGGATTTGGATACAAAAATATTTCCCAAGCTTTAAACATCCCAAGGAGCACTGTGCAAGCGATAATATTGAAATGGAAGGAGTATCAGACCACTGCAAATCTACCAAGACCTGCCGTCCCTCTAAACTTTCAGCTCATACAAGGAGAAGACTGATCAGAGATGCAGCCAAGAGGCCCATGATCACTCTGGATGAACTGCAGAGATCTACAGCTGAGGTGGGAGACTCTGTCCATAGGACAACAATCAGTCGTATATTGCACAAATCTGGCCTTTATGGAAGAGTGGCAAGAAGAAAGCCATTTCTTAAAGATATCCATAAAAAGTGTAGTTTAAAGTTTGCCACAAGCCACCTGGGAGACACACCAAACATGTGGAAGAAGGTGCTCTGGTCAGATGAAACCAAAATTGAACTTTTTGGCAACAATGCAAAACGTTATGTTTGGCGTAAAAGCAACACAGCTGAACACACCATCCCCACTGTCAAACATGGTGGTGGCAGCATCATGGTTTGGGCCTGCTTTTCTTCAGCAGGGACAGGGAAGATGGTTAAAATTGATGGGAAGATGGATGGAGCCAAATACAGGACCATTCTGGAAGAAAACCTGATGGAGTCTGCAAAAGACCTGAGACTGGGATGGAGATTTGTCTTCTAACAAGACAATGATCCAAAACATACAGCAAAATCTACAATGGAATGGTTCAAAAATATCCAGGTGTTAGAATGGCCAAGTCAAAGTCCAGACCTGAATCCAATCGAGAATGTGTGGAAAGAACTGAAAACTGCTGTTCACAAATGCTCTCCATCCAACCTCACTGAGCTTGAGCTGTTTTGCAAGGAGGAATGTAAAAAAAATTCAGTCTCTCGATGTGCAAAACTGATAGAGACATACCCCAAGCGACTTACAGCTGTAATCGCAGCAAAAGGTGGCGCTACAAAGTATTAACTTAAGGGGGCTGAATAATTTTGCACGCCCAATTTTTCAGTTTTTGATTTGTTAAAAAAGTTTGAAATATCCAATAAATGTTGTTCCACTTCATGATTGTGTCCCACTTGTTGTTGATTCTTCACAAAAAAATACAGTTTTATATATTTATGTTTGAAGCCTGAAATGTGGCAAAAGGTCGCAAAGTTCAAGGGGGCAGAATACTTTCGCAAGGCACTGTAGTTACAGTTCATATAAAGAAATCAGTCAATTTAAATAAATTCTAATCTATGGCTTTCACATGACTGGGGCAAGGATCAGAAAAACAGTCAGTAACTGGTTTGACCACCATTTGCCTCATGCAACGCAACACATTTCCTTCAAATAGAGTTGATCAGGCTGTTGATTGTGACCTGTGGAATGTTGTCTCACTCCTCTTCAATGGCTGGTGGAAGTTGCTGGATATTGGCGGGAACTGGAACACGCTGTCGTACACGTCGATCCAGAGCATCCCAAACTTGCTCAATGGGTGACATGTCTGGTGAGTATGTAGGTCATCGAAGAACTGGGACATTTTCAGCTTCCGGGAATTGAGTACAGATCCTTGTGACATGAGGCTGTGTATTATAATGCTGAAACATGAGGTGACAGCGGGGGATGAATGGCACGACAATGGGCCTCAGGATCTCGTCACGGTATCTCTGTGCATTCAAATTGCCATCGATATAATGGAATTGTGTTCATTGTCCATAGCTTATGCCTGCCCATACCATAACCCCACCGCCACCATGGATCACTCTGTTCACAACGTTGACATCAGCAAACCGCTCGCCCACACAACGCCATACACACTGTCTGCCCGGTAGAGTTTAAACCGGGATTCATTTGTGAAGAGCACACTTCTCCAGCGTGCCAATGGCCAACGAAGTCATTTACGATGCAGAACTGCACCCTGGTGAGGACGACGAGCATGCAGATGAGCTTCCCTGAGACGGTTTCTGACAATTTGTGCATAAATTATTTTCATCAGATGTCCGGGTGGCTGGTCTCAGACGATCCCACAGGTGAAGCCAGATGTGGAGGTCCTGGGCTGGCGTGGTTACACGTGGTCTGTAGTTGTGAGGCTGGTTGGACGTACTGCCAAATTCTCTAAAACGACATTGTCTTATGGTAGAGAAATTAAGGCAAAATGATATGGCAACAGCTCTGGTGGACATTCTTGCAGTCAGCATTCCAATTGCACGCTCCCTGAAGACATCTCTGGCAATGTTACAACTGTTACAGACCTATATCCATCCTGCCCTGCCTATCTAAGGTCTTCGAAAGCCAAGTCAACAAACAGGTCACTGACCATCTCGAATCCCACCGTACCTTCTCCGCTGTGCAATCTGGTTTCCGAGCCGGTCACGGGTGCACCTCAGCCACGCTCAAGGTACTAAACGATATCATAACCACCATCGATAAAAGACAGTACTGTGCAGCAGTCTTCATCGACCTGGCCAAGGCTTTCGACTCTGTCAAACATATTCTTATTGGCAGACTCAGTAGCCTCGGTTTTTCTAATGACTGCCTTGCCTGGTTCACCAACTACTTTGCAGACAGAGTTCAGTGTGTCAAATCGGAGGGCATGTTGTCCGGTCCTCTGGCAGTCTCTATGGGGGTGCCACAGGGTTCAATTCTCGGGCTGACTCTTTTCTCTGTATATATCAATGATGTTGCTCTTGCTGCGGGCGATTCCCTGATCCACCTCTACGCAGACGACACCATTCTGTATACTTCCGGCCCTTCCTTGGACACTGTGCTATCTAACCTCCAAACGAGCTTCAACGCCATACAACACTCCTTCCATGGCCTCCAACTGCTCTTAAACGCTAGTAAAACCAAATGCATGCTTTTCAACCGTTCGCTGCCTGCACCCGCACGCCCAACTAGCATCACCACACTGGATGGTTCTGACCTAGAATATGTGGACATCTATAAGTACCTAGGTGTCTGGCTAGACTGTAAACTCTCCTTCCAGACTCATATCAAACATCTCCAATCTAAAAATCAAATCTAGAGTCAGCTTTCTATTCCGCAACAAAGCCTCCTTCACTCACGCCGCCAAACTTACCCTAGTAAAACTGACTCTCCTACCGATCCTCGACTTCGGCGATGTCATCTGCAAAATAGCTTTCAATACTCTACTCAGCAAACTGGATGCAGTTTATCACAGTGCCATCCGTTTTGTTACTAAAGCACCTTATACCACCCACCACTGCGACCTGTATGCTCTAGCCGGCTGGCCCTCGCTACATATTCGTCGCCAGACCCACTGGCTCCAGGTCATCGACAAGTCCATGCTAGGCAAAGCTCCGCCTTATCTCAGTTCACTGGTCACGATGGCAACACCCACCCGTAGCATGCGCTCCAGCAGGTGTATCTCACTGATCATCCCTAAAGCCAATACCTCATTTGGCCGCCTTTCGTTCCAGTTCTCTGCTGCCTGTGACTGGAACGAATTGCAAAAATCGCTGAAGTTGGAGACTTTTATATCCCTCACCAACTTCAAACATCTGCTATCTGAGCAGCTAACCGATCGCTGCAGCTGTACATAGTCTATCGGTAAATAGCCCACCCAATTTACCTACCTCATCCCCATACTGTTTATATTTATTTACTTTTCTGCTCTTTTGCACACCAATATCTCTACTTGCACATGACCATCTGATCATTTATCACTCCAGTGTTAATCTGCAAAAATTGTTATTATTCACCTACCTCCTCATGCCTTTTGCACACAATGTATATAGACTCTCTTTTTTTTCTACTGTGTTATTGACTTGTTAATTGTTTACTCCATGTGTAACTCTGTTCACACTGCTATGCTTTATCTTGGCCAGGTCGCAGTTGTAAATGAGAACTTGTTGTCAACTAGCCTACCTGGTTAAATAAAGGTGAAAAAAAAATGGAAAAAAAAGTGTTGTATGATAAAACTGCACATTTTAGCGTGGCCTTTTGTCCCCAACACAAGGTGCACCTGTGTAATGATCATGCTGTTAAATATCTTGGCAAAGGAGAAATGCTAACAGGGATGTATTTAAAAAATATATCTATCTATCTATCTATCTTTATTTAACTAGGCAATTCAGTTAAGAACAAATTCTTATTTACAATGACGTCCTACCCCAGCCAAACCCTAACCAAGACAATGCTGGGACAATTGTGCGCCGCCCTATGGGACTCCCAATCACGGCCGTTTGTGATACAGCCTGAAATCGAACCAGGGTCTGTAGTGACGCCTCTAGCACTGAGATGCAGTGCCTTAAGACTGCTGCACCACTCGGGAGCCCCGTAAACATGTTATGCCAAACATTTTAGAGAAATAAGCTTTTTGTGTTTATGTACATTTTCTGGCTGCATTGAGCCTTTATAAAGGCCATTTCCGTTTGAGCTGACATATGCAGTGTTCACCGTGAATGCAGTCTCCGTGAACACAGGAACATTGCCTTTACATTTCAATCATGCTGTAGTGCGGATCTTCAGCGCAACGGATTGAATCGAGCCCTTGGGGTTTTCAGGAAAGTGGGGAGCTGGCTCCAACCACAAGGAGCTCTTCATCGACATTAAGGAAAAAACTGATTTACACAACACACATCCATGATGAAACACACAGTACAGTACTCAAAACACCATGATGATGTCAAAACACAGACTAGCATCCCTACTGACCTTCAAGGAGACATGCAGAGGGACGGACACTCATAACTCAAAAAGGTGTTACTGCCAAGACAATATGGCGACCATGCTTCAACCAAAATGTAGCTGTAGGGCACAGTTCTCAGCACATTTCTGACATTTGGTTTGTGAATGACATTTGTGACTGAACGCATCACTTACACTTGGGTCTGATATGTGGGGCCAGATTTAATCCTCACTTGGAATATAAAGTGAACCTGAGGCTCACTGTCAGCGGTACACAATTTAAAACACAGCAGGAGTGAGAAGAGTGTGTGCGTGTGAGAGAGAAAGGGACTGAGAAGAAAAGGAGTGACAGAATGAAAGGAGAGACTATTTGGCTGAGAGAACTCAGAAAGGATCTTCCTCTCCAATAAAAACAAATGAAGTTTGAATGTAAAAAATGAATGGCTTAAAAAGGACAACAGTACAATGTGAAATATTCAAAAGGATAGCATTCTTTGAAGCATTTAGTAAGTAGTTCATATACATATTGACAGGTTTCTAATACAGCATGTTTTCAATATCATACTTGTTTTCTTTCAGTTCAACATTTTTTTTTTTTTTACAAGTACAATAATAAAAAATGATAGACAACACCACGTAGGACTCACTTGTTAAGTTTATGGCAACGCTTCTTTTGAATGCATTTAGCATCTCTTGATCCATATCTTAAGTGTCATTGAGAAATGAACCTATTAAAGTACTCAGGATATACTGACTCCTCGTTCCACAGTAAAGGTGGGGACTCCCAGTCCCAGTCATTCCAAAAACCCTCTAGATTCCAAAAGGTTTTGGTAATGCTCGTTAGAATTTTGTCAGCCAAATGTGACTTTCTTTTCACGTAAAACCCCACCCATATACTGAACAAGGTCCACCACAACGTCAGCACTTGGTTTACCTGTTAAGTGACGTCTTCTCCCAATCAACATGGTCAAAGATGGCAGGCAGGCATGCATTAGTCTCCTTCTGTCATGGTTCAATTGTTCTCTCAGCACATTATGAATATTTTGTTTGAAAAATAAGATCATGTCCATTCGATTTTCATGACTACTATCTGTACCGTAAAAACCCCAAGGATGAAAAATAAGAACACTTTTCAAAGGACCAAAAATGGACACTCAAATCCACATTTTCACACACATTCACTCTTATACATACGCACTTTGAAAGGCAACAAATGTCCATTCTCCAAGGCAATAATGTCTTTGTGGCAACTCGGCCTTGACATTCCAAATGATGTCATTCTGGCACCTCCCTCTCCAGGAATGATAAAATATCCGATGTTTGATAAATGTTAACAAAATATAAAATGGCGATAAATCTATTTCAGTAAATACTGATGCAGATACAAAATAATAATGATAACTAAAATAATGATTATGAAGATTATGATAAAATACTACATGAAGTAGATACATTGCCTCTCCTTCCCTTCCAACTATAATGTCAACTTTTCACCCCAACGCTCTCTTATAGTCCCTCTGGGTGGGTTGTTCCCAATACTCTGATTCATAACATTTGGACAAAAAAAACATGATAGATAAAATGACTAGAGCCATGATGGAAAGAAGAGTTTGAGAGTATTTCCAGAAATGCAAAGTTTGCCTAGAGAGGCTGTTTGTTTCTTCCCACCTTGGTCTTCCTTTTTAAGTCTTCCTCAGCGTTGCTTTGATCTGGTTTTATTTTTAAAGTAAGGAGTTTTTCTTTTTCTTAAATGTTTTAAACTTCATTCCTGTTCAGAAATTTTACAATCCTCTTTTTTCTCCGTCATCATAGTCCACCCGTCAAAAGATGCACGTCCCATCCTGTTTAGGGCTGTTTGCTTCACTGACAATCCTCATCGTCCAAACATACCTGGAAAGGATACAAAAAGCAAGTGTGTATTGACACCAAGGATTACACAACCCTGTGTGTGGTGGAAACAGTGGGCATCTCCAAATATATGATGAGCAGAATACTTAAAAAAATACGTTGTGTTACCTTGAAGCTTATTATATAAACAAAAATAATAAGCAGCCATGGGCTAATAAATATTGAGCTTCATTTTTGACAGACACTTTTTTTGGTTTAACAATTTGCTAATTTGAGGATAATTTGGGGGAATATGAACACAAACAAATAGAACAGGGTGCTCAGTCTCACACCAAACAAATAGAACAGGGTGCTCAGTCTCATACCAAACAAATAGAACAGGGTGCTCAGTCTCACACCAAACAAATAGAACAGGGTGCTCAGTCTCACACCAAACAAATAGAACAGGGTGCTCAGTCTCACACCAAACAAATAGAACAGGGTGCTCAGTCTCACACCAAACAAATAGAACAGGGTGCTCAGTCTCACACCAAACAAATAGAACAGGGTGCTCAGTCTCACACCAAACAAATAGAACAGGGTGCTCAGTCTCACACCAAACAAATAGAACAGGGTGCTCAGTCTCACACCAAACAAATAGAACAGGGTGCTCAGTCTCACACCAAACAAATAGAACAGGGTGCTCAGTCTCACACCAAACAAATAGAACAGGGTGCTCAGTCTCACACCAAACAAATAGAACAGGGTGCTCAGTCTCATACCAAACAAATAGAACAGGGTGCTCAGTCTCACACCAAACAAATAGAACAGGGTTCTCAGTCTCATACCAAACAAATATTAGTCTTTTCAAATCCTTTAGAGCGTTGTAACATTCATTTCGGTGCCCTCTCACACGGGCGCACCACTGCCTTTTAAAAACGTACCGATCCTATACTCCTGTGTCTCCTCCTCCTCAGTGTCTCTCTCAGCCTCTCTCAGACTGCTCAAGGTACACAGATTTAGCTGGCTGGCTGCTCTGGGGAAACTGCAGAATATAAGAGGGGGTGGGGGAGGTGCAAAGGAGAGAAGGTAATTCAAGTGGTAATTTGTTTCTTAACTATAGTGGCAGAATTGAGTTTCTTAACTATAGTGGCAGAATTGAGTTTCTTAATAACTATAGTGGCATAATTGAGTTTCTTAATAACTATAGTGGCATAATTGTGTTTCTTAATAACTATAGTGGCAGAATTGAGTTTCTTAATAACTATAGTGGCAGAATTGAGTTTCTTAATAACTATAGTGGCAGAATTGAGTTTCTTAACTATAGTGGCAGAATTGAGTTTCTTATTAACTATAGTGGCAGAATTGAGTTTCTTAATAACTATAGTGGCAGAATTGAGTTTCTTATTAACTATAGTGGCAGAATTGAGTTTCTTAATAACTATAGTGGCAGAATTGAGTTTCTTAATAACTATAGTGGCAGAATTGAGTTTCTTAATAACTATAGTGGCAGAATTGAGTTTCTTATTAACTATAGTGGCAGAATTGAGTTTCTTAATAACTATAGTGGCAGAACTGAGTTTCTTAATAACTATAGTGGCAGAATTGAGTTTCTTAATAACTATAGTGGCAGAATTGAGTTTCTTATTAACTATAGTGGCAGAATTGAGTTTCTTAATAACTATAGTGGCAGAATTGAGTTTCTTAATAACTATAGTGGCAGAATTGAGTTTCTTAATAACTATAGTGGCAGAATTGAGTTTCTTATTAACTATAGTGGCAGAATTGAGTTTCTTATTAACTATAGTGGCAGAATTGAGTTTCTTAATAACTATAGTGGCAGAATTGAGTTTCTTAATAACTATAGTGGCAGAATTGAGTTTCTTAATAACTATAGTGGCAGAATTGAGTTTCTTAACTATAGTGGCAGAATTGAGTTTCTTATTAACTATAGTGGCAGAATTGAGTTTCTTAATAACTATAGTGGCAGAATTGAGTTTCTTAACTATAGTGGCAGAATTGAGTTTCTTATTAACTATAGTGGCAGAATTGAGTTTCTTAATAACTATAGTGGCAGAATTGAGTTTCTTAATAACTATAGTGGCAGAATTGAGTTTCTTAACTATAGTGGCAGAATTGAGTTTCTTATTAACTATAGTGGCAGAATTGAGTTTCTTAATAACTATAGTGGCAGAATTGAGTTTCTTAATAACTATAGTGGCAGAATTGAGTTTCTTATTAACTATAGTGGCAGAATTGAGTTTCTTAATAACTATAGTGGCAGAATTGAGTTTCTTAATAACTATAGTGGCAGAATTGAGTTTCTTAATAACTATAGTGGCAGAATTGAGTTTCTTAATAACTATAGTGGCAGAATTGAGTTTCTTATTAACTATAGTGGCCCATGAGATAAAGGACTTTAAAATATATTAACACAATGAAGAGTCACAAATATTTGGTTTCCCTAAGAATTATATAATAACCAACCTCTCCTTTTTTACCTTGTGCTTCGGACATCGTAGTGAAAAGTTATCTTCATTCAGAGAGCAGTCTGAGGAGAGGTGAAGGAAAAGTGATACAAATGACATAACCATCAACTCAGAAAATTATAACACTCAAAATAATTGGGTACTATTGTAGTTAACGTAGGCAGTGAGAGGTAAGGTTTAGGGCACAGCATATGAGTAATGAGATTTAACATTCGGTATTAAGGAAATGTTTTTCTGCTCTTACCTGCATCCATGGCACACGGGTAGTGATATCTCAGTGTGCAGCCTTTGCTGTAACAGCCGAGGGTTGAGCCAACCATTTCACAATATGAGCAGACCTGAAGACAGACAGACAGACATAACATAGAGAATAACAGAAGACAGTGAAAAAAACAATTAAACGTATAACTGTGGACGTCTGAGAACTGCTTTAGGTATATTGAGCTGAAAATAATATCTATATATAGTAACTAATATCATTACATTGTAAACTGTATAGACGTCAACAACAAAAAGATTACTCACTGTGTCTCTGGCACCATCTAGTGCCTCCTGTAGGCCATACAGTCTTCCATTGACCAGGTAAACCCCACTGGTCCAGACCATGCATGCCTCATGCACCCACAGCTCCTCTGGGTCCATAGGCATCTGAGGAAGTTGGGCCAGCTGTGCCAAAGGCCCAAGGGAGTCTAAGGTTGGGGGAGGAGGCTGGAATGGCAATGAGGCTTTGCTGTTGGATGGCACCATTCTTGGGGAATTCTCACTGGATTTCTGTCTCCTTTTAAATCTCGGGTGCGACGTCAGCTTTCTGTGTTGTGGCCTTTGTTGAGTGTCTTCTGTCTGCTGTTGCTGGCATGGTTGGTTTTGCTGACTGTAAGTGGGCTCATTCTGAAGTTCAGGTTGTTTCCTTAGATCAGTAACTGGCTTTAACTCTGGAGGCATGTCCCAATTAAGAACAGTTGTCTTGTTGGTGGTGCTTTTAGCAAGTTTGCTGGCCAGATAAAGCATCTCCCCTCCACCTGCTGGAGAGGCAGTGCCAACAGCAGTGGCAGGGGAAGTTGTACTTGTCTCTTGACTGAACATGCAATCACTATAAGTTGAGGACTTGATAATTGGCACATCTTGCAGTTCAGGGCCCTGGGTGGTCAACACATTTGAAATGGTGTCTAGATTTTGCACATTTCTACTCATCCCAGTAGTTACAAGACTCTGTCGAATCTGGGGTTGATTCTTGGGAAGCCTCGTAGCATATTCAGGAGGGTAGTAAGGTCCATAGAGATCCCCAAGGTTTTTGTAATTGGCCCATTTCTGGCACAGGCAGCAGAGAAGACGGCCAGAATGAATGGATTCAGTAATCACAGGGCCTGGTAGAAGGTACTCAGATGAAGGTAGAACCTTTCCTGCCTGGAGGGCAGAGTCTACATCCTCCAGTTCCCTCTTCTCTTTGACCCTCTCAATGTCTCCGTCTCTCCTAGGCAGTTGAGACAAAAGAGCTGAGGTCAGAAGAGCTTCAATACCACTACTGCTTGCTTTCCCTCCAACTGCTCCACGCTCTCCCTTCATCTTTTCCTCTTCACCATTCACAATTGTGCACACGGCTCCCATCTCAGCTACTTTCCTCTCCACATGTATGTATGGAGCAAAGGCACACTTGCTATTATCAGGAAAAACTCTGCTGTTTTCAAAATGTTCCCCTGCTCTTGTAGCCGCTTCCAGGTCATCTTTGGCCGCCGCTGCTGCTACTCCTCTTCTCCTCCTCCTCTGCCTGCCTCTTGATCCCACTACCTCACTCTCATCTTTCACCCCCCCTTGTTTCTGGCAGACTGATATCACTTCTGGCTCTGGCTGAGTGTCCTCACTTTCTGCATCCACTTTTACTGCTTGGGTCAAGACTGGTGGAATCTCAGGAGGAGTCATTTTCTGATCAGTTGGAGGAGTGACTGATGGGGCAGAGGCTGTAGTGCTAGGGCTTGGGGCTACCTGTGGACTAACAGTTGCAGGAGATTCAATGGGTGGGCCAGACAGAGCACTTGGGCTCGCATTCTGTGCCTGGGCCTGGGTGGCTTGAGCACGTTTTTGCTTATTCACACTTCCAACAGGCCTTCCCTTCTTCTTGCCTGATGGGAAATAGCCTTTGGGTACAGAATTGTCTGATTGTTTGGAATCTTGTGGTGACCCTGTCATTGCCAAAGATGACCTTGGAGAAGTTTGATGTGGCTGTCTTAGTAAGTGCCCTTGAGTCTGACTGTGGTGTGGTGGGGTTGTTCCATAATAGTCACTGCTACTGTAATCATCAAATCCAATCCCAGTTTCTTCAAGTTTTTGTCTCAGAAGGTTAGCAGCAGATTGTTCACCTCTTCGAGTCTCAAGTTGCTGGTAAGTATTAGTGAAATGTTGAATATCAGACAAGGCAGATGAAGAAGGTGGGGGGGAGCCCTGTACTGGACAAGGTAGTGGTGGAGGTGGGGGTAAGGGCCCTAACAAGGTGAAGTCAGCAGGTATCTCTTTATCTCTATCACCAGTACTAGATACTGCAGTCCCTAACCCAAAGTCAAAGTCTGGCTGCAAAGGTCTTGTAACAGTTCCTGTGGTGCCGCGTTTAAGAACTTGTGATGTCTGGTGAGGATCACAGGGGTATGCGGTGGGAGGTAACGGTCCAGTCTCATCAACCCCTCTGTAGGGCATAATGTCACTTAATGAGAGACTTTCATCGAGATAAGGTAAACATTCCTCTTCGTCCTGTGTGTCAGTAAACTGTGACATTTCAGTGTGAGAAAATCCAGCAAAATCATTTGAGTCAACATCGGTATGGCCGCTGTTAGTAGATTTCTTCACATTTGGTGTAATTTTCTGAACAATAGCCTCCAGTTTCAAACCTCTCCCTTTTCTTGGAGGCAGACTCTTCTTACCCTGAACAGGTGAGGAGGATTGTGAATAAGTGCTTTGTCCAGGTGTGGGACAAGGAGTATTAGGCGAACCAAGTGTAGTTATATCTGAACTGGATGAGTCATCGTCATTTTGGAGGCTGGATTCAGAGTAGGTCAAAGGTGAGTGATATGAACTAGGGGCACTCCTTTGCTGTGATACATCCTGATGCTGCCTCTTGGCTGGGATAGGGGAAATGAAAGAACGAACTCTCCTCCTCAACATTAATGGATTAGTGTCCCCAGAACCCCCAGTTTTATTTGGTCGATGGCTCTGTGGCATCTCGGAATTGACATTCCCACCAATACTGGGACCAACTGTTTTCATGGAATTAGGTGTTGGATGGAGTGATTTAAAGATTTCTTCTGTAACCACTCGGGAGACAGGTGATTCAAGAATGTTAGAGAGTGGTGGAGCTGTTGGAACCAATTGGGGGGCAACAGACCCAAGAGGAGCAGCAGGAGGTGGCTGTTGACTTCTCTGGTAAGGATCCCCCTCCAACATCCCCATACTCTCTCTACCAGAGTGTGTTGACTCCCACATTTTCATGTCATAGTAAGTGTTCTGATGAGGAACTTGCTGTTTAGCAAACGGTTGGCGATTGTGCAAAATGTCAGTTGGAGACTGCATTCTTTGTCTCTGCTCTGAATGACTGAGTTTATGTCTACCTGGAGAAGTACTGGACTGCATCATATCCTTGGTGGGTCTATTAATGGTAGTTGCCCAATCAAGCCTGTCATCCAAGTCATGAGCATGGAGGTGAGTATACATTTGTAATTTGTTTGCGGATTGTGGGTTTTGTAAATGAACTTGGGGTGAGTGGTAGGGATTGTGAAAATGGGGGTTACGTGGCATCATATTGCCCTCTCTTGCATCACCAAACCTGGAACCAGGAAAGCCACTGGCATGCCCTGCAGATAAATCTACACCATGCGGGTATGACTGATGTCTTGATGGTGGAGACAGAGGGTTGGTGGTAGAGGGATAGTGAGAGGTTTGCTGCAGATGTTGAGAGGGCATGGTGGTGGTCAAATCAATCTTACCTCTTCTAAGAGGCTCTGCATTCATAACCACAGATGGGTGTAAAGCCTTTTTATGACGCTCAACATCAGTTTCCTTGGTTGTAAGACCACTATGATGGACAGCCTCTGCAGTCTCCTTTGATGCTACCTTCACTCCAACCTCTTTTTTATCTCCCATCTCCTTACTGTTCCCTAGATCATTTGTTGATGGCAGTTGGATCACAGAGGCACCAATTGGACTTTTTTCCCGCTCTCTTTCACGTTCCCCATCCCTTTCTGGTGTACTGCGGCGATTGGGACAAACATCACATATGACAGAGCGGCGCTCTTTAGATGGAGGTAAAAGGGAGGATGTCAACATTTGAGACTCAATTTGACCTATGGTTCCAACACTGCCCGCTAGCGGCTCTGTTTTCTGCAATAGGAGTTCCTGTACAGCTGAAGATGAGCTGGGCAGACCTGAAGGGGGTTTCCTGTGAGGTAACGAGTAGTCGGCTAAATTGATGTGTTTTGGTGGAGGTCCAGACAAAAACTCTGTAGACTGTGGCATATGGGTCGGGTGACGCTGCGGTGTTGACATTTTATTTTTCTCTGAAGAAGTACTGTGAGATCCCTTAGTATCTACTCCTTCAGACTTCAAGGAGGATTGAGGTGATTCTGGTACAAAATCAGATCCAGGCCCCTGGCGCTGATTTAGTTGAAGAGGCTTTCCAGGGCTGGTCATTCGGGAGGGGTGGGAAGTGACCTCTCCAACTCCAGTTTGGGTTCTCATACTTTCAGCCATGCCATAAGGATGCCTGGTTTGGTACTGTTGCCGAGTCATATTTTGAGCCTGAAGATGGGCAGTTAGTGCCTGTTCAGATCGCCCATAGCGCCGGTCTAAGTGATAACCCTGTAGAACCTCCTGCAAGAGGCTTGGAAATTGATGCTGCAGTTGAGAATTATCATCATGTCCTCTTGCTCCTGATCCTTCTCTTCTCCTCACTGATCCCTCAACTGTAGTACCCCCGACATCCTTGGTGTGTTCAGGGGCATAACTGGGCTTTGGCTGATGGAAGCCTTGATACCTTGAATTTGATCCTGTTACACTCCCTGGACTAGGTCTCCCTCGGTTCTTCAAACCCATGGCAGCACCATGTGGTGACTCTTGGTAACCATATTTTTGAGGACCTGAGGGGGGATGATTTTGAGGGACAGACCGCCCAAAGTTAGATTTCTGGGGAACTTCATGATGAGAGGAATATACACTCAAATCCATTCCTTCCTCCCCGTTATGACGACTAGACTCTCTAAAGAAGCTGTCTGAATGTTTCTCCTCTATGCAGTTGTCTTGTGCACATGTAGCTTTTTCTGGATGATTTACCTCACAACGAGTTGACACAATAACACCCACTCCACCAGCATTGGGCTGTTCCTCAATATGTTGATCTTGATTGGAGTTGTCCAAATCTCGTGTCTTACATCGTTTTCCGTCCTTCTCATCCCCCTTTTTGTTACGGAAGGAAGATCGATCCAATTTATTTTCTTTGTCCTGCCCATCTTGTCGCATGTGTCCCTCTCGGGTCTGCTCTCTCGGGTCTGCACCATGGGTGCCTTTTTCAATCATCCCTCCACTTTCATCTTTAATTCCTTCATATTTAATTTCCCTTGTTTTCCTAAGCCCATTTTTAGTATTCACATCAGTGGCACCAGGCTCAGAAACACAGTTTGCGTGGAACTGAGGAGCAGGAGAGGGAATGGAGCATGATGGAGTAGAGGAAACAGGAGGGCGAGAATGTACGCTTGGACCAGGCTCAGCAGATTGAGGAGCAGAGGAGGGAGATGACAATGAAGGTGTCCGGGTTTCAGTTGTCTTTCTTTCAGAAACATCTGATGGATTCAGAGATTGTTTTGTAGAAGATTCCGTGAACATCCTCTTCCCTTGTGAAACCTGATCACTCTTTCCAGTATGGGATTGGTTTTTACTAGAACCCATGGACATTTGACTCTGAGATGGAGGAGGATAGTAGCCAGTTGGTTCTGATCCACTGCTTGTGCCACTCATCTGCCGCATTCTAGATTTCCCCCCCTCAGAAATCTGCTCATCTCGTTCCTCTTTGGCCCTTGATGATACTCTTTCGGACACCAGAAAGGAATCGTCATCACCTCCAGCCTCCGAGCTAGCACCTTCACCACCACCTATCCCACTGCTTGAGGCAGCACTGACACTTCGACTCCTTGGTTGAGTAGAGGGAATGGCTTGTAATGCCTGCAGCATTTGACTTTGTCCATCTTTCCCCCTTCTATGTGACATTAATGTGTCAGTGAGAAGCATATGTTGCACTGTATTGGGTAAATTCGCTACCTGTGATGTCAACGCATTTAGACTGTTCAAGCCAGGATCTTGCATGAGTTTGTCAAGAGGAGAAGATGAATAGACAGACGAGGATGACCCTTCTTCATGTGATCCTTTTCCTGTACCTGCAGCCATTCTGCTTCGGTTTGAGACTAAGTGACCACCTCCAGCGCTTGTATTCAGACCAGTAGCTTTGTTACTGCCACTGCTGCCACAACTACTGATGCTGCTGTTGGAGTTGGGTGTGGGACTCAACTGAGGCAAAGTCTGCAATAACCGACCACGGCAACTACGAGGATTTGGGGGGGGAGGATGTGATGGAACATGTGGGGGACATAAAGGGTTTCCATGACCTTCTGAGACACCCATCAACGGGGAAGGTGAGGAGCTACAACTGGGAGACTGCACTGCAGAGGCAGCTGGAGAGGGGTTAGATATAGGGCTGAAGTTTTGGTTAATCTGGCCCTGTTGGGGTTGAGAGTGCATTGGCGATTTGGAGATTTCTTGACACGGTTGTTGAGGCATTCCGGGATTGGTGGATTGGTGATGTTTAGAGTATACAGAACCTGGTGGAGGGGCATGATGCTGCATTTTGAGAGAGTTGTCGTAACCTACTCCTAAATTGTGCTGAGAATTGCGGTCCTGGAGGGTGGCTTGTTTGTGGAGTGGATGAGTTTGTGGGGAGTATGAGGGGTAACTTGAAGAGTGGTAACTCTGTGTAACATTCTCCAGTGATCCAACATTGTTTGTTGTAGCTGAACTTGAAATTGAGTTTGAATTAGAGTTCATATTTGGAGAGTTGTTGACTTTAGGTTCAAATCCACCACCACTGCTGGCCCCATCATGATATCTCTGTGGTGGGGAGCTGTACATTCCTGATGACCCTGTGGATGCACTACCCTGTGGGGAGTAGTGTGAGAACTGTGGAGGCATTCTGTGTCCAGAGATGGGATAAGTCCTATGCTGCTGTCCATGTTGCAGAGCTTGATGGGCGGGGTAATTCTGTCCATGTTGGCGGTGCTGCATCTGAGGCCCTGATGCTGGCTGCATTGCAGGGTTCTGACCCATTTTGTACTGATGGGAGGGGGAAAATGCTCCAGCACCACTGCTGCCACTGCTACTACCACCTGAGCCGGCCGTCGAACCATAGTCCAAAGGATAGGGAGACATCATCCCGGAGGAGCTCGTTCCAGCTTGTCTGTACTGCTGAGGTATATGTCCATCCATATTTGAGTACCCAAAACCTGCCCCATATGCCATACCTCCTCTTCTATGTCTGTCCTTTCCACCCATTGCAAAATAATAATCCATCGTTTCCTTTTGGTAAGGGTTGCTACTACTGCCACTGTGAATATTACCGTGTGATGATTCCCCAGCTCTGTTTCTTGCATCATAAGCAAGCATATGGCCAGCCTGACTAGGGTGGTGGTGCCCTCGATGGAGTAGGTGTCGACTGTGACTTTGAGGGTTTAGGGGTGTTTGCTGTTGCATCCCAGTGTAGTCGTCTGTCATCCTTGGGGATATCTGGGGATCTGTTGATGGTGGTTGGTAAGAGGGGCCACCTCCACCCCTACTAGTAAATCCAGGAGGAAGAGCTGGAGGTGCTGGACTGTTGGGGAAATTCTGCATGTTTTGATGAATTTTTACAAATTGTTTGAGGGAATGTTTTTTGTTCTGTAATGGCAGTTACTGTGTCAGTTGACTTCGTAGGCTTGCAGTTAAAGGATGGTGGTGAGTCCAACAAAGTCCAGCAGAGTTGAAGCAAGTGACTTTATCACAAATGTTTTATCACACTTGTAGCAGCAATCGAAGATGAAGCAAATACTGAGGCTTGAGCAGAAAATTACCAGTAATTTTCAATTAGATGCATCTAAAGAACTTCTGAAATCTGCTGATAATGTAAAGTAACTCCATTATAGGTGTAATAGTTGGAGAGTTGAGTTCAAATTACAACTAAAGATCCGTTTTTCTGTACTAAATGTAGTAGCGATTTCAAAGTTAAATGGATATGATACAAAGGTTGCAGTTTGGCACTAAATGTGAATATATCAAGTGCAAGAGCGACAACAGCACTTGAAATAATAGGCAACGGCACTTTCCACTGTATAAGAGCACAGGCAAACAGAGTTAAGATAAAATTGCAGTGGGATTCAATGGTGTCCCATGTGCAAAAACTTTTCAAGAGTAACCGAGTCACTGCCTTTTAGACTGCTGGACTGCCATTGCAAAAGTAATTCAGTTCTGGCAGGAGTAGCCTATGTGAAACAATAATTCTTCGCTCGTGTAGGTTTGCATGTATTTGACTAGTACCTGTGTAGAAACATCCTTAGAAATGCTCGCCTGTACTTTCATCCAATAAATGTCTCAAACCAAAAGGGGGAAAAATCCACTGACATTTGTGTGTTCTTGTTGAGATTAATACTTTTTGAAATTCTCATTTTTTTTGTCATTCCCTTAGATTTGTTGACGTATGTAGTTGGATTGTAGAAAAGTCTTTGGAACCCAGTTTCCCCCAACTTTAGTTCTTCTTCACCAGTGTTTATCTTGGTGCTCTTCTATATCTCCAACATTGTTCTGTCTTACCTCATTTTCTTTTTCTTTCAATCATTATTCAAATTGAACGTCTCCCACACCAATGTCCAAAAGTAAGGTTTCCATTTAATCAGCTTCTTCTTGTTTTTCTTTTGCAGTTTCTCTCCAGTATTTCCATCCATGCGAGTCCATCTCTCTTCAGTTGTTTACAGGAGCTCTGTGGAAATCTGAAAGAACAGAAAAAGAAACAAAAATAACTGTGTGTGTGCCACAACGACCACATAGCCTATACTGTACATAGGATATTACATCCAAAGATTCTGTGTGGGTTTTTGCTGACAAAGTAAGTACAGTGGGTTTGTTGTTAACCATTGCATAACCCCTTACTCTTTCTCACTGTGTTCTTTAACATATACCACATGGTCTATTTTAGTATTGTACTAACTGTAGGTCTTACTGTACAAATAGTCACGTACAGTGGGGCAAAAAAGTATTTAGTCAGCCACCAATTGTGCAAGTTCTCCCACTTAAAAAGATGAGAGGCCTGTAATTTTCATCATAGGTACACTTCAACTATGACAGACAAAATGAGAAAAAAAACATCCAGAAAATCACATTGCAGGATTATTTATGAATTTATTTGCAAATGATGGTAGAAAATAAGTATTTGGTCAATAACAAAAGTTTATCTCAATACTTGTTATATACCCTTTGTTGGCAATGACAGAGGTCAAACGTTTTCTGTAAGTCTTCACAAGGTTTTCACACACTGTTGCTGGTATTTTGGCCCATTCCTCAATGCAGATCTCGTCTACAGCAGTGATGATTTGGGGCTGTTGCTGGGCAACACGGACTTTCAACTCCCTCCAAAGATTTTCTATGGGGTTGAGATCTGGAGACTGGCTAGTCCACTCCAGGACCTTGAAATGCTTCTAACGAAGCCACTTCTTCGTTGCCCGGGCGGTGTGTTTGGGATCATTGTCATGCTGAAAGACCCAGCCACGTTTCATCTTCAATGCCCTTGCTGATGGAAGGAGGTTTTCACTGAAAATCTCACGATACATGGCCCCATTCATTCTTTCCTTTACACGGATCAGTCGTCCTGGTCCCTTTGCAGTAAAACAGCCCCAAAGCACGATGTTTCCACACCCATGCTTCACAGTAGGTATGGTGTTCTTTGGATGCAACTCAGCATTCTTTGTCCTCCAAACACAACGAGTTGAGTTTTTACCAAAAAGTTATATTTTGGTTTCATCTGACCATATGACATTCTCCCAATCTTCTTCTGGATCATCCAAATGCTCTCTAGCAAACTTCAGACGGGCCTGGACATGTACTGGCTTAAGCAGGGGGACACGTCTGGCACTGCAGGATTTGAGTCCCTGGCGGCGTGGTGTGTTACTGATGGTAGGCTTTGTTACTTTGGTCCCAGCTCTCTGCAGGTCATTCACTAGGTCCCCCCGTGTGGTTCTGGGATTTTTGCTCACCGTTCTTGTGATCATTTTGACCCCACGGGGTGAGATCTTGCGTGGAGCCCCAGATCGAGGGAGATTATCAGTGGTCTTGTATGTCTTCCATTTCCTAATAATTGCTCCCACAGTTGATTTCTTCAAACCAAGCTGCTTACCTATTGCAGATTCAGTCTTCCCAGCCTGGTGCAGGTCTACAATTTTGTTTCTGGTGTCCTTTGACAGCTCTTTGGTCTTGGCCATAGTGGAGTTTGGAGTGTGACTGTTTGAGGTTGTGGACAGGTGTCTTTTATACTGATAACAAGTTCAAACAGGTGCCATTAACACAGGTAACGAGTGGAGGACAGAGGAGCCTCTTAAAGAAGAAGTTACAGGTCTGTGAGAGCCAGAAATCTTGCTTGTTTGTAGGTGACCAAATACTTATTTTCCACCATAATTTGCAAATAAATTTATAAAAAATCCTACAATGTGATTTTCTGGATTTTTTTCTCTCATTTTGTCTGTCATAGTTGAAGTGTACCTATGATGACAATTGCAGGCCTCCCTCATCTTTTTAAGTTGGAGAACTTGCACAATTGGTGGCTGACTAAATACTTTTTTGCCCCACTGTATAATCTGCAATACAATAAATCAGGAGTCAACATGTCCAACTTCATAACATCATACTGTAATTACACTATATAATCACTTTTTGACCGCATCCTTTTTGATTTAAACCAAACTTTCCAGACATGTTTGCCCATGGAAGAAGTGGTCATAAAGTGACTTGTTGGACCTGAATGCCAAAACATTCAGGAGATAGAGGTGATCAAATTTGACCCATTTTGCATACCCCACCACACCAAGAGACATTAGGTTAGGGACGATACCAGTTTGTTAGTATCGCAGCAAGGGGAAAAAAAACACAAAGTGGATTTAACAGCCCTAATGTTGGAAACAAACATCCTTATGTTGTCATCCAGAGTCACATGTATTTATTTTCCAAGCTATAGCACACAATATTTGACATACAACAGGTTTTTAAAGGAGCGAAGAGTTTTGCAATATTGCGATACTGGTATCGTCCCGGCCCTATGAGACATCCATGTCTTTATCACTGGAAATGATCAACGGTTGAGTTTGATATCATTTTAAAAGCTTACAAACAGGGTTGGCTAACTATTTTATAATTTCTTGGAGAAAGAAAATAATTGATTTAGTTTATTTGTTGATGCTTAGACCCCACTTTACATCATCTGAAGTTTGTGTGTTGTGCCCGCCAATGGTTGAGACACAACATGCTATTGAATACAGAGTGGGTGTCATTTAAAGCATAGAAATGTTATTCATATAATGACTTATCCCTTCAGACCACTGCAATTTAACTGGTACACCATTGAAATTAAATGTGTACTTCTAATTACCACAAAGATGGCCGCTAGTCCACCCACCGTCAAATGTCAACTTAACTGGTCATGTATATTCTATTATCTATATTTCTATGCTTTTAATAGGTTTCCTATGGAGGATTGACAGTGTTATTTAAACCAACTTATATTCCCATTCAAGTCAACATTCTCTAATGTGTGGACCTCCAACCATGTATGTGGTACCATTTGAAAGTCAAAATGTCTATTTTTTTTTATACATTTATCAGACAAAACATGACAAGAGCATGCTGCGTCTCAACAGATGGTGGGCACAATACCAAAACCTCAGATGATAATTAGATAAATCAATCAATTATTAAAAAAACTGTTTGACAACCCTGTTTGTAAGCTTTTAAATATCAAATCTCAAAACGTTTATCGTTTCCAGTGAAAGCAAAATAGGTCAACTTTGACCACATTTAAATCACATTTTATTTAACCTTTATTTACCTTTGACCACATTTATCTCTTGAATGTTTTGGCATTCAGGTCTAAAATGTCACTTCCTGAGCACTTCTACAACGGGCAAATATGTATGAAAGGTTTTGTTCAAATCAAAAGGGGTGCAGTCAAAAAGTGACTGAATTCAAATGGATTTACCCAGAGGCCTAGCAGCATGAAGTCAAAACAGTGGCACAATAATGTCAAGATCACAATGAATCCATGTAGGCCTACATGGATTGTACATGATTACAAATAATCTTATAACGCTGTGGTAAACCAGCCATGTGGTTTCTTATCACCCCACTAAATTAATAAAACAGGTAGGTATAGCTCAACGTAAATGTATTTAACGGCTTTCTAAGGCATTCAATCAACAGGGACTCTAATTATGCGGTGACGCCACATTGATGGGGTCATCATTCATGAGGGGCCAATGTAACACGTCTATTGTCTGTTTTAAATACACTGTAAAGTGCTTAGTTGACCAATTGCTTGCAGCCAACTTCTGCAGTCTTTTGTAAAAGTGTCATTTGTATAGCCAAGGCCTTGAACCTTAGTCACTGTTCTAGCCATCAACCACCTGGTACCCTACCCTGAAACTTAGAGACTGCTGCCCTATGTACAGTCATTGAACACTGGTCACTTTAATAATGTTAACATACTGTTTTACCCACTTTATATATACAGTGCCTTCAGAAAGTATTCACACCCTTTGACTTTTTCCACATTTTGTTGTGTTACAGCCTGAATTTCAAATTGATTAAATTGAGATTGTGTGTCATTGGCCTACACACAACACCCCATAATGTCAAAGTAGAATTGTGTTTTTAGAGATTTTTTACAAATTAATTAAAAATGAAAAGCTGTAATGTCTTGAGTCAATAACTATTCAACCCCTTTGTTATGGCAAGCTTAATTTAGTTCTGAAGTAAACGTTTGCTTAACAAGTCACATTATGAGTTGCATGGACTCACTATGTGCAATAGTGTTTAACATATATATTTTTATGCCTACCTCATCTCTGTACCCCACACATACATTATCTGTAAGGTCCCTCAGTCTAGCAGCAAATTTCAAATACAGATTTAACCACAAAGACTGGGAGGTTTTCCAATGCCTCGCAAAGAATACAAATATTGCAAAACATGCATCCTAGTTGCAGTAAGGCACTAAAGTAAAACCGCAAAAAAAAGTGTCAAAGAAATGAACTTCCTGAATACAACATGTTATGTTTGGGGCAAATCTAAAAACAACACATCACTCTTCATATTTTCAAGCATGGTGGTTAGCTGCATCATGTTGTGGGTATGCTTGTCATTGGCAAGGACTAGGGAGTTTGAGGGTATAAAAATAAACGGAATAGAGATACGCACAGGTAAAATCCTAGAAGAAAACCTGGTTCAGTCTGCTTTCCAACAGACACTGGGAGACAAATTCACCTTTCAGCAGGACAATAACCTAAAACACAAGGCCAAATATACACTGGAGTTGCTTACCAAGACAACATTGAATGTTTCTGAGTGGCCAAGTCGCAGTTTTGAGTTAAATCGGCTTGAAAATCTATGGCAAGACTTGTAAATTGCTGTAGCAATGATCAACAACCAACTTGACAGAGCTTGAAGAATTTTTTAAAGAACAATGTGCAAATATTGTACAATCCAGGTGTGCAAAGCTCTTAGAGACATACGTAGAAAGAGTCACAGCTGTAATCGCTGCCAAAGGTGGTTCTAACATGTATTGATTCAGGGGTGTGAATACTTATGTAATGGAAATAATGTATTTATTTTCAAAACATTTGAAACATTTCTAAAAACATGTTTTCACTTTGTCATCATAGGTTAGTGTGTGTAGATGGCTGTAACAACTAAATGTAGAATAAGTAACAACTAAATGTGAAATAAATCAAGGGGTATGAATACTTTCTGAAGGATCTGTACATACTATATTCTAGTCATGGCTCATCCTATATAACTACTGCTGTACACACCTTTTCTATTCATATACTGTCTTTACACATTATATATAAACAGTTGAAGTCTGAAGTTTACAAACACTTAGGTTGGAGTCATTAAAACTAGTTTCTCAACCACTCCACAAATGTCTTGTTAACAAACTATAGTTTTGGCAAGTCAGTTAGGACATCTACTTTGTGCATGACAAGTAATATTTCCAACAATTGTTTACAGACAGATTATTTAACTGTATCACAACTCCAGTGAGTCAGAAGTTAACACACACTAAGTTGACTGTGCCTTTAAACTGCTTGGAAAAATACAGAAAATTATGTCATGGCTTTAGAAGCTTCTGATAGGCTATTGACATCATTTGAGTCAATTGGAGGTGTACCTGTGGATGCATTTCAAGGCCAACCTTCAAACTCAGTGCCTCTTTGCTTGACATCATGGGAAAATCAAAAGAAATCAGCCAAGACCTCAGGAAAAGAAAATGTAGACCTTCACAAGTCTGGTTCATCCTTGGGAGCCATTTCCAAATGCCTGAAGGTACCACGTTCATCTGTACAAACAATAGTACGGAAGTATAGGGACCACGCGGCCATCATACAACTCAGGAAGGAGACACATTCTGTCTCCTAGAGATGAACGCACTTTGGAGCGAAAAGTGCAAATCAATCCCAGAACAACAGCAAAAGACCTTGTGAAGATGCTGGTGGAAACAGGTACAAAATGATCTATATTGACAGTAAAACAAGTCCTAATATTGACATAACCTGAAAGGCCGCTCAGCATGGAAGATGCCACTGCTCCAAAACCGCCGTAAAAAAGCCTAAATATGGTTTGCAACTGCACAAGGGGACAAAGATCGTACTTTTTGGAGAAATGTCCTCTGATCTGATGAAACAAAAATAGAACTGTTTGGCCATAATGACCATCGTTATGTTTGGAGGAAAAAGGGGGAGGCTTGCAAGCCGAAGAACACCATCCCAACCTTGAAGCAAGGGGGTGGCACCATCATGTTGTGGGGGTGCTTTGCTGCAGGAGGGACTGGTGCACTTCACAAAATAGATGTCATCACGAGGAAAGAAAATTATGTGGATACATTGAAGCAACATCTCAAGACATCAGTCTGGAAGTTCAAGTTTGGTCGCAAATGGGTCTTCCAAATGGACAATGACCCCAAGCATACTTCCAAAGTTAAGGACAACAAAGTCAAGGTATTGGAGTGGCCATCACAAAGCACTGACCTCAATCCTATAGAAAATGTGTGGGCAGAACTGAAAAAGCGCATGCGAGCAAGGAGGCCTAAAAACCTGACTCAGTTACACCAGCTCTGTCAGGAGGAATGGGCCAAAATTCGCACAACTTATTGTGGGAAGCTTGTGGAAGGCTATCTGAAATGTTTGACCCAAGTTAAACAATTTAAAGGCAATGTCACCAAATACTAATTGAGTGTATGTAATCTTCTGACCCACTGGGAATGTGATGAAAGAAATAAAAGCTGAAATAAAGAATTCTCTCTACTATTATTCTGACATTTCACATTCTTAAAATAAAGTGATGATCCTAACTGACCCAAGACAGGGATATTTTACTCTGATTAAATGTCAGAAATGGTGAAAAACTGAGTTTAAATGTATTTGGCTAAGGTGTATGTAAAGTTCCAACTTCAACTGTGTAATATATATATATATAGTGCTGTGAAAAAGTATTTGCCTCCTTCCTGATTTCTTATTTTTTTCACATTTATCACACTTATGTTTCAGATGATCAAAACAAATTTTAATATTACACAAAGATAACCCAAGTAAACACAAAATGCTGTTTTTAAGTGATAATTTTATTTCTTAAGGGAAAAAAGCTATCCAAACCTTCCTGTGACAAAGTAATTGCACCCCCTTGTTAATTAAATTAAAAATCAATAAAAAAATGTTTTAGGCAAGTCAGTTAAGAACAAATTCTTATTTTCAATGACGGCCTAGGAACAGTGGGTTAACTGCCTATTCGGGGCAGAACGACAGATTTGTACCTTGTCACCTGGGGGATTTGAACTTGCAACCTTTTGGTTACTAGTCCAACGCTCTAACCACTAGGCTACCCTGCCGCCCCAATCATGAATTAACTGTGGTTAATCACATTTTTTGGAAAGCTGAGTTCAATTTCACTAGCCACACCCAGGCCTGATTACTGCCAGACCTATTGAATCAAGACATCACTTAAATAGAACCTGTCTGACAAAGTGAAGTAGGCCAAAAGATCATGCCGCGATCCAAAGAAATTCAGGAACAGATGTGAAACAAAGTAATTGACATCTATCAGTCTGGAAAGGGTTACAAAGCCATTTCTAAAGCTTTGGGACTCCAGCGAACCACGGTGAGAGCCATTATCCACAAATGGAGAACATTTGGAACACTGGTGAACCTTCCCAGGAGTGGCCAGCCTACCAAAATTACTCCAAGAGCGTAGCGACGACTCATCCAAGAGGTCACAAAATAACCCACAACCACATCTAAAGAACTGCAGGCCTCACTTGCCTCAATTAAGGTCAGTGTTCATGACTCAACCATAAGAAAGAGACTGGGCAAAAATGTCATCCATGGCAGAGTTCCAAGGCGAAAACCACTGCTGACCAAAAATAACAAAGGCTCATCTCACTTTTGGCAAAAAAAAACATCTTGATGACCCCCAAGACTTTTGGGAAAATATTCTGTGGCCTGACGAGACAAAAGTTGAACTTTTTGGAAGGTGTGCGTCCCGTTACATCTGGCGTAAAAGTAACACAGCATTTCAGACAAAGAACATCATACCAACAGTCAGATATGGTGGTTGTAGTGTGATGGTCTGGGGCTGCTTTGCTGCTTCAGGACCTGGGCGACTTACTGTGATTGATGGAACCATGAATTCTGCTCTCTACCAAAAAAAATCCCGAAGGAGAATGTCCGGCCATCAGTTCGTGACCTCAAGCTGAAGCGCACTTGGGTTCTGAAGCAGGACAATGATCCAAAACACACCAGCGAGTCCACCTCTGAATGGCCTAAAAAAAAAAATGTGAAGGTTTGAGTGGCCTAGTCAAAGTCGGGCCTTGAATCCGATTGAGATGCTGTGGCGTGACCTTAAAGGTGGTCCATGCTCGAAAACCTTCCAATGTGGCTGAATTAAAACAATTCTGCAAAGCAGAGTGGGCCAAAATTCCTCCACAGCGATGTGAAAGACTCATTGCCAGTTATCGCAAACACTTGCGATTGCAAACGATTGCAGTTTGTTGCTGCTGAGTGTGGCACAACCAGTTATTAGGTTTAGGGAGCAATTACTTATTCACATAGGGTCATGAAGGTTCGGATAGCTTTTTTCCCTTAATAAATAAAATCATCACTTAACTGCATTTTGTGTTTACTTGGGTTATCTTTGTGTAATATTTAAATTTGTTTGATGATCTGAAACATTTAAGTGTGACAAATGTGCAAAAAAATAAATCAGGAAGGGGGCAAATACTTTTTTACAGCACTGTATATGCTGGAAACGGCAGATTTTTAATGGAATATCTACATAGGCCCATTAATAGCAACCATCACCCCTGTGTTACAGTGGCACGTTGTGTTAGCTAATCAAAGTTTATCATTTTAAAAGGTTAATTGATCATTAGAAAACCCTTTGCAATTATGTTAGCACAGCTGAAAACTGTGGTTCTGATTAAAAAAGCAATAAAACTGGCCTTCTTTAGACTAGTTGAGCATCTGGAGCATCAGCATTTGTGGGATCGATTACAGACTCAATGGCCAGAAACAAAGACCATTCTTTTGGAACTCGTCTGTCTATTCTTGTTCTGAGAAATGAAGGCTATTCCATGCGAGAAATTGCCAAGAATGCAAGAAATTGCCCTTCACAGAACAGCAAAAACTGGCTCTAACCAAGAGGACAAGTACATTAGTGTCTAGTTTGAGAAACAGACATCTCACAAGTCCTCAACTGGCAGCTTCATTAAATAGTACCCGCAAAACACAAATCTCAATAGTGAAGAGGCGACTCCGGGATGCTGGCCTTCTAGGCAGAGTTGTAAAGAAAAAGCCATATTTCAGACTGGCCAATAAAAATAAAATATTAAGATGGGCAAAATAGCACAGACACTGGACAAAGGAACTCTGGTTAGAAGACCCCTTTGTTCAGGGACACATTATTCAATTTCTGTAAGTCACATGTCTGTTGAACTTATTCAGCTTATGTCTCAGTTGTTGACTCTTGTTATGTTCATACAAATAGTTAAGTTTGCTGAAAATAAACGCATTTGACAGTGAGAGGACGTTTGGACATACCTACTCATTAAAGGTTTTTCTTTATTTTTTCTATTTTCTACATTGTAGAATAACATTGAAGACATCAAAACTATGAAATAACACATATGGAATCATGTAGTAACCATAAAAGTGTTAAGCAAGTCCAAATATTTTTTTATGAGATTCTTTAAAGTAGCCACCCTTTGCCTTGATGACAGCCTTGCACACACTTGGTATTCTCTCAACCAGCTACATGAGGTAGTCACCTGGAAGGCATTTCAATTAACAGGTGTGCCTTGTTAAAAGTACAATTATGGAATTTCTTTCCTTCTTAATGCGTTTTAGCCAATCAATTGTGTTGTGACAAGGTAGGGGTTGTATACAGAAGACAGCCCTATTTGGTAAAAGTCCATATTATGGCAAGAACAGCTCAAATAAGCAAAGAGAAACAACAATCCATCATTACTTTAAGACATGAAGGTCAGTCAATACGTAACATTTCAAGAACTTTTAAAGTTTCTTCAAGTGCAGTCGCAAAAACAATCTAGTGCTATGATGAAACCGGCTCTCATGAGGACCGGAAGGAAGACCCAGAGTTACCTCTGCTGCAGAGAACTAGTTAATTTGAGTTACCAGCCTCAGAAATTGCAGCCCAAATAAATGCTTCACAGAGTTCAAGTAACCATCCCATCTAGCTTGTGCTTAGTGGAACTATGATTTGTTTTCCAACAGGACAATGACCTACACACCTCCAGGCTGTGTAAGGGCTATTTTACCAAGAAGAGTGTGATGGAGTGCTGCATCAGATGACCTGGCCTCCACAATCACTCGACCTCAACCCAATTGAGATGGTTTGGGATAAGTTGGAACCCAGAGTGAAGGAAAAGCTGCCAACAAGTGCCCAGCATATGTGGGAACTCCTACAACACAATTGGGAAAGCATTCCAGGTGAAGCTGGTTAAGAGAATGCCAAGAGTATGCAAAGCTGTCATCAAGGCAAAGGTTGGCTACTTTGAAGAATGTAAAATATATTTTGATTTGTTGAACACTTTCTTGGTTACTACATGATTCCATGTGTTATTTCATAGTTTTGATGTCCTCACTATTATTCTACAATGTAGAAAATAGTAAAAAATAAAGAAAAACCCTTGAATGAGTAGGTGTCCAAACTTTTGACTGGTACTGTATATGCATTTATATCCCATTCTCTGACATTGCTCCTTCTGATATTTCTGAATTTCTTTATTTGTGTTTTTCTGGATTTTGTGTGCATTTGTATAGATTTTTTTTTTTTTACTGCTAGGCTGGATTTCTCTGCACCTGCAAATCTGTTAATATGACCAATAATCTTTTATTTGAATGATAATTGGCAGGTTTCAATCGTGACAGTTAAATGATATCGTTACACATTTTGTCAGTTTCGTTTTCCATGTCAGTTTACTACTACATCCAGCCTAATAGGTTTGGGGTTGAATACGTTTGGACCAATATTACTCCGTTTTACTGACTGTAATTAAAATGTTGATGGTGGGGACGTGATAATAAATTAATTATGGTATAAAATGTTGTCATTAATTGAATGCTAGCTACAACATGACAGTTTATGAAGAAACAACAGCCAATTCGATTAGAGACAAATGACGCTTTTATTGACACCACAGTGCTGTCACATCAGGTGTTAAACGTAACCACTGGCCTCACGCACTGTAAACAAGTTGTCTGTAGAGTTATAGGCCAGGACAGAAGTAGGTTGATGAACCACGTCCTCTACTAAAACCAATGCCATCCATGGCACACATATTATGATGAAGCTAGCAAAAACTGTGGATTGTGAATAACATTGAATAGGACGCTAAATGTTTAATATCAGCTAGCCATTTGAGCACACACTATTTTATTTCGTTAGCTACAGACCAAACTATGCGCGAGCAGCTACAAGAATCTAGATAGTAGTTTCATGTTGACGTTAGTTGTAGCTAATATTAGCTAGCTAGCACGTTTAACGTTAGCTTCATGCATCACAATTAGTGGGTGCTGCTGAACTAGCTAGGCTATAGAACCCCATTTGCGTCATTGCAAATTGTGTTTGAGTTATTTTGCTGCAATTTAGCTACGTTAGCTATCCTGATAAAATAGATTTGTGCACAACGAACACAATTAGCTAGCTAACTAGCAATGCTATCTACCTGGTCTGTCCAATAATCATAATAGGACGAGGAGGCAAGCAGCTTACAAAAAGAGGGTGATTAGGTGCAGATGTTAGAAATACAGCAGTGGTAGGTGGGTAAGCATATATAACGCTGAATAAAGCGGATGCTGCTGAAGACACTATTCCCCCCAACATGTAATTTCCTCTTACTAAACGCAGAGAAAAACAAAACAGAGACACTCTTTCAATGCATACGTTACCTGGGAACGCTTAAGGCCCCACGAAGAGTAAAAGGTTGTTTTGTGACACTCCCGCTGCTCTGGCAGGAAACCTCGGTCTTGAGTCGACTGCTCCGCCGCTTTTCCCTCAACCTCTGTCGTCTTGACAACCCCGACCAGCGGCGGTGAGTCGGGGGCCCCGTCACAATCAAATCCCGGGCCTTTCCTCCAATTTTCCCTTTCTTTTGTCCTCACCTCCACAAATTATGAGAGCACAATCGGGGTGCCTGTAGGTCCCGTAACCAGTGAGGTCCATACACCCCCTCCCCTCTTGTTCCCTCTCCTTTCCCTCTTTCACACACTGTTTAGGTGAAGCCACCTAGCTCGAGCTCAAATTAAACGCATTGCCAGTGTCACCGTACTAACTGTACAACTAATAATTATACATCTCAAGTGCCTATTTCCATGATACGTACATCGTATAAAAGCATGCATCTATCCGTAGACCTATTCGTTTGCCTGTTACTGTTTTTTTTTTGCTACTGAAAGACCGCCTTGAAAATGCATACACTCATATTCCTGCACCCCCTCCCTCCTCTCTTCTCATCTCTTCACATCACATCCCTCCATCTCCCCTGCTTTCCCAATATTTTCTACTTAATGATTTTATATATATATATATATATATATATATATATATATATATATATATATATATATATATATATATATATACACACTGAGCGCAAAAGATTACTGTTTTGAACCACTGCATTTTGCTATCTTTGCTCTGGGGTTGAGTCTTTCAATCAGTCTCTTTGTTCTTATTTCATCCAAGTGCATGATTACTGAATTCACTACAAAGGAACCCAGAAAGAGACGTGACAGTAGTTGAACGGTGTTAAGAAAATGGGTTTAATAAAGATACAGACAGCATACTGGTTGATGTGGTCTTTAAAATCTCTGATGTTTAGGGATAACGCCTGACATTCAGTAGCTGCAGCCTACCTTAGCTATAGCACACTGACACCCAACACATAACATAGAGCCCTTCTCAACTGACTCCTGACTTCTGAAATTAAAGCAATGAAAGCCTAGGCTATCGAATAGCCTAGCTGATTAGATTTATCACATTGTGATTAGGAAACCATGTTATCATGTACAATGACAGAGGTTCTAAACAATATCGTTTCCCTATTTAATTTGTGTTGTCGCTGAGTGCTTATCTCCTCTCAAGCACAGGCAGTGAATGCAGTGCAGACCCACTCACTCTCTCCTAGTCATAATGGCTTGGCCTATGGCCCCCATCCACGCTGCTGCACTTTTAATGTGCTGCAGTGTACACACACTCATTCACCGATCTGTTATTTTCTGTCTCTATTTCTAAACAACACCGTTCAATTATTTTGTTCCCATGCAGATACCCGTCTATTTCTATCATGGTTACCATAGCAACTGCATCACAGAACCCTAACTATGGAAAATGTGTCTATGCCGGTTACCCATGTGCACATGCACACACTTACCAGTAAATGTAGGCCTATACATACCTACATACACAGTATGAACATGCATACACTCACAAATACAGTAGCAGTAGTCCTGACATGCATAGAAGCAGCGTAGCACTCAAACATGTTCTATGCTTAGTCACACTGAGAGAATTTAGAGGTGAAAAGAGCGGCATCAACAAGGACCGATATCCATCCAATATAGATACAGGAAACACAGGCACTGATATAAGTGAATGTAAGATAATGTATCACAGGCAATGTTATTGTTGTGTCCCTGTTCGACTGTGCTGTCTTTGTCCATTCTCTGTAACATTGTTGACTCTAAAACAAATTATTATCAAATCCTTTGCTGGTATATATATATACAGTATATATATATATACTGTATATTTATTTATTTTATATAGCACTTTTCCTTATAAAGATAATCTCAAAGACACTTAAAAACAAACAAGTACATGTCCTTCAACAGTCAGAGGCTGGCACGTCCAGGTCACATCCAACTTCGGTGGGCTGCACGTAGGTCAAGTCTACAGTACACCTGTCTCCAAGTCAGTCAAGAGCCTTCACTCTCTCTTAGAACTCTCCTTGAACATGCTGTTCTCAGCTCCTCTGATACCCTGAAGCAGGCTTGAGTAGGGGGAAATCAGTGGTCACATCCACTGCACATCAATTATTGGGATAGTCCACCTTGAAGTGAGAGATCCACTCAAAACTACAGGCCTACGGTATGATGGCCAAGCTTGTGCCATCTCCAGTTAAATAAATAAAAAGAAGGCTAAACATTGTCATAAGACCGGCAAGTCAGTTCGTTTTGTCAAGATAACCCAGAGGCTAGCAAGCTAGCTATCTGGCCTTTGGGTTAACTTGACAAAACTAACTGAATTGCCGGTCTTATGACACTGTTGAATTTATAAGTTAACAAAATAAAAAGTTGACAAAAAACACATAAAATCAGTAAAATATTTGCAAATTTACAGGACTTCTCTGCCTAGGCCATGGCAAAAATATAAATATATTGTTGTCAATAAAGTATTCCATTATCTATAAAGAAATATATTATTTTTACAGGGACGTTATACCAGGCGAGGTCATAAAATAATTAGAATTTGGAGTCTACAGTTTTAATGCATGTTTTAATGATCTACCTCTTCAGTGAATTAACCCTCACCTGATATGTCATATGCCTTAGGGAGCACAAAGCTGACAATGTTGCTTGGAGAAGGAACTCAATATCCACCTTAAAGGGGCAATCTGCAATTGAAACAATAACAACATTAAATCCCCAACATTTTATCTGTAAAAAGCTGAGGGATGGGTCTGGAGAAATCAAACCACTCTCAAATTCATAGACAGAGCTATGGATGCAAGGACTGACCATCCATGGTATCAACATTATAGTTTTAACCATGTTTTGAGGCTATACCGTGTTTATTTATAATTACATTGTTTACAAACATTGGATTAAAACAAGTTTATATTGTGGGTTCTGATGGGGCACGACAGTTGAATTACGGTCTTGAGGCATTTCTAAATTCTGTTCTTCAAGAATCAATGGGTACATATCATTGATTTATAAGTAAAAACAATGCATGTAGCAACTGCAGATTGCCCCTTTCAACAGAACAGTGATCTAATCATAGTCTGTAGATGTAGCTAATCTTCAGATTATCAAAGTGAGGAGGGTCAACAATATGCATAATCTCAAGAAAAACGACGATAGCCCTTTCATACATTAAGTTGCATCTATGCCTGTGTAGGAACACTTGAATGGCTCCAGTAACAGCAAAGACTCAAGACATGCACTCGACCGACCTGAGGTGGTTTTGTCGAAAAGGTCTAATACATGAGAAGCAAGTGTTCAGGATGCCAATCAAATCACTGGATGAGCAATTAACAACCCAGTTGGAGCACAGTTCTAAACCCTGAACTCACGCAGGGAGGAACACTGGCTAAGTACCTGTACTGGATGTCTTTCTTTATACTGTAGCCTACACATTTCAATAGACCTCTTTTAACCATCACATTTCCCACTGTATTCAAATGTATAATATTACTAGAATCACATCATCAACTATAAAGCGCTGCTTACTTTTGATCAGAAAAACAGAAAACTCAAATCCAACCAAAGAGAGAAAGGTCCAGGCACTCAGGCAAATGTTGAAGTTACAAAAGGCCTTAATATACTGGGCATATAGCATATAAAAACAGCTATGTGTTTCAGCATAGAGTCTTCATTAAGGTACCACACAGGGTATTTATTTATACCTGCAGGGCTCCCAAAACTTTTCGCCAATGACTTCTGTACTTTCTCTATGAGGATATTGTAGTCTGGTCAAAGGTTGTCACTGTCCAGTAGAATGATCTCTCTGTATAGAAATGCTGTAGGCAGGTGGGTGTAGTTCACAGCAGTGGAGGCTGCCGAGGGGAGGACGGCTCAGAATAACGGAACGGAGAAAATGGAATGGCACCGAACACATGGAAACCATGGAAACCATGTGTTTGATGTTGTTGATACCTTTCCGGCCATTACCACGTGCCCATCCTCCCCAATTAAGGCTTCAGACGTTTATCTTCACAAATGAAGTAGTTTAAAGGAATGCAATCAGAAGAGACATGTAAGACACCACCTTACAGCTTGTCTGATGACATCCGATTGCTATGGCAACCAACTACCAGTGCACCGCACGCATGGCCTGCAATGTGCAATTTCAATGATGACCACATGGAGTCAGAGTTATACCAGAAAAATGCAACATGCTAATCAAAAAACACTAGAGCGTCACAGCGGCAGGCAAAATATGAGGAATTTGCATGTATTACCCCTTTTTAATATGAATCCAACAAGGCCTTTGACGTGTGTGCTTGTATGCCATGCATCTACAGTTCTACATATATCTACAGTTTACTGGCGTTTGCTCTTTACTGGTGTAGTGTCTGTGTCCTACAATATTCCAATTGGTGCAATTATAATAGACATTGAATCATTAGAACGGGTTGATCTGATACCTTTCTATGAAAAACAAATGTCCTAGTCTAGCACAGCATCTTGAGTAGCTTTGGCTGCATTCATCCCTCCATCTTTCCTTTCCTCCTGTCCTTGAGAAAAGAGAGGAGGCACTTTACAGTAATGGAGACAGCAAACAAGAGCGAGTCCGTTGGCAGTCTAAAAATGAATCCAAGGCAGTCTAATTTCACTGCAAATATCTGTCATTTAATAGAGAGAATTCTTAGCATCTGAAATGCTTTACGCTAAGGAGATGTCCTTTATCAGAGCAGAATAACAGAGATAACTGCATTATGACTAATAGAGAGAGTGACTATGTGTATCCAGCAGGGTGCATCCTCTCCTAAAGGCCCACACAACATCCTCATGGCAGGTTCCCTCTCTTGCTGAGGCCGACTGCCACACTTTCCACATTTCCTAGCAACCACAGAACCCTGCCTCAATCACTACGGATACCGGGAGGAAAGGAGGGGGGGGGGGCAGACAGGCATCGGCATCCCAGCAAGGCCTCCATACTTAGAGGAAGGAATGGCCTTCTCCAGCAGCAGTGACAGGCTGGGTGCTGGTTAATGTGTTTGGGTGAGGGTTTACACAGGCCAGGGAACAGGGGCTAAGGGGACCAGAGAAGTCTGATGGACATATTGAGATCATATTTCAAAATCAGAGATATTACAGAATGAGAAGTGAGGAGAGTGAAGACCCCAATTAAGCAGGTTTGTCTTATGGCTACCCTTTGGTTACCCTCTCTAGATCCCCCACCCAGCGGCCATTACATTTGATGGTGCTATCATCTCGGTGCTGTCCCTGTGACTCATGGTGGGCCTCTGTGCTTTATTGCTTCTCTCTTCCAGGGGTCTGAGGTGTCCTTTCTCATGATGTATGGTTTCTACCTTCGATCCCCTGCTGTGACGTCACCGTGACCTTACAGCCCTCCTGTGGTTGTCAGGGAAGTGTCGCTAAGCCACAAGGTTGCGGGAGGTTTAAAAAATACTTACAAGTGGCAAATGTTCCGGAGCAGGTCTTTAATTGAAACACTCCTGATTGATTTGATTAGTTAAGATTCAGTAGTCATTATAGTGTGCTTCCCGAACCTGACGTAGAGCATGTATCTTTTAACCCCTAATGGCACACGATGGCACTCTGTCATCTCCACCATCAAAACTTTTACACTCAGCAATGGAAATGCTGGCTCTTGTCGCCGCGGCAACCATGTCATTTCCCTCTCCTCCTTAACCCTTTCTCCCTAGTGCTTCCTTTCACCTTCTGTCCTTCACCCTCCCAGTGTTCTATCACTTGTAAATGTCCTTTCACTCCATCTGTTACTCGCTCTCCACATCCCATCCCGCTCTCTCCCTCTTTCTCACCCCGATACTACATCTTCAACCCTATTTACTCCTGTTATTATAACCATAAACTGTTATGACATCCACGCCTATACCTCATCTATCATCGAACCTATTATGTCTACATGCATCTACTGCTATCTACTGTATATCCCACCTTGACTCGCCCTCAGCTCTGAGCAAACAACTGTTTTGCAAATATCAACAAATATTTTGTAAAGGATTAACCAGTTCTTAGGTGTGAATTTGTTTTATTCTTCTCTCTGTATTACCAGTAAAACAGACATCTGCAACAGTATTTTTAAATTTTTATGAACCTTTATTTAACCAGGCAAGTCAGTTAAGATCACATTTTTATTTACAATGACAGCCTAGGAACAGTGGGTTAACTGCCTTGTTCATAACGACAGATTTTGACCTTGTCAGGTCGGGGATTTGATCTAACAACCTTTCGGTTACTGGTCCAACGCTCTAATCACTAGGCTACCTGCCGCCCCTAGGATATTACACACCCAACTGTTATCTTTGTTTGAATCCTTTCTCTATGTATGTGTTTCTGCATTTAGTGTGTGTGCATGTGTGTGATTTGATACTCTCTCTCCCTGCAGGAATGTTGTGGTTGTCGGTGTCAATGTAGCTCCTGTATGTTGGGCTGCTGTGTATCAGCTGTGTGCTGCTGTCTCTTCAGCTGTGTCTGGATGCCTTTTGGACCTCACAGATCTGGGGACAGCTCCTCAATGCCTACTCTGCAGTCTTCACTATATTAGGAGGTACACACTATGTATAGACACTGCATCACCTGTCCTGGAGCATCGTCCAGCCAAATTCTCTCCCAGTTCCTATCCAGTGTTAAGTGCTTGTGTGGGTGCATATAGTATAGAGTATGTGTGATGTAAGCAACCTCAAAACATCTGCCATTTTGCCCAATGCTCATGTACTAAATTGAGCAAATTCACATTCTCTTAATTCATGTAATACATGTATGTTTGATATTTTATTGTATAAGAAAATGATTTTAACAGTACTATAAAGAATGACTTCTCTTTACGGCCTAAAACCTTTCTCCCTATACCTCTTTCACTCACACTGTTGCTAGGTAACAGTTAATTGTTAAAAAGTAGGTACTTGTATTCTAGTGCATTCTGGGATTGTGGGGGTGAGATGCAGTGGAAGCGAGGACAGGCATTGAGAGAAAGAGAAAATAGGGCAACACGTATTGGGGGAGAAAGAAATAAAGGCATATTCTATATTAATAAAGAGAGTCTGAGACCGACATGTGTTTACAGGATAAACTAAGAGTTGACATTGAAAAAGCAGCCTGCATTATGGACTTAGAGAGATAGTATCTTCACCGCTGTCATCTGTCCTCCTTACCTCTCGTCCCATTTATATTTTCTCTTTCCCTTTCTCGTGCTCCTCTCATTCTCCATAATCCAGTGGACTCTCATCCGTAACTCACAGGTCTCCCTCCATTTTATTCCACCCCATCCCCCCCATCCTAATAACTCAAGGTGACACACTATATGGGGGCCTTGAAGAGAGAGAGAGGGAAAGAGCGATAAGGAGCGAGAGAAAGAGAGAAAAAAAGAGAGAGCGAGAACGAGAGAGGGTGAAAGAGGGCAAGAGAGAGCTTTGCCAGTTAGATGGGGTTAAATTAGAGTCCCTGAAAGCTTGGCCTTCAAACAAGCCCTGAATGGGGATTTGCTCTGACTGGATCATTGGCCTCTGCCCTGGCCTCCCAGCCTGTCCACCTCTGTGTTCCCTCTCCTACATTAACCTCTCTAATCTCTCCCCCTCACTCTCCTCCCCTCTACCTTTCTCCCGTCACCCCTCCTCCCAGACGTCTGAGGGCTTCAAAAAAGTCCTGATTTTCTCTTGCGCCTTTTTTTCTCATGCCTCGCCCCCGCTATTAATCATTTAATAAGTCTTGCTTTCCAACTTGACTGAAAGATTTATAAGAGGGGGGAGAGAGACATGCTAGAGGAAGCTGATACATGGGGAGATGAGTGTCATGGTGGCTGTATGGAGGGATGTGTAAACTGACAGACAGAGGGACAGAGATACTGAGAATCATGAGTAAGGTGTACATTCACAGGCATGTGCTTTTGCTCCAAAATAATTATTTGGCTATCCTCATAGGATAACCTTTTTGGTTCCAGGTAGAACTCTTTGGTGTTCTATGTAGAACCCTCTATGAAAAGGGTTTTACATGGAACTCAAAAAGGTTCTACCTGGAACCAAAAGGGTTCTACCTGGAATCGAAAAGGGTTCTTCAAAGAGTTCTCATATGGGGACAATTGAATAACCCTTCTAGGTTCTCGATAGCACCTTTTTTATAAGAGTGTATGTCTCCCATGTTCATTCCCACAACTATTTCCTAACCATAGTATAATAGAATAATGTCCCTGACAGACTGTTTAGGTTGACTCCATTGGTCCTACTGGGCCCGGGCAAAATTACATCTTGAGGTTAATGCTTGGGAGACAATCTCTATATGAATAGAGCACAGTAACCTAGCTACAGATTCTCTGGGCTCACACTATGGAGGTCTCTCACAGAAAGTAAGGGCACCATGTGGTATTTAAATGTATTAAAATGGAGGAACGCAGGGTACCAGAACCAGTCACAGATCTGGTGGAGAACAGAAGCAACCGGAGCCCTGGGCCTGGACTGTGGTGCTGTGGTCTGTAAGGTGCTGTGGAGAGCCAGCAGTGTGGGTACCATGTTGCAACTCAAGGTATCATGTTGCCCTGCTTCCTGGGCTGCCACCTCTCACCCACGGTCCTAGCTCCTTCCACCTCTGTCAAGCTGAGCTCCCAGACAGAGAGAGAGAGGGAGAGGAAGAGGAGAGGGAGGAGGAGACAGAGTGAGAGACGGGGTGTAAGGGAGACAGGGAGACTGCAGCCCTGTCCAGTAGACTGAGCAGACAGACTCAGTATGTCTTGCCAGTAAAAGCGATTGAACGTTACTGGAACATAAATATATCAGGGAAATGGAAAACGAAAGATTGAGGGGGTACAGGGGAGATGACAAATCTTCAAAATGACAGGAGGGAGAGAAAGAAAGAGAGGGGGAGGGGTACAGAGCACACAAGGGCAGAGAAAGGAAGACTCATCCCCAAATTTGTGAGATTGGCATTTTTTTTAATTAATACTCAACACGTAATTTTTGTTCATCATGTACAAAGAGAAATAAGTCATGTTTTAGCACTTATCGTTGAAGATATCAGTATTATCCTTATTAGAGGTACCATGATGATTTTTTTTGTGCAAATATCCAATGACTTTATTCATTTGTTATTGTGGTTAATTTAATCATTTCCATACAAAAAAAAATTTAAGGAATGAGTTTAAATGTTTTCTCAAATATTCATATTTACACAATCTGTACAATTCTTTATTTGTATATAATTTTCTGTTTGTATAATGGTGTAAAAATGGTGTAACATTTCAAAGAAAGGGCCACAAAAGGAGAAATAATGGCCCACAATAATATGTATACAGTTGATACTATTCATGTTACATTTCACCTACTCATGGTTAATTCAATCAGGATATTCAGCTTCGGTAAAGAAAGATCACAAACTTGCCCTAAAACGCAGGCTGTCTGTACACACTCTCAGCAATGAATATTTTTTATAAAATACATTTTGCAACAACCCCTTAACCAATGTTACCCACATTTACTATAACATGTGTCCTGTTATGAATCTTAATCATGAAGACAAAAGAAAATCTAACCGTTGTACAGGTTATATGCTGAAATAAACACGCGCCCACAACTGATCAACCATTCGAGCATACACACAAAAACACACACAGTGCACCACTTTCATTCAATCTACAAGAAATGAGAGCGCAACAAAAAAGGCATCAAGTTGCAATGTTAACCCTTAATAGGCCTGTAACCAATCACTGTGTTCACAATGTAATAATTGTAATACTATTACTATCAACGTTTATATTGTTATACAAATGAAATAGTTCAAAAACTGTAAGTCCTTTTCATCAATAGGCAAAATATTATAATAAAAACACAATGGAACCAGTGTTGTTTATTCAACTTTGAAATACAGGAATAAACCAGTGTTGTAGATGTAGTGATGTTTGTTATCATATTAGATCAATGTGTTCCAGCTGGAGTATCCACCCAATAGCATCGGCCTGTTCTACAGTCCACTACCATGGCAGAGCATTTCCTTGCTTTGGCTGATGTGACATTGCATTTAGCTTCATACCCCATTTAAACAAATGTGTATGTGTACTGACATGCTTGTGCAGAGTGGAACTGGGACCACAAGGCCTTGGGGGAAAAAAACCCTGCTGGCTGTTTCTCACTTGCTGTCCGTAGAGTAGCTGTGGTAAAGGGTACGACAGTATCAGTTTATTCCACCCTGTCCAACCAGTGAAAAAAACAGTTAAGACCAGAGTGCCATTTTCAAGAAGAGTTCCTGACCATCCTTATCACAATGTTTGCCCGTACATTTAAAGGGATTCTTCCATTCAAGACTAATCAACACACCAGTAGATTCCAACACAAACACTCCAAGGGATCATGCAGTTTATTGCGATGAGTAAAAATCAACATGAGTTGCATAAAAAATATGCAGACCCAAACAGAGTGCAGTGAAAACACATCTTTCAATTTCAATTTTCAGAAAAAACCCTCTAGACATGAATCCATTTGAATGACAAATGCCAAGCTAAAATGATTTCTCCCAAAAAGTTGGAAAATAAACAGATCGAAAGTTACTGAAAGCAATAATGCTCAGACAAAAACTAGCAGATAAATAAAAAATGGCTTAGACAACATATATATCTCCTCACACATGCATACCAAACAGTTTGACACACAGTGGAGATTTGATCAAGGATAAATACATCACAAAGGATATCATTTTTTTCTCTGACAAGAACCCAAATGAACATAATGATGTCAACTCATTGCCTTGAATTACTTGATTCACCCTTCATTTCTAACCATCTGCACATTATGTTTAGGTGACGTGGATGAGAAACATTTCATCCTTCTATAAAGGGTTGAAAAACTGCATTTCCATTTCCTTTTGACCCCATCTGCACCACCATCCTCTGTTATTATGAGAGCAACACTGGGAAAAGTCCAATGTGTTGTGCCCAGTGCTACTGACACGTATCACTGAAGATATCAGTATTATCCTTATTAAAGATACACAGAATGAGGAGGAAGAGTCAGGCCTGTGTAGTGTAGGCTCTATCAACACCAGTGCAGTCGGCATCAGATCCCAGTTGAATAAAGGGCAACATAACACAAATGATCTTGCAGTCAATTACTTAATTAATGAGGATTGCTTAAATGAAGGATCACAATATACAGTCTCTATATGCAAAAGCCATCTACTGGTATGTATACATGTGATACTGTATTACATAAACGTATAGATAATTGTGTGTGTCCCGTAAAAGCATGAAGAGTAGCCTATCTTAAAAGAGAATCTAACACAATTCAAGGGAAACTTAGCAAAGACTCTTAAACTAAACGTTCCCCCTTATCACCAGACGTCTACACTAAATTATCCTCAATTTCCAACACTTTACTGAAAATAAGAAAAAGCATATTCTAAAAATAATATTTATATTTATTGGTGAACTTTTGTAATTAAGTAAATATGAGATTTAAAGCAAATAAAAGGTTCAATCATGTCACTTATCATTATTAATCATATTTGTCTTAACTATATTTTCCATATTTTTGTTTTTGTATTTTTATGTTTTTATTACCATTTTGTTTATTTCTTAAATTGTTGTAAAACATATTGAAATTTACATCCTGACTGTCTGCCTACTGTACAAAGGGAAAATAGTTTCAAAATATATTTACAGGGAAAATAGAGAACATACTAATGCTGACGTTGATTGATAATAACTCTCATTTCTTCCACTTCTTTTCCGTTGCTTCTTCAAACCTTCTGATACTGGACAACCATCCAGAATATGTGTATATAAAAAGTCCATTTGTGAAGTAATTCACAGGGGGGTGTTGACTCGGTTTGATTTAAGGCTAACTTGATGGGTTTCATCTTAATAGTATGGAGAGAGAAGTCGGTACTGACTAAATGAATAGGTTATCAACAGGTCTAGGAAAACAGCTGTTGTCACTCAATCATTTCCCCTCCATCTTCCACCTCCATATTACAGAGGTGCAGTCTGATCGTATTGGAAGTAGGAATGACTCAGCGCAATCTACTCCCTCAGCACCTTCAATCTCCATTCAGCACTGAAACACAATTTCCTGCAGCCCTTGAACTAATGACACCTCATACTAATTGAAGACAAAACCTTTCAATAACTGAAAGGCTCATGTGCTGTACAATATCTTGTGTCATCAGTCAGTTTCATATGATAAGGCATGTATTTCAGAAAGTCTGTGGGGGGGGGGGTACCGTGCAATATACAGGAGGAATGTCCCATTTGGAGACATCCTCACGACTCACATTCAGTCGTTCATCAATACCATTACCATCTTCTGTGGGCAACAACATCTTTTAAGAGGATTTGAGTTCAATTTAGAATTACAGAGCATACGCCTATAATACACATTAAACACTCTGACTGCCGTGAAGTAAAACTGCATTCACAAATGCTTCTTCAACGTGTCTCATAAGCCTGTATGGACCTTCCTCACTTCAGAGAGTGAACGCAACGGGTTTTACGAGATAAGTGGTGTGTTAAAAAGTGAGCCTAGGAGGCGGCTGGCTGTTTTCTAGGAACCTGGATCCAGAAGGGTTGATCAAATGCTTGTTAGATGAGGCACAGCAGTCTGACAGTATGTGTGGTGTTCTTTAGTATGGACGTGTGACAGGTTTATGAAGCACTTCCGATGGTATTGTAATGTCTGTGTAATAACGTCCACATCAAGTTAAGTGTTAGTTATTCAAACATGTTGTTGTCTTGAAACACACCACAGTCTCTCATCTGTAAATATCGACTTGGTTTCAGAGCAGCACGTTTTTTCCTTCGAGACAAGTGGATATCGTACACATCTTAACACCTTGTTCCCTACGTATCGTGCTGTTACATCACGCCCTGCTGAGCTCTCTGGGGTGCACATCATCTGGAGTCCTTTCAGGCTCGTCCTTCAGTCAGTATCTTCAGCCATCTGCTTCAGGACAAGACACGTCTTTCACAGTTGTTGACCAACAAAAGTTCAGAAGCAGGGTGTGAAACCTCTTGAAACCTCAAACAAAGAAGAACCGTTCAGTACTGTGCAAATGATGCCTTCCAGATCTTTCCGCAACCAGCAAATGAATGAATGAGCATGGACTGTATATCATTAAAACAAAAACAAGAGACCTAATGACTTTTCACTCAGTCCTTCAGGCTTGTTAGTTGAATTAGATAACAAGCTTCCTGCCACCATCGGGCAGACAAAGAATTTAACAAATATTAAACAGTATTGAAATATCAAAGGAACATAAAACAAACTCAAAGTCATAAGCACTTCATAATATCACTTTTGTTAATCACATTGTTAATAACATTATTGTTGTTTTACCCTGTTATTTCAGTAAGAATATCTTATTTTCATTTATGATTGAATGATCATAGCAAACAAGAGTCAAAGACAGTTGTTTGGGTGTAAGGGAGCAGAACAACTCACTTAGAAAAAAAGGTGCTATCTAGAACCTTAAAGGATTCTCCGGTTGTCCTCATAAAATAACTCTTTGAAGAATCGCTTTTGGTTACAGGTACAAAACCCTTTAGGATCCAGGTAGAACCTGTTCTACAAGAGGGTTCTACATGGAACCATAAAGGATTCTACCTGGAAACAAAAAGGGTTCTCCTATGGGGACAGCCACATAACCCTTTTGGAACCCTTTTCTCTAAGCGTGTAGATGCAAAAAGAGGGAGAGTTAGTGCAGGGGGTAAACACGGCCATCGTCTTCCAAAAAACTCATTTTCGGACGCTATCATCAACATGAGTCATGACAACATCTCCTTTCTCTAATAACACTTGACCAGATGGACACTTCCCTACTCACTCACATTCCCTTTTCATAATCACTCTGGAGGTGTGACTCTGAGCCATTTGGCTCAAACTTGCAATATCACATTGAGGTGTCACTTTTGTGTTCTTTTTGAGTGTATTGATGGCAAGGGCCAAATAAATAATAGAGTTAACATAACCCTACCCACGTGTCACCTCTTGTATTCATTGTTTTGTAACAAAATAACAGGGCATGAATGTCCCCATCTTCCCTTCTAACTCACCCTGCTCTCTTCTGTCAAATATTTTCACCATTCTGTCGTTAATCTTCTCTTCCCTGACTGTTCTCCTTCCTTGTTAAAAGTGTTGCGGTTGCAATGTGGACAGTAGTGCCTCATCATCCCTGACTTCCCGGGACTAATGCCATCCCTCTCTCCCTCCATGCCTCCCCACCTAGTCTCCTCTCTCACACGTCTGACTCTATGCTGGAGAGTTTCTCGTACACGTGCCCGTTGCTGCCATTGAACGGGCGCTGTATTGGCCCCACACCCAGCGTGGAGCCGTGGAGGTTCCCTCCCAGACACAGGTCCATAGGGAACCTGGGGGCCACGGTGGACATGACCCCAGAAGTGGCAGTCGCTGGCAAGAAAGATGTCACACCCACGGAGCCCCGGAAGTCACTTCGGCTGTTTTTTGGGGGCATCTGCTGCTGCTGCTGCTGTTGCTGTTGTTGCTTTTTCATGTAGTATTGTTTGGCACCATGCAAGAGACACTGGTCGTCACCAAAGGTTGGAATAAAGGGGTTTTGGTTGACCCTATCCGGGTAGAGAGATTTGGATAAGGAGTAGGTTCCTCCTCCACCGCCCTCCATCATGGCTCTTTCTCTGTCCCTCATGTCCCTCTCCCCCACTGAGCGGCGGTGAAGGCCCTCGCCACCTCGGAACAAGCCGAACGGCGACCCTGCTTCTTTGGCCATCTCACCACCGTAGAACAGAGGGTCTCTGTCTCGCTCCTTCTCCCTCTCTGAGCCTCCATGCCTCTCAAATATGTGGGCGAAGGGGCTAACACCCTCCATATAGCGCTCCTTCTCTTTTAAGCTAACACTTCTGGGAGGAGGCAACATCCCGCTCATTCCTGCACCCCCCATGCCCCCACCGCCCCCTCCTAGATCCCCCATGATCCCCCTGACTCCGACTGCCTCCTCTTTCTGAAGGTCTACGAAGGTGTCGCACGAGTGTTGCCGTCGGAGGGGCTTTCCAAAGCCGGCAGACTTCCTACGCTGGGCTTGAGATTGAGGCTGGGCGCCTCCACTTAACCCCACAGCCCCCATTCCTCCGCCTTTCCCACCCCCCATCTGTTCCAAGAGGTGGTTGTTGTCCTCACTGATGTCGTACAGGTTGCCTGTCTTTTTGCAGCCCTCGCAGCGCATGCAGGTGGCAGAGCTGGGACGGCTGTTCCCTCCACCCCCCGAGGATCCACAACTAACCCCTCCACCGTATCCGCCTCCCCTCTCCCCCGCCCCACTGCCATGCATCGACATCTGCTTGCCCCCTCCTCCGCTGGCACGGCAGTTTCGACACTCCCAGTCTCCTCCTGCCAACCCCGCCCCTGATGTGCCTCCCCCACTCTTAGACTCTGATTTCTTGGGTTTATTTTGTTTCAGGAAGTCGTCCACTGACACCAAACTTGTACAGTTCCCCCCGCCGCCTCCACCCCCCCCTCCAGGACCGTCTGTCAGATCCACATGTTCCCATTGGGGGACACCATCTTTGGGGCGGAACTGGTCCAAATAGAAATCCCTCACACTCTCTTTGTCACGGAACAGGTAGGATGTGCTCCCTGCATTGCCGCTTCCTCCTCTTTTGCGTTCGGAGGCCAGTAGGGGCGGGGAGGAGGAGCGGTGGCCGTGGTAGTGGTGGTAGCCTGTGTGGTAGGGCTTTCTCCGGTAGCCCAGCTCAATCTCATCCAGCTCTCGTCTCGACTTGGCAGAGGCGGGCCTCTTTTTCAGGCTGTCGCGATACTGCTTACGCTTTTTAGCGTTGCCCTCCAGGTTCCCGTAGGTGACCGTGTGAGTGGAGATGTCTGAAACATCTGAACGGATGTTTCCGTCATCCTCTCTGCCCCCTCCCCCACAGTACCTGTCGTGCCCGGGGATGTAACCTGAGCTAGAGGCCCCTCCCTTGAAGGAGAACTTTCCGTACAGATCTGACAGTCCCGATTTGAAGCCCGGCCCGGAGGGTGGGTTCTGACTGGCAATCAGGTCAAACTTACTCATGTTCCTGTGGGTCAGGGCAGAGCGTGGCTGGGTGGTGAAGATGGGTGCCACTCCTCCACCTAAACTGTCACAGTCAAACATGCCCCCTTCCAGAGAGCTGTTGCTGCCCAGGCTGTGGGGTCTGTTAAGTGGCGGGCCGCTGAGCCCCAGGGCAGAGCCTCCATGGTGGTGCAGGTAGTGGTCCTGGTACAGGTTGCTGTCCTTCAGGTGGAGGTTCCCGAATGTCCTCTCCACCTCGTTGATGTAGTCGCTGAACATGTTATCCTCCGGCAAGTATGGAGGCTTGCAGTCCGAGTGACCTGCCAGGCTGCGGCGGTGCTCGGAGATGTCGTAGACGGATGACTCACGACGGATGAAGTCCAGGGCACTGTGGGGTGAGCCGTTAACCCCGGACAGGGAGGCCATGTTCTTAGCGGTTCGGAGCAGACGCAGGATGTTGGATTGGGTGTTGTTCATGGTGACCGATGGAGAGTCGAGAGCTGAGCTGCTCTTCTCCTCGATCTGAACCCCGTGGATGCAGCTGTAGATGCCCTGTGAGTGAAGAGGGTCATTAAGCAGCATTAGAGAGGGTAAGGGAGAGTCAGAGGCAGAATAAAGGAGAACTAAAAATAGGGCTTCTAAGAGTAGACTGAGGAGAATGAGAGGGAAACAGAGACTGATAAATAACACAGGCATGTACATAGCCTATGCAACAGTTGAACATTAGACCGTGGAACATAATAATATCTACACTACTGGTCAAAAGTTTAAGGACACCTACTCATTCAAGGGTTTTTCTTAATATTTATATTTTCTACATTGTAGAATAATAGTGAAGACGTCAAAACTATGAAATAGCACATATGGAATCATGTAGTAACCAAAATGTGTTAAACAAATCAAAATATATTTTATATTTGAGGTTCTTCAAATAGCCACCTTTTGCCTTGATGACAGCTTGGCACACTCTTGCCATTCTCTCAACCAGCTTCACCTGGAATGCTTTTCCAACAGTCTTAAAGGAGTTCCCACATATGCTGAGCATTTGTTGGCTGCTTTTTCTTCACTCTGCGGTCCAACTCATCCCAAACCATCTCAATTTGCTTGAGGTCTGGTGATTGTGGAGGCCAGGTCATCTGATACAGCACTCCATCATTCTCCTTCTTGGTAAAATAGCCCTTACACATCCTGGAGTGGTATTGGATCATTGTCCTGTTTAAAAACAAATGATAGTCCCACTAAGCACAAACCAGATGGGATGTCGTATCGCTGCAGAATGCTGTGGTAGCCAAGCTGGTTAAGAGTGCCTTGAATTCTAAATAAATCACAGACAGTGTCACCAGCAAAGCACCCCCACACCATAACACCTCCTCCTCCATGCTTTACTGTGGGAACAACACATGCGAAGATCATCCGTTCCCCCACACTGCGTCTCACAGAGACATGGCGGTTGAAACCAAAAATCTCAAATTTGCACTCCAGACCAAAGGACAGATTTCCACCGGTCTAATGTCCATTGCTCGTGTTTCTTGGCCCAAGCAAGTCTCTTCTTCTTATTGATGTCCTTTAGTAGTGGTTTCTTTGCAGCAATTAAACCATGAAGGCCTGATTCACACAGTCTCCTCTGAACAGTTGATGTTGAGATGTGTCTGTTACGTGAACTCTGTGAAGCATTTATTTGGGCTGCAATCTCTGAGCCTGGTAAACTCTAATGAACATATCCTATGCAGCAGAGGTAACTCTGGGTATTCCATTCCTGTGGCGGTCCTCATGAGAGCCAGTTTCATCATAGTGCTTTTAAAGTTCTTGAAATGTTCCATATTGACTGACCTTCATGTCTTAAAGTAATGATGGACTGTCATTTCTCTTTGCTTATTTGAGCTGTTCTTGCCATAATATGGACTTGGTCTTTTACCAAATAGGGCTATCTTCTGTATGCCACCCCTACCTTGTCAAAACACAACTGATTGGCTCAAACACATTAAGAAGGAAAGAATTTCCACAAATTAACTTTTAGGAAGGCACACCTGATAATTGAAATGCCTTCCAGGTGACTACCTCATGAAGCTGGGTGAGAGAATGCCAAGCGTGTGCAAAGCTGTCATCAAGGCAAAGGGTGGCTATTTGAAGAATCTCAAATATAAAATATATTTTGATTTGTTTAACACTTTTTTGTGTTAACTCACTACATGATTCCATGTGTGTTATTTCATAGTTTTGAGGTCTTCACTATTATTCTACAATGTAGAAAATATTAAAAATAATGAGCAGGTGTTCTAAAACTTTGGACCGGTAGTGTAAACAGAGATAAGTCAAGTGTCCACTTCTAGTCTGGATTTGACTCCTTGTTTATTGTTTCTCCATTAAGTGGTAAAATACAGATTCACATGGACTGAATGTAATACATCTAACGTATTTCTACTGTATGTGGGTATACGAGACAGGAGAGCGAGAGAAAGTAGGAGAGAGGAGAGGATGGGGAGATGATTGATAATGACAGAGATGCAGTAAAGCCCTGTGGGTCTCAGCGGTCAATACCTTCAATCAATGTGATTAGAATTCAGCTGAACAATACCCCGTGGCAGTTAATAAATACCCCCGGCATCGACTGTAGACCTCCATAACATAAACCTCCAGAGAGAGGATGAGGCCATGAAACACTGACATAATGATGACAGAAAGACAAACCGTGCTATTTGCATCCTGTGATGTATAATACGATATTGAAATACAAATGAATGGAGAGTGGGGTGAACGAGGTGTGACAGATGGATGAGTGGGATCAAATCAATCTCAACCAATGATTTTTAAAACATTTTGTCTGGGAAATGACAGCAGAGGTAATAGGACCCTTTGGCCGCCATTAAAGGTCAAAGGTGTACTGGCCAATGGCAATGATTCCTTAACAGGGTAATTTTCATGTCATCTGTCCTCTCTCTCAGCCTTGATGCCATGACAACCATGATGCCAACCTTGTTCCTTGTCAACTCTTTCATCAGCGAAACAGCGCCCCTCTGTCTCTGTATGTGTAGGTCATCTACAGTATCTGATGCTGTCTGGTCATAAAGAGTATGACATTGTTGCCGCCCTTAGCATTGAATGCAATGGAAGCCAGCGAGCATTTTTCCTTCCTTGATAAAAAAAACAACATATAAAATAATAGCCAATCAGTGTTGAGGTAAACTGAGTGAGCTCAAATGTGAATGGTCCTGGGCCACCAAAACAAAGTGTCAAGGGAAGCCAGTTTGGATTTGGCTTCACACCAATCACATCACATCGAGAGCAATATGTCATTGACAGAAACAACTTGAATTGTTGCATCTCGTTGTGTTGTTGTCTTCCGGTGTCTAGCAAGCTAAAATTGTCCCTTTTCTAAACTAGCCATGGATGGAGATAGGGATTTGGACTTGTGGTTTTACTTAATCTCCGTACTAGTCAATGAATATACAGTGATTCTGATCCAACCATAAATTCATACATTGTTGTGCCCCTGAACTGAGAGGATGGAAGTTCAATATGTAGCAAGACGTAGTAGGCTAATGTTAACTAGCTAACGTTAGCTAACGAAGTTGGGCTAGCGAGCAAGCATTTTAGCCAGATAGTGTAGGACAACATAAACTAAAAGTGTGTACTGTATGTCATAGACTGTTTCGTCAACATGAAAGAGAGGAGGATGGCATTGGCGTTTCTCTACACACACAAATCTGAATTGTGGACAGCCACATCATATTTATCTTCTGTTGATTGGACTAAATCGTTTTTGGTATCTTTTAGTTGTCACTGTATTAGACTAAGCAGAGGTGATTTGATGGTGTTGAAATGTTGACGTGTAAATGGTGCTGGAATAGTGGAGGCAGCTCCTGTTTTTCTTTGTGACTTGCGGGAACTCTACGTGGTTCTAAATCAATAGTCGTTTAGTAGTCTGAAAATGTTGAAAACATTAACTTGCTTGACCATGCTGCAGGTCATGTAGCTTTTTGTTACATTCAATATGCTTTGTGGACTTTACCAGACAGATGTTGCTCTCTGGTTTTGTGATGAAACAAAGGTGTGATTGAATTTATTCTGCCACTGTGTCTTCTTATTGTCTCGGTTTTAGGCCTATATCACAGTGGCAAGGCATGTGAACTAACAAGTTATAGAGCAAACGCAATTATCACAACACATAGGTTGTAATGTGGCTTTTTTTTCTGGCTTGGCTTCCCCAGTGATTTTACCCACGCACCGCTACTGACTCTCTCATATTCTCTGTGACATGCTGTCCTTGTGTTTACTCAACCCTCAACCCTTGGCAATGTTAGACGACATCATGTGTGCTCCGTTTGAGCTGTTAGCAGAGATGAATCAACAAAACAACAGAATGCCTTCGCATCATCAATGGTGCTTCATACTCAACTGAGATACTCCACATGCCCACATAAAGTAAACATTCCCAGACTGTCTCTGGGAGTATTTGGGCAAGGACGTGTGAATGGTAATAGCTCTGGCCCGAGCCTTAGAAATGTAAAGTCATGGAGGCACCTACAATCTATACATTATTACAAGAGTGTACATGTGGTTTCAAAATCAACGATTCACTAGCTGCCCTGTCCTTGAGTAGCCTATATGTGGCTTTATTGCAAATAATACTACCATGTGATCATTTAAAGATGCAGCAATTAGGTTTAATATATTTACAGTACTTATCTAAACTCTTAGCTAACGTCATTAGATGGTTTCCTAAATCAGTGTGATGAATTAGTTAGTGAATTAGTTACAGTGTTACTACCTCGGCTAACGAAGCCCTGCTTACTGTTTTTCACCAGCGCAGAGGAAACTGTAACCAAGGGCTTGGACACTAGACTCCAGTCAGCTGTGACAGATTTCTCATTCTTACAGTGCTGATCTTAAATGTTAATTGCGGTAATAATAATAACGTTTATTGGAGTATGCCGTGAAATTAAGAAACAGTTTCAATCCAGTGGCACAGGGAAAGGGGCGTCAACGGAAAATATCAAACTAAATGAGAATGAACCAATGTGAAGCCTTACCCCAGGATTGAGAAAAGAGAATAAACCATCCTTTCCCTCACATCGGTAACAATGATTTGTTTTTTATTTATTACGACCCAAATTACGGCGTGCCGTGTAAGGGCACGGGACAAAGACCAAACAAACGCGTACACAAAACACGGTGTTGAAACCCAAACAAAAGAGCGAGGAGCACCTGTAATAAATACACAAGCACACAATGATTATCACACGGGACGAGACTTGTAATCATCTACGCAATGCACAAGGGCACGAAAGCCCAAAACACACAGCACAGGTACTCACACGCACCAACGGACATTGGAACAATAATGGACAGCCCAATGGAAACCAAAGGGTACATATATACAAATACTAATCAGTGGGCCAGGTGTGAGTGATGAAAGTTCCGGAGGGATCAGTGACAATTGTTGTTTAATTGACCCTTGAAAATCTGGTATGTGGTGATGAATTCTAATAAATAAACATATTGAGGGTTGTTTCCTCTGAATATTCTGGAGGTGGTATATAGAACCTAAAAGGGATCTTCGGCTGTCCCCATAGGAGAACCCTTTGAAGAACCCTTTTTGGTTCCAGGTAGAACCTTTTTGAGTTCCAAAGACCCCAAAAGAGTTCTACCTGGAGCCAAAAAGGGTTCTGACTGGAACTAAAACGGGTTCTCCTATAGGGACAGCCGGAGAGGCCTTCTGGAACATTTTTTTCTAAGATTGAACTGTATTCAAGGGTCACATCCAGATATTTACCGTCACAACAACTAGGAAATAATATCATGAATACATGTCATAATGGAACCTCACACAAATACAAACATTCATTTTCCTCATTCTCATTCTCATACAAATGCTAATGGTTTAATCATCAACGCTTACTGACCAATCTGTCTTTGGAATGACAAGCCAACTGTCATGGATACACACCCAAACAACACACTGACAAACACATACTAAAATTGACACTATAACACTAGACACAAAATAATCAACTGTTTTTCCTCTGCCCTGGTTTTCAAATGAAACGAGCAATGGATTGTGTGGCACTGTCGTACATGAGCCACGTGGTTAACCCCGAGCGTTTCACCTTGGTGAGTTACACTGGAGCCATGTCAAAACAGTTGGACTGCAAATCAAATACCTCGGGGTGACTTTGCTCCCAGGAGAACCAGTAATCTACCCTCATTTCTCTGGCTGAGTGAACAATTGATTTTGGCTCAACATTTTGTAAATATTTACCCCGGATGTGAAACGGGCATTAGCATCAAAACAAAAGAAGAAAGCTGTCTGTGTTCAAACTAAACTCAGAGTTTGGCATTGGTTGGCCACTGGGGACATAAACTACATGCTGATTTCTACTATCAGGGCCGATAAGCCTTCTACTTGACCAGGTTTCCTTATGGACTACCTTTTCCAAGAATAGAGCACTCTCATTTACTGGGTATTAGAGACAGTAAAGTTGAGGATGTGAGGTTGATGATGAAGGTCATAACTCTAAAAAGATGCCAAAGGGCGCAGATGCAGATCACAGGACCACAGGAAGAAAACCTAAGTGAAGAACAGCCATGTATGAATGTGTGCAGACAGTTACTATGGGTGTCTGAAGTGGACTGGCTCACCCTGCTGATGGAGAAGACGAAGCCTGGCTTGCCCGTGCAGTAGCCCATGAAGCAGAAGCGCAGTTGCCAGTAGAAGGCGTGCTCGGCGATGAAGGTGATGAGCGACAGAGCCATGGCCGCCCCCAGCATGTAGAAGACGCCGGCCATGTTGTCCACGTCCAGCTGGCTGCTCATCACCTCGTTCTTCTCATGGTGGCAGATCCCCGTCAGCCACATGGCCTCCAGCTCCTCCATGTCACCTGGAGAGAGGGACAGGATGGAGGGAGGAGTCAAGGAAGAGTGGGGACGGGAATAGGAGGGAGAGCGGGAACAGGCGGATGGAGGGAGGGGTGGGGACAGGGTATGGAGAAGGAGGGAGGAGTGGAGGGAGAGAAAGGAGGGAGTAGGAGAAGGGTGTGGAGAAGGGAGGACATGATGTAGCAAGAGGATAAATATTGGAACGGGAGATTTATGCAAAGTGAGCAGAGAAAAGGTATAGGGATGAGGGTTAGGGAAAGACAATTGAAAATATAGGTCTGAAAATGATACCTAAAACTGTAGAGGACAAATACTTAAAGGCTAATGCATGCAAGCCTTTGGTGGCAATTTAATGAATACAATTTTAGAATACATCCCAGTTTTCATATTCATGACAGGACACTTCAGATTCAGCAAATAGACCCATGTGTGCGCGTGAGTATATGGAAATATCAGTGTGCGTGCATGATATGTGTGTCTACGTGTCCAGCCATGTCCCAGAGTCTCTATCTGTCTCTTTGTGGGTCACCTTGTGTAACATCAGCAGCAGTTAGTTCTGGCGGACCGTGCATGAACACGCACGCACGCACGCGCACACACACACACACACACACACACACACACACACACACACACACACACACACACACACACACACACACACACACACACACACACACACACACACACACACACACACACACACACACACACACACACACACACACACACACACACACACAGAGATGATCAAACACAGGGCCCACTGCCTGCTGCGCCTGCGTGGCTCCTGGACGACAAGGGCGACTGGTGTGAGAGATGGGGCTCGGTGGCGTCTGCGAGACCAGAGCTCCCTGGGGCCCTAGGCATTCTCCTATGCTCTAAGTGACTGTCTGCGAGCCTCATCATCAAACCAGCCAGGCCCCCGTCTGCACGCGTCATAGGCCCCTGGTCTCTCAGCACGTGAGGATCGCTTTCTCCATCTAGGTCACACTGAGAGGAGTGCATGTTGGGGCGTGTCAATGTGACATTGAGGGCCACTTGCTAAGTTTTGGCTGGCTGTACACAGGGGACAGCACAAGATGATGACCCATATTCACACATTCACACACGATAAATTCTACAAGAAACTGTATACTATACAGATACACAATAACGTATTGTCACCGATCCCTAAATACAGAAAACACACTCCTTATACAAAGCTTTCAAACACACCTGTACATTCAGTAGGCAGACACAGAGACCGACACACACAGTCTTCGTAGGGCTGACCCACATTCACACACACCCCTTGTCCACAGAGTGTAGAATACACCAGCAGCTTTACTGGCACCTCTAACTAGGACACTATAGTGGGGCCTGGAGGGGCCTTGGTCCAGGATCCTCAAGACAGGCTGGAACACACCCAGATAAAGTGGCTCCAGCACAGACAAGCTGCAGAGAGAAAAACGACTTCTATATGGCTTTGAATGCAGCTCTGACTGGTGCTCAAACAAGGTGGGACACAGCCTTACTATACAACATATAACATACATACACAATACCTGTAGGATTGTGTGTTCTATATTTTAGCCAGTTGGCAAGTATGCCAAAAGTACACAGTCAGCTACAATTCCATGGGGGAAAATTACGACAGCACACTCAAATAATTTCCCAATCTTTTTGTTTTATTGCATTTCTCTTCAGATGAAGGCAAGTAATCTGACCGGAAAAACCTGGCTGTTTTCCATCAAAGAACCCCGTTAAAACCCTCAGTAAAATGGTACGACTCCCTAGCTGAAATACATGACGTCAAACTGTATGTAATTCTAACTGAGGGCTAATCTCACCGTCTCCAAAGAGCTGAAGGATGGCCAGGTCGACGTGTCTCTTCCAGCCAGACTCTTTCTGGATGGCGATGCCGTAGCCCGTGGAGGCAAACACCTTCCCACTGCCGATGGTCACCAACTTACAGCCCTCGTCCCTCCCGGCCATGTAGTTCAGCACTGCTGCGTCGTAGATGAAGGCGTCCAGTTTACTAACGAGAGAATTTACAGTAATCACTTCTGGCCTAGCTTTACACTGTAACTACTCATCCCAATTAACCTGCTAAGTAGCCCTAATGTTGTGATAAGGATAATAGACTTCTGCCTGCTTTGCCAAGGGCTACAGTTGTCACATACTGTATAATGGTATACACTGTTGTGCTGGGAAATGAATAAAACCAGAGCTTTAAATGAGAAACAAGGAGAATAATTAAACTAAGATATTAAAAAATACATAAAAGAAAATAGAATACATGTTCACCTATTCCCCCAGTCTAAGGCCCCATTCCCCCAGTCTAAGGCCCCATTGCCTCATTCCCCCAGTCTAAGGCCCCATTCCCTCATTCCCCCAGTCTAAGGCCCCATTCCCCCAACCTAAGGCCCCATTCCCTCATTCCCCCAATCTAAGGCTGGCCCATTCCCTCAGTCTAAGGCGCCATTCCCCTTATTCCCCCAGTCTAAGACCCCATTCCCTCATTCCCCCAGTCTAAGGCCCCATTCCCCCAGTCTAAGGCCCCATTCCCTCATTCCCCCAGTCTAAGGCCTCATTCCGTCATTCCCCCAGTCTAAGGCCTCATTCCCTCATTCCCCCAGTCTAAGGCCCCATTCCCCCAGTCTAAGGCCCCGTTCCCCTTATTCCCCCAGTCTAAGGCCCCATTCCCTCAGTCTAAGGCCCCGTTCCCCTTATTCCCCCAGTCTAAGGCCCCATTCCCTCATTCCCCCAGTCTAAGGCCCCATTCCCCCAGTCTAAGGCCCCATTCCCTCATTCCCCCAGTCTAAGGCCTCATTCCCTCATTCCCCCAGTCTAAGGCCCCATTCCCCCAGTCTAAGGCCCCATTCCCCTTATTCCCCCAGTCTAAGGCCCCATTCCCTCATTCCCCCAGTCTAAGGCCCCATTCCCCTTATTCCCCCAGTCTAAGGCCCCATTCCCTCATTCCCCCAGTCTAAGGCCCCATTCCCTCATTCCCCCAGTCCCTCATTCCCTCAGTCTAAGGCCCCATTTCACTTATTCCCCCAGTCTAAGGCCCCATTCCCTCATTCCCCCAGTCTAAGGCCCCATTCCCCCATTCCCCAAGTATAAGGCCCCATTCTCTCATTCCCCCAGTCTGAGGCCCCATTCCCACTCCTCACCCAGTCTAATGCCCCATTCCCCCTGCTCACCCAGTCTTCAGACCATAGAGGGCCTCATCCACATTCTTCTGGTGGAACTTGATCATGTAGCCATGCATCTCCTTGTAGTTGTTCTTGATGTTCCTTTCCGTGCTGCCGTTAGGGACCGTCCCAAACCGGAACGGAGGGGAGAAGTCATTGGGTCTCTGAAACTGAGGGGAGGAGATAGGGAGAGAGAGAGAGACACAGACGGGGCAAGAGAGAGAGAGAAGAGGTGTAGAAATAATGATGGCGTGAGGAAAGTGGTGGCAGGCAGAGGACAGAGTGAGAGATAGAAATCAAGGGAATCAAGGAAAGATGGACAGTGAGATGGAATGGAGGTGAGATAAGGAGAGGAGAGAGCTAGTAAGAAAGAGCGAGTAAAGGACAAATTAAGTTTAATGACAGGCCTTACCTTCTTGTCGCTGAGTCCAGACACCTGGTCCACATACTCCTCCTGGATCATGAAGGCTGCCAGGTTGGCAGTGTAGGAGGCCAGGAAGATGACAGCGAAGAAGGCCCACACCGACACCATGATCTTACTGGTCCAACCCTTGGGGTTCTGCACTGGGACAGAGTTGTTGAAGACCAGACCCCACAGCAGCCAGATGGCCTTGCCGATGGTGAAGGAGGGCCCTCCAGGCTCTGATGGAGAGACAGGTAGTGATCACAATGAGCAGTGGTCTCAGGGAGGTGTCTCAGTGTTGTAGTTATGTTGTGGTTAGCTGTAGGATCATGAAGCACAATGTGGCTAGGGAAGCTGGAGGAACACGAATGATTGGACCACGGTGCTGTGTCATTCTGATAAACACCTGTGTTGTAGTGCAGATGAGGCTTTAGTCCACTACTAAGTTTGCCTATTGTTGTTGAATATATGTGTGCTGTCACTACCACACAAGATTGAATCCATCATGATAATACTTTTTGGCACATCAGTTGTATTTACTGTTCTGTAAGTAGCCACCATAAGTATCACTAGTCCAACATTTGATCCAATTCGCACAAACACTGAATTCCCAAGACTACTGTATGATCAGCTAACAATAGCACTCCTACAATGCTTTAGGAAAGAGGGTCTTATTCTCCAGAACATGAAGGATGAGAGAGATTAAAAAAAGATATGGTCTCTAAATATAGTCCCGGCATGAATAGGATGGAGAGACGTTGATTATTTATTTTAAGCTGGGAGATTTAATAAAAACGGGCCCATCCCTGTCAGGCCTGACATGTGATTCCTGAGAATATGGAAATGCATGTAAAACACAGGGCCCACATTAAAATAGATGAAGATCCAGGGGAGGCGTGTTGAAATCAATGAGAAGAGACTTCACCTGCACTCGGCTCTGAGAGGTGAAGGAGGACAGGAGGAGGGGCTGGGGAGGAGGGTGATCAGGGTTTACTGGCTGCCATGTGGGAGTTGGGGAAGGTCACTGTGCAAAGCAGTGTGTGTGTGTGTATGTGTGTGTGTGTGTGTGTGTGTGTGTGTGTGTGTGTGTGTGTGTGAGAGAGAGAGAGAGAAAGAGAGAGAGAGAGAGACAAAGGGAGAGAGAGTGAATGAGCAAGTGACAGAATGAGGAAGAGAAAGAGAAAAATGTGTATGTGTGTGTGTGTATGCGCGTGTGTGTGTGTGTGTGTGAGAGAGAGAGAGAGAGAGAGAGAGAGAGAGAGAGAGAGAGAGAGAGAGAGAGACAAAGGGAGAGAGAGTGAATGAGCAAGTGACAGAATGAGGAAGAGAAAGAGAAAAATGTGTATGTGTGTGTGTGTATGCGCGTGTGTGCGATTGTGAGAGAGATGTTCGCGTCGGTGTGGAGCCAGACCCTCTCACCTCTACCGTCGGCCAGACAGCGGTTGTAGCCCACAGGGCTGAGGTACTCAAACACAAACACAGCAATCGCCGAAACCAGCAGCAGCATCACGAACATCATCACCCACACATCAGCACTGAAGGGCTCTGAGAGAGAGGCAGAGAGAGAGAGAAAGGCCAACGGAGGAAGGGCGAGTAAGATAAAAATATGCAAATGAAGAGTACACAGAGAAACAAAAAGTGAGTGAGATGGAGGCGAGGGAGAGGAAGTCAGAGAGAGTGGGAGTAAGAAAGAAAATATCGGAGGGGAATGAGACAGACAGAAAGAGAGAGATTTAAGCACATTATAATTCAGTCTCAGTGCACACTGGATGGAACATTTGGGTGATACTGTAAAGTTGGCAGCGTTGGCAGAGTTTGTTTGTGGGTCACACTCACCGAGGAAGGCAGAGGGCGAGACGGTGCCGTTGCTACGGGATACCATGACGCTGATGCCTGTCTCGATGAAGGGAACCGAGAAGTCAATGACCTCTGACCTCTCCTTGTTGATGGTGAGGGAGCCCACAGCCATGTGGGCCTTCTTCGTCTCCACCTGAGAGAGAGAGAGGTGGAGAGAGAGACGGTAGGGAGAGAGAAAGAGAAAGGTCAATTAGAGACAGTGTCTACACATCAAGAACAGTCCAAGTGGAGACTTGTGATCAACAGTGCGGGAGGGGAAGGAGAGAGAAACAGAACGAGGGAGAGAGAGACAGAACGAGGGAGAGAGAGAGACAGAACGAGGGAGGGATGGAGAAAGACAGAACAAGGGAGGGAGAGAGAGAACGAGGGAGGGAGGGAGAAAGACAACAAGGGAGGGAGAGAGAGAACGAGGGAGGGAGGGAGAGAGAGAACGAGGGAGGGGAGGGAGAGAGAGAACGAGGGAGGGAGGGAGAGAGAGAGAGAACGAGGGGGGAGGGAGACAGAACGAGGGAGGGAGAATTGGGTTAGCAGAGTGGGTCATGGCAGCTTGAAATAGCCACCCCATTGCCTCCTCCTCTCTCTCCTGCCTGCTTTCCATCCCTCCCTTCGTGCCCCTTCATCTCTCCAGGTATATTTAGCCCTAAATACCTGGGCCCTACAGCACCGGGGTAAAGTGGGACAGAACTGACTGAGTTAATAAGGTGTGAATGTGAATGACAGAGGGAGGGAAAGAGAGGGGGGGGGTGAGACTTTTTCATTTACCTGTGGTCTGTAGATTTGCGTGCCAAGGATTTGTTTGTGTTAGTGTGTGTGTGTCCCCCAGGGGGAGCAAGTCTGTCCAGCAGTGTACCCACTTCCTCTCTCTTTCCGTATTCTCCCTCCCACAGCTTGTACTCTCTCCGTTATGAAAGTGACCTGTGTGGGTGGTACTGAGAACGAGCGAGCGAGCGAGAACTCTTGCGTGTGTGTTCTGTGTTCACGTCTGTCGATGTTTGAAGCCAAACTCACGTAATCAAGAGTATTGCCTCAAATATTTTGGATTACGAGGATTAGTAGCTGCCTTCCCTCCATCAATGCCGACACCAGTGAGCAAAATGAAGTCAGCACAAAATGGAGAGGACCAACTTTAACCCTGCAGTGACTTCTTTCTCTCTTTTATGCACAGCTCTGGTGCATTGTGTAAGTCAAGAGGCATCTATGTGATCCATGCGGTCGTCGTGTGCAGATCTGGGATCATTAAGAGTGTGAGATACGCTTTGAATAAGAGAGTCTGCTAAATGGCTGAAATATATACTGTCAATGTGGATTATACTGTAGTAGGACAGTGGATATGTAGTCCTGTCTATGACAGTGGTTATGTAGTCCTGTCTATGACAGTGGATATGTAGTCCTGTCTATGACAGTGGATATGTAGTCCTGTCTATGACAGTGGATATGTAGTCCTGTCTATGACAGTGGATATGTAGTCCTGTCTATGACAGTGGATATGTAGTCCTGTCTATGACAGTGGTTATGTAGTCCTGTCTATGACAGTGGATATGTAGCCCTGTCTATGACAGTGGATATGTAGTCCTGTCTATGACAGTGGATATGTAGTCCTGTCTATGACAGTGGATATGTAGTCCTGTCTATGACAGTGGATATGTAGTCCTGTCTATGACAGTGGTTATGTAGTCCTGTCTATGACAGTGGATATGTAGTCCTGTCTATGACAGTGGATATGTAGTCCTGTCTATGACAGTGGATATGTAGTCCTGTCTATGACAGTGGATATGTAGTCCTATCTATGACAGTGGATATGCAGTCCTGTCTATGACAGTGGATATGTAGTCCTGTCTATGACAGTGGTTATGTAGTCCTGTCTATGACAGTGGATATGTAGTCCTGTCTATGACAGTGGATATGTAGTCCTATCTATGACAGTGGATATGCAGTCCTGTCTATGACAGTGGATATGTAGTCCTGTCTATGACAGTGGATATGAGGTCCTGTCTATGACAGTGGATATGTAGTCCTGTTTATGACAGTGGATATGTAGTCCTGTCTATGACAGTGGATATGTAGTCCTGACTATGACAGTGGATATGTAGTCCTGTCTATGACAGTGGATATGTAGTCCTGTCTATGACAGTGGAAGGTTATTCCAACCAGAACATCCTCTGCTACAGTAAACTCCCACTACGTATTTTTACCCACAGCCTTTGGGCTGTTACCAAGGTGAGGGGCAACATTAGAACTTTCCTGAAGTTAGAACCAAGTGGTAAACTAAAAACTCTGCTGCTCTCTGCCTCAGTGCAGCTGCTGCTACCGCTGTATATTAGAGCTGACAACAACCTTACCTTGGGACCAATGTCGTTTACGCATCATCCTTATAACACAAACTGGACTTCCATGGTAGACTGCTCTTTACCCTTGAGTGAGGTACTTAACCTGACTGACATTAGCTAATGCCCAGATGAACAAACTGGTGACATGGAAGTGGAAGAGGAACGTCTGTCTATAAGTCACTCAGAATGAGTTTT